>NC_134486.1:172388499-172988499 GCF_040206685.1 Ascaphus truei | reverse complement strand
AAAACGCTTAGGTTAAGTTTCAGAGTTGCTTCTAATGTACCAAAACTGGACTTAGACATAATTTCACTCTCACAATATTATGGCTGGTTGGAGACAGTCCGAACCACAAGTACCGGGTTCATGGTTCTGGGCGTATACTGGGGGGACGGGGACGACTCCCATTAACCCCTGACTATACCGGGGATACGCTTATCACAATGCCTTTCTGGTCTGTGCTGAAGCAGGGCATTCTGGCAGCCAAGTGGCTTGACCTTTATTAGTGAGCCTGGTTACCCCCTCTCGGAACCAAAGACATAGAAATCGCCAGCTCATATACAGTGCATAAAATATATTTATATATACCCTTATACAGTACACCATTTTAATAAAAAATATCACAAAATTCTTCTAAGTCCCTCGGGAAGAGTGAAAGACGCGCACGTTCATTTTCAGAGCTCCTAGACCTTCCTATAAGAAGTTAGCCAAAAAGTAGCTTCGAAAAATGCTTAGGTTAAGTTTCAGAGTTGCTTCTAATGTACCAAAGCTGGACTTAGACATAATTTCACTCTCACAACATTATGACTGGTTGGAGACAGTCCGAACCACAAGTACCGGGTCCATGGTTCTGGGCGTATACTTGGGGGACGGGGACGACTCCCATTAACCCCTGACTATACCGGGGATATGCTTATCACAATGCCTTTCTGGTCTGTGCTGAAGCAGGGCATTCTGGCAGCCAAGTGGCTTGACCTTTATTAGTGAGCCTGGTTACCCCCTCTCGGAACCACAGACTTAGAAATCGCCAGCTCATATACAGTGCATAAAATATATTTATATATATACCCTTATACACCATTTTAATAAAAAATATCACAAAATTCTTCTAAGTCCCTCGGGAAGAGTGAAAGACGCGCACGTTCATTTTGAGAGCTCCTAGACCTTCCAATAAGAAGTTAGCCAAAAAGTAGCTTCGAAAAACGCTTAGGCTAAGTTTCAGAGTTGCTTCTAATGTACCAAAGCTGGACTTAGACATAATTTCACTCTCACAACATTATGGCTGGTTGGAGACAGTCCGAACCACAAGTACCGGGTCCATGGTTCTGGGCGTATACTGGGGGGACGGGGACGACTCCCATTAACCCCTGACTATACCGGGGATACGCTTATCACAATGCCTTTCTGGTCTGTGCTGAAGCAGGGCATTCTGGCAGCCAAGTGGCTTGACCTTTATTAGTGAGCCTGGTTACCCCCTCTCGGAACCACAGACTTAGAAATCGCAAGCTCATATACAGTGCATAAAATATATTTATATATATACCCTTATACGCCATTTTAATAAAAAATATCACAAAATTATTCTAAGTCCCTCGGGAAGAGTGAAAGACGCGCACGTTCATTTTGAAAGCTCCTAGACCTTCCTATAAGAAGTTAGCCAAAAAGTAGCTTCGAAAAACGCTTAGGCTAAGTTTCAGAGTTGCTTCTAATGTACCAAAGCTGGACTTAGACATAATTTCACTCTCACAACATTATGGCTGGTTGGAGACAGTCCGAACCACAAGTACCGGGTCCATGGTTCTGGGCGTATACTGGGGGGACGGGGATGACTCCCATTAACCTCTGACTATACCGGGGATACGCTTATCACAATGCCTTTCTGGTCTGTGCTGAAGCAGGGCATTCTGGCAGCCAAGTGTCTTGACCTTTATTAGTGAGCCTGGTTACCCCCTCTCGGAACCACAGACTTAGAAATCGCCTGCTCATATACTGTACAGTGCATAAAATATATTTATATAATACATTTATATATATACCCTTATACACCATTTTAATAAAAAATATCACAAAATTCTTCTAAGTCCCTCGGGAAGAGTGAAAGACGCGCACGTTCATTTTGAGAGCTCCTAGACCTTCCTATAAGAAGTTAGCCAAAAAGTAGCTTCGAAAAATGCTTAGGTTACGTTTCAGAGTTGCTTCTAATGTACCAAAGTTGGACTTAGACATAATTTCACTCTCACAACATTATGACTGGTTGGAGACAGTCCGAACCACAAGTACCGGGTCCATGGTTCTGGGCGTATACTGGGGGGACGGGGACGACTCCCATTAACCCCTGACTATACCGGGGATACGCTTATCACAATGCCTTTCTGGTCTGTGCTGAAGCAGGGCATTCTGGCAGCCAAGTGGCTTGACCTATATTAGTGAGCCTGGTTACCCCCTCTCGGAACCACAGACTTAGAAATCGCCAGCTCATATACAGTGCATAAAATATATTTATATATATACCCTTATACACCATTTTAATAAAAAATATCACAAAATTCTTCTAAGTCCCTCGGGAAGAGTGAAAGACGCGCACGTTCATTTTCAGAGCTCCTAGACCTTCCTATAAGAAGTTAGCCAAAAAGTAACTTCGAAAAACGCTTAGGTTAAGTTTCAGAGTTGCTTCTAATGTACCAAAACTGGACTTAGACATAATTTCACTCTCACAATATTATGGCTGGTTGGAGACAGTCCGAACCACAAGTACCGGGTTCATGGTTCTGGGCGTATACTGGGGGGACGGGGACGACTCCCATTAACCCCTGACTATACCGGGGATACGCTTATCACAATGCCTTTCTGGTCTGTGCTGAAGCAGGGCATTCTGGCAGCCAAGTGGCTTGACCTTTATTAGTGAGCCTGGTTACCCCCTCTCGGAACCAAAGACATAGAAATCGCCAGCTCATATACAGTGCATAAAATATATTTATATATACCCTTATACAGTACACCATTTTAATAAAAAATATCACAACATTCTTCTAAGTCCCTCGGGAAGAGTGAAAGACGCGCACGTTCATTTTCAGAGCTCCTAGTCCTTCCTATAAGAAGTTAGCCAAAAAGTAGCTTCGAAAAACGCTTAGGTTAAGTTTCAGAGTTGCTTCTAATGTACCAAAGCTGGACTTAGACATAATTTCACTCTCACAACATTATGGCTGGTTGGAGACAGTCCGAACCACAAGTACCGGGTCCATGGTTCTGGGCGTATACTGGGGGGACGGGGACGACTCCCATTAACCCCTGACTATACCGGGGATACGCTTATCACAATGCCTTTCTTGTCTGTGCTGAAGCAGGGCATTCTGGCAACCAAGTGGCTTGACCTTTATTAGTGAGCCTGGTTACCCCCTCTCGGAACCACAGACTTAGAAATCGCCAGCTCATATACAGTGCATAAAATATATTTATATATACCCATATACAGTACACCATTTTAATAAAAAATATCACAAAATTCTTCTAAGTCCCTCGGGAAGAGTGAAAGACGCGCACGTTCATTTTCAGAGCTCCTAGTCCTTCCTATAAGAAGTTAGCCAAAAAGTAGCTTCGAAAAACGCTTAGGTTAAGTTTCAGAGTTGCTTCTAATGTACCAAAGCTGGACTTAGACATAATTTCACTCTCACAACATTATGGCTGGTTGGAGACAGTCCGAACCACAAGTACCGGGTCCATGGTTCTGGGCGTATACTGGGGGGACGAGGACGACTCCCATTAACCCCTGACTTTACCGGGGATACGCTTATCACAATGCCTTTCTTGTCTGTGCTGAAGCAGGGCATTCTGGCAACCAAGTGGCTTGACCTTTATTAGTGAGCCTGGTTACCCCCTCTCGGAACCACAAACTTAGAAATCGCCAGCTCATATACAGTGCATAAAATATATTTATATATATACCCTTATACACCATTTTAATAAAAAATATCACAAAATTCTTCTAAGTCCCTCGTGAAGAGTGAAAGACGCGCACGTTCATTTTGAGAGCTCCTAGACCTTCCTATAAGAAGTTAGCCAAAAAGTAGCTTCGAAAAATGCTTAGGTTAAGTTTCAGAGTTGCTTCTAATGTACCAAAGCTGGACTTAGACATAATTTCACTCTCACAACATTATGACTGGTTGGAGACAGTCCGAACCACAAGTACCGGGTACATGGTTCTGGGCGTATACTGGGGGGACGGGGACGACTCCCATTAACCCCTGACTATACCGGGGATACGCTTATCACAATGCCTTTCTGGTCTGTGCTGAAGCAGGGCATTCTGGCAGCCAAGTGGCTTGACCTTTATTAGTGAGCCTGGTTACCCCCTTTCGGAACCACAGATTTAGAAATCGCCAGCTCATATACAGTGCATAAAATATATTTATACAGTATATATACCCTTATACACCATTTTAATAAAAAATATCACAAAATTCTTCTAAGTCCCTCGGGAAGAGTAAAAGACGCGCACGTTCATTTTGAGAGCTCCTAGACCTTCCTATAAGAAGTTAGCCAAAAAGTAGCTTCGAAAAATGCTTAGGTTAAGTTTCAGAGTTGCATCTAATGTACCAAAGCTGGGCTTAGACATAATTTCACTCTCACAACATTATGACTGGTTGGAGACAGTCCGAACCACAAGTACCGGGTCCATGGTTCTGGGCGTATACTTGGGGGACGGGGACGACTCCCATTAACCCCTGACTATACCGGGGATACGCTTATCACAATGCCTTTCTGGTCTGTGCTGAAGCAGGGCATTCTGGCAGCCAAGTGGCTTGACCTTTATTAGTGAGCCTGGTTACCCCCTCTCGGAACCACAGACTTAGAAATCGCCAGCTCATATACAGTGCATAAAATATATTTATATATATACCCTTATACACCATTTTAATAAAAAATATCACAAAATTCTTCTAAGTCCCTCGGGAAGAGTGAAAGACGCGCACGTTCATTTTGAGAGCTCCTAGACCTTCCTATAAGAAGTAAGCCAAAAAGTAGCTTCGAAAAACGCTTAGGTTAAGTTTCAGAGTTGCTTCTAATGTACCAGAGCTGGACTTAGACATAATTTCACTCTCACAACATTATGGCTGGTTGGAGACAGTCCGAACCACAAGTACCGGGTCCATGGTTCTGGGCGTATAGTGGGGGGACGGGGACGACTCCCATTAACCCCTGACTATACCGGGGATACGCTTATCACAATGCCTTTCTGGTCTGTGCTGAAGCAGGGCATTCTGGCAGCCAAGTGGCTTGACCTTTATTAGTGAGCCTGGTTACCCCCTCTCGGAACCACAGACTTAGAAATCGCCAGCTCATATACAGTGCATAAAATATATTTATATATATACCCTTATACACCATTTTAATAAAAAATATCACAAAATTCTTCTAAGTCCCTCGGGAAGAGTGAAAGACGCGCACGTTCATTTTGAGAGCTCCTAGACCTTCCAATAAGAAGTTAGCCAAAAAGTAGCTTCGAAAAACGCTTAGGCTAAGTTTCAGAGTTGCTTCTAATGTACCAAAGCTGGACTTAGACATAATTTCACTCTCACAACATTATGGCTGGTTGGAGACAGTCCGAACCACAAGTACCGGGTCCATGGTTCTGGGCGTATACTGGGGGGACGGGGACGACTCCCATTAACCCCTGACTATACCGGGGATACGCTTATCACAATGCCTTTCTGGTCTGTGCTGAAGCAGGGCATTCTGGCAGCCAAGTGGCTTGACCTTTATTAGTGAGCCTGGTTACCCCCTCTCGGAACCACAGACTTAGAAATCGCAAGCTCATATACAGTGCATAAAATATATTTATATATATACCCTTATACGCCATTTTAATAAAAAATATCACAAAATTATTCTAAGTCCCTCGGGAAGAGTGAAAGACGCGCACGTTCATTTTGAAAGCTCCTAGACCTTCCTATAAGAAGTTAGCCAAAAAGTAGCTTCGAAAAACGCTTAGGCTAAGTTTCAGAGTTGCTTCTAATGTACCAAAGCTGGACTTAGACATAATTTCACTCTCACAACATTATGGCTGGTTGGAGACAGTCCGAACCACAAGTACCGGGTCCATGGTTCTGGGCGTATACTGGGGGGACGGGGATGACTCCCATTAACCTCTGACTATACCGGGGATACGCTTATCACAATGCCTTTCTGGTCTGTGCTGAAGCAGGGCATTCTGGCAGCCAAGTGTCTTGACCTTTATTAGTGAGCCTGGTTACCCCCTCTCGGAACCACAGACTTAGAAATCGCCTGCTCATATACTGTACAGTGCATAAAATATATTTATATAATACATTTATATATATACCCTTATACACCATTTTAATAAAAAATATCACAAAATTCTTCTAAGTCCCTCGGGAAGAGTGAAAGACGCGCACGTTCATTTTGAGAGCTCCTAGACCTTCCTATAAGAAGTTAGCCAAAAAGTAGCTTCGAAAAATGCTTAGGTTACGTTTCAGAGTTGCTTCTAATGTACCAAAGCTGGACTTAGACATAATTTCACTCTCACAACATTATGACTGGTTGGAGACAGTCCGAACCACAAGTACCGGGTCCATGGTTCTGGGCGTATACTGGGGGGACGGGGACGACTCCCATTAACCCCTGACTATACCGGGGATACGCTTATCACAATGCCTTTCTGGTCTGTGCTGAAGCAGGGCATTCTGGCAGCCAAGTGGCTTGACCTATATTAGTGAGCCTGGTTACCCCCTCTCGGAACCACAGACTTAGAAATCGCCAGCTCATATACAGTGCATAAAATATATTTATATATATACCCTTATACACCATTTTAATAAAAAATATCACAAAATTCTTCTAAGTCCCTCGGGAAGAGTGAAAGACGCGCACGTTCATTTTCAGAGCTCCTAGACCTTCCTATAAGAAGTTAGCCAAAAAGTAACTTCGAAAAACGCTTAGGTTAAGTTTCAGAGTTGCTTCTAATGTACCAAAACTGGACTTAGACATAATTTCACTCTCACAATATTATGGCTGGTTGGAGACAGTCCGAACCACAAGTACCGGGTTCATGGTTCTGGGCGTATACTGGGGGGACGGGGACGACTCCCATTAACCCCTGACTATAAAGGGGATACGCTTATCACAATGCCTTTCTGGTCTGTGCTGAAGCAGGGCATTCTGGCAGCCAAGTGGCTTGACCTTTATTAGTGAGCCTGGTTACCCCCTCTCGGAACCAAAGACATAGAAATCGCCAGCTCATATACAGTGCATAAAATATATTTATATATACCCATATACAGTACACCATTTTAATAAAAAATATCACAAAATTCTTCTAAGTCCCTCGGGAAGAGTGAAAGACGCGCACGTTCATTTTCAGAGCTCCTAGTCCTTCCTATAAGAAGTTAGCCAAAAAGTAGCTTCGAAAAACGCTTAGGTTAAGTTTCAGAGTTGCTTCTAATGTACCAAAGCTGGACTTAGACATAATTTCACTCTCACAACATTATGGCTGGTTGGAGACAGTCCGAACCACAAGTACCGGGTCCATGGTTCTGGGCGTATACTGGGGGGACGAGGACGACTCCCATTAACCCCTGACTTTACCGGGGATACGCTTATCACAATGCCTTTCTTGTCTGTGCTGAAGCAGGGCATTCTGGCAACCAAGTGGCTTGACCTTTATTAGTGAGCCTGGTTACCCCCTCTCGGAACCACAAACTTAGAAATCGCCAGCTCATATACAGTGCATAAAATATATTTATATATATACCCTTATACACCATTTTAATAAAAAATATCACAAAATTCTTCTAAGTCCCTCGGGAAGAGTGAAAGACGCGCACGTTCATTTTGAGAGCTCCTAGACCTTCCTATAAGAAGTTAGCCAAAAAGTAGCTTCGAAAAATGCTTAGGTTAAGTTTCAGAGTTGCTTCTAATGTACCAAAGCTGGACTTAGACATAATTTCACTCTCACAACATTATGACTGGTTGGAGACAGTCCGAACCACAAGTACCGGGTACATGGTTCTGGGCGTATACTGGGGGGACGGGGACGACTCCCATTAACCCCTGACTATACCGGGGATACGCTTATCACAATGCCTTTCTGGTCTGTGCTGAAGCAGGGCATTCTGGCAGCCAAGTGGCTTGACCTTTATTAGTGAGCCTGGTTACCCCCTTTCGGAACCACAGATTTAGAAATCGCCAGCTCATATACAGTGCATAAAATATATTTATACAGTATATATACCCTTATACACCATTTTAATAAAAAATATCACAAAATTCTTCTAAGTCCCTCGGGAAGAGTAAAAGACGCGCACGTTCATTTTGAGAGCTCCTAGACCTTCCTATAAGAAGTTAGCCAAAAAGTAGCTTCGAAAAATGCTTAGGTTAAGTTTCAGAGTTGCATCTAATGTACCAAAGCTGGGCTTAGACATAATTTCACTCTCACAACATTATGACTGGTTGGAGACAGTCCGAACCACAAGTACCGGGTCCATGGTTCTGGGCGTATACTTGGGGGACGGGGACGACTCCCATTAACCCCTGACTATACCGGGGATACGCTTATCACAATGCCTTTCTGGTCTGTGCTGAAGCAGGGCATTCTGGCAGCCAAGTGGCTTGACCTTTATTAGTGAGCCTGGTTACCCCCTCTCGGAACCACAGACTTAGAAATCGCCAGCTCATATACAGTGCATAAAATATATTTATATATATACCCTTATACACCATTTTAATAAAAAATATCACAAAATTCTTCTAAGTCCCTCGGGAAGAGTGAAAGACGCGCACGTTCATTTTGAGAGCTCCTAGACCTTCCTATAAGAAGTAAGCCAAAAAGTAGCTTCGAAAAACGCTTAGGTTAAGTTTCAGAGTTGCTTCTAATGTACCAGAGCTGGACTTAGACATAATTTCACTCTCACAACATTATGGCTGGTTGGAGACAGTCCGAACCACAAGTACCGGGTCCATGGTTCTGGGCGTATAGTGGGGGGACGGGGACGACTCCCATTAACCCCTGACTATACCGGGGATACGCTTATCACAATGCCTTTCTGGTCTGTGCTGAAGCAGGGCATTCTGGCAGCCAAGTGGCTTGACCTTTATTAGTGAGCCTGGTTACCCCCTCTCGGAACCACAGATTTAGAAATCGCCAGCTCATATACAGTGCATAAAATATATTTATATATATACCCTTATACACCATTTTAATAAAAAATATCACAAAATTCTTCTAAGTCCCTCGGGAAGAGTGAAAGACGCGCACGTTCATTTTGAGAGCTCCTAGACCTTCCAATAAGAAGTTAGCCAAAAAGTAGCTTCGAAAAACGCTTAGGCTAAGTTTCAGAGTTGCTTCTAATGTACCAAAGCTGGACTTAGACATAATTTCACTCTCACAACATTATGGCTGGTTGGAGACAGTCCGAACCACAAGTACCGGGTCCATGGTTCTGGGCGTATACTGGGGGGACGGGGACGACTCCCATTAACCCCTGACTATACCGGGGATACGCTTATCACAATGCCTTTCTGGTCTGTGCTGAAGCAGGGCATTCTGGCAGCCAAGTGGCTTGACCTTTATTAGTGAGCCTGGTTACCCCCTCTCGGAACCACAGACTTAGAAATCGCAAGCTCATATACAGTGCATAAAATATATTTATATATATACCCTTATACGCCATTTTAATAAAAAATATCACAAAATTATTCTAAGTCCCTCGGGAAGAGTGAAAGACGCGCACGTTCATTTTGAAAGCTCCTAGACCTTCCTATAAGAAGTTAGCCAAAAAGTAGCTTCGAAAAACGCTTAGGCTAAGTTTCAGAGTTGCTTCTAATGTACCAAAGCTGGACTTAGACATAATTTCACTCTCACAACATTATGGCTGGTTGGAGACAGTCCGAACCACAAGTACCGGGTCCATGGTTCTGGGCGTATACTGGGGGGACGGGGACGACTCCCATTAACCCCTGACTATACCGGGGATACGCTTATCACAATGCCTTTCTGGTCTGTGCTGAAGCAGGGCATTCTGGCAGCCAAGTGGCTTGACCTTTATTAGTGAGCCTGGTTACCCCCTCTCGGAACCACAGACTTAGAAATCGCCAGCTCATATACAGTGCATAAAATATATTTATATATATACCCTTATACACCATTTTAATAAAAAATATCACAAAATTCTTCTAAGTCCCTCGGGAAGAGTGAAAGACGCGCACGTTCATTTTGAGAGCTCCTAGACCTTCCTATAAGAAGTAAGCCAAAAAGTAGCTTCGAAAAACACTTAGGTTAAGTTTCAGAGTTGCTTCTAATGTACCAGAGCTGGACTTAGACATAATTTCACTCTCACAACATTATGGCTGGTTGGAGACAGTCCGAACCACAAGTACCGGGTCCATGGTTCTGGGCGTATAGTGGGGGGACGGGGACGACTCCCATTAACCCCTGACTATACCGGGGATACGCTTATCACAATGCCTTTCTGGTCTGTGCTGAAGCAGGGCATTCTGGCAGCCAAGTGGCTTGACCTTTATTAGTGAGCCTGGTTACCCCCTCTCGGAACCACAGACTTAGAAATCGCAAGCTCATATACAGTGCATAAAATATATTTATATATATACCCTTATACGCCATTTTAATAAAAAATATCACAAAATTATTCTAAGTCCCTCGGGAAGAGTGAAAGACGCGCACGTTCATTTTGAAAGCTCCTAGACCTTCCTATAAGAAGTTAGCAAAAAAGTAGCTTCGAAAAACGCTTAGGCTAAGTTTCAGAGTTGCTTCTAATGTACCAAAGCTGGACTTAGACATAATTTCACTCTCACAACATTATGGCTGGTTGGAGACAGTCCGAACCACAAGTACCGGGTCCATGGTTCTGGGCGTATACTGGGGGGACGGGGACGACTCCCATTAACCCCTGACTATACCGGGGATACGCTTATCACAATGCCTTTCTGGTCTGTGCTGAAGCAGGGCATTCTGGCAGCCAAGTGGCTTGACCTTTATTAGTGAGCCTGGTTACCCCCTCTCGGAACCACAGACTTAGAAATCGCCAGCTCATATACAGTGCATAAAATATATTTATATATATACCCTTATACACCATTTTAATAAAAAATATCACAAAATTCTTCTAAGTCCCTCGGGAAGAGTGAAAGACGCGCACGTTCATTTTGAGAGCTCCTAGACCTTCCTATAAGAAGTAAGCCAAAAAGTAGCTTCGAAAAACGCTTAGGTTAAGTTTCAGAGTTGCTTCTAATGTACCAGAGGTGGACTTAGACATAATTTCACTCTCACAACATTATGGCTGGTTGGAGACAGTCCGAACCACAAGTACCGGGTCCATGGTTCTGGGCGTATAGTGGGGGGACGGGGACGACTCCCATTAACCCCTGACTATACCGGGGATACGCTTATCACAATGCCTTTCTGGTCTGTGCTGAAGCAGGGCATTCTGGCAGCCAAGTGGCTTGACCTTTATTAGTGAGCCTGGTTACCCCCTCTCGGAACCACAGACTTAGAAATCGCCAGCTCATATACAGTGCATAAAATATATTTATATATATACCCTTATACACCATTTTAATAAAAAATATCACAAAATTCTTCTAAGTCCCTCGGGAAGAGTGAAAGACGCGCACGTTCATTTTGAGAGCTCCTAGACCTTCCAATAAGAAGTTAGCCAAAAAGTAGCTTCGAAAAACGCTTAGGCTAAGTTTCAGAGTTGCTTCTAATGTACCAAAGCTGGACTTAGACATAATTTCACTCTCACAACATTATGGCTGGTTGGAGACAGTCCGAACCACAAGTACCGGGTCCATGGTTCTGGGCGTATACTGGGGGGACGGGGACGACTCCCATTAACCCCTGACTATACCGGGGATACGCTTATCACAATGCCTTTCTGGTCTGTGCTGAAGCAGGGCATTCTGGCAGCCAAGTGGCTTGACCTTTATTAGTGAGCCTGGTTACCCCCTCTCGGAACCACAGACTTAGAAATCGCAAGCTCATATACAGTGCATAAAATATATTTATATATATACCCTTATACGCCATTTTAATAAAAAATATCACAAAATTATTCTAAGTCCCTCGGGAAGAGTGAAAGACGCGCACGTTCATTTTGAAAGCTCCTAGACCTTCCTACTGTATAAGAAGTTAGCCAAAAAGTAGCTTCGAAAAACGCTTAGGCTAAGTTTCAGAGTTGCTTCTAATGTACCAAAGCTGGACTTAGACATAATTTCACTCTCACAACATTATGGCTGGTTGGAGACAGTCCGAACCACAAGTACCGGGTCCATGGTTCTGGGCGTATACTGGGGGGACGGGGATGACTCCCATTAACCCCTGACTATACCGGGGATACGCTTATCACAATGCCTTTCTGGTCTGTGCTGAAGCAGGGCATTCTGGCAGCCAAGTGGCTTGACCTTTATTAGTGAGCCTGGTTACCCCCTCTCGGAACCAAAGACATAGAAATCGCCAGCTCATATACAGTGCATAAAATATATTTATATATACCCTTATACAGTACACCATTTTAATAAAAAATATCACAACATTCTTCTAAGTCCCTCGGGAAGAGTGAAAGACGCGCACGTTCATTTTCAGAGCTCCTAGTCCTTCCTATAAGAAGTTAGCCAAAAAGTAGCTTCGAAAAACGCTTAGGTTAAGTTTCAGAGTTGCTTCTAATGTACCAAAGCTGGACTTAGACATAATTTCACTCTCACAACATTATGGCTGGTTGGAGAGAGTCCGAACCACAAGTACCGGGTCCATGGTTCTGGGCGTATACTGGGGGGACGGGGACGACTCCCATTAACCCCTGACTATACCGGGGATACGCTTATCACAATGCCTTTCTTGTCTGTGCTGAAGCAGGGCATTCTGGCAACCAAGTGGCTTGACCTTTATTAGTGAGCCTGGTTACCCCCTCTCGGAACCACAGACTTAGAAATCGCCTGCTCATATACTGTACAGTGCATAAAATATATTTATATAATACATTTATATATATACCCTTATACACCATTTTAATAAAAAATATCACAAAATTCTTCTAAGTCCCTCGGGAAGAGTGAAAGACGCGCACGTTCATTTTGAGAGCTCCTAGACCTTCCTATAAGAAGTTAGCCAAAAAGTAGCTTCGAAAAATGCTTAGGTTACGTTTCAGAGTTGCTTCTAATGTACCAAAGCTGGACTTAGACATAATTTCACTCTCACAACATTATGACTGGTTGGAGACAGTCCGAACCACAAGTACCGGGTCCATGGTTCTGGGCGTATACTGGGGGGACGGGGACGACTCCCATTAACCCCTGACTATACCGGGGATACGCTTATCACAATGCCTTTCTGGTCTGTGCTGAAGCAGGGCATTCTGGCAGCCAAGTGGCTTGACCTATATTAGTGAGCCTGGTTACCCCCTCTCGGAACCACAGACTTAGAAATCGCCAGCTCATATACAGTGCATAAAATATATTTATATATATACCCTTATACACCATTTTAATAAAAAATATCACAAAATTCTTCTAAGTCCCTCGGGAAGAGTGAAAGACGCGCACGTTCATTTTCAGAGCTCCTAGACCTTCCTATAAGAAGTTAGCCAAAAAGTAACTTCGAAAAACGCTTAGGTTAAGTTTCAGAGTTGCTTCTAATGTACCAAAACTGGACTTAGACATAATTTCACTCTCACAATATTATGGCTGGTTGGAGACAGTCCGAACCACAAGTACCGGGTTCATGGTTCTGGGCGTATACTGGGGGGACGGGGACGACTCCCATTAACCCCTGACTATACCGGGGATACGCTTATCACAATGCCTTTCTGGTCTGTGCTGAAGCAGGGCATTCTGGCAGCCAAGTGGCTTGACCTTTATTAGTGAGCCTGGTTACCCCCTCTCGGAACCAAAGACATAGAAATCGCCAGCTCATATACAGTGCATAAAATATATTTATATATACCCTTATACAGTACACCATTTTAATAAAAAATATCACAACATTCTTCTAAGTCCCTCGGGAAGAGTGAAAGACGCGCACGTTCATTTTCAGAGCTCCTAGTCCTTCCTATAAGAAGTTAGCCAAAAAGTAGCTTCGAAAAACGCTTAGGTTAAGTTTCAGAGTTGCTTCTAATGTACCAAAGCTGGACTTAGACATAATTTCACTCTCACAACATTATGGCTGGTTGGAGAGAGTCCGAACCACAAGTACCGGGTCCATGGTTCTGGGCGTATACTGGGGGGACGGGGACGACTCCCATTAACCCCTGACTATACCGGGGATACGCTTATCACAATGCCTTTCTTGTCTGTGCTGAAGCAGGGCATTCTGGCAACCAAGTGGCTTGACCTTTATTAGTGAGCCTGGTTACCCCCTCTCGGAACCACAGACTTAGAAATCGCCAGCTCATATACAGTGCATAAAATATATTTATATATACCCATATACAGTACACCATTTTAATAAAAAATATCACAAAATTCTTCTAAGTCCCTCGGGAAGAGTGAAAGACGCGCACGTTCATTTTCAGAGCTCCTAGTCCTTCCTATAAGAAGTTAGCCAAAAAGTAGCTTCGAAAAACGCTTAGGTTAAGTTTCAGAGTTGCTTCTAATGTACCAAAGCTGGACTTAGACATAATTTCACTCTCACAACATTATGGCTGGTTGGAGACAGTCCGAACCACAAGTACCGGGTCCATGGTTCTGGGCGTATACTGGGGGGACGAGGACGACTCCCATTAACCCCTGACTTTACCGGGGATACGCTTATCACAATGCCTTTCTTGTCTGTGCTGAAGCAGGGCATTCTGGCAACCAAGTGGCTTGACCTTTATTAGTGAGCCTGGTTACCCCCTCTCGGAACCACAAACTTAGAAATCGCCAGCTCATATACAGTGCATAAAATATATTTATATATATACCCTTATACACCATTTTAATAAAAAATATCACAAAATTCTTCTAAGTCCCTCGGGAAGAGTGAAAGACGCGCACGTTCATTTTGAGAGCTCCTAGACCTTCCTATAAGAAGTTAGCCAAAAAGTAGCTTCGAAAAATGCTTAGGTTAAGTTTCAGAGTTGCTTCTAATGTACCAAAGCTGGACTTAGACATAATTTCACTCTCACAACATTATGACTGGTTGGAGACAGTCCGAACCACAAGTACCGGGTACATGGTTCTGGGAGTATACTGGGGGGACGGGGACGACTCCCATTAACCCCTGACTATACCGGGGATACGCTTATCACAATGCCTTTCTGGTCTGTGCTGAAGCAGGGCATTCTGGCAGCCAAGTGGCTTGACCTTTATTAGTGAGCCTGGTTACCCCCTCTCGGAACCACAGATTTAGAAATCGCCAGCTCATATACAGTGCATAAAATATATTTATACAGTATATATACCCTTATACACCATTTTAATAAAAAATATCACAAAATTCTTCTAAGTCCCTCGGGAAGAGTAAAAGACGCGCACGTTCATTTTGAGAGCTCCTAGACCTTCCTATAAGAAGTTAGCCAAAAAGTAGCTTCGAAAAATGCTTAGGTTAAGTTTCAGAGTTGCATCTAATGTACCAAAGCTGGGCTTAGACATAATTTCACTCTCACAACATTATGACTGGTTGGAGACAGTCCGAACCACAAGTACCGGGTCCATGGTTCTGGGCGTATACTTGGGGGACGGGGACGACTCCCATTAACCCCTGACTATACCGGGGATACGCTTATCACAATGCCTTTCTGGTCTGTGCTGAAGCAGAGCATTCTGGCAGCCAAGTGGCTTGACCTTTATTAGTGAGCCTGGTTACCCCCTCTCGGAACCACAGACTTAGAAATCGCCAGCTCATATACAGTGCATAAAATATATTTATATATATACCCTTATACACCATTTTAATAAAAAATATCACAAAATTCTTCTAAGTCCCTCGGGAAGAGTGAAAGACGCGCACGTTCATTTTGAGAGCTCCTAGACCTTCCTATAAGAAGTAAGCCAAAAAGTAGCTTCGAAAAACGCTTAGGTTAAGTTTCAGAGTTGCTTCTAATGTACCAGAGCTGGACTTAGACATAATTTCACTCTCACAACATTATGGCTGGTTGGAGACAGTCCGAACCACAAGTACCGGGTCCATGGTTCTGGGCGTATACTGGGGGGACGGGGACGACTCCCATTAACCCCTGACTATACCGGGGATACGCTTATCACAATGCCTTTCTTGTCTGTGCTGAAGCAGGGCATTCTGGCAACCAAGTGGCTTGACCTTTATTAGTGAGCCTGGTTACCCCCTCTCGGAACCACAGACTTAGAAATCGCCTGCTCATATACTGTACAGTGCATAAAATATATTTATATAATACATTTATATATATACCCTTATACACCATTTTAATAAAAAATATCACAAAATTCTTCTAAGTCCCTCGGGAAGAGTGAAAGACGCGCACGTTCATTTTGAGAGCTCCTAGACCTTCCTATAAGAAGTTAGCCAAAAAGTAGCTTCGAAAAATGCTTAGGTTACGTTTCAGAGTTGCTTCTAATGTACCAAAGCTGGACTTAGACATAATTTCACTCTCACAACATTATGACTGGTTGGAGACAGTCCGAACCACAAGTACCGGGTCCATGGTTCTGGGCGTATACTGGGGGGACGGGGACGACTCCCATTAACCCCTGACTATACCGGGGATACGCTTATCACAATGCCTTTCTGGTCTGTGCTGAAGCAGGGCATTCTGGCAGCCAAGTGGCTTGACCTATATTAGTGAGCCTGGTTACCCCCTCTCGGAACCACAGACTTAGAAATCGCCAGCTCATATACAGTGCATAAAATATATTTATATATATACCCTTATACACCATTTTAATAAAAAATATCACAAAATTCTTCTAAGTCCCTCGGGAAGAGTGAAAAACGCGCACGTTCATTTTCAGAGCTCCTAGACCTTCCTATAAGAAGTTAGCCAAAAAGTAACTTCGAAAAACGCTTAGGTTAAGTTTCAGAGTTGCTTCTAATGTACCAAAACTGGACTTAGACATAATTTCACTCTCACAATATTATGGCTGGTTGGAGACAGTCCGAACCACAAGTACCGGGTTCATGGTTCTGGGCGTATACTGGGGGGACGGGGACGACTCCCATTAACCCCTGACTATACCGGGGATACGCTTATCACAATGCCTTTCTGGTCTGTGCTGAAGCAGGGCATTCTGGCAGCCAAGTGGCTTGACCTTTATTAGTGAGCCTGGTTACCCCCTCTCGGAACCAAAGACATAGAAATCGCCAGCTCATATACAGTGCATAAAATATATTTATATATACCCTTATACAGTACACCATTTTAATAAAAAATATCACAACATTCTTCTAAGTCCCTCGGGAAGAGTGAAAGACGCGCACGTTCATTTTCAGAGCTCCTAGTCCTTCCTATAAGAAGTTAGCCAAAAAGTAGCTTCGAAAAACGCTTAGGTTAAGTTTCAGAGTTGCTTCTAATGTACCAAAGCTGGACTTAGACATAATTTCACTCTCACAACATTATGGCTGGTTGGAGACAGTCCGAACCACAAGTACCGGGTCCATGGTTCTGGGCGTATAGTGGGGGGACGGGGACGACTCCCATTAACCCCTGACTATACCGGGGATACGCTTATCACAATGCCTTTCTGGTCTGTGCTGAAGCAGGGCATTCTGGCAGCCAAGTGGCTTGACCTTTATTAGTGAGCCTGGTTACCCCCTCTCGGAACCACAGATTTAGAAATCGCCAGCTCATATACAGTGCATAAAATATATTTATATATATACCCTTATACACCATTTTAATAAAAAATATCACAAAATTCTTCTAAGTCCCTCGGGAAGAGTGAAAGACGCGCACGTTCATTTTGAGAGCTCCTAGACCTTCCAATAAGAAGTTAGCCAAAAAGTAGCTTCGAAAAACGCTTAGGCTAAGTTTCAGAGTTGCTTCTAATGTACCAAAGCTGGACTTAGACATAATTTCACTCTCACAACATTATGGCTGGTTGGAGACAGTCCGAACCACAAGTACCGGGTCCATGGTTCTGGGCGTATACTGGGGGGACGGGGACGACTCCCATTAACCCCTGACTATACCGGGGATACGCTTATCACAATGCCTTTCTGGTCTGTGCTGAAGCAGGGCATTCTGGCAGCCAAGTGGCTTGACCTTTATTAGTGAGCCTGGTTACCCCCTCTCGGAACCACAGACTTAGAAATCGCAAGCTCATATACAGTGCATAAAATATATTTATATATATACCCTTATACGCCATTTTAATAAAAAATATCACAAAATTATTCTAAGTCCCTCGGGAAGAGTGAAAGACGCGCACGTTCATTTTGAAAGCTCCTAGACCTTCCTATAAGAAGTTAGCCAAAAAGTAGCTTCGAAAAACGCTTAGGCTAAGTTTCAGAGTTGCTTCTAATGTACCAAAGCTGGACTTAGACATAATTTCACTCTCACAACATTATGGCTGGTTGGAGACAGTCCGAACCACAAGTACCGGGTCCATGGTTCTGGGCGTATACTGGGGGGACGGGGATGACTCCCATTAACCTCTGACTATACCGGGGATACGCTTATCACAATGCCTTTCTGGTCTGTGCTGAAGCAGGGCATTCTGGCAGCCAAGTGTCTTGACCTTTATTAGTGAGCCTGGTTACCCCCTCTCGGAACCACAGACTTAGAAATCGCAAGCTCATATACAGTGCATAAAATATATTTATATATATACCCTTATACGCCATTTTAATAAAAAATATCACAAAATTCTTCTAAGTCCCTCGGGAAGAGTGAAAGACGCGCACGTTCATTTTCAGAGCTCCTAGACCTTCCTATAAGAAGTTAGCCAAAAAGTAACTTCGAAAAACGCTTAGGTTAAGTTTCAGAGTTGCTTCTAATGTACCAAAACTGGACTTAGACATAATTTCACTCTCACAATATTATGGCTGGTTGGAGACAGTCCGAACCACAAGTACCGGGTTCATGGTTCTGGGCGTATACTGGGGGGACGGGGACGACTCCCATTAACCCCTGACTATACCGGGGATACGCTTATCACAATGCCTTAATGGTCTGTGCTGAAGCAGGGCATTCTGGCAGCCAAGTGGCTTGACCTTTATTAGTGAGCCTGGTTACCCCCTCTCGGAACCAAAGACATAGAAATCGCCAGCTCATATACAGTGCATAAAATATATTTATATATACCCTTATACAGTACACCATTTTAATAAAAAATATCACAAAATTCTTCTAAGTCCCTCGGGAAGAGTGAAAGACGCGCACGTTCATTTTCAGAGCTCCTAGTCCTTCCTATAAGAAGTTAGCCAAAAAGTAGCTTCGAAAAACGCTTAGGTTAAGTTTCAGAGTTGCTTCTAATGTACCAAAGCTGGACTTAGACATAATTTCACTCTCACAACATTATGGCTGGTTGGAGACAGTCCGAACCACAAGTACCGGGTCCATGGTTCTGGGCGTATACTGGGGGGACGGGGACGACTCCCATTAACCCCTGACTATACCGGGGATACGCTTATCACAATGCCTTTCTTGTCTGTGCTGAAGCAGGGCATTCTGGCAACCAAGTGGCTTGACCTTTATTAGTGAGCCTGGTTACCCCCTCTCGGAACCACAGACTTAGAAATCGCCAGCTCATATACAGTGCATAAAATATATTTATATATACCCATATACAGTACACCATTTTAATAAAAAATATCACAAAATTCTTCTAAGTCCCTCGGGAAGAGTGAAAGACGCGCACGTTCATTTTCAGAGCTCCTAGTCCTTCCTATAAGAAGTTAGCCAAAAAGTAGCTTCGAAAAACGCTTAGGTTAAGTTTCAGAGTTGCTTCTAATGTACCAAAGCTGGACTTAGACATAATTTCACTCTCACAACATTATGGCTGGTTGGAGACAGTCCGAACCACAAGTACCGGGTCCATGGTTCTGGGCGTATACTGGGGGGACGGGGACGACTCCCATTAACCCCTGACTATACCGGGGATACGCTTATCACAATGCCTTTCTTGTCTGTGCTGAAGCAGGGCATTCTGGCAACCAAGTGGCTTGACCTTTATTAGTGAGCCTGGTTACCCCCTCTCGGAACCACAGACTTAGAAATCGCCAGCTCATATACAGTGCATAAAATATATTTATATATACCCATATACAGTACACCATTTTAATAAAAAATATCACAAAATTCTTCTAAGTCCCTCGGGAAGAGTGAAAGACGCGCACGTTCATTTTCAGAGCTCCTAGTCCTTCCTATAAGAAGTTAGCCAAAAAGTAGCTTCGAAAAATGCTTAGGTTAAGTTTCAGAGTTGCTTCTAATGTACCAAAGCTGGACTTAGACATAATTTCACTCTCACAACATTATGGCTGGTTGGAGACAGTCCGAACCACAAGTACCGGGTCCATGGTTCTGGGCGTATACTGGGGGGACGGGGACGACTCCTATTAACCCCTGACTTTACCGGGGATACGCTTATCACAATGCCTTTCTTGTCTTTGCTGAAGCAGGGCATTCTGGCAACCAAGTGGCTTGACCTTTATTAGTGAGCCTGGTTACCCCCTCTCGGAACCACAAACTTAGAAATCGCCAGCTCATATACAGTGCATAAAATATATTTATATATATACCCTTATACACCATTTTAATAAAAAATATCACAAAATTCTTCTAAGTCCCTCGGGAAGAGTGAAAGACGCGCACGTTCATTTTGAGAGCTCCTAGACCTTCCTATAAGAAGTTAGCCAAAAAGTAGCTTCGAAAAATGCTTAGGTTAAGTTTCAGAGTTGCTTCTAATGTACCAAAGCTGGACTTAGACATAATTTCACTCTCACAACATTATGACTGGTTGGAGACAGTCCGAACCACAAGTACCGGGTACATGGTTCTGGGCGTATACTGGGGGGACGGGGACGACTCCCATTAACCCCTGACTATACCGGGGATACGCTTATCACAATGCCTTTCTGGTCTGTGCTGAAGCAGGGCATTCTGGCAGCCAAGTGGCTTGACCTTTATTAGTGAGCCTGGTTACCCCCTCTCGGAACCACAGATTTAGAAATCGCCAGCTCATATACAGTGCATAAAATATATTTATACAGTATATATACCCTTATACACCATTTTAATAAAAAATATCACAAAATTCTTCTAAGTCCCTCGGGAAGAGTGAAAGACGCGCACGTTCATTTTGAGAGCTCCTAGACCTTCCTATAAGAAGTTAGCCAAAAAGTGGCTTCGAAAAATGCTTAGGTAAAGTTTCAGAGTTGCTTCTAATGTACCAAAGCTGGACTTAGACATAATTTCACTCTCACAACATTATGACTGGTTGGAGACAGTCCGAACCACAAGTACCGGGTACATGGTTCTGGGCGTATACTGGGGGGACGGGGACGACTCCCATTAACCCCTGACTATACCGGGGATACGCTTATCACAATGCCTTTCTGGTCTGTGCTGAAGCAGGGCATTCTGGCAGCCAAGTGGCTTGACCTTTATTAGTGAGCCTGGTTACCCCCTCTCGGAACCACAGATTTAGAAATCGCCAGCTCATATACAGTGCATAAAATATATTTATACAGTATATATACCCTTATACACCATTTTAATAAAAAATATCACAAAATTCTTCTAAGTCCCTCGGGAAGAGTGAAAGACGCGCACGTTCATTTTGAGAGCTCCTAGACCTTCCTATAAGAAGTTAGCCAAAAAGTGGCTTCGAAAAATGCTTAGGTAAAGTTTCAGAGTTGCTTCTAATGTACCAAAGCTGGACTTAGACATAATATCACTCTCACAACATTATGACTGGTTGGAGACAGTCCGAACCACAAGTACCGGGTCCATGGTTCTGGGCGTATACTTGGGGGACGGGGACGACTCCCATTAACCCCTGACTATACCGGGGATACGCTTATCACAATGCCTTTCTGGTCTGTGCTGAAGCAGGGCATTCTGGCAGCCAAGTGGCTTGACCTTTATTAGTGAGCCTGGTTACCCCCTCTCGGAACCACAGACTTAGAAATCGCCAGCTCATATACAGTGCATAAAATATATTTATATATATACCCTTATACACCATTTTAATAAAAAATATCACAAAATTCTTCTAAGTCCCTCGGGAAGAGTGAAAGACGCGCACGTTCATTTTAAGAGCTCCTAGACCTTCCAATAAGAAGTTAGCCAAAAAGTAGCTTCGAAAAACGCTTAGGCTAAGTTTCAGAGTTGCTTCTAATGTACCAAAGCTGGACTTAGACATAATTTCACTCTCACAACATTATGGCTGGTTGGAGACAGTCCGAACCACAAGTACCGGGTCCATGGTTCTGGGCGTATAGTGGGGGGACGGGGACGACTCCCATTAACCCCTGACTATACCGGGGATACGCTTATCACAATGCCTTTCTGGTCTGTGCTGAAGCAGGGCATTCTGGCAGCCAAGTGGCTTGACCTTTATTAGTGAGCCTGGTTACCCCCTCTCGGAACCACAGACTTAGAAATCGCAAGCTCATATACAGTGCATAAAATATATTTATATATATACCCTTATACACCATTTTAATAAAAAATATCACAAAATTATTCTAAGTCCCTCGGGAAGAGTGAAAGACGCGCACGTTCATTTTGAAAGCTCCTAGACCTTCCTATAAGAAGTTAGCCAAAAAGTAGCTTCGAAAAACGCTTAGGCTAAGTTTCAGAGTTGCTTCTAATGTACCAAAGCTGGACTTAGACATAATTTCACTCTCACAACATTATGGCTGGTTGGAGACAGTCCGAACCACAAGTACCGGGTCCATGGTTCTGGGCGTATACTGGGGGGACGGGGATGACTCCCATTAACCTCTGACTATACCGGGGATACGCTTATCACAATGCCTTTCTGGTCTGTGCTGAAGCAGGGCATTCTGGCAGCCAAGTGTCTTGACCTTTATTAGTGAGCCTGGTTACCCCCTCTCGGAACCACAGACTTAGAAATCGCCAGCTCATATACTGTACAGTGCATAAAATATATTTATATAATAAATTTATATATATACCCTTATACACCATTTTAATAAAAAATATCACAAAATTCTTCTAAGTCCCTCGGGAAGAGTGAAAGACGCGCACGTTCATTTTGAGAGCTCTTAGACCTTCCTATAAGAAGTTAGCCAAAAAGTAGTTTCGAAAAATGCTTAGGTTAAGTTTCAGAGTTGCTTCTAATGTACCAAAGCTGGACTTAGACATAATTTCACTCTCACAATATTATGGCTGGTTGGAGACAGTCCGAACCACAAGTACCGGGTCCATGGTTCTGGGCGTATACTGGGGGGACGGGGACGACTCCTATTAACCCCTGACTTTACCGGGGATACGCTTATCACAATGCCTTTCTGGTCTGTGCTGAAGCAGGGCATTCTGGCAGCCAAGTGGCTTGACCTTTATTAGTGAGCCTGGTTACCCCCTCTCGGAACCACAAACTTAGAAATCGCCAGCTCATATACAGTGCATAAAATATATTTATATATATACCCTTATACACCATTTTAATAAAAAATATCACAAAATTCTTCTAAGTCCCTCGGGAAGAGTGAAAGACGCGCACGTTCATTTTGAGAGCTCCTAGACCTTCCTATAAGAAGTTAGCCAAAAAGTAGCTTCGAAAAATGCTTAGGTTAAGTTTCAGAGTTGCTTCTAATGTACCAAAGCTGGACTTAGACATAATTTCACTCTCACAACATTATGACTGGTTGGAGACAGTCCGAACCAGAAGTACCGGGTACATGGTTCTGGGCGTATACTGGGGGGACGGGGACGACTCCCATTAACCCCTGACTATACCGGGGATACGCTTATCACAATGCCTTTCTGGTCTGTGCTGCAGCAGGGCATTCTGGCAGCCAAGTGGCTTGACCTTTATTAGTGAGCCTGGTTACCCCCTCTCGGAACCACAGATTTAGAAATCGCCAGCTCATATACAGTGCATAAAATATATTTATACAGTTTATATACCCTTATACACCATTTTAATAAAAAATATCACAAAATTCTTCTAAGTCCCTCGGGAAGAGTGAAAGACGCGCACGTTCATTTTGAGAGCTCCTAGACCTTCCTATAAGAAGTTAGCCAAAAAGTAGCTTCGAAAAATGCTTAGGTTAAGTTTCAGAGTTGCTTCTAATGCACCAAAGCTGGACTTAGACATAATTTCACTCTCACAACATTATGACTGGTTGGAGACAGTCCGAACCAGAAGTACCGGGTACATGGTTCTGGGCGTATACTGGGGGGACGGGGACGACTCCCATTAACCCCTGACTATACCGGGGATACGCTTATCACAATGCCTTTCTGGTCTGTGCTGAAGCAGGGCATTCTGGCAACCAAGTGGCTTGACCTTTATTAGTGAGCCTGGTTACCCCCTCTCGGAACCACAGACTTAGAAATCGCCAGCTCATATACAGTGCATAAAATATATTTATATATACCCATATACAGTACACCATTTTAATAAAAAATATCACAACATTCTTCTAAGTCCCTCGGGAAGAGTGAAAGACGCGCACGTTCATTTTCAGAGCTCCTAGTCCTTCCTATAAGAAGTTAGCCAAAAAGTAGCTTCGAAAAACGCTTAGGTTAAGTTTCAGAGTTGCTTCTAATGTACCAAAGCTGGACTTAGACATAATTTCACTCTCACAACATTATGGCTGGTTGGAGACAGTCCGAACCACAAGTACCGGGTCCATGGTTCTGGGCGTATAGTGGGGGGACGGGGACGACTCCCATTAACCCCTGACTATACCGGGGATACGCTTATCACAATGCCTTTCTGGTCTGTGCTGAAGCAGGGCATTCTGGCAGCCAAGTGGCTTGACCTTTATTAGTGAGCCTGGTTACCCCCTCTCGGAACCACAGATTTAGAAATCGCCAGCTCATATACAGTGCATAAAATATATTTATATATATACCCTTATACACCATTTTAATAAAAAATATCACAAAATTCTTCTAAGTCCCTCGGGAAGAGTGAAAGACGCGCACGTTCATTTTGAGAGCTCCTAGACCTTCCAATAAGAAGTTAGCCAAAAAGTAGCTTCGAAAAACGCTTAGGCTAAGTTTCAGAGTTGCTTCTAATGTACCAAAGCTGGACTTAGACATAATTTCACTCTCACAACATTATGGCTGGTTGGAGACAGTCCGAACCACAAGTACCGGGTCCATGGTTCTGGGCGTATACTGGGGGGACGGGGACGACTCCCATTAACCCCTGACTATACCGGGGATACGCTTATCACAATGCCTTTCTGGTCTGTGCTGAAGCAGGGCATTCTGGCAGCCAAGTGGCTTGACCTTTATTAGTGAGCCTGGTTACCCCCTCTCGGAACCACAGACTTAGAAATCGCAAGCTCATATACAGTGCATAAAATATATTTATATATATACCCTTATACGCCATTTTAATAAAAAATATCACAAAATTATTCTAAGTCCCTCGGGAAGAGTGAAAGACGCGCACGTTCATTTTGAAAGCTCCTAGACCTTCCTATAAGAAGTTAGCCAAAAAGTAGCTTCGAAAAACGCTTAGGCTAAGTTTCAGAGTTGCTTCTAATGTACCAAAGCTGGACTTAGACATAATTTCACTCTCACAACATTATGGCTGGTTGGAGACAGTCCGAACCACAAGTACCGGGTCCATGGTTCTGGGCGTATACTGGGGGGACGGGGATGACTCCCATTAACCTCTGACTATACCGGGGATACGCTTATCACAATGCCTTTCTGGTCTGTGCTGAAGCAGGGCATTCTGGCAGCCAAGTGTCTTGACCTTTATTAGTGAGCCTGGTTACCCCCTCTCGGAACCACAGACTTAGAAATCGCAAGCTCATATACAGTGCATAAAATATATTTATATATATACCCTTATACGCCATTTTAATAAAAAATATCACAAAATTCTTCTAAGTCCCTCGGGAAGAGTGAAAGACGCGCACGTTCATTTTCAGAGCTCCTAGACCTTCCTATAAGAAGTTAGCCAAAAAGTAACTTCGAAAAACGCTTAGGTTAAGTTTCAGAGTTGCTTCTAATGTACCAAAACTGGACTTAGACATAATTTCACTCTCACAATATTATGGCTGGTTGGAGACAGTCCGAACCACAAGTACCGGGTTCATGGTTCTGGGCGTATACTGGGGGGACGGGGACGACTCCCATTAACCCCTGACTATACCGGGGATACGCTTATCACAATGCCTTAATGGTCTGTGCTGAAGCAGGGCATTCTGGCAGCCAAGTGGCTTGACCTTTATTAGTGAGCCTGGTTACCCCCTCTCGGAACCAAAGACATAGAAATCGCCAGCTCATATACAGTGCATAAAATATATTTATATATACCCTTATACAGTACACCATTTTAATAAAAAATATCACAAAATTCTTCTAAGTCCCTCGGGAAGAGTGAAAGACGCGCACGTTCATTTTCAGAGCTCCTAGTCCTTCCTATAAGAAGTTAGCCAAAAAGTAGCTTCGAAAAACGCTTAGGTTAAGTTTCAGAGTTGCTTCTAATGTACCAAAGCTGGACTTAGACATAATTTCACTCTCACAACATTATGGCTGGTTGGAGACAGTCCGAACCACAAGTACCGGGTCCATGGTTCTGGGCGTATACTGGGGGGACGGGGACGACTCCCATTAACCCCTGACTATACCGGGGATACGCTTATCACAATGCCTTTCTGGTCTGTGCTGAAGCAGGGCATTCTGGCAGCCAAGTGGCTTGACCTTTATTAGTGAGCCTGGTTACCCCCTCTCGGAACCACAGATTTAGAAATCGCCAGCTCATATACAGTGCATAAAATATATTTATACAGTTTATATACCCTTATACACCATTTTAATAAAAAATATCACAAAATTCTTCTAAGTCCCTCGGGAAGAGTGAAAGACGCGCACGTTCATTTTGAGAGCTCCTAGACCTTCCTATAAGAAGTTAGCCAAAAAGTAGCTTCGAAAAATGCTTAGGTTAAGTTTCAGAGTTGCTTCTAATGTACCAAAGCTGGACTTAGACATAATTTCACTCTCACAACATTATGACTGGTTGGAAACAGTCCGAACCAGAAGTACCGGGTACATGGTTCTGGGCGTATACTGGGGGGACGGGGACGACTCCCATTAACCCCTGACTATACCGGGGATACGCTTATCACAATGCCTTTCTGGTCTGTGCTGAAGCAGGGCATTCTGGCAACCAAGTGGCTTGACCTTTATTAGTGAGCCTGGTTACCCCCTCTCGGAACCACAGACTTAGAAATCGCCAGCTCATATACAGTGCATAAAATATATTTATATATACCCATATACAGTACACCATTTTAATAAAAAATATCACAAAATTCTTCTAAGTCCCTCGGGAAGAGTGAAAGACGCGCACGTTCATTTTCAGAGCTCCTAGTCCTTCCTATAAGAAGTTAGCCAAAAAGTAGCTTCGAAAAACGCTTAGGTTAAGTTTCAGAGTTGCTTCTAATGTACCAAAGCTGGACTTAGACATAATTTCACTCTCACAACATTATGGCTGGTTGGAGACAGTCCGAACCACAAGTACCGGGTCCATGGTTCTGGGCGTATACTGGGGGGACGGGGACGACTCCCATTAACCCCTGACTATACCGGGGATATGCTTATCACAATGCCTTTCTTGTCTGTGCTGAAGCAGGGCATTCTGGCAACCAAGTGGCTTGACCTTTATTAGTGAGCCTGGTTACCCCCTCTCGGAACCACAGACTTAGAAATCGCCAGCTCATATACAGTGCATAAAATATATTTATATATACCCATATACAGTACACCATTTTAATAAAAAATATCACAAAATTCTTCTAAGTCCCTCGGGAAGAGTGAAAGACGCGCACGTTCATTTTCAGAGCTCCTAGTCCTTCCTATAAGAAGTTAGCCAAAAAGTAGCTTCGAAAAATGCTTAGGTTAAGTTTCAGAGTTGCTTCTAATGTACCAAAGCTGGACTTAGACATAATTTCACTCTCACAACATTATGGCTGGTTGGAGACAGTCCGAACCACAAGTACCGGGTCCATGGTTCTGGGCGTATACTGGGGGGACGGGGACGACTCCTATTAACCCCTGACTTTACCGGGGATACGCTTATCACAATGCCTTTCTTGTCTTTGCTGAAGCAGGGCATTCTGGCAACCAAGTGGCTTGACCTTTATTAGTGAGCCTGGTTACCCCCTCTCGGAACCACAAACTTAGAAATCGCCAGCTCATATACAGTGCATAAAATATATTTATATATATACCCTTATACACCATTTTAATAAAAAATATCACAAAATTCTTCTAAGTCCCTCGGGAAGAGTGAAAGACGCGCACGTTCATTTTGAGAGCTCCTAGACCTTCCTATAAGAAGTTAGCCAAAAAGTAGCTTCGAAAAATGCTTAGGTTAAGTTTCAGAGTTGCTTCTAATGTACCAAAGCTGGACTTAGACATAATTTCACTCTCACAACATTATGACTGGTTGGAGACAGTCCGAACCACAAGTACCGGGTACATGGTTCTGGGCGTATACTGGGGGGACGGGGACGACTCCCATTAACCCCTGACTATACCGGGGATACGCTTATCACAATGCCTTTCTGGTCTGTGCTGAAGCAGGGCATTCTGGCAGCCAAGTGGCTTGACCTTTATTAGTGAGCCTGGTTACCCCCTCTCGGAACCACAGATTTAGAAATCGCCAGCTCATATACAGTGCATAAAATATATTTATACAGTATATATACCCTTATACACCATTTTAATAAAAAATATCACAAAATTCTTCTAAGTCCCTCGGGAAGAGTGAAAGACGCGCACGTTCATTTTGAGAGCTCCTAGACCTTCCTATAAGAAGTTAGCCAAAAAGTGGCTTCGAAAAATGCTTAGGTAAAGTTTCAGAGTTGCTTCTAATGTACCAAAGCTGGGCTTAGACATAATTTCACTCTCACAACATTATGACTGGTTGGAGACAGTCCGAACCACAAGTACCGGGTCCATGGTTCTGGGCGTATACTTGGGGGACGGGGACGACTCCCATTAACCCCTGACTATACCGGGGATACGCTTATCACAATGCCTTTCTGGTCTGTGCTGAAGCAGGGCATTCTGGCAGCCAAGTGGCTTGACCTTTATTAGTGAGCCTGGTTACCCCCTCTCGGAACCACAGACTTAGAAATCGCCAGCTCATATACAGTGCATAAAATATATTTATATATATACCCTTATACACCATTTTAATAAAAAATATCACAAAATTCTTCTAAGTCCCTCGGGAAGAGTGAAAGACGCGCACGTTCATTTTAAGAGCTCCTAGACCTTCCAATAAGAAGTTAGCCAAAAAGTAGCTTCGAAAAACGCTTAGGCTAAGTTTCAGAGTTGCTTCTAATGTACCAAAGCTGGACTTAGACATAATTTCACTCTCACAACATTATGGCTGGTTGGAGACAGTCCGAACCACAAGTACCGGGTCCATGGTTCTGGGCGTATACTGGGGGGACGGGGACGACTCCCATTAACCCCTGACTATACCGGGGATACGCTTATCACAATGCCTTTCTGGTCTGTGCTGAAGCAGGGCATTCTGGCAGCCAAGTGGCTTGACCTTTATTAGTGAGCCTGGTTACCCCCTCTCGGAACCACAGACTTAGAAATCGCAAGCTCATATACAGTGCATAAAATATATTTATATATATACCCTTATACACCATTTTAATAAAAAATATCACAAAATTATTCTAAGTCCCTCGGGAAGAGTGAAAGACGCGCACGTTCATTTTGAAAGCTCCTAGACCTTCCTATAAGAAGTTAGCCAAAAAGTAGCTTCGAAAAACGCTTAGGCTAAGTTTCAGAGTTGCTTCTAATGTACCAAAGCTGGACTTAGACATAATTTCACTCTCACAACATTATGGCTGGTTGGAGACAGTCCGAACCACAAGTACCGGGTCCATGGTTCTGGGCGTATACTGGGGGGACGGGGATGACTCCCATTAACCTCTGACTATACCGGGGATACGCTTATCACAATGCCTTTCTGGTCTGTGCTGAAGCAGGGCATTCTGGCAGCCAAGTGTCTTGACCTTTATTAGTGAGCCTGGTTACCCCCTCTCGGAACCACAGACTTAGAAATCGCCAGCTCATATACTGTACAGTGCATAAAATATATTTATATAATAAATTTATATATATACCCTTATACACCATTTTAATAAAAAATATCACAAAATTCTTCTAAGTCCCTCGGGAAGAGTGAAAGACGCGCACGTTCATTTTCAGAGCTCCTAGTCCTTCCTAAAAGAAGTTAGCCAAAAAGTAGCTTCGAAAAATGCTTAGGTTAAGTTTCAGAGTTGCTTCTAATGTACCAAAGCTGGACTTAGACATAATTTCACTCTCACAACATTATGGCTGGTTGGAGACAGTCCGAACCACAAGTACCGGGTCCATGGTTCTGGGCGTATACTGGGGGGACGGGGACGACTCCTATTAACCCCTGACTTTACCGGGGATACGCTTATCACAATGCCTTTCTTGTCTGTGCTGAAGCAGGGCATTCTGGCAACCAAGTGGCTTGACCTTTATTAGTGAGCCTGGTTACCCCCTCTCGGAACCACAGACTTAGAAATCGCCAGCTCATATACAGTGCATAAAATATATTTATATATATACCCTTATACACCATTTTAATAAAAAATATCACAAAATTCTTCTAAGTCCCTCGGGAAGAGTGAAAGACGCGCACGTTCATTTTCAGAGCTCCTAGACCTTCCTATAAGAAGTTAGCCAAAAAGTAGCTTCGAAAAATGCTTAGGTTAAGTTTCAGAGTTGCTTCTAATGTACCAAAGCTGGACTTAGATATAATTTCACTCTCACAACATTATGACTGGTTGGAGACAGTCCGAACCAGAAGTACCGGGTACATGGTTCTGGGCGTATACTGGGGGGACGGGGACGACTCCCATTAACCCCTGACTATACCGGGGATACGCTTATCACAATGCCTTTCTGGTCTGTGCTGAAGCAGGGCATTCTGGCAGCCAAGTGGCTTGACCTTTATTAGTGAGCCTGGTTACCCCCTCTCGGAACCACAGATTTAGAAATCGCCAGCTCATATACAGTGCATAAAATATATTTATACAGTTTATATACCCTTATACACCATTTTAATAAAAAATATCACAAAATTCTTCTAAGTCCCTCGGGAAGAGTGAAAGACGCGCACGTTCATTTTGAGAGCTCCTAGACCTTCCTATAAGAAGTTAGCCAAAAAGTAGCTTCGAAAAATGCTTAGGTAAAGTTTCAGAGTTGCTTCTAATGTACCAAAGCTGGGCTTAGACATAATTTCACTCTCACAACATTATGACTGGTTGGAGACAGTCCGAACCACAAGTACCGGGTCCATGGTTCTGGGCGTATACTGGGGGGACGGGGACGACTCCCATTAACCCCTGACTATACCGGGGATACGCTTATCACAATGCCTTTCTGGTCTGTGCTGAAGCAGGGCATTCTGGCAGCCAAGTGGCTTGACCTTTATTAGTGAGCCTGGTTACCCCCTCTCGGAACCACAGACTTAGAAATCGCAAGCTCATATACAGTGCATAAAATATATTTATATATATACCCTTATACACCATTTTAATAAAAAATATCACAAAATTATTCTAAGTCCCTCGGGAAGAGTGAAAGACGCGCACGTTCATTTTGAAAGCTCCTAGACCTTCCTATAAGAAGTTAGCCAAAAAGTAGCTTCGAAAAACGCTTAGGCTAAGTTTCAGAGTTGCTTCTAATGTACCAAAGCTGGACTTAGACATAATTTCACTCTCACAACATTATGGCTGGTTGGAGACAGTCCGAACCACAAGTACCGGGTCCATGGTTCTGGGCGTATACTGGGGGGACGGGGATGACTCCCATTAACCTCTGACTATACCGGGGATACGCTTATCACAATGCCTTTCTGGTCTGTGCTGAAGCAGGGCATTCTGGCAGCCAAGTGTCTTGACCTTTATTAGTGAGCCTGGTTACCCCCTCTCGGAACCACAGACTTAGAAATCGCCAGCTCATATACTGTACAGTGCATAAAATATATTTATATAATAAATTTATATATATACCCTTATACACCATTTTAATAAAAAATATCACAAAATTCTTCTAAGTCCCTCGGGAAGAGTGAAAGACGCGCACGTTCATTTTGAGAGCTCTTAGACCTTCCTATAAGAAGTTAGCCAAAAAGTAGTTTCGAAAAATGCTTAGGTTAAGTTTCAGAGTTGCTTCTAATGTACCAAAGCTGGACTTAGACATAATTTCACTCTCACAATATTATGGCTGGTTGGAGACAGTCCGAACCACAAGTACCGGGTTCATGGTTCTGGGCGTATACTGGGGGGACGGGGACGACTCCCATTAACCCCTGACTATACCGGGGATACGCTTATCACAATGCCTTTCTGGTCTGTGCTGAAGCAGGGCATTCTGGCAGCCAAGTGGCTTGACCTTTATTAGTGAGCCTGGTTACCCCCTCTCGGAACCAAAGACATAGAAATCGCCAGCTCATATACAGTGCATAAAATATATTTATATATACCCTTATACAGTACACCATTTTAATAAAAAATATCACAAAATTCTTCTAAGTCCCTCGGGAAGAGTGAAAGACGCGCACGTTCATTTTCAGAGCTCCTAGACCTTCCTATAAGAAGTTAGCCAAAAAGTAGCTTCGAAAAATGCTTAGGTTAAGTTTCAGAGTTGCTTCTAATGTACCAAAGCTGGACTTAGACATAATTTCACTCTCACAACATTATGGCTGGTTGGAGACAGTCCGAACCACAAGTACCGGGTCCATGGTTCTGGGCGTATACTGGGGGGACGGGGACGACTCCCATTAACCCCTGACTATACCGGGGATACGCTTATCACAATGCCTTTCTGGTCTGTGCTGAAGCAGGGCATTCTGGCAGCCAAGTGGCTTGACCTTTATTAGTGAGCCTGGTTACCCCCTCTCGGAACCACAGACTTAGAAATCGCAAGCTCATATACAGTGCATAAAATATATTTATATATATACCCTTATACGCCATTTTAATAAAAAATATCACAAAATTCTTCTAAGTCCCTCGGGAAGAGTGAAAGACGCGCACGTTCATTTTGAGAGCTCCTAGACCTTCCTATAAGAAGTTAGCCAAAAAGTAGCTTCGAAAAATGCTTAGGTAAAGTTTCAGAGTTGCTTCTAATGTACCAAAGCTGGGCTTAGACATAATTTCACTCTCACAACATTATGACTGGTTGGAGACAGTCCGAACCACAAGTACCGGGTCCATGGTTCTGGGCGTATACTTGGGGGACGGGGACGACTCCCATTAACCCCTGACTATACCGGGGATACGCTTATCACAATGCCTTTCTGGTCTGTGCTGAAGCAGGGCATTCTGGCAGCCAAGTGGCTTGACCTTTATTAGTGAGCCTGGTTACCCCCTCTCGGAACCACAGACTTAGAAATCGCCAGCTCATATACAGTGCATAAAATATATTTATATATATACCCTTATACACCATTTTAATAAAAAATATCACAAAATTCTTCTAAGTCCCTCGGGAAGAGTGAAAGACGCGCACGTTCATTTTAAGAGCTCCTAGACCTTCCAATAAGAAGTTAGCCAAAAAGTAGCTTCGAAAAACGCTTAGGCTAAGTTTCAGAGTTGCTTCTAATGTACCAAAGCTGGACTTAGACATAATTTCACTCTCACAACATTATGGCTGGTTGGAGACAGTCCGAACCACAAGTACCGGGTCCATGGTTCTGGGCGTATACTGGGGGGACGGGGACGACTCCCATTAACCCCTGACTATACCGGGGATACGCTTATCACAATGCCTTTCTGGTCTGTGCTGAAGCAGGGCATTCTGGCAGCCAAGTGGCTTGACCTTTATTAGTGAGCCTGGTTACCCCCTCTCGGAACCACAGACTTAGAAATCGCAAGCTCATATACAGTGCATAAAATATATTTATATATATACCCTTATACACCATTTTAATAAAAAATATCACAAAATTATTCTAAGTCCCTCGGGAAGAGTGAAAGACGCGCACGTTCATTTTGAAAGCTCCTAGACCTTCCTATAAGAAGTTAGCCAAAAAGTAGCTTCGAAAAACGCTTAGGCTAAGTTTCAGAGTTGCTTCTAATGTACCAAAGCTGGACTTAGACATAATTTCACTCTCACAACATTATGGCTGGTTGGAGACAGTCCGAACCACAAGTACCGGGTCCATGGTTCTGGGCGTATACTGGGGGGACGGGGATGACTCCCATTAACCTCTGACTATACCGGGGATACGCTTATCACAATGCCTTTCTGGTCTGTGCTGAAGCAGGGCATTCTGGCAGCCAAGTGTCTTGACCTTTATTAGTGAGCCTGGTTACCCCCTCTCGGAACCACAGACTTAGAAATCGCCAGCTCATATACAGTGCATAAAATATATTTATATATACCCATATACAGTACACCATTTTAATAAAAAATATCACAAAATTCTTCTAAGTCCCTCGGGAAGAGTGAAAGACGCGCACGTTCATTTTCAGAGCTCCTAGTCCTTCCTATAAGAAGTTAGCCAAAAAGTAGCTTCGAAAAACGCTTAGGTTAAGTTTCAGAGTTGCTTCTAATGTACCAAAGCTGGACTTAGACATAATTTCACTCTCACAACATTATGGCTGGTTGGAGACAGTCCGAACCACAAGTACCGGGTCCATGGTTCTGGGCGTATACTGGGGGGACGGGGACGACTCCCATTAACCCCTGACTTTACCGGGGATACGCTTATCACAATGCCTTTCTTGTCTGTGCTGAAGCAGGGCATTCTGGCAACCAAGTGGCTTGACCTTTATTAGTGAGCCTGGTTACCCCCTCTCGGAACCACAAACTTAGAAATCGCCAGCTCATATACAGTGCATAAAATATATTTATATATATACCCTTATACACCATTTTAATAAAAAATATCACAAAATTCTTCTAAGTCCCTCGGGAAGAGTGAAAGACGCGCACGTTCATTTTGAGAGCTCCTAGACCTTCCTATAAGAAGTTAGCCAAAAAGTAGCTTCGAAAAATGCTTAGGTTAAGTTTCAGAATTGCTTCTAATGTACCAAAGCTGGACTTAGACATAATTTCACTCTCACAACATTATGACTGGTTGGAGACAGTCCGAACCACAAGTACCGGGTACATGGTTCTGGGCGTATACTGGGGGGACGGGGACGACTCCCATTAACCCCTGACTATACCGGGGATACGCTTATCACAATGCCTTTCTGGTCTGTGCTGAAGCAGGGCATTCTGGCAGCCAAGTGGCTTGACCTTTATTAGTGAGCCTGGTTACCCCCTCTCGGAACCACAGATTTAGAAATCGCCAGCTCATATACAGTGCATAAAATATATTTATATATATACCCTTATACGCCATTTTAATAAAAAATATCACAAAATTATTCTAAGTCCCTCGGGAAGAGTGAAAGACGCGCACGTTCATTTGGAAAGCTCCTAGACCTTCCTATAAGAAGTTAGCCAAAAAGTAGCTTCGAAAAACGCTTAGGCTAAGTTTCAGAGTTGCTTCTAATGTACCAAAGCTGGACTTAGACATAATTTCACTCTCACAACATTATGGCTGGTTGGAGACAGTCCGAACCACAAGTACCGGGTCCATGGTTCTGGGCGTATACTGGGGGGACGGGGATGACTCCCATTAACTTCTGACTATACCGGGGATACGCTTATCACAATGCCTTTCTGGTCTGTGCTGAAGCAGGGCATTCTGGCAGCCAAGTGTCTTGACCTTTATTAGTGAGCCTGGTTACCCCCTCTCGGAACCACAGACTTAGAAATCGCCTGCTCATATACTGTACAGTGCATAAAATATATTTATATAATACATTTATATATATACCCTTATACACCATTTTAATAAAAAATATCACAAAATTCTTCTAAGTCCCTCGGGAAGAGTGAAAGACGCGCACGTTCATTTTGAGAGCTCCTAGACCTTCCTATAAGAAGTTAGCCAAAAAGTAGCTTCGAAAAATGCTTAGGTTACGTTTCAGAGTTGCTTCTAATGTACCAAAGCTGGACTTAGACATAATTTCACTCTCACAACATTATGACTGGTTGGAGACAGTCCGAACCACAAGTACCGGGTCCATGGTTCTGGGCGTATACTGGGGGGATGGGGACGACTCCCATTAACCCCTGACTATACCGGGGATACGCTTATCACAATGCCTTTCTGGTCTGTGCTGAAGCAGGGCATTCTGGCAGCCAAGTGGCTTGACCTATATTAGTGAGCCTGGTTACCCCCTCTCGGAACCACAGACTTAGAAATCGCCAGCTCATATACAGTGCATAAAATATATTTATATATATACCCTTATACACCATTTTAATAAAAAATATCACAAAATTCTTCTAAGTCCCTCGGGAAGAGTGAAAGACGCGCACGTTCATTTTCAGAGCTCCTAGACCTTCCTATAAGAAGTTAGCCAAAAAGTAACTTCGAAAAACGCTTAGGTTAAGTTTCAGAGTTGCTTCTAATGTACCAAAACTGGACTTAGACATAATTTCACTCTCACAATATTATGGCTGGTTGGAGACAGTCCGAACCACAAGTACCGGGTTCATGGTTCTGGGCGTATACTGGGGGGACGGGGACGACTCCCATTAACCCCTGACTATACCGGGGATACGCTTATCACAATGCCTTTCTGGTCTGTGCTGAAGCAGGGCATTCTGGCAGCCAAGTGGCTTGACCTTTATTAGTGAGCCTGGTTACCCCCTCTCGGAACCAAAGACATAGAAATCGCCAGCTCATATACAGTGCATAAAATATATTTATATATACCCTTATACAGTACACCATTTTAATAAAAAATATCACAAAATTCTTCTAAGTCCCTCGGGAAGAGTGAAAGACGCGCACGTTCATTTTCAGAGCTCCTAGTCCTTCCTATAAGAAGTTAGCCAAAAAGTAGCTTCGAAAAACGCTTAGGTTAAGTTTCAGAGTTGCTTCTAATGTACCAAAGCTGGACTTAGACATAATTTCACTCTCACAACATTATGGCTGGTTGGAGACAGTCCGAACCACAAGTACCGGGTCCATGGTTCTGGGCGTATACTGGGGGGACGGGGACGACTCCCATTAACCCCTGACTATACCGGGGATACGCTTATCACAATGCCTTTCTTGTCTGTGCTGAAGCAGGGCATTCTGGCAACCAAGTGGCTTGACCTTTATTAGTGAGCCTGGTTACCCCCTCTCGGAACCACAGACTTAGAAATCGCCAGCTCATATACAGTGCATAAAATATATTTATATATATACCCTTATACACCATTTTAATAAAAAATATCACAAAATTCTTCTAAGTCCCTCGGGAAGAGTGAAAGACGCGCACGTTCATTTTGAGAGCTCCTAGACCTTCCTATAAGAAGTTAGCCAAAAAGTAGCTTCGAAAAATGCTTAGGTTAAGTTTCAGAATTGCTTCTAATGTACCAAAGCTGGACTTAGACATAATTTCACTCTCACAACATTATGACTGGTTGGAGACAGTCCGAACCACAAGTACCGGGTACATGGTTCTGGGCGTATACTGGGGGGACGGGGACGACTCCCATTAACCCCTGACTATACCGGGGATACGCTTATCACAATGCCTTTCTGGTCTGTGCTGAAGCAGGGCATTCTGGCAGCCAAGTGGCTTGACCTTTATTAGTGAGCCTGGTTACCCCCTCTCGGAACCACAGATTTAGAAATCGCCAGCTCATATACAGTGCATAAAATATATTTATACAGTATATATACCCTTATACACCATTTTAATAAAAAATATCACAAAATTCTTCTAAGTCCCTCGGGAAGAGTGAAAGACGCGCACGTTCATTTTCAGAGCTCCTAGTCCTTCCTATAAGAAGTTAGCCAAAAAGTAGCTTCGAAAAACGCTTAGGTTAAGTTTCAGAGTTGCTTCTAATGTACCAAAGCTGGACTTAGACATAATTTCACTCTCACAACATTATGGCTGGTTGGAGACAGTCCGAACCACAAGTACCGGGTCCATGGTTCTGGGCGTATACTTGGGGGACGGGGACGACTCCCATTAACCCCTGACTTTACCGGGGATACGCTTATCACAATGCCTTTCTTGTCTGTGCTGAAGCAGGGCATTCTGGCAACCAAGTGGCTTGACCTTTATTAGTGAGCCTGGTTACCCCCTCTCGGAACCACAAACTTAGAAATCGCCAGCTCATATACAGTGCATAAAATATATTTATATATATACCCTTATACACCATTTTAATAAAAAATATCACAAAATTCTTCTAAGTCCCTCGGGAAGAGTGAAAGACGCGCACGTTCATTTTGAGAGCTCCTAGACCTTCCTATAAGAAGTTAGCCAAAAAGTAGCTTCGAAAAATGCTTAGGTTAAGTTTCAGAGTTGCTTCTAATGTACCAAAGCTGGACTTAGACATAATTTCACTCTCACAACATTATGACTGGTTGGAGACAGTCCGAACCACAAGTACCGGGTACATGGTTCTGGGCGTATACTGGGGGGACGGGGACGACTCCCATTAACCCCTGACTATACCGGGGATATGCTTATCACAATGCCTTTCTGGTCTGTGCTGAAGCAGGGCATTCTGGCAGCCAAGTGGCTTGACCTTTATTAGTGAGCCTGGTTACCCCCTCTCGGAACCACAGATTTAGAAATCGCCAGCTCATATACAGTGCATAAAATATATTTATACAGTATATATACCCTTATACACCATTTTAATAAAAAATATCACAAAATTCTTCTAAGTCCCTCGGGAAGAGTGAAAGACGCGCACGTTCATTTTGAGAGCTCCTAGACCTTCCTATAAGAAGTTAGCCAAAAAGTAGCTTCGAAAAATGCTTAGGTTAAGTTTCAGAGTTGCTTCTAATGTACCAAAGCTGGGCTTAGACATAATTTCACTCTCACAACATTATGGCTGGTTGGAGACAGTCCGAACCACAAGTACCGGGTCCATGGTTCTGGGCGTATACTGGGGGGACGGAGACGACTCCCATTAACCCCTGACTATACCGGGGATACGCTTATCACAATGCCTTTCTGGTCTGTGCTGAAGCAGGGCATTCTGGCAGCCAAGTGGCTTGACCTTTATTAGTGAGCCTGGTTACCCCCTCTCGGAACCACAGATTTAGAAATCGCCAGCTCATATACAGTGCATAAAATATATTTATACAGTATATATACCCTTATACACCATTTTAATAAAAAATATCACAAAATTCTTCTAAGTCCCTCGGGAAGAGTGAAAGACGCGCACGTTCATTTTGAGAGCTCCTAGACCTTCCTATAAGAAGTTAGCCAAAAAGTAGCTTCGAAAAATGCTTAGGTTAAGTTTCAGAGTTGCTTCTAATGTACCAAAGCTGGGCTTAGACATAATTTCACTCTCACAACATTATGGCTGGTTGGAGACAGTCCGAACCACAAGTGCCGGGTCCATGGTTCTGGGCGTATACTGGGGGGACGGAGACGACTCCCATTAACCCCTGACTATACCGGGGATACGCTTATCACAATGCCTTTCTGGTCTGTGCTGAAGCAGGGCATTCTGGCAGCCAAGTGGCTTGACCTTTATTAGTGAGCCTGGTTACCCCCTCTCGGAACCACAGACTTAGAAATCGCAAGCTCATATACAGTGCATAAAATATATTTATATATATACCCTTATACACCATTTTAATAAAAAATATCACAAAATTCTTCTAAGTCCCTCGGGAAGAGTGAAAGACGCGCACGTTCATTTTGAGAGCTCCTAGACCTTCCAATAAGAAGTTAGCCAAAAAGTAGCTTCGAAAAACGCTTAGGCTAAGTTTCAGAGTTGCTTCTAATGTACCAAAGCTGGACTTAGACATAATTTCACTCTCACAACATTATGACTGGTTGGAGACAGTCCGAACCACAAGTACCGGGTCCATGGTTCTGGGCGTATACTGGGGGGACGGGGACGACTCCCATTAACCCCTGACTATACCGGGGATACGCTTATCACAATGCCTTTCTGGTCTGTGCTGAAGCAGGGCATTCTGGCAGCCAAGTGGCTTGACCTTTATTAGTGAGCCTGGTTACCCCCTCTCGGAACCACAGACTTAGAAATCGCCAGCCCATATACAGTGCATAAAATATATTTATATATATACCCTTATACACCATTTTAATAAAAAATATCACAAAATTCTTCTAAGTCCCTCGGGAAGAGTGAAAGACGCGCACGTTCATTTTCAGAGCTCCTAGACCTTCCTATAAGAAGTAAGCCAAAAAGTAGCTTCGAAAAACGCTTAGGTTAAGTTTCAGAGTTGCTTCTAATGTACCAAAGCTGGACTTAGACATAATTTCACTCTCAACATTATGGCTGGTTGGAGACAGTCCGAACCACAAGTACCGGGTCCATGGTTCTGGGCGTATACTGGGGGGACGGGGACGACTCCCTTTAACCCCTGACTATACCGGGGATACGCTTATCACAATGCCTTTCTGGTCTGTGCTGAAGCAGGGCATTCTGGCAGCCAAGTGGCTTGACCTTTATTAGTGAGCCTGGTTACCCCCTCTCGGAACCACAGACTTAGAAATCGCAAGCTCATATACAGTGCATAAAATATATTTATATATATACCCTTATACACCATTTTAATAAAAAATATCACAAAAAAATTCTAAGTCCCTCGGGAAGAGTGAAAGACGCGCACGTTCATTTTGAAAGCTCCTAGACCTTCCTATAAGAAGTTAGCCAAAAAGTAGCTTCGAAAAACGCTTAGGCTAAGTTTCAGAGTTGCTTCTAATGTACCAAAGCTGGACTTAGACATAATTTCACTCTCACAACATTATGGCTGGTTGGAGACAGTCCGAACCACAAGTACCGGGTCCATGGTTCTGGGCGTATACTGGGGGGACGGGGATGACTACCATTAACCCCTGACTATACCGGGGATACGCTTATCACAATGCCTTTCTTGTCTGTGCTGAAGCAGGGCATTCTGGCAACCAAGTGGCTTGACCTTTATTAGTGAGCCTGGTAACCCCCTCTCGGAACCACAAACTTAGAAATCGCCAGCTCATATACAGTGCATAAAATATATTTATATATATACCCTTATACACCATTTTAATAAAAAATATCACAACATTCTTCTAAGTCCCTCGGGAAGAGTGAAAGACGCGCACGTTCATTTTGAGAGCTCCTAGACCTTCCAATAAGAAGTTAGCCAAAAAGTAGCTTCGAAAAACGCTTAGGCTAAGTTTCAGAGTTGCTTCTAATGTACCAAAGCTGGACTTAGACATAATTTCACTCTCACAACATTATGGCTGGTTGGAGACAGTCCGAACCACAAGTACCGGGTCCATGGTTCTGGGCGTATACTGGGGGGACGGGGACGACTCCCATTAACCCCTGACTATACCGGGGATACGCTTATCACAATGCCTTTCTGGTCTGTGCTGAAGCAGGGCATTCTGGCAGCCAAGTGGCTTGACCTTTATTAGTGAGCCTGGTTACCCGCTCTCTGAACCACAGACTTAGAAATCGCAAGCTCATATACAGTGCATAAAATATATTTATATATATACCCTTATACACCATTTTAATAAAAAATATCACAAAAAAATTCTAAGTCCCTCGGGAAGAGTGAAAGACGCGCACGTTCATTTTGAAAGCTCCTAGACCTTCCTATAAGAAGTTAGCCAAAAAGTAGCTTCGAAAAACGCTTAGGCTAAGTTTCAGAGTTGCTTCTAATGTACCAAAGCTGGACTTAGACATAATTTCACTCTCACAACATTATGGCTGGTTGGAGACAGTCCGAACCACAAGTACCGGGTCCATGGTTCTGGGCGTATACAGTAGGGGGACGGGGATGACTCCCATTAACCTCTGACTATACCGGGGATACGCTTATCACAATGCCTTTCTGGTCTGTGCTGAAGCAGGGCATTCTGGCAGCCAAGTGTCTTGACCTTTATTAGTGAGCATGGTTACCCCCTCTCGGAACCACAGACTTAGAAATCGCCAGCTCATATACTGTACAGTGCATAAAATATATTTATATAATAAATTTATATATATACCCTTATACACCATTTTAATAAAAAATATCACAAAATTCTTCTAAGTCCCTCGGGAAGAGTGAAAGACGCGCACGTTCATTTTCAGAGCTCCTAGACCTTCCTATAAGAAGTTAGCCAAAAAGTAGCTTCGAAAAACGCTTAGGTTAAGTTTCAGAGTTGCTTCTAATGTACCAAAGCTGGACTTAGACATAATTTCACTCTCACAACATTATGGCTGGTTGGAGACAGTCCGAACCACAAGTACCGGGTCCATTGTTCTGGGCGTATACTGGGGGGACGGGGACGACTCCCATTAACCCCTGACTATACCGGGGATACGCTTATCACAATGCCTTTCTTGTCTGTGCTGAAGCAGGGCATTCTGGCAACCAAGTGGCTTGACCTTTATTAGTGAGCCTGGTAACCCCCTCTCGGAACCACAAACTTAGAAATCGCCAGCTCATATACAGTGCATAAAATATATTTATATATATACCCTTATACACCATTTTAATAAAAAATATCACAAAATTCTTTCAAGTCCCTCGGGAAGAGTGAAAGACGCGCACGTTCATTTTGAGAGCTCCTAGACCTTCCTATAAGAAGTTAGCCAAAAAGTAGCTTCGAAAAATGCTTAGGTTAAGTTTCAGAGTTGCTTCTAATGTACCAAAGCTGGACTTAGACATAATTTCACTCTCACAACATTATGACTGGTTGGAGACAGTCCGAACCACAAGTACCGGGTCCATGGTTCTGGGCGTATACTGGGGGGACGGGGACGACTCCCATTAACCCCTGACTATACCGGGGATACGCTTATCACAATGCCTTTCTGGTCTGTGCTGAAGCAGGGCATTCTGGCAGCCAAGTGGCTTGACCTTTATTAGTGAGCCTGGTTACCCCCTCTCGGAACCACAGACTTAGAAATCGCCAGCTCATATACAGTGCATAAAATATATTTATATATATACCCTTATACACCATTTTAATAAAAAATATCACAAAATTCTTCTAAGTCCCTCGGGAAGAGTGAAAGACGCGCACGTTCATTTTCAGAGCTCCTAGACCTTCCTATAAGAAGTAAGCCAAAAAGTAGCTTCGAAAAACGCTTAGGTTAAGTTACAGAGTTGCTTCTAATGTACCAAAGCTGGACTTAGACATAATTTCACTCTCACAACATTATGGCTGGTTGGAGACAGTCCGAACCACAAGTACCGGGTCCATGGTTCTGGGCGTATACTGGGGGGACGGGGACGACTCCCATTAACCCCTGACTATACCGGGGATACGCTTATCACAATGCCTTTCTTGTCTGTGCTGAAGCAGGGCATTCTGGCAACCAAGTGGCTTGACCTTTATTAGTGAGCCTGGTAACCCCCTCTCGGAACCACAAACTTAGAAATCGCCAGCTCATATACAGTGCATAAAATATATTTATATATATTCCCTTATACACCATTTTAATAAAAAATATCACAAAATTCTTCTAAGTCCCTCGGGAAGAGTGAAAGACGCGCACGTTCATTTTAAGAGCTCCTAGACCTTCCTATAAGAAGTTAGCCAAAAAGTAGCTTCGAAAAATGCTTAGGTTAAGTTTCAGAGTTGCTTCTAATGTACCAAAGCTGGACTTAGACATAATTTCACTCTCACAACATTATGACTGGTTGGAGACAGTCCGAACCACAAGTACCGGGTCCATGGTTCTGGGCGTATACTGGGGGGACGGGGACGACTCCCATTAACCCCTGACTATACCGGGGATACGCTTATCACAATGCCTTTCTGGTCTGTGCTGAAGCAGGGCATTCTGGCAGCCAAGTGGCTTGACCTTTATTAGTGAGCCTGGTTACCCCCTCTCGGAACCACAGACTTAGAAATCGCCAGCTCATATACAGTGCATAAAATATATTTATATATATACCCTTATACACCATTTTAATAAAAAATATCACAAAATTCTTCTAAGTCCCTGGGGAAGAGTGAAAGACGCGCACGTTCATTTTCAGAGCTCCTAGACCTTCCTATAAGAAGTAAGCCAAAAAGTAGCTTCGAAAAACGCTTAGGTTAAGTTACAGAGTTGCTTCTAATGTACCAAAGCTGGACTTAGACATAATTTCACTCTCACAACATTATGGCTGGTTGGAGACAGTCCGAACCACAAGTACCGGGTCCATGGTTCTGGGCGTATACTGGGGGGACGGGGACGACTCCCATTAACCCCTGACTATACCGGGGATACGCTTATCACAATGCCTTTCTGGTCTGTGCTGAAGCAGGGCATTCTGGCAGCCAAGTGGCTTGACCTTTATTAGTGAGCCTGGTTACCCCCTCTCGGAACCACAGACTTAGAAATCGCAAGCTCATATACAGTGCATAAAATATATTTATATATATACCCTTATACACCATTTTAATAAAAAATATCACAAAATAATTCTAAGTCCCTCGGGAAGAGTGAAAGACGCGCACGTTCATTTTGAAAGCTCCTAGACCTTCCTATAAGAAGTTAGCCAAAAAGTAGCTTCGAAAAACGCTTAGGCTAAGTTTCAGAGTTGCTTCTAATGTACCAAAGCTGGACTTAGACATAATTTCACTCTCACAACATTATGGCTGGTTGGAGACAGTCCGAACCACAAGTACCGGGTCCATGGTTCTGGGCGTATACTGGGGGGACGGGGATGACTCCCATTAACCTCTGACTATACCGGGGATACGCTTATCACAATGACTTTCTGGTCTGTGCTGAAGCAGGGCATTCTGGCAGCCAAGTGTCTTGACCTTTATTAGTGAGCCTGGTTACCCCCTCTCGGAACCACAGACTTAGAAATCGCCAGCTCATATACTGTACAGTGCATAAAATATATTTATATAATAAATTTATATATATACCCTTATACACCATTTTAATAAAAAATATCACAAAATTCTTCTAAGTCCCTCGGGAAGAGTGAAAGACGCGCACGTTCATTTTCAGAGCTCCTAGACCTTCCTATAAGAAGTAAGCCAAAAAGTAGCTTCGAAAAACGCTTAGGTTAAGTTTCAGAGTTGCTTCTAATGTACCAAAGCTGGACTTAGACATAATTTCACTCTCACAACATTATGGCTGGTTGGAGACAGTCCGAACCACAAGTACCGGGTCCATGGTTCTGGGCGTATACTGGGGGGACGGGGACGACTCCCATTAACCCCTGACTATTCCGGGGATACGCTTATCACAATGCCTTTCTGGTCTGTGCTGAAGCAGGGCATTCTGGCAGCCAAGTGGCTTGACCTTTATTAGTGAGCCTGGTTACCCCCTCTCGGAACCACAGATTTAGAAATCGCCAGCTCATATACAGTGCATAAAATATATTTATATATATACCCTTATACACCATTTTAATAAAAAATATCACAAAATTATTCTAAGTCCCTCGGGAAGAGTGAAAGACGCGCACGTTCATTTTGAAAGCTCCTAGACCTTCCTATAAGAAGTTAGCCAAAAAGTAGCTTCGAAAAACGCTTAGGTTAAGTTTCAGAGTTGCTTCTAATGTACCAAAGCTGGACTTAGACATAATTTCACTCTCACAACATTATGGCTGGTTGGAGACAGTCCGAACCACAAGTACCGGGTCCATGGTTCTGGGCGTATACTGGGGGGACGGGGACGACTCCCATTAACCCCTGACTATACCGGGGATACGCTTATCACAATGCCTTTCTTGTCTGTGCTGAAGCAGGGCATTCTGGCAACCAAGTGGCTTGACCTTTATTAGTGAGCCTGGTAACCCCCTCTCGGAACCACAAACTTAGAAATCGCCAGCTCATATACAGTGCATAAAATATATTTATATATATACCCTTATACACCATTTTAATAAAAAATATCACAAAATTCTTTCAAGTCCCTCGGGAAGAGTGAAAGACGCGCACGTTCATTTTGAGAGCTCCTAGACCTTCCTATAAGAAGTTAGCCAAAAAGTAGCTTCGAAAAATGCTTAGGTTAAGTTTCAGAGTTGCTTCTAATGTACCAAAGCTGGACTTAGACATAATTTCACTCTCACAACATTATGACTGGTTGGAGACAGTCCGAACCACAAGTACCGGGTCCATGGTTCTGGGCGTATACTGGGGGGACGGGGACGACTCCCATTAACCCCTGACTATACCGGGGATACGCTTATCACAATGCCTTTCTGGTCTGTGCTGAAGCAGGGCATTCTGGCAGCCAAGTGGCTTGACCTTTATTAGTGAGCCTGGTTACCCCCTCTCGGAACCACAGACTTAGAAATCGCCAGCTCATATACAGTGCATAAAATATATTTATATATATACCCTTATACACCATTTTAATAAAAAATATCACAAAATTCTTCTAAGTCCCTCGGGAAGAGTGAAAGACGCGCACGTTCATTTTCAGAGCTCCTAGACCTTCCTATAAGAAGTAAGCCAAAAAGTAGCTTCGAAAAACGCTTAGGTTAAGTTACAGAGTTGCTTCTAATGTACCAAAGCTGGACTTAGACATAATTTCACTCTCACAACATTATGGCTGGTTGGAGACAGTCCGAACCACAAGTACCGGGTCCATGGTTCTGGGCGTATACTGAGGGGACGGGGACGACTCCCATTAACCCCTGACTATACCGGGGATACGCTTATCACAATGCCTTTCTGGTCTGTGCTGAAGCAGGGCATTCTGGCAGCCAAGTGGCTTGACCTTTATTAGTGAGCCTGGTTACCCCCTCTCGGAACCACAGACTTAGAAATCGCCAGCTCATATACAGTGCATAAAATATATTTATATATATACCCTTATACACCATTTTAATAAAAAATATCACAAAATTCTTCTAAGTCCCTCGGGAAGAGTGAAAGACGCGCACGTTCATTTTCAGAGCTCCTAGACCTTCCTATAAGAAGTAAGCCAAAAAGTAGCTTCGAAAAACGCTTAGGTTAAGTTACAGAGTTGCTTCTAATGTACCAAAGCTGGACTTAGACATAATTTCACTCTCACAACATTATGGCTGGTTGGAGACAGTCCGAACCACAAGTACCGGGTCCATGGTTCTGGGCGTATACTGAGGGGACGGGGACGACTCCCATTAACCCCTGACTATACCGGGGATACGCTTATCACAATGCCTTTCTGGTCTGTGCTGAAGCAGGGCATTCTGGCAGCCAAGTGGCTTGACCTTTATTAGTGAGCCTGGTTACCCCCTCTCGGAACCACAGATTTAGAAATCGCCAGCTCATATACAGTGCATAAAATATATTTATATATATACCCTTATACACCATTTTAATAAAAAATATCACGAAATTCTTCTAAGTCCCTCGGGAAGAGAGAAAGACGCGCACGTTCATTTTGAGAGCTCCTAGACCTTCCAATAAGAAGTTAGCCAAAAAGTAGCTTCGAAAAACGCTTAGGCTAAGTTTCAGAGTTGCTTCTAATGTACCAAAGCTGGACTTAGACATAATTTCACTCTCACAACATTATGGCTGGTTGGAGACAGTCCGAACCACAAGTACCGGGTCCATGGTTCTGGGCGTATACTGGGGGGACGGGGACGACTCCCATTAACCCCTGACTATACCGGGGATACGCTTATCACAATGCCTTTCTGGTCTGTGCTGAAGCAGGGCATTCTGGCAGCCAAGTGGCTTGACCTTTATTAGTGAGCCTGGTTACCCCCTCTCGGAACCACAGACTTAGAAATCGCCAGCTCATATACAGTGCATAAAATATATTTATATATATACCCTTATACACCATTTTAATAAAAAATATCACAAAATTCTTCTAAGTCCCTGAGGAAGAGTGAAAGACGCGCACGTTCATTTTCAGAGCTCCTAGACCTTCCTATAAGAAGTAAGCCAAAAAGTAGCTTCGAAAAACGCTTAGGTTAAGTTACAGAGTTGCTTCTAATGTACCAAAGCTGGACTTAGACATAATTTCACTCTCACAACATTATGGCTGGTTGGAGACAGTCCGAACCACAAGTACCGGGTCCATGGTTCTGGGCGTATACTGAGGGGACGGGGACGACTCCCATTAACCCCTGACTATACCGGGGATACGCTTATCACAATGCCTTTCTGGTCTGTGCTGAAGCAGGGCATTCTGGCAGCCAAGTGGCTTGACCTTTATTAGTGAGCCTGGTTACCCCCTCTCGGAACCACAGATTTAGAAATCGCCAGCTCATATACAGTGCATAAAATATATTTATATATATACCCTTATACACCATTTTAATAAAAAATATCACAAAATTCTTCTAAGTCCCTCGGGAAGAGAGAAAGACGCGCACGTTCATTTTGAGAGCTCCTAGACCTTCCAATAAGAAGTTAGCCAAAAAGTAGCTTCGAAAAACGCTTAGGCTAAGTTTCAGAGTTGCTTCTAATGTACCAAAGCTGGACTTAGACATAATTTCACTCTCACAACATTATGGCTGGTTGGAGACAGTCCGAACCACAAGTACCGGGTCCATGGTTCTGGCCGTATACTGGGGGGACGGGGACGACTCCCATTAACCCCTGACTATACCGGGGATACGCTTATCACAATGCCTTTCTGGTCTGTGCTGAAGCAGGGCATTCTGGCAGCCAAGTGGCTTGACCTTTATTAGTGAGCCTGGTTACCCCCTCTCGGAACCACAGACTTAGAAATCGCAAGCTCATATACAGTGCATAAAATATATTTATATATATACCCTTATACACCATTTTAATAAAAAATATCACAAAATTATTCTAAGTCCCTCGGGAAGAGTGAAAGACGCGCACGTTCATTTTGAAAGCTCCTAGACCTTCCTATAAGAAGTTAGCCAAAAAGTAGCTTCGAAAAACGCTTAGGCTAAGTTTCAGAGTTGCTTCTAATGTACCAAAGCTGGACTTAGACATAATTTCACTCTCACAACATTATGGCTGGTTGGAGACAGTCCGAACCACAAGTACCGGGTCCATGGTTCTGGGCGTATACTGAGGGGACGGGGACGACTCCCATTAACCCCTGACTATACCGGGGATACGCTTATCACAATGCCTTTCTGGTCTGTGCTGAAGCAGGGCATTCTGGCAGCCAAGTGGCTTGACCTTTATTAGTGAGCCTGGTTACCCCCTCTCGGAACCACAGATTTAGAAATCGCCAGCTCATATACAGTGCATAAAATATATTTATATATATACCCTTATACACCATTTTAATAAAAAATATCACAAAATTCTTCTAAGTCCCTCGGGAAGAGAGAAAGACGCGCACGTTCATTTTGAGAGCTCCTAGACCTTCCAATAAGAAGTTAGCCAAAAAGTAGCTTCGAAAAACGCTTAGGCTAAGTTTCAGAGTTGCTTCTAATGTACCAAAGCTGGACTTAGACATAATTTCACTCTCACAACATTATGGCTGGTTGGAGACAGTCCGAACCACAAGTACCGGGTCCATGGTTCTGGGCGTATACTGGGGGGACGGGGACGACTCCCATTAACCCCTGACTATACCGGGGATACGCTTATCACAATGCCTTTCTGGTCTGTGCTGAAGCAGGGCATTCTGGCAGCCAAGTGGCTTGACCTTTATTAGTGAGCCTGGTTACCCCCTCTCGGAACCACAGACTTAGAAATCGCCAGCTCATATACAGTGCATAAAATATATTTATATATATACCCTTATACACCATTTTAATAAAAAATATCACAAAATTCTTCTAAGTCCCTGAGGAAGAGTGAAAGACGCGCACGTTCATTTTCAGAGCTCCTAGACCTTCCTATAAGAAGTAAGCCAAAAAGTAGCTTCGAAAAACGCTTAGGTTAAGTTACAGAGTTGCTTCTAATGTACCAAAGCTGGACTTAGACATAATTTCACTCTCACAACATTATGGCTGGTTGGAGACAGTCCGAACCACAAGTACCGGGTCCATGGTTCTGGGCGTATACTGAGGGGACGGGGACGACTCCCATTAACCCCTGACTATACCGGGGATACGCTTATCACAATGCCTTTCTGGTCTGTGCTGAAGCAGGGCATTCTGGCAGCCAAGTGGCTTGACCTTTATTAGTGAGCCTGGTTACCCCCTCTCGGAACCACAGATTTAGAAATCGCCAGCTCATATACAGTGCATAAAATATATTTATATATATACCCTTATACACCATTTTAATAAAAAATATCACAAAATTCTTCTAAGTCCCTCGGGAAGAGAGAAAGACGCGCACGTTCATTTTGAGAGCTCCTAGACCTTCCAATAAGAAGTTAGCCAAAAAGTAGCTTCGAAAAACGCTTAGGCTAAGTTTCAGAGTTGCTTCTAATGTACCAAAGCTGGACTTAGACATAATTTCACTCTCACAACATTATGGCTGGTTGGAGACAGTCCGAACCACAAGTACCGGGTCCATGGTTCTGGGCGTATACTGGGGGGACGGGGACGACTCCCATTAACCCCTGACTATACCGGGGATACGCTTATCACAATGCCTTTCTGGTCTGTGCTGAAGCAGGGCATTCTGGCAGCCAAGTGGCTTGACCTTTATTAGTGAGCCTGGTTACCCCCTCTCGGAACCACAGACTTAGAAATCGCCAGCTCATATACAGTGCATAAAATATATTTATATATATACCCTTATACACCATTTTAATAAAAAATATCACAAAATTCTTCTAAGTCCCTGAGGAAGAGTGAAAGACGCGCACGTTCATTTTCAGAGCTCCTAGACCTTCCTATAAGAAGTAAGCCAAAAAGTAGCTTCGAAAAACGCTTAGGTTAAGTTACAGAGTTGCTTCTAATGTACCAAAGCTGGACTTAGACATAATTTCACTCTCACAACATTATGGCTGGTTGGAGACAGTCCGAACCACAAGTACCGGGTCCATGGTTCTGGGCGTATACTGAGGGGACGGGGACGACTCCCATTAACCCCTGACTATACCGGGGATACGCTTATCACAATGCCTTTCTGGTCTGTGCTGAAGCAGGGCATTCTGGCAGCCAAGTGGCTTGACCTTTATTAGTGAGCCTGGTTACCCCCTCTCGGAACCACAGATTTAGAAATCGCCAGCTCATATACAGTGCATAAAATATATTTATATATATACCCTTATACACCATTTTAATAAAAAATATCACAAAATTCTTCTAAGTCCCTCGGGAAGAGAGAAAGACGCGCACGTTCATTTTGAGAGCTCCTAGACCTTCCAATAAGAAGTTAGCCAAAAAGTAGCTTCGAAAAACGCTTAGGCTAAGTTTCAGAGTTGCTTCTAATGTACCAAAGCTGGACTTAGACATAATTTCACTCTCACAACATTATGGCTGGTTGGAGACAGTCCGAACCACAAGTACCGGGTCCATGGTTCTGGGCGTATACTGGGGGGACGGGGACGACTCCCATTAACCCCTGACTATACCGGGGATACGCTTATCACAATGCCTTTCTGGTCTGTGCTGAAGCAGGGCATTCTGGCAGCCAAGTGGCTTGACCTTTATTAGTGAGCCTGGTTACCCCCTCTCGGAACCACAGACTTAGAAATCGCAAGCTCATATACAGTGCATAAAATATATTTATATATATACCCTTATACACCATTTTAATAAAAAATATCACAAAATTATTCTAAGTCCCTCGGGAAGAGTGAAAGACGCGCACGTTCATTTTGAAAGCTCCTAGACCTTCCTATAAGAAGTTAGCCAAAAAGTAGCTTCGAAAAACGCTTAGGCTAAGTTTCAGAGTTGCTTCTAATGTACCAAAGCTGGACTTAGACATAATTTCACTCTCACAACATTATGGCTGGTTGGAGACAGTCCGAACCACAAGTACCGGGTCCATGGTTCTGGGCGTATACTGAGGGGACGGGGACGACTCCCATTAACCCCTGACTATACCGGGGATACGCTTATCACAATGCCTTTCTGGTCTGTGCTGAAGCAGGGCATTCTGGCAGCCAAGTGGCTTGACCTTTATTAGTGAGCCTGGTTACCCCCTCTCGGAACCACAGATTTAGAAATCGCCAGCTCATATACAGTGCATAAAATATATTTATATATATACCCTTATACACCATTTTAATAAAAAAGATCACAAAATTCTTCTAAGTCCCTCGGGAAGAGAGAAAGACGCGCACGTTCATTTTGAGAGCTCCTAGACCTTCCAATAAGAAGTTAGCCAAAAAGTAGCTTCGAAAAACGCTTAGGCTAAGTTTCAGAGTTGCTTCTAATGTACCAAAGCTGGACTTAGACATAATTTCACTCTCACAACATTATGGCTGGTTGGAGACAGTCCGAACCACAAGTACCGGGTCCATGGTTCTGGGCGTATACTGGGGGGACGGGGACGACTCCCATTAACCCCTGACTATACCGGGGATACGCTTATCACAATGCCTTTCTGGTCTGTGCTGAAGCAGGGCATTCTGGCAGCCAAGTGGCTTGACCTTTATTAGTGAGCCTGGTTACCCCCTCTCGGAACCACAGACTTAGAAATCGCAAGCTCATATACAGTGCATAAAATATATTTATATATATACCCTTATACACCATTTTAATAAAAAATATCACAAAATTCTTCTAAGTCCCTCGGGAAGAGTGAAAGACGCGCACGTTCATTTTGAGAGCTCCTAGACCTTCCTATAAGAAGTTAGCCAAAAAGTAGCTTCGAAAAATGCTTAGGTTAAGTTTCAGAGTTGCTTCTAATGTACCAAAGCTGGACTTAGACATAATTTCACTCTCACAACATTATGACTGGTTGGAGACAGTCCGAACCACAAGTACCGGGTCCATGGTTCTGGGCGTATACTGGGGGGACGGGGACGACTCCCATTAACCCCTGACTATACCGGGGATACGCTTATCACAATGCCTTTCTGGTCTGTGCTGAAGCAGGGCATTCTGGCAGCCAAGTGGCTTGACCTTTATTAGTGAGCCTGGTTACCCCCTCTCGGAACCACAGACTTAGAAATCGCCAGCTCATATACAGTGCATAAAATATATTTATATATATACCCTTATACACCATTTTAATAAAAAATATCACAAAATTACAGTATTCTAAGTCCCTCGGGAAGAGTGAAAGACGCGCACGTTCATTTTCAGAGCTCCTAGACCTTCCTATAAGAAGTTAGCCAAAAAGTAGCTTCGAAAAACGCTTAGGTTAAGTTTCAGAGTTGCTTCTAATGTACCAAAGCTGGACTTAGACATAATTTCACTCTCACAACATTATGGCTGGTTGGAGACAGTCCGAACCACAAGTACCGGGTCCATGGTTCTGGGCGTATACTGGGGGGACGGGGACGACTCCCATTAACCCCTGACTATACCGGGGATACGCTTATCACAATGCCTTTCTTGTCTGTGCTGAAGCAGGGCATTCTGGCAACCAAGTGGCTTGACCTTTATTAGTGAGCCTGGTAACCCCCTCTCGGAACCACAAACTTAGAAATCGCCAGCTCATATACAGTGCATCAAATATATTTATATATATACCCTTATACACCATTTTAATAAAAAATATCACAAAATTCTTCTAAGTCCCTCGGGAAGAGTGAAAGACGCGCACGTTCATTTTGAGAGCTCCTAGACCTTCCTATAAGAAGTTAGCCAAAAAGTAGCTTCGAAAAATGCTTAGGTTAAGTTTCAGAGTTGCTTCTAATGTACCAAAGCTGGACTTAGACATAATTTCACTCTCACAACATTATGACTGGTTGGAGACAGTCCGAACCACAAGTACCGGGTCCATGGTTCTGGGCGTATACTGGGGGGACGGGGACGACTCCCATTAACCCCTGACTATACCGGGGATACGCTTATCACAATGCCTTTCTGGTCTGTGCTGAAGCAGGGCATTCTGGCAGCCAAGTGGCTTGACCTTTATTAGTGAGCCTGGTTACCCCCTCTCGGAACCACAGACTTAGAAATCGCCAGCTCATATACAGTGCATAAAATATATTTATATATATACCCTTATACACCATTTTAATAAAAAATATCACAAAATTATTCTAAGTCCCTCGGGAAGAGTGAAAGACGCGCACGTTCATTTTCAGAGCTCCTAGACCTTCCTATAAGAAGTTAGCCAAAAAGTAGCTTCGAAAAACGCTTAGGTTAAGTTTCAGAGTTGCTTCTAATGCACCAAAGCTGGACTTAGACATAATTTCACTCTCACAACATTATGACTGGTTGGAGACAGTCCGAACCACAAGTACCGGGTCCATGGTTCTGGGCGTATACTGGGGGGACGGGGACGACTCCCATTAACCCCTGACTATACCGGGGATACGCTTATCACAATGCCTTTCTGGTCTGTGCTGAAGCAGGGCATTCTGGCAGCCAAGTGGCTTGACCTTTATTAGTGAGCCTGGTTACCCCCTCTCGGAACCACAGACTTAGAAATCGCCAGCTCATATACAGTGCATAAAATATATTTATATATATACCCTTATACAGTACACCATTTTAATAAAAAATATCACAAAATTCTTCTAAGTCCCTCGGGAAGAGTGAAAGACGCGCACGTTCATTTTCAGAGCTCCTAGTCCTTCCTATAAGAAGTTAGCCAAAAAGTAGCTTCGAAAAACGCTTAGGTTAAGTTTCAGAGTTGCTTCTAATGTACCAAAGCTGGACTTAGACATAATTTCACTCTCACAACATTATGGCTGGTTGGAGACAGTCCGAACCACAAGTACCGGGTCCATGGTTCTGGGCGTATACTGGGGGGGACGGGGACGACTCCCATTAACCCCTGACTATACCGGGGATACGCTTATCACAATGCCTTTCTGGTCTGTGCTGAAGCAGGGCATTCTGGCAGCCAAGTGGCTTGATCTTTATTAGTGAGCCTGGTTACCCCCTCTCGGAACCACAGACTTAGAAATCGCCAGCTCATATACAGTGCATAAAATATATTTATATATATACCCTTATACACCATTTTAATAAAAAATATCACAAAATTCTTCTAAGTCCCTCGGGAAGAGTGAAAGACGCGCACGTTCATTTTGAGAGCTCCTAGACCTTCCTATAAGAAGTTAGCCAAAAAGTAGCTTCGAAAAACGCTTAGGTTAAGTTTCAGAGTTGCTTCTAATGTACCAAAGCTGGACTTAGACATAATTTCACTCTCACAACATTATGGCTGGTTGGAGACAGTCCGAACCACAAGTACCGGGTCCATGGTTCTGGGCGTATACTGGGGGGACGGGGGGGACTCCCATTAACCCCTGACTATACCGGGGATACGCTTATCACAATGCCTTTCTGGTCTGTGCTGAAGCAGGGCATTCTGGCAACCAAGTGGCTTGACCTTTATTAGTGAGCCTGGTTACCCCCTCTCGGAACCACAGACTTAGAAATCGCCAGCTCATATACAGTGCATAAAATATATTTATATATACCCTTATACAGTACACCATTTTAATAAAAAATATCACAAAATTCTTCTAAGTCCCTCGGGAAGAGTGAAAGACGCGCACGTTCATTTTCAGAGCTCCTAGTCCTTCCTATAAGAAGTTAGCCAAAAAGTAGCTTCGAAAAACGCTTAGGTTAAGTTTCAGAGTTGCTTCTAATGTACCAAAGCTGGACTTAGACATAATTTCACTCTCACAACATTATGGCTGGTTGGAGACAGTCCGAACCACAAGTACCGGGTCCATGGTTCTGGGCGTATACTGGGGGGACGGGGACGACTCCCATTAACCCCTGACTATACCGGGGATATGCTTATCACAATGCCTTTCTTGTCTGTGCTGAAGCAGGGCATTCTGGCAACCAAGTGGCTTGACCTTTATTAGTGAGCCTGGTTACCCCCTCTCGGAACCACAAACTTAGAAATCGTCAGCTCATATACAGTGCATAAAATATATTTATATATATACCCTTATACACCATTTTAATAAAAAATATCACAAAATTCTTCTAAGTCCCTCGGGAAGAGTGAAAGACGCGCACGTTCATTTTGAGAGCTCCTAGACCTTCCTATAAGAAGTTAGCCAAAAAGTAGCTTCGAAAAATGCTTAGGTTAAGTTTCAGAGTTGCTTCTAATGTACCAAAGCTGGACTTAGACATAATTTCACTCTCACAACATTATGACTGGTTGGAGACAGTCCGAACCACAAGTACCGGGTCCATGGTTCTGGGCGTATACTGGGGGGACGGGGACGACTCCCATTAACCCCTGACTATACCGGGGATACGCTTATCACAATGCCTTTCTGGTCTGTGCTGAAGCAGGGCATTCTGGCAGCCAAGTGGCTTGACCTTTATTAGTGAGCCTGGTTACCCCCTCTCGGAACCACAGACTTAGAAATCGCCAGCTCATATACAGTGCATAAAATATATTTATATATATACCCTTATACACCATTTTAATAAAAAATATCACAAAATTCTTCTAAGTCCCTCGGGAAGAGTGAAAGACGCGCACGTTCATTTTCAGAGCTCCTAGACCTTCCTATAAGAAGTTAGCCAAAAAGTAGCTTCGAAAAACGCTTAGGTTAAGTTTCAGAGTTGCTTCTAATGTACCAAAGCTGGACTTAGACATAATTTCACTCTCACAACATTATGGCTGGTTGGAGACAGTCCGAACCACAAGTACCGGGTCCATGGTTCTGGGCGTATACTGGGGGGACGGGGACGACTCCCATTAACCCCTGACTATACCGGGGATACGCTTATCACAATGCCTTTCTGGTCTGTGCTGAAGCAGGGCATTCTGGCAGCCAAGTGGCTTGACCTTTATTAGTGAGCCTGGTTACCCCCTCTCGGAACCACAGACTTAGAAATCGCCAGCTCATATACAGTGCATAAAATATATTTATATATACCCTTATACAGTACACCATTTTAATAAAAAATATCACAAAATTCTTCTAAGTCCCTCGGGAAGAGTGAAAGACGCGCACGTTCATTTTCAGAGCTCCTAGTCCTTCCTATAAGAAGTTAGCAAAAAAGTAGCTTCGAAAAACACTTAGGTTAAGTTTCAGAGTTGCTTCTAATGTACCAAAGCTGGACTTAGACATAATTTCACTCTCACAACATTATGGCTGGTTGGAGACAGTCCGAACCACAAGTACCGGGTCCATGGTTCTGGGCGTATACTGGGGGGGACGGGGGGGACTCCCATTAACCCCTGACTATACCGGGGATACGCTTATCACAATGCCTTTCTGGTCTGAGCTGAAGCAGGGCATTCTGGCAGCCAAGTGGCTTGACCTTTATTAGTGAGCCTGGTTACCCCCTCTCGGAACCACAGTCTTAGAAATCGCCAGCTCATATACAGTGCATAAAATATATTTATATATATACCCTTATACACCATTTTAATAAAAAATATCACAAAATTCTTCTAAGTCCCTCGGGAAGAGTGAAAGACGCGCACGTTCATTTTGAGAGCTCCTAGACTTTCCTATAAGAAGTTAGCCAAAAAGTAGCTTCGAAAAACGCTTAGGTTAAGTTTCAGAGTTGCTTCTAATGTACCAAAGCTGGACTTAGACATAATTTCACTCTCACACCATTATGGCTGGTTGGAGACAGTCCGAACCACAAGTACCGGGTCCATGGTTCTGAGCGTATACTGGGGGGACGGGGACGACTCCCATTAACCCCTGACTATACCGGGGATACGCTTATCACAATGCCTTTCTGGTCTGTGCTGAAGCAGGGCATTCTGGCAGCCAAGTGGCTTGACCTTTATTAGTGAGCCTGGTTACCCCCTCTCGGAACCACAGACTTAGAAATCGCCAGCTCATATACAGTGCATAAAATATATTTATATATATACCCTTATACACCATTTTAATAAAAAATATCACAAAATTACAGTATTCTAAGTCCCTCGGGAAGAGTGAAAGACGCGCACGTTCATTTTCAGAGCTCCTAGACCTTCCTATAAGAAGTTAGCCAAAAAGTAGCTTCGAAAAACGCTTAGGTTAAGTTTCAGAGTTGCTTCTAATGTACCAAAGCTGGACTTAGACATAATTTCACTCTCACAACATTATGGCTGGTTGGAGACAGTCCGAACCACAAGTACCGGGTCCATGGTTCTGGGCGTATACTGGGGGGACGGGGACGACTCCCATTAACCCCTGACTATACCGGGGATACGCTTATCACAATGCCTTTCTTGTCTGTGCTGAAGCAGGGCATTCTGGCAACCAAGTGGCTTGACCTTTATTAGTGAGCCTGGTAACCCCCTCTCGGAACCACAAACTTAGAAATCGCCAGCTCATATACAGTGCATCAAATATATTTATATATATACCCTTATACACCATTTTAATAAAAAATATCACAAAATTCTTCTAAGTCCCTCGGGAAGAGTGAAAGACGCGCACGTTCATTTTGAGAGCTCCTAGACCTTCCTATAAGAAGTTAGCCAAAAAGTAGCTTCGAAAAATGCTTAGGTTAAGTTTCAGAGTTGCTTCTAATGTACCAAAGCTGGACTTAGACATAATTTCACTCTCACAACATTATGACTGGTTGGAGACAGTCCGAACCACAAGTACCGGGTCCATGGTTCTGGGCGTATACTGGGGGGACGGGGACGACTCCCATTAACCCCTGACTATACCGGGGATACGCTTATCACAATGCCTTTCTGGTCTGTGCTGAAGCAGGGCATTCTGGCAGCCAAGTGGCTTGACCTTTATTAGTGAGCCTGGTTACCCCCTCTCGGAACCACAGACTTAGAAATCGCCAGCTCATATACAGTGCATAAAATATATTTATATATATACCCTTATACACCATTTTAATAAAAAATATCACAAAATTATTCTAAGTCCCTCGGGAAGAGTGAAAGACGCGCACGTTCATTTTCAGAGCTCCTAGACCTTCCTATAAGAAGTTAGCCAAAAAGTAGCTTCGAAAAACGCTTAGGTTAAGTTTCAGAGTTGCTTCTAATGTACCAAAGCTGGACTTAGACATAATTTCACTCTCACAACATTATGGCTGGTTGGAGACAGTCCGAACCACAAGTACCGGGTCCATGGTTCTGGGCGTATACTGGGGGGACGGGGACGACTCCCATTAACCCCTGACTATACCGGGGATACGCTTATCACAATGCCTTTCTTGTCTGTGCTGAAGCAGGGCATTCTGGCAACCAAGTGGCTTGACCTTTATTAGTGAGCCTGGTAACCCCCTCTCGGAACCACAAACTTAGAAATCGCCAGCTCATATACAGTGCATCAAATATATTTATATATATACCCTTATACACCATTTTAATAAAAAATATCACAAAATTCTTCTAAGTCCCTCGGGAAGAGTGAAAGACGCGCACGTTCATTTTGAGAGCTCCTAGACCTTCCTATAAGAAGTTAGCCAAAAAGTAGCTTCGAAAAATGCTTAGGTTAAGTTTCAGAGTTGCTTCTAATGCACCAAAGCTGGACTTAGACATAATTTCACTCTCACAACATTATGACTGGTTGGAGACAGTCCGAACCACAAGTACCGGGTCCATGGTTCTGGGCGTATACTGGGGGGACGGGGACGACTCCCATTAACCCCTGACTATACCGGGGATACGCTTATCACAATGCCTTTCTGGTCTGTGCTGAAGCAGGGCATTCTGGCAGCCAAGTGGCTTGACCTTTATTAGTGAGCCTGGTTACCCCCTCTCGGAACCACAGACTTAGAAATCGCCAGCTCATATACAGTGCATAAAATATATTTATATATATACCCTTATACAGTACACCATTTTAATAAAAAATATCACAAAATTCTTCTAAGTCCCTCGGGAAGAGTGAAAGACGCGCACGTTCATTTTCAGAGCTCCTAGTCCTTCCTATAAGAAGTTAGCCAAAAAGTAGCTTCGAAAAATGCTTAGGTTAAGTTTCAGAGTTGCTTCTAATGTACCAAAGCTGGACTTAGACATAATTTCACTCTCACAACATTATGACTGGTTGGAGACAGTCCGAACCACAAGTACCGGGTCCATGGTTCTGGGCGTATACTGGGGGGACGGGGACGACTCCCATTAACCCCTGACTATACCGGGGATACGCTTATCACAATGCCTTTCTGGTCTGTGCTGAAGCAGGGCATTCTGGCAGCCAAGTGGCTTGACATTTATTAGTGAGCCTGGTTACCCCCTCTCGGAACCACAGACTTAGAAATCGCCAGCTCATATACAGTGCATAAAATATATTTATATATATACCCTTATACACCATTTTAATAAAAAATATCACAAAATTACAGTATTCTAAGTCCCTCGGGAAGAGTGAAAGACGCGCACGTTCATTTTCAGAGCTCCTAGACCTTCCTATAAGAAGTTAGCCAAAAAGTAGCTTCGAAAAACGCTTAGGTTAAGTTTCAGAGTTGCTTCTAATGTACCAAAGCTGGACTTAGACATAATTTCACTCTCACAACATTATGGCTGGTTGGAGACAGTCCGAACCACAAGTACCGGGTCCATGGTTCTGGGCGTATACTGGGGGGACGGGGGGGACTCCCATTAACCCCTGACTATACCGGGGATACGCTTATCACAATGCCTTTCTGGTCTGTGCTGAAGCAGGGCATTCTGGCAACCAAGTGGCTTGACCTTTATTAGTGAGCCTGGTTACCCCCTCTCGGAACCACAGACTTAGAAATCGCCAGCTCATATACAGTGCATAAAATATATTTATATATACCCTTATACAGTACACCATTTTAATAAAAAATATCACAAAATTCTTCTAAGTCCCTCGGGAAGAGTGAAAGACGCGCACGTTCATTTTCAGAGCTCCTAGTCCTTCCTATAAGAAGTTAGCCAAAAAGTAGCTTCGAAAAACGCTTAGGTTAAGTTTCAGAGTTGCTTCTAATGTACCAAAGCTGGACTTAGACATAATTTCACTCTCACAACATTATGGCTGGTTGGAGACAGTCCGAACCACAAGTACCGGGTCCATGGTTCTGGGCGTATACTGGGGGGACGGGGATGACTCCCATTAACCCCTGACTATACCGGGGATATGCTTATCACAATGCCTTTCTTGTCTGTGCTGAAGCAGGGCATTCTGGCAACCAAGTGGCTTGACCTTTATTAGTGAGCCTGGTTACCCCCTCTCGGAACCACAAACTTAGAAATCGTCAGCTCATATACAGTGCATAAAATATATTTATATATATACCCTTATACACCATTTTAATAAAAAATATCACAAAATTCTTCTAAGTCCCTCGGGAAGAGTGAAAGACGCGCACGTTCATTTTGAGAGCTCCTAGACCTTCCTATAAGAAGTTAGCCAAAAAGTAGCTTCGAAAAATGCTTAGGTTAAGTTTCAGAGTTGCTTCTAATGTACCAAAGCTGGACTTAGACATAATTTCACTCTCACAACATTATGACTGGTTGGAGACAGTCCGAACCACAAGTACCGGGTCCATGGTTCTGGGCGTATACTGGGGGGACGGGGACGACTCCCATTAACCCCTGACTATACCGGGGATACGCTTATCACAATGCCTTTCTGGTCTGTGCTGAAGCAGGGCATTCTGGCAGCCAAGTGGCTTGACCTTTATTAGTGAGCCTGGTTACCCCCTCTCGGAACCACAGACTTAGAAATCGCCAGCTCATATACAGTGCATAAAATATATTTATATATATACCCTTATACACCATTTTAATAAAAAATATCACAAAATTCTTCTAAGTCCCTCGGGAAGAGTGAAAGACGCGCACGTTCATTTTCAGAGCTCCTAGACCTTCCTATAAGAAGTTAGCCAAAAAGTAGCTTCGAAAAACGCTTAGGTTAAGTTTCAGAGTTGCTTCTAATGTACCAAAGCTGGACTTAGACATAATTTCACTCTCACAACATTATGGCTGGTTGGAGACAGTCCGAACCACAAGTACCGGGTCCATGGTTCTGGGCGTATACTGGGGGGACGGGGACGACTCCCATTAACCCCTGACTATACCGGGGATACGCTTATCACAATGCCTTTCTGGTCTGTGCTGAAGCAGGGCATTCTGGCAGCCAAGTGGCTTGACCTTTATTAGTGAGCCTGGTTACCCCCTCTCGGAACCACAGACTTAGAAATCGCCAGCTCATATACAGTGCATAAAATATATTTATATATACCCTTATACAGTACACCATTTTAATAAAAAATATCACAAAATTCTTCTAAGTCCCTCGGGAAGAGTGAAAGACGCGCACGTTCATTTTCAGAGCTCCTAGTCCTTCCTATAAGAAGTTAGCAAAAAAGTAGCTTCGAAAAACACTTAGGTTAAGTTTCAGAGTTGCTTCTAATGTACCAAAGCTGGACTTAGACATAATTTCACTCTCACAACATTATGGCTGGTTGGAGACAGTCCGAACCACAAGTACCGGGTCCATGGTTCTGGGCGTATACTGGGGGGGACGGGGGGGACTCCCATTAACCCCTGACTATACCGGGGATACGCTTATCACAATGCCTTTCTGGTCTGAGCTGAAGCAGGGCATTCTGGCAGCCAAGTGGCTTGACCTTTATTAGTGAGCCTGGTTACCCCCTCTCGGAACCACAGTCTTAGAAATCGCCAGCTCATATACAGTGCATAAAATATATTTATATATATACCCTTATACACCATTTTAATAAAAAATATCACAAAATTCTTCTAAGTCCCTCGGGAAGAGTGAAAGACGCGCACGTTCATTTTGAGAGCTCCTAGACTTTCCTATAAGAAGTTAGCCAAAAAGTAGCTTCGAAAAACGCTTAGGTTAAGTTTCAGAGTTGCTTCTAATGTACCAAAGCTGGACTTAGACATAATTTCACTCTCACACCATTATGGCTGGTTGGAGACAGTCCGAACCACAAGTACCGGGTCCATGGTTCTGAGCGTATACTGGGGGGACGGGGACGACTCCCATTAACCCCTGACTATACCGGGGATACGCTTATCACAATGCCTTTCTGGTCTGTGCTGAAGCAGGGCATTCTGGCAGCCAAGTGGCTTGACCTTCATTAGTGAGCCTGGTTACCCCCTCTCGGAACCACAGACTTAGAAATCGCCAGCTCATATAAAGTGCATAAAATATATTTACTGTGTATAATATATTTATATATATATATATACCCTTATACACCATTTTAATAAAAAATATCACAAAATTCTTCTAAGTCCCTCGGGAAGAGTGAAAGACGCGCACGTTCATTTTCAGAGCTCCTAGACCTTCCTATAAGAAGTAAGCCAAAAAGTAGCTTCGAAAAACGCTTAGGTTAAGTTTCAGAGTTGCTTCTAATGTACCAAAGCTGGACTTAGACATAATTTCACTCTCACAACATTATGGCTGGTTGGAGACAGTCCGAACCACAAGTACCGGGTCCATGGTTCTGGTCGTATACTGGGGGGACGGGGGGGGACTCCCATTAACCCCTGACTATACCGGGGATACGCTTATCACAATGCCTTTCTGGTCTGTGCTGAAGCAGGGCATTCTGGCAGCCAAGTGGCTTGACCTTTATTAGTGAGCCTGGTTACCCCCTCTCGGAACCACAGACTTAGAAATCGCCAGCTCATATACAGTGCATAAAATATATTTTTATATATACCCTTATACACCATTTTAATAAAAAATATCACAAAATTCTTCTAAGTCCCTCGGGAAGAGTGAAAGACGTGCACGTTCATTTTGAGAGCTCCTAGACCTTCCTATAAGAAGTTAGCCAAAAAGTAGCTTCGAAAAATGCTTAGGTTAAGTTTCAGAGTTGCTTCTAATGTACCAAAGCTGGGCTTAGACATAATTTCACTCTCACAACATTATGACTGGTTGGAGACAGTCCGAACCACAAGTACCGGGTCCATGGTTCTGGGCGTATACTGGGGGGACGGGGACGACTCCCATTAACCCCTGACTATACCGGGGATACGCTTATCACAATGCCTTTCTGGTCTGTGCTGAAGCAGGGCATTCTGGCAGCCAAGTGGCTTGACCTTTATTAGTGAGCCTGGTTACCCCCTCTCGGAACCACAGACTTAGAAATCGCCAGCTCATATACAGTGCATAAAATATATTTATATATACCCTTATACAGTACACCATTTTAATAAAAAATATCACAAAATTCTTCTAAGTCCCTCGGGAAGAGTGAAAGACGCGCACGTTCATTTTCAGAGCTCCTAGTCCTTCCTATAAGAAGTTAGCAAAAAAGTAGCTTCGAAAAACACTTAGGTTAAGTTTCAGAGTTGCTTCTAATGTACCAAAGCTGGACTTAGACATAATTTCACTCTCACAACATTATGGCTGGTTGGAGACAGTCCGAACCACAAGTACCGGGTCCATGGTTCTGGGCGTATACTGGGGGGGACGGGGGGGACTCCCATTAACCCCTGACTATACCGGGGATACGCTTATCACAATGCCTTTCTGGTCTGAGCTGAAGCAGGGCATTCTGGCAGCCAAGTGGCTTGACCTTTATTAGTGAGCCTGGTTACCCCCTCTCGGAACCACAGTCTTAGAAATCGCCAGCTCATATACAGTGCATAAAATATATTTATATATATACCCTTATACACCATTTTAATAAAAAATATCACAAAATTCTTCTAAGTCCCTCGGGAAGAGTGAAAGACGCGCACGTTCATTTTGAGAGCTCCTAGACTTTCCTATAAGAAGTTAGCCAAAAAGTAGCTTCGAAAAACGCTTAGGTTAAGTTTCAGAGTTGCTTCTAATGTACCAAAGCTGGACTTAGACATAATTTCACTCTCACACCATTATGGCTGGTTGGAGACAGTCCGAACCACAAGTACCGGGTCCATGGTTCTGAGCGTATACTGGGGGGACGGGGACGACTCCCATTAACCCCTGACTATACCGGGGATACGCTTATCACAATGCCTTTCTGGTCTGTGCTGAAGCAGGGCATTCTGGCAGCCAAGTGGCTTGACCTTCATTAGTGAGCCTGGTTACCCCCTCTCGGAACCACAGACTTAGAAATCGCCAGCTCATATAAAGTGCATAAAATATATTTACTGTGTATAATATATTTATATATATATATATACCCTTATACACCATTTTAATAAAAAATATCACAAAATTCTTCTAAGTCCCTCGGGAAGAGTGAAAGACGCGCACGTTCATTTTCAGAGCTCCTAGACCTTCCTATAAGAAGTAAGCCAAAAAGTAGCTTCGAAAAACGCTTAGGTTAAGTTTCAGAGTTGCTTCTAATGTACCAAAGCTGGACTTAGACATAATTTCACTCTCACAACATTATGGCTGGTTGGAGACAGTCCGAACCACAAGTACCGGGTCCATGGTTCTGGTCGTATACTGGGGGGACGGGGGGGGACTCCCATTAACCCCTGACTATACCGGGGATACGCTTATCACAATGCCTTTCTGGTCTGTGCTGAAGCAGGGCATTCTGGCAGCCAAGTGGCTTGACCTTTATTAGTGAGCCTGGTTACCCCCTCTCGGAACCACAGACTTAGAAATCGCCAGCTCATATACAGTGCATAAAATATATTTTTATATATACCCTTATACACCATTTTAATAAAAAATATCACAAAATTCTTCTAAGTCCCTCGGGAAGAGTGAAAGACGTGCACGTTCATTTTGAGAGCTCCTAGACCTTCCTATAAGAAGTTAGCCAAAAAGTAGCTTCGAAAAATGCTTAGGTTAAGTTTCAGAGTTGCTTCTAATGTACCAAAGCTGGGCTTAGACATAATTTCACTCTCACAACATTATGACTGGTTGGAGACAGTCCGAACCACAAGTACCGGGTCCATGGTTCTGGGCGTATACTGGGGGGACGGGGACGACTCCCATTAACCCCTGACTATACCGGGGATACGCTTATCACAATGCCTTTCTGGTCTGTGCTGAAGCAGGGCATTCTGGCAGCCAAGTGGCTTGACCTTTATTAGTGAGCCTGGTTACCCCCTCTCGGAACCACAGACTTAGAAATCGCCAGCTCATATACAGTGCATAAAATATATTTATATATATACCCTTATACACCATTTTAATAAAAAATATCACAAAATTCTTCTAAGTCCCTCGGGAAGAGTGAAAGACGCGCACGTTCATTTTCAGAGCTCCTAGACCTTCCTATAAGAAGTTAGCCAAAAAGTAGCTTCGAAAAACGCTTAGGTTAAGTTTCAGAGTTGCTTCTAATGTACCAAAGCTGGACTTAGACATAATTTCACTCTCACAACATTATGGCTGGTTGGAGACAGTCCGAACCACAAGTACCGGGTCCATGGTTCTGGGCGTATACTGGGGGGACGGGGACGACTCCCATTAACCCCTGACTATACCGGGGATACGCTTATCACAATGCCTTTCTGGTCTGTGCTGAAGCAGGGCATTCTGGCAGCCAAGTGGCTTGACCTTTATTAGTGAGCCTGGTTACCCCCTCTCGGAACCACAGATTTAGAAATCGCCAGCTCATATACAGTGCATAAAATATATTTATATATATACCCTTATACACCATTTTAATAAAAAATATCACAAAATTCTTCTAAGTCCCTCGGGAAGAGAGAAAGACGCGCACGTTCATTTTGAGAGCTCCTAGACCTTCCAATAAGAAGTTAGCCAAAAAGTAGCTTCGAAAAACGCTTAGGCTAAGTTTCAGAGTTGCTTCTAATGTACCAAAGCTGGACTTAGACATAATTTCACTCTCACAACATTATGGCTGGTTGGAGACAGTCCGAACCACAAGTACCGGGTCCATGGTTCTGGGCGTATACTGGGGGGACGGGGACGACTCCCATTAACCCCTGACTATACCGGGGATACGCTTATCACAATGCCTTTCTGGTCTGTGCTGAAGCAGGGCATTCTGGCAGCCAAGTGGCTTGACCTTTATTAGTGAGCCTGGTTACCCCCTCTCGGAACCACAGATTTAGAAATCGCCAGCTCATATACAGTGCATAAAATATATTTATATATATACCCTTATACACCATTTTAATAAAAAATATCACAAAATTCTTCTAAGTCCCTCGGGAAGAGTGAAAGACGCGCACGTTCATTTTGAGAGCTCCTAGACCTTCCAATAAGAAGTTAGCCAAAAAGTAGCTTCGAAAAACGCTTAGGCTAAGTTTCAGAGTGGCTTCTAATATACCAAAGCTGGACTTAGACATAATTTCACTCTCACAACATTATGGCTGGTTGGAGACAGTCCGAACCACAAGTACCGGGTCCATGGTTCTGGGCGTATACTGGGGGGACGGGGACGACTCCCATTAACCCCTGACTATACCGGGGATACGCTTATCACAATGCCTTTCTGGTCTGTGCTGAAGCAGGGCATTCTGGCAGCCAAGTGGCTTGACCTTTATTAGTGAGCCTGGTTACCCCCTCTCGGAACCACAGACTTAGAAATCGCAAGCTCATATACAGTGCATAAAATATATTTATATATATACCCTTATACACCATTTTAATAAAAAATATCACAAAATTCTTCTAAGTCCCTCGGGAAGAGTGAAAGACGCGCACGTTCATTTTCAGAGCTCCTAGACCTTCCTATAAGAAGTTAGCCAAAAAGTAGCTTCGAAAAACGCTTAGGCTAAGTTTCAGAGTTGCTTCTAATGTACCAAAGCTGGACTTAGACATAATTTCACTCTCACAACATTATGGCTGGTTGGAGACAGTCCGAACCACAAGTACCGGGTCCATGGTTCTGAGCGTATACTGGGGGGACGGGGACGACTCCCATTAACCCCTGACTATACCGGGGATACGCTTATCACAATGCCTTTCTGGTCTGTGCTGAAGCAGGGCATTCTGGCAGCCAAGTGGCTTGACCTTCATTAGTGAGCCTGGTTACCCCCTCTCGGAACCACAGACTTAGAAATCGCCAGCTCATATAAAGTGCATAAAATATATTTACTGTATATAATATATTTATATATATATATATACCCTTATACACCATTTTAATAAAAAATATCACAAAATTCTTCTAAGTCCCTCGGGAAGAGTGAAAGACGCGCACGTTCATTTTCAGAGCTCCTAGACCTTCCTATAAGAAGTAAGCCAAAAAGTAGCTTCGAAAAACGCTTAGGTTAAGTTTCAGAGTTGCTTCTAATGTACCAAAGCTGGACTTAGACATAATTTCACTCTCACAACATTATGGCTGGTTGGAGACAGTCCGAACCACAAGTACCGGGTCCATGGTTCTGGTCGTATACTGGGGGGACGGGGGGGGACTCCCATTAACCCCTGACTATACCGGGGATACGCTTATCACAATGCCTTTCTGGTCTGTGCTGAAGCAGGGCATTCTGGCCGCCAAGTGGCTTGACCTTTATTAGTGAGCCTGGTTACCCCCTCTCGGAACCACAGACTTAGAAATCGCCAGCTCATATACAGTGCATAAAATATATTTTTATATATACCCTTATACACCATTTTAATAAAAAATATCACAAAATTCTTCTAAGTCCCTCGGGAAGAGTGAAAGACGCGCACGTTCATTTTGAGAGCTCCTAGACCTTCCTATAAGAAGTTAGCCAAAAAGTAGCTTCGAAAAATGCTTAGGTTAAGTTTCAGAGTTGCTTCTAATGTACCAAAGCTGGGCTTAGACATAATTTCACTCTCACAACATTATGACTGGTTGGAGACAGTCCGAACCACAAGTACCGGGTCCATGGTTCTGGGCGTATACTGGGGGGACGGGGACGACTCCCATTAACCCCTGACTATACCGGGGATACGCTTATCACAATGCCTTTCTGGTCTGTGCTGAAGCAGGGCATTCTGGCAGCCAAGTGGCTTGACCTTTATTAGTGAGCCTGGTTACCCCCTCTCGGAACCACAGACTTAGAAATCGCCAGCTCATATACAGTGCATAAAATATATTTATATATACAGTATACCCTTATACACCATTTTAATAAAAAATATCACAAAATTCTTCTAAGTCCCTCGGGAAGAGAGAAAGACGCGCACGTTCATTTTGAGAGCTCCTAGACCTTCCAATAAGAAGTTAGCCAAAAAGTAGCTTCGAAAAACGCTTAGGCTAAGTTTCAGAGTTGCTTCTAATGTACCAAAGCTGGACTTAGACATAATTTCACTCTCACAACATTATGGCTGGTTGGAGACAGTCCGAACCACAAGTACCGGGTCCATGGTTCTGGTCGTATACTGGGGGGACGGGGGGGGACTCCCATTAACCCCTGACTATACCGGGGATACGCTTATCACAATGCCTTTCTGGTCTGTGCTGAAGCAGGGCATTCTGGCCGCCAAGTGGCTTGACCTTTATTAGTGAGCCTGGTTACCCCCTCTCGGAACCACAGACTTAGAAATCGCCAGCTCATATACAGTGCATAAAATATATTTTTATATATACCCTTATACACCATTTTAATAAAAAATATCACAAAATTCTTCTAAGTCCCTCGGGAAGAGTGAAAGACGCGCACGTTCATTTTGAGAGCTCCTAGACCTTCCTATAAGAAGTTAGCCAAAAAGTAGCTTCGAAAAATGCTTAGGTTAAGTTTCAGAGTTGCTTCTAATGTACCAAAGCTGGGCTTAGACATAATTTCACTCTCACAACATTATGACTGGTTGGAGACAGTCCGAACCACAAGTACCGGGTCCATGGTTCTGGGCGTATACTGGGGGGACGGGGACGACTCCCATTAACCCCTGACTATACCGGGGATACGCTTATCACAATGCCTTTCTGGTCTGTGCTGAAGCAGGGCATTCTGGCAGCCAAGTGGCTTGACCTTTATTAGTGAGCCTGGTTACCCCCTCTCGGAACCACAGACTTAGAAATCGCCAGCTCATATACAGTGCATAAAATATATTTATATATACAGTATACCCTTATACACCATTTTAATAAAAAATATCACAAAATTCTTCTAAGTCCCTCGGGAAGAGTGAAAGACGCGCACGTTCATTTTCAGAGCTCCTAGACCTTCCTATAAGAAGTTAGCCAAAAAGTAGCTTCGAAAAACGCTTAGGTTAAGTTTCAGAGTTGCTTCTAATGTACCAAAGCTGGACTTAGACATAATTTCACTCTCACAACATTATGGCTGGTTGGAGACAGTCCGAACCACAAGTACCGGGTCCATGGTTCTGGGCGTATACTGGGGGGACGGGGACGACTCCCATTAACCCCTGACTATACCGGGGATACGCTTATCACAATGCCTTTCTGGTCTGTGCTGAAGCAGGGCATTCTGGCAGCCAAGTGGCTTGACCTTTATTAGTGAGCCTGGTTACCCCCTCTCGGAACCACAGATTTAGAAATCGCCAGCTCATATACAGTGCATAAAATATATTTATATATATACCCTTATACACCATTTTAATAAAAAATATCACAAAATTCTTCTAAGTCCCTCGGGAAGAGAGAAAGACGCGCACGTTCATTTTGAGAGCTCCTAGACCTTCCAATAAGAAGTTAGCCAAAAAGTAGCTTCGAAAAACGCTTAGGCTAAGTTTCAGAGTTGCTTCTAATGTACCAAAGCTGGACTTAGACATAATTTCACTCTCACAACATTATGGCTGGTTGGAGACAGTCCGAACCACAAGTACCGGGTCCATGGTTCTGGGCGTATACTGGGGGGACGGGGACGACTCCCATTAACCCCTGACTATACCGGGGATACGCTTATCACAATGCCTTTCTGGTCTGTGCTGAAGCAGGGCATTCTGGCAGCCAAGTGGCTTGACCTTTATTAGTGAGCCTGGTTACCCCCTCTCGGAACCACAGACTTAGAAATCGCAAGCTCATATACAGTGCATAAAATATATTTATATATATACCCTTATACACCATTTTAATAAAAAATATCACAAAATTCTTCTAAGTCCCTCGGGAAGAGTGAAAGACGCGCACGTTCATTTTCAGAGCTCCTAGACCTTCCTATAAGAAGTTAGCCAAAAAGTAGCTTCGAAAAACGCTTAGGCTAAGTTTCAGAGTTGCTTCTAATGTACCAAAGCTGGACTTAGACATAATTTCACTCTCACAACATTATGGCTGGTTGGAGACAGTCCGAACCACAAGTACCGGGTCCATGGTTCTGGGCGTATACTGGGGGGACGGGGATGACTCCCATTAACCTCTGACTATACCGGGGATACGCTTATCACAATGCCTTTCTGGTCTGTGCTGAAGCAGGGCATTCTGGCAGCCAAGTGTCTTGACCTTTATTAGTGAGCCTGGTTACCACCTCTCGGAACCACAGACTTAGAAATCGCCAGCTCATATACTGTACAGTGCATAAAATATATTTATATAATAAATTTATATATATACCCTTATACACCATTTTAATAAAAAATATCACAAAATTCTTCTAAGTCCCTCGGGAAGAGTGAAAGACGCGCACGTTCATTTTCAGAGCTCCTAGACCTTCCTATAAGAAGTTAGCCAAAAAGTAGCTTCGAAAAATGCTTAGGTTAAGTTTCAGAGTTGCTTCTAATGTACCAAAGCTGGACTTAGACATAATTTCACTCTCACAACATTATGGCTGGTTGGAGACAGTCCGAACCACAAGTACCGGGTCCATGGTTCTGGGCGTATACTGGGGGGACGGGGACGACTCCCATTAACCCCTGACTATACCGGGGATACGCTTATCACAATGCCTTTCTGGTCTGTGCTGAAGCAGGGCATTCTGGCAGCCAAGTGGCTTGACCTTTATTAGTGAGCCTGGTTACCCCCTCTCGGAACCACAGATTTAGAAATCGCCAGCTCATATACAGTGCATAAAATATATTTATATATATACCCTTATACACCATTTTAATAAAAAATATCACAAAATTCTTCTAAGTCCCTCGGGAAGAGTGAAAGACGCGCACGTTCATTTTGAGAGCTCCTAGACCTTCCAATAAGAAGTTAGCCAAAAAGTAGCTTCGAAAAACGCTTAGGCTAAGTTTCAGAGTTGCTTCTAATATACCAAAGCTGGACTTAGACATAATTTCACTCTCACAACATTATGGCTGGTTGGAGACAGTCCGAACCACAAGTACCGGGTCCATGGTTCTGGGCGTATACTGGGGGGACGGGGACGACTCCCATTAACCCCTGACTATACCGGGGATACGCTTATCACAATGCCTTTCTGGTCTGTGCTGAAGCAGGGCATTCTGGCAGCCAAGTGGCTTGACCTTTATTAGTGAGCCTGGTTACCCCCTCTCGGAACCACAGACTTAGAAATCGCAAGCTCATATACAGTGCATAAAATATATTTATATATATACCCTTATACACCATTTTAATAAAAAATATCACAAAATTCTTCTAAGTCCCTCGGGAAGAGTGAAAGACGCGCACGTTCATTTTCAGAGCTCCTAGACCTTCCTATAAGAAGTTAGCCAAAAAGTAGCTTCGAAAAACGCTTAGGCTAAGTTTCAGAGTTGCTTCTAATGTACCAAAGCTGGACTTAGACATAATTTCACTCTCACAACATTATGGCTGGTTGGAGACAGTCAGAACCACAAGTACCGGGTCCATGGTTCTGGGCGTATACTGGGGGGACGGGGATGACTCCCATTAACCTCTGACTATACCGGGGATACGCTTATCACAATGCCTTTCTGGTCTGTGCTGAAGCAGGGCATTCTGGCAGCCAAGTGTCTTGACCTTTATTAGTGAGCCTGGTTACCCCCTCTCGGAACCACAGACTTAGAAATCGCCAGCTCATATACTGTACAGTGCATAAAATATATTTATATAATAAATTTATATATATACCCTTATACACCATTTTAATAAAAAATATCACAAAATTCTTCTAAGTCCCTCGGGAAGAGTGAAAGACGCGCACGTTCATTTTCAGAGCTCCTAGACCTTCCTATAAGAAGTTAGCCAAAAAGTAGCTTCGAAAAATGCTTAGGTTAAGTTTCAGAGTTGCTTCTAATGTACCAAAGCTGGACTTAGACATAATTTCACTCTCACAACATTATGACTGGTTGGAGACAGTCCGAACCACAAGTACCGGGTCCATGGTTCTGGGCGTATACTGGGGGGACGGGGACGACACCCATTAACCCCTGACTATACCGGGGATACGCTTATCACAATGCCTTTCTGGTCTGTGCTGAAGCAGGGCATTCTGGCAGCCAAGTGGCTTGACCTTTATTAGTGAGCCTGGTTACCCCCTCTCGGAACCACAGACTTAGAAATCGCCAGCTCATATACAGTGCATAAAATATATTTATATATATACCCTTATACACCATTTTAATAAAAAATATCACAAAATTCTTCTAAGTCCCTCGGGAAGAGTGAAAGACGCGCACGTTCATTTTCAGAGCTCCTAGACCTTCCTATAAGAAGTTAGCCAAAAAGTAGCTTCGAAAAACGCTTAGGTTAAGTTTCAGAGTTGCTTCTAATGTACCAAAACTGGACTTAGACATAATTTCACTCTCACAACATTATGGCTGGTTGGAGACAGTCCGAACCACAAGTACCGGGTCCATGGTTCTGGGCGTATACTGGGGGGACGGGGACGACTCCCATTAACCCCTGACTATACCGGGGATACGCTTATCACAATGCCTTTCTGGTCTGTGCTGAAGCAGGGCATTCTGGCAGCCAAGTGGCTTGATCTTTATTAGTGAGCCTGGTTACCCCCTCTCGGAACCACAGACTTAGAAATCGCCAGCTCATATACAGTGCATAAAATATATTTATATATATACCCTTATACACCATTTTAATAAAAAATATCACAAAATTCTTCTAAGTCCCTCAGGAAGAGTGAAAGACGCGCACGTTCATTTTGAGAGCTCCTAGACCTTCCTATAAGAAGTTAGCCAAAAAGTAGCTTCGAAAAACGCTTAGGTTAAGTTTCAGAGTTGCTTCTAATGTACCAAAGCTGGACTTAGACATAATTTCACTCTCACAACATTATGGCTGGTTGGAGACAGTCCGAACCACAAGTACCGGGTCCATGGTTCTGGGCGTATACTGGGGGGACGGGGACGACTCCCATTAACCCCTGACTATACCGGGGATACGCTTATCACAATGCCTTTCTGGTCTGTGCTGAAGCAGGGCATTCTGGCAGCCAAGTGGCTTGACCTTTATTAGTGAGCCTGGTTACCCCCTCTCGGAACCACAGACTTAGAAATCGCAAGCTCATATACAGTGCATAAAATATATTTATATATATACCCTTATACACCATTTTAATAAAAAATATCACAAAATTCTTCTAAGTCCCTCGGGAAGAGTGAAAGACGCGCACGTTCATTTTCAGAGCTCCTAGACCTTCCTATAAGAAGTTAGCCAAAAAGTAGCTTCGAAAAACGCTTAGGCTAAGTTTCAGAGTTGCTTCTAATGTACCAAAGCTGGACTTAGACATAATTTCACTCTCACAACATTATGGCTGGTTGGAGACAGTCCGAACCACAAGTACCGGGTCCATGGTTCTGGGCGTATACTGGGGGGACGGGGATGACTCCCATTAACCTCTGACTATACCGGGGATACGCTTATCACAATGCCTTTCTGGTCTGTGCTGAAGCAGGGCATTCTGGCAGCCAAGTGTCTTGACCTTTATTAGTGAGCCTGGTTACCCCCTCTCGGAACCACAGACTTAGAAATCGCCAGCTCATATACTGTACAGTGCATAAAATATATTTATATAATAAATTTATATATATACCCTTATACACCATTTTAATAAAAAATATCACAAAATTCTTCTAAGTCCCTCGGGAAGAGTGAAAGACGCGCACGTTCATTTTCAGAGCTCCTAGACCTTCCTATAAGAAGTTAGCCAAAAAGTAGCTTCGAAAAATGCTTAGGTTAAGTTTCAGAGTTGCTTCTAATGTACCAAAGCTGGACTTAGACATAATTTCACTCTCACAACATTATGACTGGTTGGAGACAGTCCGAACCACAAGTACCGGGTCCATGGTTCTGGGCGTATACTGGGGGGACGGGGACGACACCCATTAACCCCTGACTATACCGGGGATACGCTTATCACAATGCCTTTCTGGTCTGTGCTGAAGCAGGGCATTCTGGCAGCCAAGTGGCTTGACCTTTATTAGTGAGCCTGGTTACCCCCTCTCGGAACCACAGACTTAGAAATCGCCAGCTCATATACAGTGCATAAAATATATTTATATATATACCCTTATACACCATTTTAATAAAAAATATCACAAAATTCTTCTAAGTCCCTCGGGAAGAGTGAAAGACGCGCACGTTCATTTTCAGAGCTCCTAGACCTTCCTATAAGAAGTTAGCCAAAAAGTAGCTTCGAAAAACGCTTAGGTTAAGTTTCAGAGTTGCTTCTAATGTACCAAAACTGGACTTAGACATAATTTCACTCTCACAACATTATGGCTGGTTGGAGACAGTCCGAACCACAAGTACCGGGTCCATGTTTCTGGGCGTATACTGGGGGGACGGGGACGACTCCCATTAACCCCTGACTATACCGGGGATACGCTTATCACAATGCCTTTCTGGTCTGTGCTGAAGCAGGGCATTCTGGCAGCCAAGTGGCTTGATCTTTATTAGTGAGCCTGGTTACCCCCTCTCGAAACCACAGACTTAGAAATCGCCAGCTCATATACAGTGCATAAAATATATTTATATATATACCCTTATACACCATTTTAATAAAAAATATCACAAAATTCTTCTAAGTCCCTCAGGAAGAGTGAAAGACGCGCACGTTCATTTTGAGAGCTCCTAGACCTTCCTATAAGAAGTTAGCCAAAAAGTAGCTTCGAAAAACGCTTAGGTTAAGTTTCAGAGTTGCTTCTAATGTACCAAAGCTGGACTTAGACATAATTTCACTCTCACAACATTATGGCTGGTTGGAGACAGTCCGAACCACAAGTACCGGGTCCATGGTTCTGGGCGTATACTGGGGGGACGGGGACGACTCCCATTAACCCCTGACTATACCGGGGATACGCTTATCACAATGCCTTTCTGGTCTGTGCTGAAGCAGGGCATTCTGGCAACCAAGTGGCTTGACCTTTATTAGTGAGCCTGGTTACCCCCTCTCGGAACCACAGACTTAGAAATCGCCAGCTCATATACAGTGCATAAAATATATTTATATATACCCTTATACAGTACACCATTTTAATAAAAAATATCACAAAATTCTTCTAAGTCCCTCGGGAAGAGTGAAAAACGCGCACGTTCATTTTGAGAGCTCCTAGACTTTCCTATAAGAAGTTAGCCAAAAAGTAGCTTCGAAAAACGCTTAGGTTAAGTTTCAGAGTTGCTTCTAATGTACCAAAGCTGGACTTAGACATAATTTCACTCTCACACCATTATGGCTGGTTGGAGACAGTCCGAACCACAAGTACCGGGTCCATGGTTCTGAGCGTATACTGGGGGGACGGGGACGACTCCCATTAACCCCTGACTATACCGGGGATACGCTTATCACAATGCCTTTCTGGTCTGTGCTGAAGCAGGGCATTCTGGCAGCCAAGTGGCTTGATCTTTATTAGTGAGCCTGGTTACCCCCTCTCGGAACCACAGACTTAGAAATCGCCAGCTCATATACAGTGCATAAAATATATTTATATATATACCCTTATACACCATTTTAATAAAAAATATCACAAAATTCTTCTAAGTCCCTCGGGAAGAGTGAAAGACGCGCACGTTCATTTTCAGAGCTCCTAGACCTTCCTATAAGAAGTTAGCCAAAAAGTAGCTTCGAAAAACGCTTAGGTTAAGTTTCAGAGTTGCTTCTAATGTACCAAAGCTGGACTTAGACATAATTTCACTCTCACAACATTATGGCTGGTTGGAGACAGTCCGAACCACAAGTACCGGGTCCATGGTTCTGGGCGTATACTGGGGGGACGGGGACGACTCCCATTAACCCCTGACTATACCGGGGATACGCTTATCACAATGCCTTTCTGGTCTGTGCTGAAGCAGGGCATTCTGGCAGCAAAGTGGCTCGACCTTTATTAGTGAGCCTGGTTACCCCCTCTCGGAACACAGACTTAGAAATCGCCAGCTCATATACAGTGCATAAAATATATTTATATATATACCCTTTTACACCATTTTAATAAAAAATATCACAAAATACTTCTAAGTCCCTCGGGAAGAGTGAAAGACGCGCACGTTCATTTTCAGAGCTCCTAGACCTTCCTATAAGAAGTTAGCCAAAAAGTAGCTTCGAAAAACGCTTAGGTTAAGTTTCAGAGTTGCTTCTAATGTACCGAAGCTGGACTTAGACATAATTTCACTCTCACAACATTATGGCTGGTTGGAGACAGTCCGAACCACAAGTACCGGGTCCATGGTTCTGGGCGTATACTGGGGGGACGGGGACGACTCCCATTAACCCCTGACTATACCGGGGATTCTCTTATCACAATGCCTTTCTGGTCTGTGCTGAAGCAGGGCATTCTGGCAGCCAAGTGGCTTGACCTTTATTAGTGAGCCTGGTTACCCCCTCTCGGAACCACAGACTTAGAAATCGCCAGCTCATATACAGTGCATAAAATATATTTATATATATACCCTTATACACCATTTTAATAAAAAATATCACAAAATTCTTCTAAGTCCCTCGGGAAGAGTGAAAGACGCGCACGTTCATTTTCAGAGCTCCTAGACCTTCCTATAAGAAGTTAGCCAAAAAGTAGCTTCGAAAAACGCTTAGGTTAAGTTTCAGAGTTGCTTCTAATGTACCAAAGCTGGACTTAGACATAATTTCACTCTCACAACATTATGGCTGGTTGGAGACAGTCCGAACCACAAGTACCGGGTCCATGGTTCTGGGCGTATACTGGGGGGACGGGGACGACTCCCATTAACCCCTGACTATACCGGGGATACGCTTATCACAATGCCTTTCTGGTCTGTGCTGAAGCAGGGCATTCTGGCAGCCAAGTGGCTTGACCTTTATTAGTGAGCCTGGTTACCCCCTCTCGGAACCACAGACTTAGAAATCGCCAGCTCATATACAGTGCATAAAATATATTTATATATATACCCTTATACACCATTTTAATAAAAAATATCACAAAATTCTTCTAAGTCCCTCGGGAAGAGTGAAAGACGCGCACGTTCATTTTCAGAGCTCCTAGACCTTCCTATAAGAAGTTAGCCAAAAAGTAGCTTCGAAAAACGCTTAGGTTAAGTTTCAGAGTTGCTTCTAATGTACCAAAGCTGGACTTAGACATAATTTCACTCTCACAACATTATGGCTGGTTGGAGACAGTCCGAACCACAAGTACCGGGTCCATGGTTCTGGGCGTATACTGGGGGGACAGGGACGACTCCCATTAACCCCTGACTATACCGGGGATACGCTTATCACAATGCCTTTCTGGTCTGTGCTGAAGCAGGGCATTCTGGCAACCAAGTGGCTTGACCTTTATTAGTGAGCCTGGTTACCCCCTCTCGGAACCACAGACTTAGAAATCGCCAGCTCATATACAGTGCATAAAATATATTTATATATACCCTTATACAGTACACCATTTTAATAAAAAATATCACAAAATTCTTCTAAGTCCCTCGGGAAGAGTGAAAGACGCGCACGTTCATTTTGAGAGCTCCTAGACCTTCCTATAAGAAGTTAGCCAAAAAGTAGCTTCGAAAAACGCTTAGGTTAAGTTTCAGAGTTGCTTCTAATGTACCAAAGCTGGACTTAGACATAATTTCACTCTCACAACATTATGGCTGGTTGGAGACAGTCCGAACCACAAGTACCGGGTCCATGGTTCTGGGCGTATACTGGGGGGACGGGGACGACTCCCATTAACCCCTGACTATACCGGGGATACGCTTATCACAATGCCTTTCTGGTCTGTGCTGAAGCAGGGCATTCTGGCAGCAAAGTGGCTCGACCTTTATTAGTGAGCCTGGTTACCCCCTCTCGGAACACAGACTTAGAAATCGCCAGCTCATATACAGTGCATAAAATATATTTATATATATACCCTTATACACCATTTTAATAAAAAATATCACAAAATACTTCTAAGTCCCTCGGGAAGAGTGAAAGACGCGCACGTTCATTTTCAGAGCTCCTAGACCTTCCTATAAGAAGTTAGCCAAAAAGTAGCTTCGAAAAACGCTTAGGTTAAGTTTCAGAGTTGCTTCTAATGTACCGAAGCTGGACTTAGACATAATTTCACTCTCACAACATTATGGCTGGTTGGAGACAGTCCGAACCACAAGTACCGGGTCCATGGTTCTGGGCGTATACTGGGGGGACGGGGACGACTCCCATTAACCCCTGACTATACCGGGGATTCTCTTATCACAATGCCTTTCTTGTCTGTGCTGAAGCAGGGCATTCTGGCAACCAAGTGGCTTGACCTTTATTAGTGAGCCTGGTTACCCCCTCTCGGAACCACAAACTTAGAAATCGCCAGCTCATATACAGTGCATAAAATATATTTATATATATACCCTTATACACCATTTTAATAAAAAATATCACAAAATTCTTCTAAGTCCCTCGGGAAGAGTGAAAGACGCGCACGTTCATTTTGAGAGCTCCTAGACCTTCCTATAAGAAGTTAGCCAAAAAGTAGCTTCGAAAAATGCTTAGGTTAAGTTTCAGAGTTGCTTCTAATGTACCAAAGCTGGACTTAGACATAATTTCACTCTCACAACATTATGACTGGTTGGAGACAGTCCGAACCACAAGTACCGGGTCCATGGTTCTGGGCGTATACTGGGGGGACGGGGACGACTCCCATTAACCCCTGACTATACCGGGGATACGCTTATCACAATGCCTTTCTGGTCTGTGCTGAAGCAGGGCATTCTGGCAGCCAAGTGGCTTGACCTTTATTAGTGAGCCTGGTTACCCCCTCTCGGAACCACAGACTTAGAAATCGCCAGCTCATATACAGTGCATAAAATATATTTATATATATACCCTTATACACCATTTTAATAAAAAATATCACAAAATTCTTCTAAGTCCCTCGGGAAGAGTGAAAGACGCGCACGTTCATTTTCAGAGCTCCTAGACCTTCCTATAAGAAGTTAGCCAAAAAGTAGCTTCGAAAAACGCTTAGGTTAAGTTTCAGAGTTGCTTCTAATGTACCAAAGCTGGACTTAGACATAATTTCACTCTCACAACATTATGGCTGGTTGGAGACAGTCCGAACCACAAGTACCGGGTCCATGGTTCTGGGCGTATACTGGGGGGACAGGGACGACTCCCATTAACCCCTGACTATACCGGGGATACGCTTATCACAATGCCTTTCTGGTCTGTGCTGAAGCAGGGCATTCTGGCAGCCAAGTGGCTTGACCTTTATTAGTGAGCCTGGTTACCCCCTCTCGGAACCACAGACTTAGAAATCGCCAGCTCATATACAGTGCATAAAATATATTTATATATATACCCTTATACACCATTTTAATAAAAAATATCACAAAATTCTTCTAAGTCCCTCGGGAAGAGTGAAAGACGCGCACGTTCATTTTCAGAGCTCCTAGACCTTCCTATAAGAAGTTAGCCAAAAAGTAGCTTCGAAAAACGCTTAGGTTAAGTTTCAGAGTTGCTTCTAATGTACCAAAGCTGGACTTAGACATAATTTCACTCTCACAACATTATGGCTGGTTGGAGACAGTCCGAACCACAAGTATCGGGTCCATGGTTCTGGGCGTATCCTGGGGGGACGGGGACGACTCCCATTAACCCCTGACTATACCGGGGATACGCTTATCACAATGCCTTTCTGGTCTGTGCTGAAGCAGGGCATTCTGGCAGCCAAGTGGCTTGACCTTTATTAGTGAGCCTGGTTACCCCCTCTCGGAACCACAGACTTAGAAATCGCCAGCTCACATACAGTGCATAAAATATATTTATATATATACCCTTATACACCATTTTAATAAAAAATATCACAAAATTCTTCTAAGTCCCTCGGGAAGAGTGAAAGACGCGCACGTTCATTTTGAGAGCTCCTAGACCTTCCTATAAGAAGTTAGCCAAAAAGTAGCTTCGAAAAACGCTTAGGTTAAGTTTCAGAGTTGCTTCTAATGTACCAAAGCTGGACTTAGACATAATTTCACTCTCACAACATTATGGCTGGTTGGAGACAGTCCGAACCACAAGTACCGGGTCCATGGTTCTGGACGTATACTGGGGGGACGGGGACGACTCCCATTAACCCCTGACTATACCGGGGATACGCTTATCACAATGCCTTTCTGGTCTGTGCTGAAGCAGGGCATTCTGGCAACCAAGTGGCTTGACCTTTATTAGTGAGCCTTGTTACCCCCTCTCGGAACCACAGACTTAGAAATCGCCAGCTCATATACAGTGCATAAAATATATTTACAGTGTATATATACCCTTATACAGTACACCATTTTAATAAAAAATATCACAAAATTCTTCTAAGTCCCTCGGGAAGAGTGAAAGACGCGCACGTTCATTTTGAGAGCTCCTAGACTTTCCTATAAGAAGTTAGCCAAAAAGTACCTTCGAAAAACGCTTAGGTTAAGTTTCAGAGTTGCTTCTAATGTACCAAAGCTGGACTTAGACATAATTTCACTCTCACACCATTATGGCTGGTTGGAGACAGTCCGAACCACAAGTACCGGGTCCATGGTTCTGAGCGTATACTGGGGGGACGGGGACGACTCCCATTAACCCCTGACTATACCGGGGATACGCTTATCACAATGCCTTTCTGGTCTGTGCTGAAGCAGGGCATTCTGGCAGCAAAGTGGCTCGACCTTTATTAGTGAGCCTGGTTACCCCCTCTCGGAACCACAGACTTAGAAATCGCCAGCTCATATACAGTGCATAAAATATATTTATATATATATACCCTTATACACCATTTTAATAAAAAATATCACAAAATACTTCTAAGTCCCTCGGGAAGAGTGAAAGACGCGCACGTTCATTTTCAGAGCTCCTAGACCTTCCTATAAGAAGTTAGCCAAAAAGTAGCTTCGAAAAACGCTTAGGTTAAGTTTCAGAGTTGCTTCTAATGTACCGAAGCTGGACTTAGACATAATTTCACTCTCACAACATTATGGCTGGTTGGAGACAGTCCGAACCACAAGTACCGGGTCCATGGTTCTGGGCGTATACTGGGGGGACGGGGACGACTCCCATTAACCCCTGACTATACCGGGGATTCTCTTATCACAATGCCTTTCTTGTCTGTGCTGAAGCAGGGCATTCTGGCAACCAAGTGGCTTGACCTTTATTAGTGAGCCTGGTTACCCCCTCTCGGAACCACAAACTTAGAAATCGCCAGCTCATATACAGTGCATAAAATATATTTATATATATACCCTTATACACCATTTTAATAAAAAATATCACAAAATTCTTCTAAGTCCCTCGGGAAGAGTGAAAGACGCGCACGTTCATTTTGAGAGCTCCTAGACCTTCCTATAAGAAGTTAGCCAAAAAGTAGCTTCGAAAAATGCTTAGGTTAAGTTTCAGAGCTGCTTCTAATGTACCAAAGCTGGACTTAGACATAATTTCACTCTCACAACATTATGACTGGTTGGAGACAGTCCGAACCACAAGTACCGGGTCCATGGTTCTGGGCGTATACTGGGGGGACGGGGACGACTCCCATTAACCCCTGACTATACCGGGGATACGCTTATCACAATGCCTTTCTGGTCTGTGCTGAAGCAGGGCATTCTGGCAGCCAAGTGGCTTGACCTTTATTAGTGAGCCTGGTTACCCCCTCTCGGAACCACAGACTTAGAAATCGCCAGCTCATATACAGTGCATAAAATATATTTATATATATACCCTTATACACCATTTTAATAAAAAATATCACAAAATTCTTCTAAGTCCCTCGGGAAGAGTGAAAGACGCGCACGTTCATTTTCAGAGCTCCTAGACCTTCCTATAAGAAGTTAGCCAAAAAGTATCTTCGAAAAACGCTTAGGTTAAGTTTCAGAGTTGCTTCTAATGTACCAAAGCTGGACTTAGACATAATTTCACTCTCACAACATTATGGCTGGTTGGAGACAGTCCGAACCACAAGTACCGGGTCCATGGTTCTGGGCGTATACTGGGGGGACAGGGACGACTCCCATTAACCCCTGACTATACCGGGGATACGCTTATCACAATGCCTTTCTGGTCTGTGCTGAAGCAGGGCATTCTGGCAACCAAGTGGCTTGACCTTTATTAGTGAGCCTGGTTACCCCCTCTCGGAACCACAGACTTAGAAATCGCCAGCTCATTAACAGTGCATAAAATATATTTATATATACCCTTATACAGTACACCATTTTAATAAAAAATATCACAAAATTCTTCTAAGTCCCTCGGGAAGAGTGAAAGACGCGCACGTTCATTTTCAGAGCTCCTAGTCCTTCCTATAAGAAGTTAGCCAAAAAGTACCTTCGAAAAACGCTTAGGTTAAGTTTCAGAGTTGCTTCTAATGTACCAAAGCTGGACTTAGACATAATTTCACTCTCACACCATTATGGCTGGTTGGAGACAGTCCGAACCACAAGTACCGGGTCCATGGTTCTGAGCGTATACTGGGGGGACGGGGACGACTCCCATTAACCCCTGACTATACCGGGGATACGCTTATCACAATGCCTTTCTGGTCTGTGCTGAAGCAGGGCATTCTGTCAGCCAAGTGGCTTGACCTTTATTAGTGAGCCTGGTTACCCCCTCTCGGAACCACAGACTTAGAAATCGCCAGCTCATTTACAGTGCATAAAATATATTTTTATATATACCCTTATACACCATTTTAATAAAAAATATCACAAAATTCTTCTAAGTCCCTCGGGAAGAGTGAAAGACGCGCACGTTCATTTTGAGAGCTCCTAGACCTTCCTATAAGAAGTTAGCCAAAAAGTAGCTTCGAAAAACGCTTAGGTTAAGTTTCAGAGTTGCTTCTAATGTACCGAAGCTGGACTTAGACATAATTTCACTCTCACAACATTATGGCTGGTTGGAGACAGTCCGAACCACAAGTACCGGGTCCATGGTTCTGGGCGTATACTGGGGGGACGGGGACGACTCCCATTAACCCCTGACTATACCGGGGATACGCTTATCACAATGCCTTTCTGGTCTGTGCTGAAGCAGGGCATTCTGGCAGCAAAGTGGCTCGACCTTTATTAGTGAGCCTGGTTACCCCCTCTCGGAACCACAGACTTAGAAATCGCCAGCTCATATACAGTGCATAAAATATATTTATATATATACCCTTATACACCATTTTAATAAAAAATATCACAAAATACTTCTAAGTCCCTCGGGAAGAGTGAAAGACGCGCACGTTCATTTTCAGAGCTCCTAGACCTTCCTATAAGAAGTTAGCCAAAAAGTAGCTTCGAAAAACGCTTAGGTTAAGTTTCAGAGTTGCTTCTAATGTACCGAAGCTGGACTTAGACATAATTTCACTCTCACAACATTATGGCTGGTTGGAGACAGTCCGAACCACAAGTACCGGGTCCATGGTTCTGGGCGTATACTGGGGGGACGGGGACGACTCCCATTAACCCCTGACTATACCGGGGATACGCTTATCACAATGCCTTTCTGGTCTGTGCTGAAGCAGGGCATTCTGGCAGCAAAGTGGCTCGACCTTTATTAGTGAGCCTGGTTACCCCCTCTCGGAACCACAGACTTAGAAATCGCCAGCTCATATACAGTGCATAAAATATATTTATATATATACCCTTATACACCATTTTAATAAAAAATATCACAAAATACTTCTAAGTCCCTCGGGAAGAGTGAAAGACGCGCACGTTCATTTTCAGAGCTCCTAGACCTTCCTATAAGAAGTTAGCCAAAAAGTAGCTTCGAAAAACGCTTAGGTTAAGTTTCAGAGTTGCTTCTAATGTACCGAAGCTGGACTTAGACATAATTTCACTCTCACAACATTATGGCTGGTTGGAGACAGTCCGAACCACAAGTACCGGGTCCATGGTTCTGGGCGTATACTGGGGGGACGGGGACGACTCCCATTAACCCCTGACTATACCGGGGATTCTCTTATCACAATGCCTTTCTTGTCTGTGCTGAAGCAGGGCATTCTGGCAACCAAGTGGCTTGACCTTTATTAGTGAGCCTGGTTACCCCCTCTCGGAACCACAAACTTAGAAATCGCCAGCTCATATACAGTGCATAAAATATATTTATATATATACCCTTATACACCATTTTAATAAAAAATATCACAAAATTCTTCTAAGTCCCTCGGGAAGAGTGAAAGACGCGCACGTTCATTTTGAGAGCTCCTAGACCTTCCTATAAGAAGTTAGCCAAAAAGTAGCTTCGAAAAATGCTTAGGTTAAGTTTCAGAGTTGCTTCTAATGTACCAAAGCTGGACTTAGACATAATTTCACTCTCACAACATTATGACTGGTTGGAGACAGTCCGAACCACAAGTACCGGGTCCATGGTTCTGGGCGTATACTGGGGGGACGGGGACGACTCCCATTAACCCCTGACTATACCGGGGATACGCTTATCACAATGCCTTTCTGGTCTGTGCTGAAGCAGGGCATTCTGGCAGCCAAGTGGCTTGACCTTTATTAGTGAGCCTGGTTACCCCCTCTCGGAACCACAGACTTAGAAATCGCCAGCTCATATACAGTGCATAAAATATATTTATATATATACCCTTATACACCATTTTAATAATAAATATCACAAAATTCTTCTAAGTCCCTCGGGAAGAGTGAAAGACGCGCACGTTCATTTTCAGAGCTCCTAGACCTTCCTATAAGAAGTTAGCCAAAAAGTAGCTTCGAAAAACGCTTAGGTTAAGTTTCAGAGTTGCTTCTAATGTACCAAAGCTGGACTTAGACATAATTTCACTCTCACAACATTATGGCTGGTTGGAGACAGTCCGAACCACAAGTACCGGGTCCATGGTTCTGGGCGTATACTGGGGGGACAGGGACGACTCCCATTAACCCCTGACTATACCGGGGATACGCTTATCACAATGCCTTTCTGGTCTGTGCTGAAGCAGGGCATTCTGGCAACCAAGTGGCTTGACCTTTATTAGTGAGCCTGGTTACCCCCTCTCGGAACCACAGACTTAGAAATCGCCAGCTCATATACAGTGCATAAAATATATTTATATATACCCTTATACAGTACACCATTATAATAAAAAATATCACAAAATTCTTCTAAGTCCCTCGGGAAGAGTGAAAGACGCGCACGTTCATTTTCAGAGCTCCTAGTCCTTCCTATAAGAAGTTAGCCAAAAAGTAGCTTCGAAAAACGCTTAGGTTAAGTTTCAGAGTTGCTTCTAATGTACCAAAGCTGGACTTAGACATAATTTCACTCTCACAACATTATGGCTGGTTGGAGACAGTCCGAACCACAAGTACCGGGTCCATGGTTCTGGGCGTATACTGGGGGGACGGGGACGACTCCCATTAACCCCTGACTATACCGGGGATTCTCTTATCACAATGCCTTTCTTGTCTGTGCTGAAGCAGGGCATTCTGGCAACCAAGTGGCTTGACCTTTATTAGTGAGCCTGGTTACCCCCTCTCGGAACCACAAACTTAGAAATCGCCAGCTCATATACAGTGCATAAAATATATTTATATATATACCCTTATACACCATTTTAATAAAAAATATCACAAAATTCTTCTAAGTCCCTCGGGAAGAGTGAAAGACGCGCACGTTCATTTTGAGAGCTCCTAGACCTTCCTATAAGAAGATAGCCAAAAAGTAGCTTCGAAAAATGCTTAGGTTAAGTTTCAGAGTTGCTTCTAATGTACCAAAGCTGGACTTAGACATAATTTCACTCTCACAACATTATGACTGGTTGGAGACAGTCCGAACCACAAGTACCGGGTCCATGGTTCTGGGCGTATACTGGGGGGATGGGGACGACTCCCATTAACCCCTGACTATACCGGGGATACGCTTATCACAATGCCTTTCTGGTCTGTGCTGAAGCAGGGCATTCTGGCAGCCAAGTGGCTTGACCTTTATTAGTGAGCCTGGTTACCCCCTCTCGGAACCACAGACTTAGAAATCGCCAGCTCATATACAGTGCATAAAATATATTTATATATATACCCTTATACACCATTTTAATAAAAAATATCACAAAATTCTTCTAAGTCCCTCGGGAAGAGTGAAAGACGCGCACGTTCATTTTCAGAGCTCCTAGACCTTCCTATAAGAAGTTAGCCAAAAAGTAGCTTCGAAAAACGCTTAGGTTAAGTTTCAGAGTTGCTTCTAATGTACCAAAGCTGGACTTAGACATAATTTCACTCTCACAACATTATGGCTGGTTGGAGACAGTCCGAACCACAAGTATCGGGTCCATGGTTCTGGGCGTATACTGGGGGGACGGGGACGACTCCCATTAACCCCTGACTATACCGGGGATACGCTTATCACAATGCCTTTCTGGTCTGTGCTGAAGCAGGGCATTCTGGCAGCCAAGTGGCTTGACCTTTATTAGTGAGCCTGGTTACCCCCTCTCGGAACCACAGACTTAGAAATCGCCAGCTCACATACAGTGCATAAAATATATTTATATATATACCATTATACACCATTTTAATAAAAAATATCACAAAATTCTTCTAAGTCCCTCGGGAAGAGTGAAAGACGCGCACGTTCATTTTGAGAGCTCCTAGACCTTCCTATAAGAAGTTAGCCAAAAAGTAGCTTCGAAAAACGCTTAGGTTAAGTTTCAGAGTTGCTTCTAATGTACCAAAGCTGGACTTAGACATAATTTCACTCTCACAACATTATGGCTGGTTGGAGACAGTCCGAACCACAAGTACCGGGTCCATGGTTCTGGGCGTATACTGGGGGGACGGGGACGACTCCCATTAACCCCTGACTATACCGGGGATACGCTTATCACAATGCCTTTCTGGTCTGTGCTGAAGCAGGGCATTCTGGCAGCCAAGTGGCTTGACCTTTATTAGTGAGCCTGGTTACCCCCTCTCGGAACCACAGACTTAGAAATCGCCAGCTCATATACAGTGCATAAAATATATTTATATATATACCCTTATACACCATTTTAATAAAAAATATCACAAAATTCTTCTAAGTCCCTCGGGAAGAGTGAAAGACGCGCACGTTCATTTTGAGAGCTCCTAGACCTTCCAATAAGAAGTTAGCCAAAAAGTAGCTTCGAAAAACGCTTAGGCTAAGTTTCAGAGTTGCTTCTAATGTACCAAAGCTGGACTTAGACATAATTTCACTCTCACAACATTATGGCTGGTTGGAGACAGTCCGAACCACAAGTACCGGGTCCATGGTTCTGGGCGTATACTGGGGGGACGACTCCCATTAACCCCTGACTATACCGGGGATACGCTTATCACAATGCCTTTCTGGTCTGTGCTGAAGCAGGGCATTCTGGCAGCCAAGTGGCTTGACCTTTATTACTGAGCCTGGTTACCCCCTCTCGGAACCACAGACTTAGAAATCACAAGCTCATATACAGTGCATAAAATATATTTATATATATACCCTTATACACCATTTTAATAAAAAATATCACAAAATTCTTCTAAGTCCCTCGGGAAGAGTGAAAGACGCGCACGTTCATTTTCAGCGCTCCTAGACCTTCCTATAAGAAGTTAGCCAAAAAGTAGCTTCGAAAAACGCTTAGGTTAAGTTTCAGAGTTGCTTCTAATGTACCAAAGCTGGACTTAGACATAATTTCACTCTCACAACATTATGGCTGGTTGGAGACAGTCCGAACCACAAGTACCGGGTCCATGGTTCTGGGCGTATACTGGGGGGACGGGGACGACTCCCATTAACCCCTGACTATACCGGGGATACGCTTATCACAATGCCTTTCTGGTCTGTGCTGAAGCAGGGCATTCTGGCAGCCAAGTGGCTTGACCTTTATTAGTGAGCCTGGTTACCCCCTCTCGGAACCACAGACATAGAAATCGCCAGCTCATATACAGTGCATAAAATATATTTATATATACCCTTATACAGTACACCATTTTAATAAAAAATATCACAAAATTCTTCTAAGTCCCTCGGGAAGAGTGAAAGACGCGCACGTTCATTTTCAGCGCTCCTAGACCTTCCTATAAGAAGTTAGCCAAAAAGTAGCTTCGAAAAACGCTTAGGTTAAGTTTCATAGTTGCTTCTAATGTACCAAAGCTGGACTTAGACATAATTTCACTCTCACAACATTATGGCTGGTTGGAGACAGTCCGAACCACAAGTACCGGGTCCATGGTACTGGGCGTATACTGGGGGGACGGGGACGACTCCCATTAACCCCTGACTATACCGGGGATACGCTTATCACAATGCCTTTCTGGTCTGTGCTGAAGCAGGGCATTCTGGCAGCCAAGTGGCTTGACCTTTATTAGTGAGCCTGGTTACCCCCTCTCGGAACCACAGACTTAGAAATCGCCAGCTCATTTACAGTGCATAAAATATATTTTTATATATACCCTTATACACCATTTTAATAAAAAATATCACAAAATTATTCTAAGTCCCTCGGGAAGAGTGAAAGACGCGCACGTTCATTTTGAGAGCTCCTAGACCTTCCTATAAGAAGTTAGCCAAAAAGTAGCTTCGAAAAATGCTTAGGTTAAGTTTCAGAGTTGCTTCTAATGTACCAAAGCTGGGCTTAGACATAATTTCACTCTCACAACATTATGACTGGTTGGAGACAGTCCGAACCACAAGTACCGGGTCCATGGTTCTGGGCGTATACTGGGGACGACGGGGACGACTCCCATTAACCCCTGACTATACCGGGGATACGCTTATCACAATGCCTTTCTGGTCTGTGCTGAAGCAGGGCATTCTGGCAGCCAAGTGGCTTGACCTTTATTAGTGAGCCTGGTTACCCCCTCTCGGAACCACAGACTTAGAAATCGCCAGCTCATATACAGTGCATAAAATATATTTATATATATACCCTTATACACCATTTTAATAAAAAATATCACAAAATTCTTCTAAGTCCCTCGGGAAGAGTGAAAGACGCGCACGTTCATTTTCAGAGCTCCTAGACCTTCCTATAAGAAGTTAGCCAAAAAGTAGCTTCGAAAAACGCTTAGGTTAAGTTTCAGAGTTGCTTCTAATGTACCAAAGCTGGACTTAGACATAATTTCACTCTCACAACATTATGGCTGGTTGGAGACAGTCCGAACCACAAGTACCGGGTCCATGGTTCTGGGCGTATACTGGGGGGACGGGGACGACTCCCATTAACCCCTGACTATACCGGGGATACGCTTATCACAATGCCTTTCTGGTCTGTGCTGAAGCAGGGCATTCTGGCAGCCAAGTGGCTTGACCTTTATTAGTGAGCCTGGTTACCCCCTCTCGGAACCACAGACTTAGAAATCGCCAGCTCATATACAGTGCATAAAATATATTTATATATATACCCTTATACACCATTTTAATAAAAAATATCACAAAATTCTTCTAAGTCCCTCGGGAAGAGTGAAAGACGCGCACGTTCATTTTGAGAGCTCCTAGACCTTCCAATAAGAAGTTAGCCAAAAAGTAGCTTCGAAAAACGCTTAGGCTAAGTTTCAGAGTTGCTTCTAATGTACCAAAGCTGGACTTAGACATAATTTCACTCTCACAACATTATGGCTGGTTGGAGACAGTCCGAACCACAAGTACCGGGTCCATGGTTCTGGGCGTATACTGGGGGGACGACTCCCATTAACCCCTGACTATACCGGGGATACGCTTATCACAATGCCTTTCTGGTCTGTGCTGAAGCAGGGCATTCTGGCAGCCAAGTGGCTTGACCTTTATTACTGAGCCTGGTTACCCCCTCTCGGAACCACAGACTTAGAAATCACAAGCTCATATACAGTGCATAAAATATATTTATATATATACCCTTATACACCATTTTAATAAAAAATATCACAAAATTCTTCTAAGTCCCTCGGGAAGAGTGAAAGACGCGCACGTTCATTTTCAGCGCTCCTAGACCTTCCTATAAGAAGTTAGCCAAAAAGTAGCTTCGAAAAACGCTTAGGTTAAGTTTCAGAGTTGCTTCTAATGTACCAAAGCTGGACTTAGACATAATTTCACTCTCACAACATTATGGCTGGTTGGAGACAGTCCGAACCACAAGTACCGGGTCCATGGTTCTGGGCGTATACTGGGGGGACGGGGACGACTCCCATTAACCCCTGACTATACCGGGGATACGCTTATCACAATGCCTTTCTGGTCTGTGCTGAAGCAGGGCATTCTGGCAGCCAAGTGGCTTGACCTTTATTAGTGAGCCTGGTTACCCCCTCTCGGAACCACAGACATAGAAATCGCCAGCTCATATACAGTGCATAAAATATATTTATATATACCCTTATACAGTACACCATTTTAATAAAAAATATCACAAAATTCTTCTAAGTCCCTCGGGAAGAGTGAAAGACGCGCACGTTCATTTTCAGCGCTCCTAGACCTTCCTATAAGAAGTTAGCCAAAAAGTAGCTTCGAAAAACGCTTAGGTTAAGTTTCATAGTTGCTTCTAATGTACCAAAGCTGGACTTAGACATAATTTCACTCTCACAACATTATGGCTGGTTGGAGACAGTCCGAACCACAAGTACCGGGTCCATGGTACTGGGCGTATACTGGGGGGACGGGGACGACTCCCATTAACCCCTGACTATACCGGGGATACGCTTATCACAATGCCTTTCTGGTCTGTGCTGAAGCAGGGCATTCTGGCAGCCAAGTGGCTTGACCTTTATTAGTGAGCCTGGTTACCCCCTCTCGGAACCACAGACTTAGAAATCGCCAGCTCATTTACAGTGCATAAAATATATTTTTATATATACCCTTATACACCATTTTAATAAAAAATATCACAAAATTATTCTAAGTCCCTCGGGAAGAGTGAAAGACGCGCACGTTCATTTTGAGAGCTCCTAGACCTTCCTATAAGAAGTTAGCCAAAAAGTAGCTTCGAAAAATGCTTAGGTTAAGTTTCAGAGTTGCTTCTAATGTACCAAAGCTGGGCTTAGACATAATTTCACTCTCACAACATTATGACTGGTTGGAGACAGTCCGAACCACAAGTACCGGGTCCATGGTTCTGGGCGTATACTGGGGACGACGGGGACGACTCCCATTAACCCCTGACTATACCGGGGATACGCTTATCACAATGCCTTTCTGGTCTGTGCTGAAGCAGGGCATTCTGGCAGCCAAGTGGCTTGACCTTTATTAGTGAGCCTGGTTACCCCCTCTCGGAACCACAGACTTAGAAATCGCCAGCTCATATACAGTGCATAAAATATATTTATATATATACCCTTATACACCATTTTAATAAAAAATATCACAAAATTCTTCTAAGTCCCTCGGGAAGAGTGAAAGACGCGCACGTTCATTTTCAGAGCTCCTAGACCTTCCTATAAGAAGTTAGCCAAAAAGTAGCTTCGAAAAACGCTTAGGTTAAGTTTCAGAGTTGCTTCTAATGTACCAAAGCTGGACTTAGACATAATTTCACTCTCACAACATTATGGCTGGTTGGAGACAGTCCGAACCACAAGTACCGGGTCCATGGTTCTGGGCGTATACTGGGGGGACGGGGACGACTCCCATTAACCCCTGACTATACCGGGGATACGCTTATCACAATGCCTTTCTGGTCTGTGCTGAAGCAGGGCATTCTGGCAGCCAAGTGGCTTGACCTTTATTAGTGAGCCTGGTTACCCCCTCTCGGAACCACAGACTTAGAAATCGCCAGCTCATTTACATTGCATAAAATATATTTTTATATATACCCTTATACACCATTTTAATAAAAAATATCACAAAATTATTCTAAGTCCCTCGGGAAGAGTGAAAGACGCGCACGTTCATTTTGAGAGCTCCTAGACCTTCCTATAAGAAGTTAGCCAAAAAGTAGCTTCGAAAAATGCTTAGGTTAAGTTTCAGAGTTGCTTCTAATGTACCAAAGCTGGGCTTAGACATAATTTCACTCTCACAACATTATGACTGGTTGGAGACAGTCCGAACCACAAGTACCGGGTCCATGGTTCTGGGCGTATACTGGGGGGGACGGGGACGACTCCCATTAACCCCTGACTATACCGGGGATACGCTTATCACAATGCCTTTCTGGTCTGTGCTGAAGCAGGGCATTCTGGCAGCCAAGTGGCTTGACCTTTATTAGTGAGCCTGGTTACCCCCTCTCGGAACCACAGACTTAGAAATCGCCAGCTCATATACAGTGCATAAAATATATTTATATATATACCCTTATACACCATTTTAATAAAAAATATCACAAAATTCTTCTAAGTCCCTCGGGAAGAGTGAAAGACGCGCACGTTCATTTTCAGAGCTCCTAGACCTTCCTATAAGAAGTTAGCCAAAAAGTAGCTTCGAAAAACGCTTAGGTTAAGTTTCAGAGTTGCTTCTAATGTACCAAAGCTGGACTTAGACATAATTTCACTCTCACAACATTATGGCTGGTTGGAGACAGTCCGAACCACAAGTACCGGGTCCATGGTTCTGGGCGTATACTGGGGGGACGGGGACGACTCCCATTAACCCCTGACTATACCGGGGATACGCTTATCACAATGCCTTTCTGGTCTGTGCTGAAGCAGGGCATTCTGGCAGCCAAGTGGCTTGACCTTTATTAGTGAGCCTGGTTACCCCCTCTCGGAACCACAGATTTAGAAATTGCCAGCTCATATACAGTGCATAAAATATATTTATATATATACCCTTATACACCATTTTAATAAAAAATATCACAAAATTCTTCTAAGTCCCTCGGGAAGAGTGAAAGACGCGCACGTTCATTTTGAGAGCTCCTAGACCTTCCAATAAGAAGTTAGCCAAAAAGTAGCTTCGAAAAACGCTTAGGCTAAGTTTCAGAGTTGCTTCTAATGTACCAAAGCTGGACTTAGACATAATTTCACTCTCACAACATTATGGCTGGTTGGAGACAGTCCGAACCACAAGTACCGGGTCCATGGTTCTGGGCGTATACTGGGGGGACGACTCCCATTAACCCCTGACTATACCGGGGATACGCTTATCACAATGCCTTTCTGGTCTGTGCTGAAGCAGGGCATTCTGGCAGCCAAGTGGCTTGACCTTTATTACTGAGCCTGGTTACCCCCTCTCGGAACCACAGACTTAGAAATCACAAGCTCATATACAGTGCATAAAATATATTTATATATATACCCTTATACACCATTTTAATAAAAAATATCACAAAATTCTTCTAAGTCCCTCGGGAAGAGTGAAAGACGCGCACGTTCATTTTCAGCGCTCCTAGACCTTCCTATAAGAAGTTAGCCAAAAAGTAGCTTCGAAAAACGCTTAGGTTAAGTTTCAGAGTTGCTTCTAATGTACCAAAGCTGGACTTAGACATAATTTCACTCTCACAACATTATGGCTGGTTGGAGACAGTCCGAACCACAAGTACCGGGTCCATGGTTCTGGGCGTATACTGGGGGGACGGGGACGACTCCCATTAACCCCTGACTATACCGGGGATACGCTTATCACAATGCCTTTCTGGTCTGTGCTGAAGCAGGGCATTCTGGCAGCCAAGTGGCTTGACCTTTATTAGTGAGCCTGGTTACCCCCTCTCGGAACCACAGACATAGAAATCGCCAGCTCATATACAGTGCATAAAATATATTTATATATACCCTTATACAGTACACCATTTTAATAAAAAATATCACAAAATTCTTCTAAGTCCCTCGGGAAGAGTGAAAGACGCGCACGTTCATTTTCAGAGCTCCTAGTCCTTCCTATAAGAAGTTAGCCAAAAAGTAGCTTCGAAAAACGCTTAGGTTAAGTTTCAGAGTTGCTTCTAATGTACCAAAGCTGGACTTAGACATAATTTCACTCTCACAACATTATGGCTGGTTGGAGACAGTCCGAACCACAAGTACCGGGTCCATGGTTCTGGGCGTATACTGGGGGGGACGGGGACGACTCCCATTAACCCCTGACTATACCGGGGATACGCTTATCACAATGCCTTTCTGGTCTGTGCTGAAGCAGGGCATTCTGGCAACCAAGTGGCTTGACCTTTATTAGTGAGCCTGGTTACCCCCTCTCGGAACCACAGACTTAGAAATCGCCAGCTCATATACAGTGCATAAAATATATTTATATATACCCTTATACAGTACACCATTTTAATAAAAAATATCACAAAATTCTTCTAAGTCCCTCGGGAAGAGTGAAAGACGCGCACGTTCATTTTCAGAGCTCCTAGTCCTTCCTATAAGAAGTTAGCCAAAAAGTAGCTTCGAAAAACGCTTAGGTTAAGTTTCAGAGTTGCTTCTAATGTACCAAAACTGGACTTAGACATAATTTCACTCTCACAACATTATGGCTGGTTGGAGACAGTCCGAACCACAAGTACCGGGTCAATGGTTCTGGGCGTATACTGGGGGGACGGGGACGACTCCCATTAACCCCTGACTATACCGGGGATACGCTTATCACAATGCCTTTCTGGTCTGTGCTGAAGCAGGGCATTCTGGCAGCCAAGTGGCTTGACCTTTATTAGTGAGCCTGGTTACCCCCTCTCGGAACCACAGACATAGAAATCGCCAGCTCATATACAGTGCATAAAATATATTTATATATACCCTTATACAGTACACCATTTTAATAAAAAATATCACAAAATTCTTCTAAGTCCCTCGGGAAGAGTGAAAGACGCGCACGTTCATTTTCAGAGCTCCTAGTCCTTCCTATAAGAAGTTAGCCAAAAAGTAGCTTCGAAAAACGCTTAGGTTAAGTTTCAGAGTTGCTTCTAATGTACCAAAGCTGGACTTAGACATAATTTCACTCTCACAACATTATGGCTGGTTGGAGACAGTCCGAACCACAAGTACCGGGTCCATGGTTCTGGGCGTATACTGGGGGGGACGGGGACGACTCCCATTAACCCCTGACTATACCGGGGATACGCTTATCACAATGCCTTTCTGGTCTGTGCTGAAGCAGGGCATTCTGGCAACCAAGTGGCTTGACCTTTATTAGTGAGCCTGGTTACCCCCTCTCGGAACCACAGACTTAGAAATCGCCAGCTCATATACAGTGCATAAAATATATTTATATATACCCTTATACAGTACACCATTTTAATAAAAAATATCACAAAATTCTTCTAAGTCCCTCGGGAAGAGTGAAAGACGCGCACGTTCATTTTCAGAGCTCCTAGTCCTTCCTATAAGAAGTTAGCCAAAAAGTAGCTTCGAAAAACGCTTAGGTTAAGTTTCAGAGTTGCTTCTAATGTACCAAAACTGGACTTAGACATAATTTCACTCTCACAACATTATGGCTGGTTGGAGACAGTCCGAACCACAAGTACCGGGTCAATGGTTCTGGGCGTATACTGGGGGGACGGGGACGACTCCCATTAACCCCTGACTATACCGGGGATACGCTTATCACAATGCCTTTCTGGTCTGTGCTGAAGCAGGGCATTCTGGCAGCCAAGTGGCTTGACCTTTATTAGTGAGCCTGGTTACCCCCTCTCGGAACCACAGACATAGAAATCGCCAGCTCATATACAGTGCATAAAATATATTTATATATACCCTTATACAGTACACCATTTTAATAAAAAATATCACAAAATTCTTCTAAGTCCCTCGGGAAGAGTGAAAGACGCGCACGTTCATTTTCAGAGCTCCTAGTCCTTCCTATAAGAAGTTAGCCAAAAAGTAGCTTCGAAAAACGCTTAGGTTAAGTTTCAGAGTTGCTTCTAATGTACCAAAGCTGGACTTAGACATAATTTCACTCTCACAACATTATGGCTGGTTGGAGACAGTCCGAACCACAAGTACCGGGTCCATGGTTCTGGGCGTATACTGGGGGGGACGGGGACGACTCCCATTAACCCCTGACTATACCGGGGATACGCTTATCACAATGCCTTTCTGGTCTGTGCTGAAGCAGGGCATTCTGGCAGCCAAGTGGCTTGACCTTTATTAGTGAGCCTGGTTACCCCCTCTCGGAACCACAGACTTAGAAATCGCAAGCTCATATACAGTGCATAAAATATATTTATGTATATACCCTTATACACCATTTTAATAAAAAATATCACAAAATTATTCTAAGTCCCTCGGGAAGAGTGAAAGACGCGCACGTTCATTTTGAAAGCTCCTAGACCTTCCTATAAGAAGTTAGCCAAAAAGTAGCTTCGAAAAACGCTTAGGCTAAGTTTCAGAGTTGCTTCTAATGTACCAAAGCTGGACTTAGACATAATTTCACTCTCACAACATTATGGCTGGTTGGAGACAGTCCGAACCACAAGTACCGGGTCCATGGTTCTGGGCGTATACTGGGGGGACGGGGATGACTCCCATTAACCTCTGACTATACCGGGGATACGCTTATCACAATGCCTTTCTGGTCTGTGCTGAAGCAGGGCATTCTGGCAGCCAAGTGTCTTGACCTTTATTAGTGAGCCTGGTTACCCCCTCTCGGAACCACAGACTTAGAAATCGCCAGCTCATATACTGTACAGTGCATAAAATATATTTATATAATAAATTTATATATATACTGTGACATAGTCCAAAGATGTTAGGCAGCTTTCTGCCCCATTTTAGAGCAGAAAGTGCAGGAATAGCTAAAAATGATCCGGTCCACAGCTTCACATTAACTCAGGCAGCTGGATGGAAAATCCAGACCACAGATTACAATGGCTCTAGTTCTCCCTCACCTGCTCTTCTAATCACATGCACAGGTATTTAGAGCAGAGAGGTTTTGCATTTCTCTCTCTCTCCTTAGAGCCTGGAGGCTGGGGGTATCGCTGCTCCCCTGTTTCCAGTTTCGGGGTTGACGGCCCCTCCAAGTATCACAGTACCAGAGGATTTGCCTGGACACGGGACCGAGTTCCCACCACGAACAGATAAGACCAAACAAATGTTTACTGCTGTTGCTAAAAGACTGTGCTGTATCTAAGTGACCCTAAATGAGAGGGCATTGTTTTAAGCTGGGGAACCAGGTTAGTTGGCCAGCAGCTGTTAGAGAGACTGATTCTATGTGTAGTTAGATCCCTGAAAGGGATAGGATTTTGTTTATATAATTTGGTTTCTTTTTACTTGAAATAACAGTGTGGGAAATACTGTAACAATGAAATGAGTGAACTGCTGAATGAAAGTATCTGAGTACCTCTAACCTACACATGTTAAAGCTGCAGTACCAAACTTGGATGAAAATAAAACAGGCAGAAGCCTGAATTAAGCAGCTTTATACTTTGCATGATCCTGTTTTTGTATTAAATAACCCTAGAAGACTGTGTCGGGAAGAACCCAGACAGACGTCAGCACTACAAAAGAGGGGCGTTTGTCACAATACCCTTATACACCATTTTAATAAAAAATATCACAAAATTCTTCTAAGTCCCTCGGGAAGAGTGAAAGACGCGCACGTTCATTTTGAGAGCTCCTAGACCTTCCTATAAGAAGTTAGCCAAAAAGTAGCTTCGAAAAATGCTTAGGTTAAGTTTCAGAGTTGCTTCTAATGTACCAAAGCTGGACTTAGACATAATTTCACTCTCACAACATTATGACTGGTTGGAGACAGTCCGAACCACAAGTACCGGGTCCATGGTTCTGGGCGTATACTGGGGGGACGGGGACGACTCCCATTAACCCCTGACTATACCGGGGATACGCTTATCACAATGCCTTTCTGGTCTGTGCTGAAGCAGGGCATTCTGGCAGCCAAGTGGCTTGACCTTTATTAGTGAGCCTGGTTACCCCCTCTCGGAACCACAGACTTAGAAATCGCCAGCTCATATACAGTGCATAAAATATATTTATATATATATACCCTTATACACCATTTTAATAAAAAATATCACAAAATTCTTCTAAGTCCCTCGGGAAGAGTGAAAGACGCGCACGTTCATTTTGAGAGCTCCTAGACCTTCCTATAAGAAGTTAGCCAAAAAGTAGCTTCGAAAAACGCTTAGGTTAAGTTTCAGAGTTGCTTCTAATGTACCAAAGCTGGACTTAGACATAATTTCACTCTCACAACATTATGGCTGGTTGGAGACAGTCCGAACCACAAGTACCGGGTCCATGGTTCTGGGCGTATACTGGGGGGACGGGGACGACTCCCATTAACCCCTGACTATACCTGGGATACGCTTATCACAATGCCTTTCTGGTCTGTGCTGAAGCAGGGCATTCTGGCAGCCAATTGGCTTGACCTTTATTAGTGAGCCTGGTTACCCCCTCTCGGAACCACAGACTTAGAAATCGCCAGCTCATATACAGTGCATAAAATATATTTATATAATATATTTATATATATATACCCTTATACACCATTTTAATAAAAAATATCACAAAATTCTTCTAAGTCCCTCGGGAAGAGTGAAAGACGCGTACGTTCATTTTCAGAGCTTCTAGTCCTTCCTATAAGAAGTTAGCAAAAAAGTAGCTTCGAAAAACGCTTAGGTTAAGTTTCAGAGTTGCTTCTAATGTACCAAAGCTGGACTTAGACATAATTTCACTCTCACAACATTATGGCTGGTTGGAGACAGTCCGAACCACAAGTACCGGGTCCATGGTTCTGGGCGTATACTGGGGGGGACGAGGACGACTCCCATTAACCCCTGACTATACCGGGGATACGCTTATCACAATGCCTTTCTGGTCTGTGCTGAAGCAGGGCATTCTGGCAGCCAAGTGTCTTGATCTTTATTAGTGAGCCTGGTTACCCCCTCTCGGAACCACAGACTTAGAAATCGCCAGCTCATATACAGTGCATAAAATATATTTATATATATACCCTTATACACCATTTTAATAAATAATATCACAAAATTATTCTAAGTCCCTCGGGAAGAGTGAAAGACGCGCACGTTCATTTTGAGAGCTCCTAGACCTTCCTATAAGAAGTTAGCCAAAAAGTAGCTTCGAAAAACGCTTAGGTTAAGTTTCAGAGTTGCTTCTAATGTACCAAAGCTGGACTTAGACATAATTTCACTCTCACAACATTATGGCTGGTTGGAGACAGTCCGAACCACAAGTACCGGGTCCATGGTTCTGGGCGTATACTGGGGGGACGGGGACGACTCCCATTAACCCCTGACTATACCGGGGATACGCTTATCACAATGCCTTTCTGGTCTGTGCTGAAGCAGGGCATTCTGGCAGCCAAGTGGCTTGATCTTTATTAGTGAGCCTGGTTACCCCCTCTCGGAACCACAGACATAGAAATCGCCAGCTCATATACAGTGCATAAAATATATTTATATATACCCTTATACAGTACACCATTTTAATAAAAAATATCACAAAATTCTTCTAAGTCCCTCGGGAAGAGTGAAAGACGCGTACATTCATTTTCAGAGCTTCTAGTCCTTCCTATAAGAAGTTAGCAAAAAAGTAGCTTCGAAAAACGCTTAGGTTAAGTTTCAGAGTTGCTTCTAATGTACCAAAGCTGGACTTAGACATAATTTCACTCTCACAACATTATGGCTGGTTGGAGACAGTCCGAACCACAAGTACCGGGTCCATGGTTCTGGGCGTATACTGGGGGGGACGAGGACGACTCCCATTAACCCCTGACTATACCGGGGATACGCTTATCACAATGCCTTTCTGGTCTGTGCTGAAGCAGGGCATTCTGGCAGCCAAGTGTCTTGATCTTTATTAGTGAGCCTGGTTACCCCCTCTCGGAACCACAGACTTAGAAATCGCCAGCTCATATACAGTGCATAAAATATATTTATATATATACCCTTATACACCATTTTAATAAAAAATATCACAAAATTATTCTAAGTCCCTCGGGAAGAGTGAAAGACGCGCACGTTCATTTTGAGAGCTCCTAGACCTTCCTATAAGAAGTTGGCCAAAAATAAGCTTCGAAAAACGCTTAGGTTAAGTTTCAGAGTTGCTTCTAATGTACCAAAGCTGGACTTAGACATAATTTCACTCTCACAACATTATGGCTGGTTGGAGACAGTCCGAACCACAAGTACCGGGTCCATGGTTCTGGGCGTATACTGGGGGGACGGGGACGACTCCCATTAACCCCTGACTATACCGGGGATACGCTTATCACAATGCCTTTCTGGTCTGTGCTGAAGCAGGGCATTCTGGCAACCAAGTGGCTTGACCTTTATTAGTGAGCCTGGTTACCCCCTCTCGGAACCACAGACTTAGAAATCGCCAGCTCATATACAGTGCATAAAATATATTTATATATACCCTTATACAGTACACCATTTTAATAAAAAATATCACAAAATTCTTCTAAGTCCCTCGGGAAGAGTGAAAGACGCGCACGTTCATTTTCAGAGCTCCTAGTCCTTCCTATAAGAAGTTAGCCAAAAAGTAGCTTCGAAAAACGCTTAGGTTAAGTTTCAGAGTTGCTTCTAACGTACCAAAGCTGGACTTAGACATAATTTCACTCTCACAACATTATGGCTGGTTGGAGACAGTCCGAACCACAATTACCGGGTCCATGGTTCAGGGCGTATACTGTGGGGGACGGGGGGGACTCCCATTAACCCCTGACTATACCGGGGATACGCTTATCACAATGCCTTTCTGGTCTGTGCTGAAGCAGGGCATTCTGGCAGCCAAGTGGCTTGACCTTTATTAGTGAGCCTGGTTACCCCCTCTCGGAACCACAGTCTTAGAAATCGCCAGCTCATATACAGTGCATAAAATATATTTATATATATACCCTTATACACCATTTTAATAAAAAATATCACAAAATTCTTCTAAGTCCCTCGGGAAGAGTGAAAGACGCGCACGTTCATTTTGAGAGCTCCTAGACTTTCCTATAAGAAGTTAGCCAAAAAGTAGCTTCGAAAAACGCTTAGGTTAAGTTTCAGAGTTGCTTCTAATGTACCAAAGCTGGACTTAGACATAATTTCACTCTCACACCATTATGGCTGGTTGGAGACAGTCCGAACCACAAGTACCGGGTCCATGGTTCTGGGCGTATACTGGGGGGACGGGGACGACTCCCATTAACCCCTGACTATACCGGGGATACGCTTATCACAATGCCTTTCTGGTCTGTGCTGAAGCAGGGCATTCTGGCAGCCAAGTGGCTTGACCTTTATTAGTGAGCCTGGTTACCCCCTCTCGGAACCACAGACTTAGAAATCGCCAGCTCATATAAAGTGCATAAAATATATTTATATAATATATTTATATATATATACCCTTATACACCATTTTAATAAAAAATATCACAAAATTCTTCTAAGTCCTTCGGGAAGAGTGAAAGACGCGCACGTTCATTTTGAGAGCTCCTAGACCTTCCTATAAGAAGTTAGCCAAAAAGTAGCTTCCAAAAACGCTTAGGTTAAGTTTCAGAGTTGCTTCTAATGTACCAAAGCTGGACTTAGACATAATTTCACTCTCACAACATTATGGCTGATTGGAGACAATCCGAACCACAAGTACCGGGTCCATGGTTCTGGGCGTATACTGGGGGGACGGGGACGACTCCCATTAACCCCTGACTATACTTGGGATACGCTTATCACAATGCCTTTCTGGTCTGTGCTGAAGCAGGGCATTCTGGCAGCCAAGTGGCTTGACCTTTATTAGTGAGCCTGGTTACCCCCTCTCGAACCACAGACTTAGAAATCGCCAGCTCATATACAGTGCATAAAATATATTTATATATATACCCTTATACACCATTTTAATAAAAAATATCACAAAATTCTTCTAAGTCCCTCGGGAAGAGTGAAAGACGCGCACGTTCGTTTTCAGAGCTCCTAGACCTTCCTATAAGAAGTTAGCCAAAAAGTAGCTTCGAAAAACGCTTAGGTTAAATTTCAGAGTTGCTTCTAATGTACCAAAGCTGGACTTAGACATAATTTCACTCTCACAACATTATGGCTGGTTGGAGACAGTCCGAACCACAAGTACCGGGTCCATGGTTCTGGGCGTATACTGGGTGGACGGGGACCACTCCCATTAACCCCTGACTATACCGGGGATACGCTTATCACAATGCCTTTCTGGTCTGTGCTGAAGCAGGGCATTCTGGCAGCCAAGTGGCTTGACCTTTATTAGTGAGCCTGGTTACCCCCTCTCGGAACCACAGACATAGAAATCGCCAGCTCATATACAGTGCATAAAATATATTTATATATACCCTTATACAGTACACCATTTTAATAAAAAATATCACAAAATTCTTCTAAGTCCCTCGGGAAGAGTGAAAGACGCGCACGTTCATTTTCAGAGCTCCTAGTCCTTCCTATAAGAAGTTAGCCAAAAAGTAGCTTCGAAAAACGCTTAGGTTAAGTTTCAGAGTTGCTTCTAATGTACCAAAGCTGGACTTAGACATAATTTCACTCTCACAACATTATGGCTGGTTGGAGACAGTCCGAACCACAAGTACCGGGTCCATGGTTCTGGGCGTATACTGGGGGGGACGGGGACGACTCCCATTAACCCCTGACTATACCGGGGATACGCTTATCACAATGCCTTTCTGGTCTGTGCTGAAGCAGGGCATTCTGGCAGCCAAGTGTCTTGACCTTTATTAGTGAGCCTGGTTACCCCCTCTCGGAACCACAGACTTAGAAATCGCCAGCTCATATACTGTACAGTGCATAAAATATATTTATATAATAAATTTATATATATACCCTTATACACCATTTTAATAAAAAATATCACAAAATTCTTCTAAGTCCCTCGGGAAGAGTGAAAGACGCGCACGTTCATTTTGAGAGCTCCTAGACCTTCCTATAAGAAGTTAGCCAAAAAGTAGCTTCGAAAAATGCTTAGGTTAAGTTTCAGAGTTGCTTCTAATGTACCAAAGCTGGACTTAGACATAATTTCACTCTCACAACATTATGACTGGTTGGAGACAGTCCGAACCACAAGTACCGGGTCCATGGTTCTGGGCGTATACTGGGGGGACGGGGACGACTCCCATTAACCCCTGACTATACCGGGGATACGCTTATCACAATGCCTTTCTGGTCTGTGCTGAAGCAGGGCATTCTGGCAGCCAAGTGGCTTGACCTTTATTAGTGAGCCTGGTTACCCCCTATCGGAACCACAGACTTAGAAATCGCCAGCTCATATACAGTGCATAAAATATATTTATATATATACCCTTATACACCATTTTAATAAAAAATATCACAAAATTCTTCTAAGTCCCTCGGGAAGAGTGAAAGACGCGCACGTTCATTTTGAGAGCTCCTAGACCTTCCTATAAGAAGTTAGCCAAAAAGTAGCTTCGAAAAACGCTTAGGTTAAGTTTCAGAGTTGCTTCTAATGTACCAAAGCTGGACTTAGACATAATTTCACTCTCACAACATTATGGCTGGTTGGAGACAGTCCGAACCACAAGTACCGGGTCCATGGTTCTGGCCGTATACTGGGGGGACGGGGACGACTCCCATTAACCCCTGACTATACCGGGGATACGCTTATCACAATGCCTTTCTGGTCTGTGCTGAAGCAGGGCATTCTGGCAGCCAAGTGGCTTGACCTTTATTAGTGAGCCTGGTTACCCCCTCTCGGAACCACAGACTTAGAAATCGCCAGCTCATATACAGTGCATAAAATATATTTATATAATATATTTATATATATATACCCTTATACACCATTTTAATAAAAAATATCACAAAATTCTTCTAAGTCCCTCGGGAAGAGTGAAAGACGCGCACGTTCATTTTCAGAGCTCCTAGACCTTCCTATAAGAAGTAAGCCAAAAAGTAGCTTCGAAAAACGCTTAGGTTAAGTTTCAGAGTTGCTTCTAATGTACCAAAGCTGGACTTAGACATAATTTCACTCTCACAACATTATGGCTGGTTGGAGACAGTCCGAACCACAAGTACCGGGTCCATGGTTCTGGGCGTATACTGGGGGGACGGGGACGACTCCCTTTAACCCCTGACTATACCGGGGATACGCTTATCACAATGCCTTTCTGGTCTGTGCTGAAGCAGGGCATTCTGGCAGCCAAGTGGCTTGACCTTTATTAGTGAGCCTGGTTACCCCCTCTCGAACCACAGACTTAGAAATCGCCAGCTCATATACAGTGCATAAAATATATTTATATATATACCCTTATACACCATTTTAATAAAAAATATCACAAAATTCTTCTAAGTCCCTCGGGAAGAGTGAAAGACGCGCACGTTCATTTTCAGAGCTCCTAGACCTTCCTATAAGAAGTTAGCCAAAAAGTAGCTTCCAAAAACGCTTAGGTTAAGTTTCAGAGTTGCTTCTAATGTACCAAAGCTGGACTTAGACATAATTTCACTCTCACAACATTATGACTGGTTGGAGACAATCCGAACCACAAGTACCGGGTCCATGGTTCTGGGCGTATACTGGGGGGACGGGGACGACTCCCATTAACCCCTGACTATACTGGGGATACGCTTATCACAATGCCTTTCTGGTCTGTGCTGAAGCAGGGCATTCTGGCAGCCAAGTGGCTTGACCTTTATTAGTGAGCCTGGTTACCCCCTCTCGAACCACAGACTTAGAAATCGCCAGCTCATATACAGTGCATAAAATATATTTATATATATACCCTTATACACCATTTTAATAAAAAATATCACAAAATTCTTCTAAGTCCCTCGGGAAGAGTGAAAGACGCGCACGTTCATTTTCAGAGCTCCTAGACCTTCCTATAAGAAGTTAGCCAAAAAGTAGCTTCCAAAAACGCTTAGGTTAAGTTTCAGAGTTGCTTCTAATGTACCAAAGCTGGACTTAGACATAATTTCACTCTCACAACATTATGGCTGATTGGAGACAATCCGAACCACAAGTACCGGGTCCATGGTTCTGGGCGTATACTGGGGGGACGGGGACGACTCCCATTAACCCCTGACTATACTGGGGATACGCTTATCACAATGCCTTTCTGGTCTGTGCTGAAGCAGGGCATTCTGTCAGCCAAGTGGCTTGACCTTTATTAGTGAGCCTGGTTACCCCCTCTCGAACCACAGACTTAGAAATCGCCAGCTCATATACAGTGCATAAAATATATTTATATATATATACCCTTATACACCATTTTAATAAAAAATATCACAAAATTCTTCTAAGTCCCTCGGGAAGAGTGAAAGACGCGCACGTTCATTTTCAGAGCTCCTAGACCTTCCTATAAGAAGTTAGCCAAAAAGTAGCTTCGAAAAACGCTTAGGTTAAATTTCAGAGTTGCTTCTAATGTACCAAAGCTGGACTTAGACATAATTTCACTCTCACAACATTATGGCTGGTTGGAGACAGTCCGAACCACAAGTACCGGGTCCATGGTTCTGGGCGTATACTGGGGGGACGGGGACGACTCCCATTAACCCCTGACTATACCGGGGATACGCTTATCACAATGCCTTTCTGGTCTGTGCTGAAGCAGGGCATTCTGGCAGCCAAGTGGCTTGACCTTTATTAGTGAGCCTGGTTACCCCCTCTCGGAACCACAGACATAGAAATCGCCAGCTCATATACAGTGCATAAAATATATTTATATATACCCTTATACAGTACACCATTTTAATAAAAAATATCACAAAATTCTTCTAAGTCCCTCGGGAAGAGTGAAAGACGCGCACGTTCATTTTCAGAGCTCCTAGTCCTTCCTATAAGAAGTTAGCCAAAAAGTAGCTTCGAAAAACGCTTAGGTTAAGTTTCAGAGTTGCTTCTAATGTACCAAAGCTGGACTTAGACATAATTTCACTCTCACAACATTATGGCTGGTTGGAGACAGTCCGAACCACAAGTACCGGGTCCATGGTTCTGGGCGTATACTGGGGGGGACGGGGACGACTCCCATTAACCCCTGACTATACCGGGGATACGCTTATCACAATGCCTTTCTGGTCTGTGCTGAAGCAGGGCATTCTGGCAGCCAAGTGTCTTGACCTTTATTAGTGAGCCTGGTTACCCCCTCTCGGAACCACAGACTTAGAAATCGCCAGCTCATATACTGTACAGTGCATAAAATATATTTATATAATAAATTTATATATATACCCTTATACACCATTTTAATAAAAAATATCACAAAATTCTTCTAAGTCCCTCGGGAAGAGTGAAAGACGCGCACGTTCATTTTGAGAGCTCCTAGACCTTCCTATAAGAAGTTAGCCAAAAAGTAGCTTCGAAAAATGCTTAGGTTAAGTTTCAGAGTTGCTTCTAATGTACCAAAGCTGGACTTAGACATAATTTCACTCTCACAACATTATGACTGGTTGGAGACAGTCCGAACCACAAGTACAGGGTCCATGGTTCTGGGCGTATACTGGGGGGACGGGGGGGACTCCCATTAACCCCTGACTATACCGGGGATACGCTTATCACAATGCCTTTCTGGTCTGTGCTGAAGCAGGGCATTCTGGCAGCCAAGTGTCTTGACCTTTATTAGTGAGCCTGGTTACCCCCTCTCGGAACCACAGACTTAGAAATCGCCAGCTCATATACTGTACAGTGCATAAAATATATTTATATAATAAATTTATATATATACCCTTATACACCATTTTAATAAAAAATATCACAAAATTCTTCTAAGTCCCTCGGGAAGAGTGAAAGACGCGCACGTTCATTTTGAGAGCTCCTAGACCTTCCTATAAGAAGTTAGCCAAAAAGTAGCTTCGAAAAATGCTTAGGTTAAGTTTCAGAGTTGCTTCTAATGTACCAAAGCTGGACTTAGACATAATTTCACTCTCACAACATTATGACTGGTTGGAGACAGTCCGAACCACAAGTACCGGGTCCATGGTTCTGGGCGTATACTGGGGGGACGGGGACGACTCCCATTAACCCCTGACTATACCGGGGATACGCTTATCACAATGCCTTTCTGGTCTGTGCTGAAGCAGGGCATTCTGGCAGCCAAGTGGCTTGACCTTTATTAGTGAGCCTGGTTACCCCCTATCGGAACCACAGACTTAGAAATCGCCAGCTCATATACAGTGCATAAAATATATTTATATATATACCCTTATACACCATTTTAATAAAAAATATCACAAAATTCTTCTAAGTCCCTCGGGAAGAGTGAAAGACGCGCACGTTCATTTTGAGAGCTCCTAGACCTTCCTATAAGAAGTTAGCCAAAAAGTAGCTTCGAAAAACGCTTAGGTTAAGTTTCAGAGTTGCTTCTAATGTACCAAAGCTGGACTTAGACATAATTTCACTCTCACAACATTATGGCTGGTTGGAGACAGTCCGAACCACAAGTACCGGGTCCATGGTTCTGGGCTTATACTGGGGGGACGGGGACGACTCCCATTAACCCCTGACTATACCGGGGATACGCTTATCACAATGCCTTTCTGGTCTGTGCTGAAGCAGGGCATTCTGGCAGCCAAGTGGCTTGACCTTTATTAGTGAGCCTGGTTACCCCCTCTCGGAACCACAGACTTAGAAATCGCCAGCTCATATACAGTGCATAAAATATATTTATATAATATATTTATATATATATACCCTTATACACCATTTTAATAAAAAATATCACAAAATTCTTCTAAGTCCCTCGGGAAGAGTGAAAGACGCGCACGTTCATTTTCAGAGCTCCTAGACCTTCCTATAAGAAGTAAGCCAAAAAGTAGCTTCGAAAAACGCTTAGGTTAAGTTTCAGAGTTGCTTCTAATGTACCAAAGCTGGACTTAGACATAATTTCACTCTCACAACATTATGGCTGGTTGGAGACAGTCCGAACCACAAGTACCGGGTCCATGGTTCTGGGCGTATACTGGGGGGACGGGGACGACTCCCTTTAACCCCTGACTATACCGGGGATACGCTTATCACAATGCCTTTCTGGTCTGTGCTGAAGCAGGGCATTCTGGCAGCCAAGTGGCTTGACCTTTATTAGTGAGCCTGGTTACCCCCTCTCGAACCACAGACTTAGAAATCGCCAGCTCATATACAGTGCATAAAATATATTTATATATATACCCTTATACACCATTTTAATAAAAAATATCACAAAATTCTTCTAAGTCCCTCGGGAAGAGTGAAAGACGCGCACGTTCATTTTCAGAGCTCCTAGACCTTCCTATAAGAAGTTAGCCAAAAAGTAGCTTCCAAAAACGCTTAGGTTAAGTTTCAGAGTTGCTTCTAATGTACCAAAGCTGGACTTAGACATAATTTCACTCTCACAACATTATGACTGGTTGGAGACAATCCGAACCACAAGTACCGGGTCCATGGTTCTGGGCGTATACTGGGGGGACGGGGACGACTCCCATTAACCCCTGACTATACTGGGGATACGCTTATCACAATGCCTTTCTGGTCTGTGCTGAAGCAGGGCATTCTGGCAGCCAAGTGGCTTGACCTTTATTAGTGAGCCTGGTTACCCCCTCTCGAACCACAGACTTAGAAATCGCCAGCTCATATACAGTGCATAAAATATATTTATATATATACCCTTATACACCATTTTAATAAAAAATATCACAAAATTCTTCTAAGTCCCTCGGGAAGAGTGAAAGACGCGCACGTTCATTTTCAGAGCTCCTAGACCTTCCTATAAGAAGTTAGCCAAAAAGTAGCTTCCAAAAACGCTTAGGTTAAGTTTCAGAGTTGCTTCTAATGTACCAAAGCTGGACTTAGACATAATTTCACTCTCACAACATTATGGCTGATTGGAGACAATCCGAACCACAAGTACCGGGTCCATGGTTCTGGGCGTATACTGGGGGGACGGGGACGACTCCCATTAACCCCTGACTATACTGGGGATACGCTTATCACAATGCCTTTCTGGTCTGTGCTGAAGCAGGGCATTCTGTCAGCCAAGTGGCTTGACCTTTATTAGTGAGCCTGGTTACCCCCTCTCGAACCACAGACTTAGAAATCGCCAGCTCATATACAGTGCATAAAATATATTTATATATATATACCCTTATACACCATTTTAATAAAAAATATCACAAAATTCTTCTAAGTCCCTCGGGAAGAGTGAAAGACGTGCACGTTCGTTTTCAGAGCTCCTAGACCTTCCTATAAGAAGTTAGCCAAAAAGTAGCTTCGAAAAACGCTTAGGTTAAATTTCAGAGTTGCTTCTAATGTACCAAAGCTGGACTTAGACATAATTTCACTCTCACAACATTATGGCTGGTTGGAGACAGTCCGAACCACAAGTACCGGGTCCATGGTTCTGGGCGTATACTGGGGGGACGGGGACGACTCCCATTAACCCCTGACTATACCGGGGATACGCTTATCACAATGCCTTTCTGGTCTGTGCTGAAGCAGGGCATTCTGGCAGCCAAGTGGCTTGACCTTTATTAGTGAGCCTGGTTACCCCCTCTCGGAACCACAGACATAGAAATCGCCAGCTCATATACAGTGCATAAAATATATTTATATATACCCTTATACAGTACACCATTTTAATAAAAAATATCACAAAATTCTTCTAAGTCCCTCGGGAAGAGTGAAAGACGCGCACGTTCATTTTCAGAGCTCCTAGTCCTTCCTATAAGAAGTTAGCCAAAAAGTAGCTTCGAAAAACGCTTAGGTTAAGTTTCAGAGTTGCTTCTAATGTACCAAAGCTGGACTTAGACATAATTTCACTCTCACAACATTATGGCTGGTTGGAGACAGTCCGAACCACAAGTACCGGGTCCATGGTTCTGGGCGTATACTGGGGGGGACGGGGACGACTCCCATTAACCCCTGACTATACCGGGGATACGCTTATCACAATGCCTTTCTGGTCTGTGCTGAAGCAGGGCATTCTGGCAGCCAAGTGTCTTGACCTTTATTAGTGAGCCTGGTTACCCCCTCTCGGAACCACAGACTTAGAAATCGCCAGCTCATATACTGTACAGTGCATAAAATATATTTATATAATAAATTTATATATATACCCTTATACACCATTTTAATAAAAAATATCACAAAATTCTTCTAAGTCCCTCGGGAAGAGTGAAAGACGCGCACGTTCATTTTGAGAGCTCCTAGACCTTCCTATAAGAAGTTAGCCAAAAAGTAGCTTCGAAAAATGCTTAGGTTAAGTTTCAGAGTTGCTTCTAATGTACCAAAGCTGGACTTAGACATAATTTCACTCTCACAACATTATGACTGGTTGGAGACAGTCCGAACCACAAGTACAGGGTCCATGGTTCTGGGCGTATACTGGGGGGACGGGGGGGACTCCCATTAACCCCTGACTATACCGGGGATACGCTTATCACAATGCCTTTCTGGTCTGTGCTGAAGCAGGGCATTCTGGCAGCCAAGTGGCTTGACCTTTATTAGTGAGCCTGGTTACCCCCTATCGGAACCACAGACTTAGAAATCGCCAGCTCATATACAGTGCATAAAATATATTTATATAATATATTTATATATATATACCCTTATACACCATTTTAATAAAAAATATCACAAAATTCTTCTAAGTCCCTCGGGAAGAGTGAAAGACGCGCACGTTCATTTTCAGAGCTCCTAGACCTTCCTATAAGAAGTTAGCCAAAAAGTAGCTTCCAAAAACGCTTAGGTTAAGTTTCAGAGTTGCTTCTAATGTACCAAAGCTGGACTTAGACATAATTTCACTCTCACAACATTATGACTGGTTGGAGACAATCCGAACCACAAGTACCGGGTCCATGGTTCTGGGCGTATACTGGGGGGACGGGGACGACTCCCATTAACCCCTGACTATACTGGGGATACGCTTATCACAATGCCTTTCTGGTCTGTGCTGAAGCAGGGCATTCTGGCAGCCAAGTGGCTTGACCTTTATTAGTGAGCCTGGTTACCCCCTCTCGAACCACAGACTTAGAAATCGCCAGCTCATATACAGTGCATAAAATATATTTATATATATACCCTTATACACCATTTTAATAAAAAATATCACAAAATTCTTCTAAGTCCCTCGGGAAGAGTGAAAGACGCGCACGTTCATTTTCAGAGCTCCTAGACCTTCCTATAAGAAGTTAGCCAAAAAGTAGCTTCCAAAAACGCTTAGGTTAAGTTTCAGAGTTGCTTCTAATGTACCAAAGCTGGACTTAGACATAATTTCACTCTCACAACATTATGGCTGATTGGAGACAATCCGAACCACAAGTACCGGGTCCATGGTTCTGGGCGTATACTGGGGGGACGGGGACGACTCCCATTAACCCCTGACTATACTGGGGATACGCTTATCACAATGCCTTTCTGGTCTGTGCTGAAGCAGGGCATTCTGGCAGCCAAGTGGCTTGACCTTTATTAGTGAGCCTGGTTACCCCCTCTCGAACCACAGACTTAGAAATCGCCAGCTCATATACAGTGCATAAAATATATTTATATATATATACCCTTATACACCATTTTAATAAAAAATATCACAAAATTCTTCTAAGTCCCTCGGGAAGAGTGAAAGACGCGCACGTTCGTTTTCAGAGCTCCTAGACCTTCCTATAAGAAGTTAGCCAAAAAGTAGCTTCGAAAAACGCTTAGGTTAAATTTCAGAGTTGCTTCTAATGTACCAAAGCTGGACTTAGACATAATTTCACTCTCACAACATTATGACTGGTTGGAGACAGTCCGAACCACAAGTACAGGGTCCATGGTTCTGGGCGTATACTGGGGGGACGGGGGGGACTCCCATTAACCCCTGACTATACCGGGGATACGCTTATCACAATGCCTTTCTGGTCTGTGCTGAAGCAGGGCATTCTGGCAGCCAAGTGGCTTGACCTTTATTAGTGAGCCTGGTTACCCCCTATCGGAACCACAGACTTAGAAATCGCCAGCTCATATACAGTGCATAAAATATATTTATATATATACCCTTATACACCATTTTAATAAAAAATATCACAAAATTCTTCTAAGTCCCTCGGGAAGAGTGAAAGACGCGCACGTTCATTTTGAGAGCTCCTAGACCTTCCTATAAGAAGTTAGCCAAAAAGTAGCTTCGAAAAACGCTTAGGTCAAGTTTCAGAGTTGCTTCTAATGTACCAAAGCTGGACTTAGACATAATTTCACTCTCACAACATTATGGCTGGTTGGAGACAGTCCGAACCACAAGTACCGGGTCCATGGTTCTGGGCTTATACTGGGGGGACGGGGACGACTCCCATTAACCCCTGACTATACCGGGGATACGCTTATCACAATGCCTTTCTGGTCTGTGCTGAAGCAGGGCATTCTGGCAGCCAAGTGGCTTGACCTTTATTAGTGAGCCTGGTTACCCCCTCTCGGAACCACAGACTTAGAAATCGCCAGCTCATATACAGTGCATAAAATATATTTATATAATATATTTATATATATATACCCTTATACACCATTTTAATAAAAAATATCACAAAATTCTTCTAAGTCCCTCGGGAAGAGTGAAAGACGCGCACGTTCATTTTCAGAGCTCCTAGACCTTCCTATAAGAAGTTAGCCAAAAAGTAGCTTCCAAAAACGCTTAGGTTAAGTTTCAGAGTTGCTTCTAATGTACCAAAGCTGGACTTAGACATAATTTCACTCTCACAACATTATGACTGGTTGGAGACAATCCGAACCACAAGTACCGGGTCCATGGTTCTGGGCGTATACTGGGGGGACGGGGACGACTCCCATTAACCCCTGACTATACTGGGGATACGCTTATCACAATGCCTTTCTGGTCTGTGCTGAAGCAGGGCATTCTGGCAGCCAAGTGGCTTGACCTTTATTAGTGAGCCTGGTTACCCCCTCTCGAACCACAGACTTAGAAATCGCCAGCTCATATACAGTGCATAAAATATATTTATATATATACCCTTATACACCATTTTAATAAAAAATATCACAAAATTCTTCTAAGTCCCTCGGGAAGAGTGAAAGACGCGCACGTTCATTTTCAGAGCTCCTAGACCTTCCTATAAGAAGTTAGCCAAAAAGTAGCTTCCAAAAACGCTTAGGTTAAGTTTCAGAGTTGCTTCTAATGTACCAAAGCTGGACTTAGACATAATTTCACTCTCACAACATTATGACTGGTTGGAGACAATCCGAACCACAAGTACCGGGTCCATGGTTCTGGGCGTATACTGGGGGGACGGGGACGACTCCCATTAACCCCTGACTATACTGGGGATACGCTTATCACAATGCCTTTCTGGTCTGTGCTGAAGCAGGGCATTCTGGCAGCCAAGTGGCTTGACCTTTATTAGTGAGCCTGGTTACCCCCTCTCGAACCACAGACTTAGAAATCGCCAGCTCATATACAGTGCATAAAATATATTTATATATATACCCTTATACACCATTTTAATAAAAAATATCACAAAATTCTTCTAAGTCCCTCGGGAAGAGTGAAAGACGCGCACGTTCATTTTCAGAGCTCCTAGACCTTCCTATAAGAAGTTAGCCAAAAAGTAGCTTCCAAAAACGCTTAGGTTAAGTTTCAGAGTTGCTTCTAATGTACCAAAGCTGGACTTAGACATAATTTCACTCTCACAACATTATGGCTGATTGGAGACAATCCGAACCACAAGTACCGGGTCCATGGTTCTGGGCGTATACTGGGGGGACGGGGACGACTCCCATTAACCCCTGACTATACTGGGGATACGCTTATCACAATGCCTTTCTGGTCTGTGCTGAAGCAGGGCATTCTGGCAGCCAAGTGGCTTGACCTTTATTAGTGAGCCTGGTTACCCCCTCTCGAACCACAGACTTAGAAATCGCCAGCTCATATACAGTGCATAAAATATATTTATATATATATACCCTTATACACCATTTTAATAAAAAATATCACAAAATTCTTCTAAGTCCCTCGGGAAGAGTGAAAGACGCGCACGTTCGTTTTCAGAGCTCCTAGACCTTCCTATAAGAAGTTAGCCAAAAAGTAGCTTCGAAAAACGCTTAGGTTAAATTTCAGAGTTGCTTCTAATGTACCAAAGCTGGACTTAGACATAATTTCACTCTCACAACATTATGACTGGTTGGAGACAGTCCGAACCACAAGTACAGGGTCCATGGTTCTGGGCGTATACTGGGGGGACGGGGGGGACTCCCATTAACCCCTGACTATACCGGGGATACGCTTATCACAATGCCTTTCTGGTCTGTGCTGAAGCAGGGCATTCTGGCAGCCAAGTGGCTTGACCTTTATTAGTGAGCCTGGTTACCCCCTATCGGAACCACAGACTTAGAAATCGCCAGCTCATATACAGTGCATAAAATATATTTATATATATACCCTTATACACCATTTTAATAAAAAATATCACAAAATTCTTCTAAGTCCCTCGGGAAGAGTGAAAGACGCGCACGTTCATTTTGAGAGCTCCTAGACCTTCCTATAAGAAGTTAGCCAAAAAGTAGCTTCGAAAAACGCTTAGGTCAAGTTTCAGAGTTGCTTCTAATGTACCAAAGCTGGACTTAGACATAATTTCACTCTCACAACATTATGGCTGGTTGGAGACAGTCCGAACCACAAGTACCGGGTCCATGGTTCTGGGCTTATACTGGGGGGACGGGGACGACTCCCATTAACCCCTGACTATACCGGGGATACGCTTATCACAATGCCTTTCTGGTCTGTGCTGAAGCAGGGCATTCTGGCAGCCAAGTGGCTTGACCTTTATTAGTGAGCCTGGTTACCCCCTCTCGGAACCACAGACTTAGAAATCGCCAGCTCATATACAGTGCATAAAATATATTTATATAATATATTTATATATATATACCCTTATACACCATTTTAATAAAAAATATCACAAAATTCTTCTAAGTCCCTCGGGAAGAGTGAAAGACGCGCACGTTCATTTTCAGAGCTCCTAGACCTTCCTATAAGAAGTTAGCCAAAAAGTAGCTTCCAAAAACGCTTAGGTTAAGTTTCAGAGTTGCTTCTAATGTACCAAAGCTGGACTTAGACATAATTTCACTCTCACAACATTATGACTGGTTGGAGACAATCCGAACCACAAGTACCGGGTCCATGGTTCTGGGCGTATACTGGGGGGACGGGGACGACTCCCATTAACCCCTGACTATACTGGGGATACGCTTATCACAATGCCTTTCTGGTCTGTGCTGAAGCAGGGCATTCTGGCAGCCAAGTGGCTTGACCTTTATTAGTGAGCCTGGTTACCCCCTCTCGGAACCACAGACTTAGAAATCGCCAGCTCATATACAGTGCATAAAATATATTTATATAATATATTTATATATATATACCCTTATACACCATTTTAATAAAAAATATCACAAAATTCTTCTAAGTCCCTCGGGAAGAGTGAAAGACGCGCACGTTCATTTTCAGAGCTCCTAGACCTTCCTATAAGAAGTTAGCCAAAAAGTAGCTTCCAAAAACGCTTAGGTTAAGTTTCAGAGTTGCTTCTAATGTACCAAAGCTGGACTTAGACATAATTTCACTCTCACAACATTATGACTGGTTGGAGACAATCCGAACCACAAGTACCGGGTCCATGGTTCTGGGCGTATACTGGGGGGACGGGGACGACTCCCATTAACCCCTGACTATACTGGGGATACGCTTATCACAATGCCTTTCTGGTCTGTGCTGAAGCAGGGCATTCTGGCAGCCAAGTGGCTTGACCTTTATTAGTGAGCCTGGTTACCCCCTCTCGAACCACAGACTTAGAAATCGCCAGCTCATATACAGTGCATAAAATATATTTATATATATACCCTTATACACCATTTTAATAAAAAATATCACAAAATTCTTCTAAGTCCCTCGGGAAGAGTGAAAGACGCGCACGTTCATTTTCAGAGCTCCTAGACCTTCCTATAAGAAGTTAGCCAAAAAGTAGCTTCCAAAAACGCTTAGGTTAATTTCAGAGTTGCTTCTAATGTACCAAAGCTGGACTTAGACATAATTTCACTCTCACAACATTATGGCTGATTGGAGACAATCCGAACCACAAGTACCGGGTCCATGGTTCTGGGCGTATACTGGGGGGACGGGGACGACTCCCATTAACCCCTGACTATACTGGGGATACGCTTATCACAATGCCTTTCTGGTCTGTGCTGAAGCAGGGCATTCTGGCAGCCAAGTGGCTTGACCTTTATTAGTGAGCCTGGTTACCCCCTCTCGAACCACAGACTTAGAAATCGCCAGCTCATATACAGTGCATAAAATATATTTATATATATATACCCTTATACACCATTTTAATAAAAAATATCACAAAATTCTTCTAAGTCCCTCGGGAAGAGTGAAAGACGCGCACGTTCGTTTTCAGAGCTCCTAGACCTTCCTATAAGAAGTTAGCCAAAAAGTAGCTTCGAAAAACGCTTAGGTTAAATTTCAGAGTTGCTTCTAATGTACCAAAGCTGGACTTAGACATAATTTCACTCTCACAACATTATGGCTGGTTGGAGACAGTCCGAACCACAAGTACCGGGTCCATGGTTCTGGGCGTATACTGGGGGGACGGGGACGACTCCCATTAACCCCTGACTATACCGGGGATACGCTTATCACAATGCCTTTCTGGTCTGTGCTGAAGCAGGGCATTCTGGCAGCCAAGTGGCTTGACCTTTATTAGTGAGCCTGGTTACCCCCTCTCGGAACCACAGACATAGAAATCGCCAGCTCATATACAGTGCATAAAATATATTTATATATACCCTTATACAGTACACCATTTTAATAAAAAATATCACAAAATTCTTCTAAGTCCCTCGGGAAGAGTGAAAGACGCGCACGTTCATTTTCAGAGCTCCTAGTCCTTCCTATAAGAAGTTAGCCAAAAAGTAGCTTCGAAAAACGCTTAGGTTAAGTTTCAGAGTTGCTTCTAATGTACCAAAGCTGGACTTAGACATAATTTCACTCTCACAACATTATGGCTGGTTGGAGACAGTCCGAACCACAAGTACCGGGTCCATGGTTCTGGGCGTATACTGGGGGGGACGGGGACGACTCCCATTAACCCCTGACTATACCGGGGATACGCTTATCACAATGCCTTTCTGGTCTGTGCTGAAGCAGGGCATTCTGGCAGCCAAGTGTCTTGACCTTTATTAGTGAGCCTGGTTACCCCCTCTCGGAACCACAGACTTAGAAATCGCCAGCTCATATACTGTACAGTGCATAAAATATATTTATATAATAAATTTATATATATACCCTTATACACCATTTTAATAAAAAATATCACAAAATTCTTCTAAGTCCCTCGGGAAGAGTGAAAGACGCGCACGTTCATTTTGAGAGCTCCTAGACCTTCCTATAAGAAGTTAGCCAAAAAGTAGCTTCGAAAAATGCTTAGGTTAAGTTTCAGAGTTGCTTCTAATGTACCAAAGCTGGACTTAGACATAATTTCACTCTCACAACATTATGACTGGTTGGAGACAATCCGAACCACAAGTACCGGGTCCATGGTTCTGGGCGTATACTGGGGGGACGGGGACGACTCCCATTAACCCCTGACTATACTGGGGATACGCTTATCACAATGCCTTTCTGGTCTGTGCTGAAGCAGGGCATTCTGGCAGCCAAGTGGCTTGACCTTTATTAGTGAGCCTGGTTACCCCCTCTCGAACCACAGACTTAGAAATCGCCAGCTCATATACAGTGCATAAAATATATTTATATATATACCCTTATACACCATTTTAATAAAAAATATCACAAAATTCTTCTAAGTCCCTCGGGAAGAGTGAAAGACGCGCACGTTCATTTTCAGAGCTCCTAGACCTTCCTATAAGAAGTTAGCCAAAAAGTAGCTTCCAAAAACGCTTAGGTTAATTTCAGAGTTGCTTCTAATGTACCAAAGCTGGACTTAGACATAATTTCACTCTCACAACATTATGGCTGATTGGAGACAATCCGAACCACAAGTACCGGGTCCATGGTTCTGGGCGTATACTGGGGGGACGGGGACGACTCCCATTAACCCCTGACTATACTGGGGATACGCTTATCACAATGCCTTTCTGGTCTGTGCTGAAGCAGGGCATTCTGGCAGCCAAGTGGCTTGACCTTTATTAGTGAGCCTGGTTACCCCCTCTCGAACCACAGACTTAGAAATCGCCAGCTCATATACAGTGCATAAAATATATTTATATATATATACCCTTATACACCATTTTAATAAAAAATATCACAAAATTCTTCTAAGTCCCTCGGGAAGAGTGAAAGACGCGCACGTTCGTTTTCAGAGCTCCTAGACCTTCCTATAAGAAGTTAGCCAAAAAGTAGCTTCGAAAAACGCTTAGGTTAAATTTCAGAGTTGCTTCTAATGTACCAAAGCTGGACTTAGACATAATTTCACTCTCACAACATTATGGCTGGTTGGAGACAGTCCGAACCACAAGTACCGGGTCCATGGTTCTGGGCGTATACTGGGGGGACGGGGACGACTCCCATTAACCCCTGACTATACCGGGGATACGCTTATCACAATGCCTTTCTGGTCTGTGCTGAAGCAGGGCATTCTGGCAGCCAAGTGGCTTGACCTTTATTAGTGAGCCTGGTTACCCCCTCTCGGAACCACAGACATAGAAATCGCCAGCTCATATACAGTGCATAAAATATATTTATATATACCCTTATACAGTACACCATTTTAATAAAAAATATCACAAAATTCTTCTAAGTCCCTCGGGAAGAGTGAAAGACGCGCACGTTCATTTTCAGAGCTCCTAGTCCTTCCTATAAGAAGTTAGCCAAAAAGTAGCTTCGAAAAACGCTTAGGTTAAGTTTCAGAGTTGCTTCTAATGTACCAAAGCTGGACTTAGACATAATTTCACTCTCACAACATTATGGCTGGTTGGAGACAGTCCGAACCACAAGTACCGGGTCCATGGTTCTGGGCGTATACTGGGGGGGACGGGGACGACTCCCATTAACCCCTGACTATACCGGGGATACGCTTATCACAATGCCTTTCTGGTCTGTGCTGAAGCAGGGCATTCTGGCAGCCAAGTGTCTTGACCTTTATTAGTGAGCCTGGTTACCCCCTCTCGGAACCACAGACTTAGAAATCGCCAGCTCATATACTGTACAGTGCATAAAATATATTTATATAATAAATTTATATATATACCCTTATACACCATTTTAATAAAAAATATCACAAAATTCTTCTAAGTCCCTCGGGAAGAGTGAAAGACGCGCACGTTCATTTTGAGAGCTCCTAGACCTTCCTATAAGAAGTTAGCCAAAAAGTAGCTTCGAAAAATGCTTAGGTTAAGTTTCAGAGTTGCTTCTAATGTACCAAAGCTGGACTTAGACATAATTTCACTCTCACAACATTATGACTGGTTGGAGACAGTCCGAACCACAAGTACCGGGTCCATGGTTCTGGGCGTATACTGGGGGGACGGGGACGACTCCCATTAACCCCTGACTATACCGGGGATACGCTTATCACAATGCCTTTCTGGTCTGTGCTGAAGCAGGGCATTCTGGCAGCCAAGTGGCTTGACCTTTATTAGTGAGCCTGGTTACCCCCTCTCGGAACCACAGACATAGAAATCGCCAGCTCATATACAGTGCATAAAATATATTTATATATACCCTTGTACACCATTTTAATAAAAAATATCACAAAATTCTTCTAAGTCCCTCGGGAAGAGTGAAAGACGCGCACGTTCATTTTCAGAGCTCCTAGTCCTTCCTATAAGAAGTTAGCCAAAAAGTAGCTTCGAAAAACGCTTAGGTTAAGTTTCAGAGTTGCTTCTAATGTACCAAAGCTGGACTTAGACATAATTTCACTCTCACAACATTATGGCTGGTTGGAGACAGTCCGAACCACAAGTACCGGGTCCATGGTTCTGGGCGTATACTGGGGGGACGGGGGGGACTCCCATTAACCCCTGACTATACCGGGGATACGCTTATCACAATGCCTTTCTGGTCTGTGCTGAAGCAGGGCATTCTGGCAGCCAAGTGGCTTGACCTTTATTAGTGAGCCTGGTTACCCCCTATCGGAACCACAGACTTAGAAATCGCCAGCTCATATACAGTGCATAAAATATATTTATATATATACCCTTATACACCATTTTAATAAAAAATATCACAAAATTCTTCTAAGTCCCTCGGGAAGAGTGAAAGACGCGCACGTTCATTTTGAGAGCTCCTAGACCTTCCTATAAGAAGTTAGCCAAAAAGTAGCTTCGAAAAACGCTTAGGTCAAGTTTCAGAGTTGCTTCTAATGTACCAAAGCTGGACTTAGACATAATTTCACTCTCACAACATTATGGCTGGTTGGAGACAGTCCGAACCACAAGTACCGGGTCCATGGTTCTGGGCTTATACTGGGGGGACGGGGACGACTCCCATTAACCCCTGACTATACCGGGGATACGCTTATCACAATGCCTTTCTGGTCTGTGCTGAAGCAGGGCATTCTGGCAGCCAAGTGGCTTGACCTTTATTAGTGAGCCTGGTTACCCCCTCTCGGAACCACAGACTTAGAAATCGCCAGCTCATATACAGTGCATAAAATATATTTATATAATATATTTATATATATATACCCTTATACACCATTTTAATAAAAAATATCACAAAATTCTTCTAAGTCCCTCGGGAAGAGTGAAAGACGCGCACGTTCATTTTCAGAGCTCCTAGACCTTCCTATAAGAAGTTAGCCAAAAAGTAGCTTCCAAAAACGCTTAGGTTAAGTTTCAGAGTTGCTTCTAATGTACCAAAGCTGGACTTAGACATAATTTCACTCTCACAACATTATGACTGGTTGGAGACAATCCGAACCACAAGTACCGGGTCCATGGTTCTGGGCGTATACTGGGGGGACGGGGACGACTCCCATTAACCCCTGACTATACTGGGGATACGCTTATCACAATGCCTTTCTGGTCTGTGCTGAAGCAGGGCATTCTGGCAGCCAAGTGGCTTGACCTTTATTAGTGAGCCTGGTTACCCCCTCTCGAACCACAGACTTAGAAATCGCCAGCTCATATACAGTGCATAAAATATATTTATATATATACCCTTATACACCATTTTAATAAAAAATATCACAAAATTCTTCTAAGTCCCTCGGGAAGAGTGAAAGACGCGCACGTTCATTTTCAGAGCTCCTAGACCTTCCTATAAGAAGTTAGCCAAAAAGTAGCTTCCAAAAACGCTTAGGTTAAGTTTCAGAGTTGCTTCTAATGTACCAAAGCTGGACTTAGACATAATTTCACTCTCACAACATTATGACTGGTTGGAGACAATCCGAACCACAAGTACCGGGTCCATGGTTCTGGGCGTATACTGGGGGGACGGGGACGACTCCCATTAACCCCTGACTATACTGGGGATACGCTTATCACAATGCCTTTCTGGTCTGTGCTGAAGCAGGGCATTCTGGCAGCCAAGTGGCTTGACCTTTATTAGTGAGCCTGGTTACCCCCTCTCGAACCACAGACTTAGAAATCGCCAGCTCATATACAGTGCATAAAATATATTTATATATATACCCTTATACACCATTTTAATAAAAAATATCACAAAATTCTTCTAAGTCCCTCGGGAAGAGTGAAAGACGCGCACGTTCATTTTCAGAGCTCCTAGACCTTCCTATAAGAAGTTAGCCAAAAAGTAGCTTCCAAAAACGCTTAGGTTAAGTTTCAGAGTTGCTTCTAATGTACCAAAGCTGGACTTAGACATAATTTCACTCTCACAACATTATGGCTGATTGGAGACAATCCGAACCACAAGTACCGGGTCCATGGTTCTGGGCGTATACTGGGGGGACGGGGACGACTCCCATTAACCCCTGACTATACTGGGGATACGCTTATCACAATGCCTTTCTGGTCTGTGCTGAAGCAGGGCATTCTGGCAGCCAAGTGGCTTGACCTTTATTAGTGAGCCTGGTTACCCCCTCTCGAACCACAGACTTAGAAATCGCCAGCTCATATACAGTGCATAAAATATATTTATATATATATACCCTTACTGCACCGACACACTTTATTCGAGCAAATACCCAGTATGTACCTGGCAGATACCTGGAATGCGCCGCTCCTCACCTCTGACAAGCCCCGTTGCGTTTGCCTTCCCAGCCTGGGTTCATGCCTGGCTGATGGGCGGCTGATCTGTTAAATGATAATGATTAGGATTTAATAGGCTGCAATGCTTCGCGTGTCTACCAGATGGCATAAATTCATGAATTGTAATGCAGTATATATATATATACTGTGCAGTATTGCAGCCAGCGGGAATAAAATGCTTCAATCCCTGCTTGGAAAATACCTCAATGCACTCGGGCAGAAAACAGTCACAAACCTCAATACACCCGGGTATACCCGAATTCGTGGGACTAGCCGAGCTCGAATAAAGTGTGTCGCCAGTGTATACACCATTTTAATAAAAAATATCACAAAATTCTTCTAAGTCCCTCGGGAAGAGTGAAAGACGCGCACGTTCGTTTTCAGAGCTCCTAGACCTTCCTATAAGAAGTTAGCCAAAAAGTAGCTTCGAAAAACGCTTAGGTTAAATTTCAGAGTTGCTTCTAATGTACCAAAGCTGGACTTAGACATAATTTCACTCTCACAACATTATGACTGGTTGGAGACAGTCCGAACCACAAGTACCGGGTCCATGGTTCTGGGCGTATACTGGGGGGGACGGGGACGACTCCCATTAACCCCTGACTATACCGGGGATACGCTTATCACAATGCCTTTCTGGTCTGTGCTGAAGCAGGGCATTCTGGCAGCCAAGTGTCTTGACCTTTATTAGTGAGCCTGGTTACCCCCTCTCGGAACCACAGACTTAGAAATCGCCAGCTCATATACTGTACAGTGCATAAAATATATTTATATAATAAATTTATATATATACCCTTATACACCATTTTAATAAAAAATATCACAAAATTCTTCTAAGTCCCTCGGGAAGAGTGAAAGACGCGCACGTTCATTTTGAGAGCTCCTAGACCTTCCTATAAGAAGTTAGCCAAAAAGTAGCTTCGAAAAATGCTTAGGTTAAGTTTCAGAGTTGCTTCTAATGTACCAAAGCTGGACTTAGACATAATTTCACTCTCACAACATTATGACTGGTTGGAGACAATCCGAACCACAAGTACCGGGTCCATGGTTCTGGGCGTATACTGGGGGGACGGGGACGACTCCCATTAACCCCTGACTATACTGGGGATACGCTTATCACAATGCCTTTCTGGTCTGTGCTGAAGCAGGGCATTCTGGCAGCCAAGTGGCTTGACCTTTATTAGTGAGCCTGGTTACCCCCTCTCGAACCACAGACTTAGAAATCGCCAGCTCATATACAGTGCATAAAATATATTTATATATATACCCTTATACACCATTTTAATAAAAAATATCACAAAATTCTTCTAAGTCCCTCGGGAAGAGTGAAAGACGCGCACGTTCATTTTCAGAGCTCCTAGACCTTCCTATAAGAAGTTAGCCAAAAAGTAGCTTCCAAAAACGCTTAGGTTAATTTCAGAGTTGCTTCTAATGTACCAAAGCTGGACTTAGACATAATTTCACTCTCACAACATTATGGCTGATTGGAGACAATCCGAACCACAAGTACCGGGTCCATGGTTCTGGGCGTATACTGGGGGGACGGGGACGACTCCCATTAACCCCTGACTATACTGGGGATACGCTTATCACAATGCCTTTCTGGTCTGTGCTGAAGCAGGGCATTCTGGCAGCCAAGTGGCTTGACCTTTATTAGTGAGCCTGGTTACCCCCTCTCGAACCACAGACTTAGAAATCGCCAGCTCATATACAGTGCATAAAATATATTTATATATATATACCCTTATACACCATTTTAATAAAAAATATCACAAAATTCTTCTAAGTCCCTCGGGAAGAGTGAAAGACGCGCACGTTCGTTTTCAGAGCTCCTAGACCTTCCTATAAGAAGTTAGCCAAAAAGTAGCTTCGAAAAACGCTTAGGTTAAATTTCAGAGTTGCTTCTAATGTACCAAAGCTGGACTTAGACATAATTTCACTCTCACAACATTATGGCTGGTTGGAGACAGTCCGAACCACAAGTACCGGGTCCATGGTTCTGGGCGTATACTGGGGGGACGGGGACGACTCCCATTAACCCCTGACTATACCGGGGATACGCTTATCACAATGCCTTTCTGGTCTGTGCTGAAGCAGGGCATTCTGGCAGCCAAGTGGCTTGACCTTTATTAGTGAGCCTGGTTACCCCCTCTCGGAACCACAGACATAGAAATCGCCAGCTCATATACAGTGCATAAAATATATTTATATATACCCTTATACAGTACACCATTTTAATAAAAAATATCACAAAATTCTTCTAAGTCCCTCGGGAAGAGTGAAAGACGCGCACGTTCATTTTCAGAGCTCCTAGTCCTTCCTATAAGAAGTTAGCCAAAAAGTAGCTTCGAAAAACGCTTAGGTTAAGTTTCAGAGTTGCTTCTAATGTACCAAAGCTGGACTTAGACATAATTTCACTCTCACAACATTATGGCTGGTTGGAGACAGTCCGAACCACAAGTACCGGGTCCATGGTTCTGGGCGTATACTGGGGGGGACGGGGACGACTCCCATTAACCCCTGACTATACCGGGGATACGCTTATCACAATGCCTTTCTGGTCTGTGCTGAAGCAGGGCATTCTGGCAGCCAAGTGTCTTGACCTTTATTAGTGAGCCTGGTTACCCCCTCTCGGAACCACAGACTTAGAAATCGCCAGCTCATATACTGTACAGTGCATAAAATATATTTATATAATAAATTTATATATATACCCTTATACACCATTTTAATAAAAAATATCACAAAATTCTTCTAAGTCCCTCGGGAAGAGTGAAAGACGCGCACGTTCATTTTGAGAGCTCCTAGACCTTCCTATAAGAAGTTAGCCAAAAAGTAGCTTCGAAAAATGCTTAGGTTAAGTTTCAGAGTTGCTTCTAATGTACCAAAGCTGGACTTAGACATAATTTCACTCTCACAACATTATGACTGGTTGGAGACAGTCCGAACCACAAGTACCGGGTCCATGGTTCTGGGCGTATACTGGGGGGACGGGGACGACTCCCATTAACCCCTGACTATACCGGGGATACGCTTATCACAATGCCTTTCTGGTCTGTGCTGAAGCAGGGCATTCTGGCAGCCAAGTGGCTTGACCTTTATTAGTGAGCCTGGTTACCCCCTCTCGGAACCACAGACATAGAAATCGCCAGCTCATATACAGTGCATAAAATATATTTATATATACCCTTGTACACCATTTTAATAAAAAATATCACAAAATTCTTCTAAGTCCCTCGGGAAGAGTGAAAGACGCGCACGTTCATTTTCAGAGCTCCTAGTCCTTCCTATAAGAAGTTAGCCAAAAAGTAGCTTCGAAAAACGCTTAGGTTAAGTTTCAGAGTTGCTTCTAATGTACCAAAGCTGGACTTAGACATAATTTCACTCTCACAACATTATGGCTGGTTGGAGACAGTCCGAACCACAAGTACCGGGTCCATGGTTCTGGGCGTATACTGGGGGGACGGGGGGGACTCCCATTAACCCCTGACTATACCGGGGATACGCTTATCACAATGCCTTTCTGGTCTGTGCTGAAGCAGGGCATTCTGGCAGCCAAGTGGCTTGACCTTTATTAGTGAGCCTGGTTACCCCCTATCGGAACCACAGACTTAGAAATCGCCAGCTCATATACAGTGCATAAAATATATTTATATATATACCCTTATACACCATTTTAATAAAAAATATCACAAAATTCTTCTAAGTCCCTCGGGAAGAGTGAAAGACGCGCACGTTCATTTTGAGAGCTCCTAGACCTTCCTATAAGAAGTTAGCCAAAAAGTAGCTTCGAAAAACGCTTAGGTCAAGTTTCAGAGTTGCTTCTAATGTACCAAAGCTGGACTTAGACATAATTTCACTCTCACAACATTATGGCTGGTTGGAGACAGTCCGAACCACAAGTACCGGGTCCATGGTTCTGGGCTTATACTGGGGGGACGGGGACGACTCCCATTAACCCCTGACTATACCGGGGATACGCTTATCACAATGCCTTTCTGGTCTGTGCTGAAGCAGGGCATTCTGGCAGCCAAGTGGCTTGACCTTTATTAGTGAGCCTGGTTACCCCCTCTCGGAACCACAGACTTAGAAATCGCCAGCTCATATACAGTGCATAAAATATATTTATATAATATATTTATATATATATACCCTTATACACCATTTTAATAAAAAATATCACAAAATTCTTCTAAGTCCCTCGGGAAGAGTGAAAGACGCGCACGTTCATTTTCAGAGCTCCTAGACCTTCCTATAAGAAGTTAGCCAAAAAGTAGCTTCCAAAAACGCTTAGGTTAAGTTTCAGAGTTGCTTCTAATGTACCAAAGCTGGACTTAGACATAATTTCACTCTCACAACATTATGACTGGTTGGAGACAATCCGAACCACAAGTACCGGGTCCATGGTTCTGGGCGTATACTGGGGGGACGGGGACGACTCCCATTAACCCCTGACTATACTGGGGATACGCTTATCACAATGCCTTTCTGGTCTGTGCTGAAGCAGGGCATTCTGGCAGCCAAGTGGCTTGACCTTTATTAGTGAGCCTGGTTACCCCCTCTCGAACCACAGACTTAGAAATCGCCAGCTCATATACAGTGCATAAAATATATTTATATATATACCCTTATACACCATTTTAATAAAAAATATCACAAAATTCTTCTAAGTCCCTCGGGAAGAGTGAAAGACGCGCACGTTCATTTTCAGAGCTCCTAGACCTTCCTATAAGAAGTTAGCCAAAAAGTAGCTTCCAAAAACGCTTAGGTTAAGTTTCAGAGTTGCTTCTAATGTACCAAAGCTGGACTTAGACATAATTTCACTCTCACAACATTATGACTGGTTGGAGACAATCCGAACCACAAGTACCGGGTCCATGGTTCTGGGCGTATACTGGGGGGACGGGGACGACTCCCATTAACCCCTGACTATACTGGGGATACGCTTATCACAATGCCTTTCTGGTCTGTGCTGAAGCAGGGCATTCTGGCAGCCAAGTGGCTTGACCTTTATTAGTGAGCCTGGTTACCCCCTCTCGAACCACAGACTTAGAAATCGCCAGCTCATATACAGTGCATAAAATATATTTATATATATACCCTTATACACCATTTTAATAAAAAATATCACAAAATTCTTCTAAGTCCCTCGGGAAGAGTGAAAGACGCGCACGTTCATTTTCAGAGCTCCTAGACCTTCCTATAAGAAGTTAGCCAAAAAGTAGCTTCCAAAAACGCTTAGGTTAAGTTTCAGAGTTGCTTCTAATGTACCAAAGCTGGACTTAGACATAATTTCACTCTCACAACATTATGGCTGATTGGAGACAATCCGAACCACAAGTACCGGGTCCATGGTTCTGGGCGTATACTGGGGGGACGGGGACGACTCCCATTAACCCCTGACTATACTGGGGATACGCTTATCACAATGCCTTTCTGGTCTGTGCTGAAGCAGGGCATTCTGGCAGCCAAGTGGCTTGACCTTTATTAGTGAGCCTGGTTACCCCCTCTCGAACCACAGACTTAGAAATCGCCAGCTCATATACAGTGCATAAAATATATTTATATATATATACCCTTATACACCATTTTAATAAAAAATATCACAAAATTCTTCTAAGTCCCTCGGGAAGAGTGAAAGACGCGCACGTTCGTTTTCAGAGCTCCTAGACCTTCCTATAAGAAGTTAGCCAAAAAGTAGCTTCGAAAAACGCTTAGGTTAAATTTCAGAGTTGCTTCTAATGTACCAAAGCTGGACTTAGACATAATTTCACTCTCACAACATTATGACTGGTTGGAGACAGTCCGAACCACAAGTACAGGGTCCATGGTTCTGGGCGTATACTGGGGGGACGGGGGGGACTCCCATTAACCCCTGACTATACCGGGGATACGCTTATCACAATGCCTTTCTGGTCTGTGCTGAAGCAGGGCATTCTGGCAGCCAAGTGGCTTGACCTTTATTAGTGAGCCTGGTTACCCCCTATCGGAACCACAGACTTAGAAATCGCCAGCTCATATACAGTGCATAAAATATATTTATATATATACCCTTATACACCATTTTAATAAAAAATATCACAAAATTCTTCTAAGTCCCTCGGGAAGAGTGAAAGACGCGCACGTTCATTTTGAGAGCTCCTAGACCTTCCTATAAGAAGTTAGCCAAAAAGTAGCTTCGAAAAACGCTTAGGTCAAGTTTCAGAGTTGCTTCTAATGTACCAAAGCTGGACTTAGACATAATTTCACTCTCACAACATTATGGCTGGTTGGAGACAGTCCGAACCACAAGTACCGGGTCCATGGTTCTGGGCTTATACTGGGGGGACGGGGACGACTCCCATTAACCCCTGACTATACCGGGGATACGCTTATCACAATGCCTTTCTGGTCTGTGCTGAAGCAGGGCATTCTGGCAGCCAAGTGGCTTGACCTTTATTAGTGAGCCTGGTTACCCCCTCTCGGAACCACAGACTTAGAAATCGCCAGCTCATATACAGTGCATAAAATATATTTATATAATATATTTATATATATATACCCTTATACACCATTTTAATAAAAAATATCACAAAATTCTTCTAAGTCCCTCGGGAAGAGTGAAAGACGCGCACGTTCATTTTCAGAGCTCCTAGACCTTCCTATAAGAAGTTAGCCAAAAAGTAGCTTCCAAAAACGCTTAGGTTAAGTTTCAGAGTTGCTTCTAATGTACCAAAGCTGGACTTAGACATAATTTCACTCTCACAACATTATGACTGGTTGGAGACAATCCGAACCACAAGTACCGGGTCCATGGTTCTGGGCGTATACTGGGGGGACGGGGACGACTCCCATTAACCCCTGACTATACTGGGGATACGCTTATCACAATGCCTTTCTGGTCTGTGCTGAAGCAGGGCATTCTGGCAGCCAAGTGGCTTGACCTTTATTAGTGAGCCTGGTTACCCCCTCTCGGAACCACAGACTTAGAAATCGCCAGCTCATATACAGTGCATAAAATATATTTATATAATATATTTATATATATATACCCTTATACACCATTTTAATAAAAAATATCACAAAATTCTTCTAAGTCCCTCGGGAAGAGTGAAAGACGCGCACGTTCATTTTCAGAGCTCCTAGACCTTCCTATAAGAAGTTAGCCAAAAAGTAGCTTCCAAAAACGCTTAGGTTAAGTTTCAGAGTTGCTTCTAATGTACCAAAGCTGGACTTAGACATAATTTCACTCTCACAACATTATGACTGGTTGGAGACAATCCGAACCACAAGTACCGGGTCCATGGTTCTGGGCGTATACTGGGGGGACGGGGACGACTCCCATTAACCCCTGACTATACTGGGGATACGCTTATCACAATGCCTTTCTGGTCTGTGCTGAAGCAGGGCATTCTGGCAGCCAAGTGGCTTGACCTTTATTAGTGAGCCTGGTTACCCCCTCTCGAACCACAGACTTAGAAATCGCCAGCTCATATACAGTGCATAAAATATATTTATATATATACCCTTATACACCATTTTAATAAAAAATATCACAAAATTCTTCTAAGTCCCTCGGGAAGAGTGAAAGACGCGCACGTTCATTTTCAGAGCTCCTAGACCTTCCTATAAGAAGTTAGCCAAAAAGTAGCTTCCAAAAACGCTTAGGTTAATTTCAGAGTTGCTTCTAATGTACCAAAGCTGGACTTAGACATAATTTCACTCTCACAACATTATGGCTGATTGGAGACAATCCGAACCACAAGTACCGGGTCCATGGTTCTGGGCGTATACTGGGGGGACGGGGACGACTCCCATTAACCCCTGACTATACTGGGGATACGCTTATCACAATGCCTTTCTGGTCTGTGCTGAAGCAGGGCATTCTGGCAGCCAAGTGGCTTGACCTTTATTAGTGAGCCTGGTTACCCCCTCTCGAACCACAGACTTAGAAATCGCCAGCTCATATACAGTGCATAAAATATATTTATATATATATACCCTTATACACCATTTTAATAAAAAATATCACAAAATTCTTCTAAGTCCCTCGGGAAGAGTGAAAGACGCGCACGTTCGTTTTCAGAGCTCCTAGACCTTCCTATAAGAAGTTAGCCAAAAAGTAGCTTCGAAAAACGCTTAGGTTAAATTTCAGAGTTGCTTCTAATGTACCAAAGCTGGACTTAGACATAATTTCACTCTCACAACATTATGGCTGGTTGGAGACAGTCCGAACCACAAGTACCGGGTCCATGGTTCTGGGCGTATACTGGGGGGACGGGGACGACTCCCATTAACCCCTGACTATACCGGGGATACGCTTATCACAATGCCTTTCTGGTCTGTGCTGAAGCAGGGCATTCTGGCAGCCAAGTGGCTTGACCTTTATTAGTGAGCCTGGTTACCCCCTCTCGGAACCACAGACATAGAAATCGCCAGCTCATATACAGTGCATAAAATATATTTATATATACCCTTATACAGTACACCATTTTAATAAAAAATATCACAAAATTCTTCTAAGTCCCTCGGGAAGAGTGAAAGACGCGCACGTTCATTTTCAGAGCTCCTAGTCCTTCCTATAAGAAGTTAGCCAAAAAGTAGCTTCGAAAAACGCTTAGGTTAAGTTTCAGAGTTGCTTCTAATGTACCAAAGCTGGACTTAGACATAATTTCACTCTCACAACATTATGGCTGGTTGGAGACAGTCCGAACCACAAGTACCGGGTCCATGGTTCTGGGCGTATACTGGGGGGGACGGGGACGACTCCCATTAACCCCTGACTATACCGGGGATACGCTTATCACAATGCCTTTCTGGTCTGTGCTGAAGCAGGGCATTCTGGCAGCCAAGTGTCTTGACCTTTATTAGTGAGCCTGGTTACCCCCTCTCGGAACCACAGACTTAGAAATCGCCAGCTCATATACTGTACAGTGCATAAAATATATTTATATAATAAATTTATATATATACCCTTATACACCATTTTAATAAAAAATATCACAAAATTCTTCTAAGTCCCTCGGGAAGAGTGAAAGACGCGCACGTTCATTTTGAGAGCTCCTAGACCTTCCTATAAGAAGTTAGCCAAAAAGTAGCTTCGAAAAATGCTTAGGTTAAGTTTCAGAGTTGCTTCTAATGTACCAAAGCTGGACTTAGACATAATTTCACTCTCACAACATTATGACTGGTTGGAGACAGTCCGAACCACAAGTACCGGGTCCATGGTTCTGGGCGTATACTGGGGGGACGGGGACGACTCCCATTAACCCCTGACTATACCGGGGATACGCTTATCACAATGCCTTTCTGGTCTGTGCTGAAGCAGGGCATTCTGGCAGCCAAGTGGCTTGACCTTTATTAGTGAGCCTGGTTACCCCCTCTCGGAACCACAGACATAGAAATCGCCAGCTCATATACAGTGCATAAAATATATTTATATATACCCTTGTACACCATTTTAATAAAAAATATCACAAAATTCTTCTAAGTCCCTCGGGAAGAGTGAAAGAAGCGCACGTTCATTTTGAGAGCTCCTAGACCTTCCTATAAGAAGTTAGCCAAAAAGTAGCTTCGAAAAACGCTTAGGTCAAGTTTCAGAGTTGCTTCTAATGTACCAAAGCTGGACTTAGACATAATTTCACTCTCACAACATTATGGCTGGTTGGAGACAGTCCGAACCACAAGTACCGGGTCCATGGTTCTGGGCGTATACTGGGGGGGACGGGGACGACTCCCATTAACCCCTGACTATACCGGGGATACGCTTATCACAATGCCTTTCTGGTCTGTGCTGAAGCAGGGCATTCTGGCAGCCAAGTGGCTTGACCTTTATTAGTGAGCCTGGTTACCCCCTCTCGGAACCACAGACTTAGAAATCGCCAGCTCATATACAGTGCATAAAATATATTTATATAATATATTTATATATATATACCCTTATACACCATTTTAATAAAAAATATCACAAAATTCTTCTAAGTCCCTCGGGAAGAGTGAAAGACGCGCACGTTCATTTTCAGAGCTTCTAGACCTTCCTATAAGAAGTTAGCCAAAAAGTAGCTTCGAAAAACGCTTAGGTTAAGTTTCAGAGTTGCTTCTAATGTACCAAAACTGGACTTAGACATAATTTCACTCTCACAACATTATGGCTGGTTGGAGACAGTCCGAACCACAAGTACCGGGTCCATGGTTCTGGGCGTATACTGGGGGGACGGGGACGACTCCCATTAACCCCTGACTATACCGGGGATACGCTTATCACAATGCCTTTCTGGTCTGTGCTGAAGCAGGGCATTCTGGCAGCCAAGTGGCTTGACCTTTATTAGTGAGTCTGGTTACCCCCTCTCGGAACCACAGACATAGAAATCGCCAGCTCATATACAGTGCATAAAATATATTTATATATACCCTTATACAGTACACCATTTTAATAAAAAATATCACAAAATTCTTCTAAGTCCCTCGGGAAGAGTGAAAGACGCGCACGTTCATTTTCAGAGCTCCTAGTCCTTCCTATAAGAAGTTAGCCAAAAAGTAGCTTCGAAAAACGCTTAGGTTAAGTTTCAGAGTTGCTTCTAATGTACCAAAGCTGGACTTAGACATAATTTCACTCTCACAACATTATGGCTGGTTGGAGACAGTCCGAACCACAAGTACCGGGTCCATGGTTCTGGGCGTATACTGGGGGGGACGGGGACGACTCCCATTAACCCCTGACTATACCGGGGATACGCTTATCACAATGCCTTTCTGGTCTGTGCTGAAGCAGGGCATTCTGGCAGCCAAGTGGCTTGACCTTTATTAGTGAGCCTGGTTACCCCCTCTCGGAACCACAGACTTAGAAATCGCAAGCTCATATACAGTGCATAAAATATATTTATATATATACCCTTATACACCATTTTAATAAAAAATATCACAAAATTATTCTAAGTCCCTCGGGAAGAGTGAAAGACGCGCACGTTCATTTTGAAAGCTCCTAGACCTTCCTATAAGAAGTTAGCCAAAAAGTAGCTTCGAAAAACGCTTAGGCTAAGTTTCAGAGTTGCTACTAATGTACCAAAGCTGGACTTAGACATAATTTCACTCTCACAACATTATGGCTGGTTGGAGACAGTCCGAACCACAAGTACCGGGTCCATGGTTCTGGGCGTATACTGGGGGGACGGGGATGACTCCCATTAACCTCTGACTATACCGGGGATACGCTTATCACAATGCCTTTCTGGTCTGTGCTGAAGCAGGGCATTCTGGCAGCCAAGTGTCTTGACCTTTATTAGTGAGCCTGGTTACCCCCTCTCGGAACCACAGACTTAGAAATCGCCAGCTCATATACTGTACAGTGCATAAAATATATTTATATAATAAATTTATATATATACCCTTATACACCATTTTAATAAAAAATATCACAAAATTCTTCTAAGTCCCTCGGGAAGAGTGAAAGACGCGCACGTTTATTTTGAGAGCTCCTAGACCTTCCTATAAGAAGTTAGCCAAAAAGTAGCTTCGAAAAATGCTTAGGTTAAGTTTCAGAGTTGCTTCTAATTTACCAAAGCTGGACTTAGACATAATTTCACTCTCACAACATTATGACTGGTTGGAGACAGTCCGAACCACAAGTACCGGGTCCATGGTTCTGGGCGTATACTGGGGGGACGGGGACGACTCCCATTAACCCCTGACTATACCGGGGATACGCTTATCACAATGCCTTTCTGGTCTGTGCTGAAGCAGGGCATTCTGGCAGCCAAGTGGCTTGACCTTTATTAGTGAGCCTGGTTACCCCCTCTCGGAACCACAGACATAGAAATCGCCAGCTCATATACAGTGCATAAAATATATTTATATATACCCTTGTACACCATTTTAATAAAAAATATCACAAAATTCTTCTAAGTCCCTCGAGAATAGTGATAGACGCGCACGTTCATTTTCAGAGCTCCTAGTCCTTCCTATAAGAAGTTAGCCAAAAAGTAGCTTCGAAAAACGCTTAGGTTAAGTTTCAGAGTTGCTTCTAATGTACCAAAGCTGGACTTAGACATAATTTCACTCTCACAACATTATGGCTGGTTGGAGACAGTCCGAACCACAAGTACCGGGTCCATGGTTCTGGGCGTATACTGGGGGGGACGGGGACGACTCCCATTAACCCCTGACTATACCGGGGATACGCTTATCACAATGCCTTTCTGGTCTGTGCTGAAGCAGGGCATTCTGGCAGCCAAGTGGCTTGACCTTTATTAGTGAGCCTGGTTACCCCCTATCGGAACCACAGACTTAGAAATCGCCAGCTCATATACAGTGCATAAAATATATTTATATATATACCCTTATACACCATTTTAATAAAAAATATCACAAAATTCTTCTAAGTCCCTCGGGAAGAGTGAAAGACGCGCACGTTCATTTTGAGAGCTCCTAGACCTTCCTATAAGAAGTTAGCCAAAAAGTAGCTTCGAAAAACGCTTAGGTCAAGTTTCAGAGTTGCTTCTAATGTACCAAAGCTGGACTTAGACATAATTTCACTCTCACAACATTATGGCTGGTTGGAGACAGTCCGAACCACAAGTACCGGGTCCATGGTTCTGGGCTTATACTGGGGGGACGGGGACGACTCCCATTAACCCCTGACTATACCGGGGATACGCTTATCACAATGCCTTTCTGGTCTGTGCTGAAGCAGGGCATTCTGGCAGCCAAGTGGCTTGACCTTTATTAGTGAGCCTGGTTACCCCCTCTCGGAACCACAGACTTAGAAATCGCCAGCTCATATACAGTGCATAAAATATATTTATATAATATATTTATATATATATACCCTTATACACCATTTTAATAAAAAATATCACAAAATTCTTCTAAGTCCCTCGGGAAGAGTGAAAGACGCGCACGTTCATTTTCAGAGCTTCTAGACCTTCCTATAAGAAGTTAGCCAAAAAGTAGCTTCGAAAAACGCTTAGGTTAAGTTTCAGAGTTGCTTCTAATGTACCAAAACTGGACTTAGACATAATTTCACTCTCACAACATTATGGCTGGTTGGAGACAGTCCGAACCACAAGTACCGGGTCCATGGTTCTGGGCGTATACTGGGGGGACGGGGGGGACTCCCATTAACCCCTGACTATACCGGGGATACGCTTATCACAATGCCTTTCTGGTCTGTGCTGAAGCAGGGCATTCTGGCAGCCAATTGGCTTGACCTTTATTAGTGAGCCTGGTTACCCCCTCTCGGAACCACAGACATAGAAATTGCCAGCTCATATACAGTGCATAAAATATATTTATATATACCCTTATACAGTACACCATTTTAATAAAAAATATCACAAAATTCTTCTAAGTCCCTCGGGAAGAGTGAAAGACGCGCACGTTCATTTTCAGAGCTCCTAGTCCTTCCTATAAGAAGTTAGCCAAAAAGTAGCTTCGAAAAACGCTTAGGTTAAGTTTCAGAGTTGCTTCTAATGTACCAAAGCTGGACTTAGACATAATTTCACTCTCACAACATTATGGCTGGTTGGAGACAGTCCGAACCACAAGTACCGGGTCCATGGTTCTGGGCGTATACTGGGGGGGACGGGGACGACTCCCATTAACCCCTGACTATACCGGGGATACGCTTATCACAATGCCTTTCTGGTCTGTGCTGAAGCAGGGCATTCTGGCAGCCAAGTGGCTTGACCTTTATTAGTGAGCCTGGTTACCCCCTCTCGGAACCACAGACTTAGAAATCGCAAGCTCATATACAGTGCATAAAATATATTTATATATATACCCTTATACACCATTTTAATAAAAAATATCACAAAATTATTCTAAGTCCCTCGGGAAGAGTGAAAGACGCGCACGTTCATTTTGAAAGCTCCTAGACCTTCCTATAAGAAGTTAGCCAAAAAGTAGCTTCGAAAAACGCTTAGGCTAAGTTTCAGAGTTGCTACTAATGTACCAAAGCTGGACTTAGACATAATTTCACTCTCACAACATTATGGCTGGTTGGAGACAGTCCGAACCACAAGTACCGGGTCCATGGTTCTGGGCGTATACTGGGGGGACGGGGATGACTCCCATTAACCTCTGACTATACCGGGGATACGCTTATCACAATGCCTTTCTGGTCTGTGCTGAAGCAGGGCATTCTGGCAGCCAAGTGTCTTGACCTTTATTAGTGAGCCTGGTTACCCCCTCTCGGAACCACAGACTTAGAAATCGCCAGCTCATATACTGTACAGTGCATAAAATATATTTATATAATAAATTTATATATATACCCTTATACACCATTTTAATAAAAAATATCACAAAATTCTTCTAAGTCCCTCGGGAAGAGTGAAAGACGCGCACGTTTATTTTGAGAGCTCCTAGACCTTCCTATAAGAAGTTAGCCAAAAAGTAGCTTCGAAAAATGCTTAGGTTAAGTTTCAGAGTTGCTTCTAATGTACCAAAGCTGGACTTAGACATAATTTCACTCTCACAACATTATGACTGGTTGGAGACAGTCCGAACCACAAGTACCGGGTCCATGGTTCTGGGCGTATACTGGGGGGACGGGGACGACTCCCATTAACCCCTGACTATACCGGGGATACGCTTATCACAATGCCTTTCTGGTCTGTGCTGAAGCAGGGCATTCTGGCAGCCAAGTGGCTTGACCTTTATTAGTGAGCCTGGTTACCCCCTCTCGGAACCACAGACATAGAAATCGCCAGCTCATATACAGTGCATAAAATATATTTATATATACCCTTATACAGTACACCATTTTAATAAAAAATATCACAAAATTCTTCTAAGTCCCTCGAGAAGAGTGATAGACGCGCACGTTCATTTTCAGAGCTCCTAGTCCTTCCTATAAGAAGTTAGCCAAAAAGTAGCTTCGAAAAACGCTTAGGTTAAGTTTCAGAGTTGCTTCTAATGTACCAAAGCTGGACTTAGACATAATTTCACTCTCACAACATTATGGCTGGTTGGAGACAGTCCGAACCACAAGTACCGGGTCCATGGTTCTGGGCGTATACTGGGGGGGACGGGGACGACTCCCATTAACCCCTGACTATACCGGGGATACGCTTATCACAATGCCTTTCTGGTCTGTGCTGAAGCAGGGCATTCTGGCAGCCAAGTGGCTTGACCTTTATTAGTGAGCCTGGTTACCCCCTCTCGGAACCACAGACTTAGAAATTGCCAGCTCATATACAGTGCATAAAATATATTTATATATATACCCTTATACACCATTTTAATAAAAAATATCACAAAATTCTTCTAAGTCCCTCGGGAAGAGTGAAAGACGCGCACGTTCATTTTGAGAGCTCCTAGACCTTCCTATAAGAAGTTAGCCAAAAAGTAGCTTCGAAAAACGCTTAGGTTAAGTTTCAGAGTTGCTTCTAATGTACCAAAGCTGGACTTAGACATAATTTCACTCTCACAACATTATGGCTGGTTGGAGACAGTCCGAACCACAAGTACCGGGTCCATGGTTCTGGGCGTATACTGGGGGGACGGGGACGACTCCCATTAACCCCTGACTATACCGGGGATACGCTTATCACAATGCCTTTCTGGTCTGTGCTGAAGCAGGGCATTCTGGCAGCCAAGTGGCTTGACCTTTATTAGTGAGCCTGGTTACCCCCTCTCGGAACCACAGACTTAGAAATCGCTAGCTCATATACTGTACAGTGCATAAAATATATTTATATAATAAATTTATATATATACCCTTATACACCATTTTAATAAAAAATATCACAAAATTCTTCTAAGTCCCTCGGGAAGAGTGAAAGACGCGCACGTTTATTTTGAGAGCTCCTAGACCTTCCTATAAGAAGTTAGCCAAAAAGTAGCTTCGAAAAATGCTTAGGTTAAGTTTCAGAGTTGCTTCTAATGTACCAAAGCTGGACTTAGACATAATTTCACTCTCACAACATTATGACTGGTTGGAGACAGTCCGAACCACAAGTACCGGGTCCATGGTTCTGGGCGTATACTGGGGGGACGGGGACGACTCCCATTAATCCCTGACTATACCGGGGATACGCTTATCACAATGCCTTTCTGGTCTGTGCTGAAGCAGGGCATTCTGGCAGCCAAGTGGCTTGACCTTTATTAGTGAGCCTGGTTACCCCCTCTCGGAACCACAGACTTAGAAATCGCCAGCTCATATACAGTGCATAAAATATATTTATATATACCCTTATACATTACACCATTTTAATAAAAAATATCACAAAATTCTTCTAAGTCCCTCGGGAAGAGTGAAAGACGCGCACGTTCATTTTCAGAGCTCCTAGTCCTTCCTATAAGAAGTTAGCCAAAAAGTAGCTTCGAAAAACGCTTAGGTTAAGTTTCAGAGTTGCTTCTAATGTACCAAAGCTGGACTTAGACATAATTTCACTCTCACAACATTATGGCTGGTTGGAGACAGTCCGAACAACAAGTACCGGGTCCATGGTTCTGGGCGTATACTGGGGGGACGGGGACGACTCCCATTAACCCCTGACTATACCGGGGATACGCTTATCACAATGCCTTTCTAGTCTGTGCTGAAGCAGGGCATTCTGGCAGCCAAGTGGCTTGATCTTTATTAGTGAGCCTGGTTACCCCCTCTCGGAACCACAGACTTAGAAATCGCCAGCTCATATACAGTGCATAAAATATATTTATATATACCCTTATACAGTACACCATTTTAATAAAAAATATCACAAAATTCTTCTAAGTCCCTCGGGAAGAGTGAAAGACGCGCACGTTCATTTTGAGAGCTCCTAGACCTTCCTATAAGAAGTTAGCCAAAAAGTAGCTTCCAAAAACGCTTAGGTTAAGTTTCAGAGTTGCTTCTAATGTACCAAAGCTGGACTTAGACATAATTTCACTCTCACAACATTATGGCTGGTTGGAGACAGTCCGAACCACAAGTACCGGGTCCATGGTTCTGGGCGTATACTGGGGGGGACGGGGACGACTCCCATTAACCCCTGACTATACCGGGGATACGCTTATCACAATGCCTTTCTGGTCTGTGCTGAAGCAGGGCATTCTGGCAGCCAAGTGGCTTGACCTTTATTAGTGAGCCTGGTTACCCCCTCTCGGAACCACAGACTTAGAAATTGCCAGCTCATATACAGTGCATAAAATATATTTATATATATACCCTTATACACCATTTTAATAAAAAATATCACAAAATTCTTCTAAGTCCCTCGGGAAGAGTGAAAGACGCGCACGTTCATTTTGAGAGCTCCTAGACCTTCCTATAAGAAGTTAGCCAAAAAGTAGCTTCGAAAAACGCTTAGGTTAAGTTTCAGAGTTGCTTCTAATGTACCAAAGCTGGACTTAGACATAATTTCACTCTCACAACATTATGGCTGGTTGGAGACAGTCCGAACCACAAGTACCGGGTCCATGGTTCTGGGCGTATACTGGGGGGACGGGGACGACTCCCATTAACCCCTGACTATACCGGGGATACGCTTATCACAATGCCTTTCTGGTCTGTGCTGAAGCAGGGCATTCTGGCAGCCAAGTGGCTTGACCTTTATTAGTGAGCCTGGTTACCCCCTCTCGGAACCACAGACTTAGAAATCGCCAGCTCATATACAGTGCATAAAATATATTTATATATACCCTTATACATTACACCATTTTAATAAAAAATATCACAAAATTCTTCTAAGTCCCTCGGGAAGAGTGAAAGACGCGCACGTTCATTTTCAGAGCTCCTAGTCCTTCCTATAAGAAGTTAGCCAAAAAGTAGCTTCGAAAAACGCTTAGGTTAAGTTTCAGAGTTGCTTCTAATGTACCAAAACTGGACTTAGACATAATTTCACTCTCACAACATTATGGCTGGTTGGAGACAGTCCGAACCACAAGTACCGGGTCCATGGTTCTGGGCGTATACTGGGGGGACGGGGAAGACTCCCATTAACCCCTGACTATACCGGGGATACGCTTATCACAATGCCTTTCTGGTCTGTGCTGAAGCAGGGCATTCTGGCAGCCAAGTGGCTTGATCTTTATTAGTGAGCCTGGTTACCCCCTCTCGGAACCACAGACTTAGAAATCGCCAGCTCATATACAGTGCATAAAATATATTTATATATATACCCTTAAACACCATTTTAATAAAAAATATTACAAAATTCTTCTAAGTCCCTCGGGAAGAGTGAAAGACGCGCACGTTCATTTTGAGAGCTCCTAGACCTTCCTATAAGAAGTTAGCCAAAAAGTAGCTTCGAAAAACGCTTAGGTTAAGTTTCAGAGTTGCTTCTAATGTACCAAAGCTGGACTTAGACATAATTTCACTCTCACAACATTATGGCTGGTTGGAGACAGTCCGAACAACAAGTACCGGGTCCATGGTTCTGGGCGTATACTGGGGGGACGGGGACGACTCCCATTAACCCCTGACTATACCGGGGATACGCTTATCACAATGCCTTTCTGGTCTGTGCTGAAGCAGGGCATTCTGGCAGCCAAGTGGCTTGATCTTTATTAGTGAGCCTGGTTACCCCCTCTCGGAACCACAGACTTAGAAATCGCCAGCTCATATACAGTGCATAAAATATATTTATATATACCCTTATACAGTACACCATTTTAATAAAAAATATCACAAAATTCTTCTAAGTCCCTCGGGAAGAGTGAAAGACGCGCACGTTCATTTTGAGAGCTCCTAGACCTTCCTATAAGAAGTTAGCCAAAAAGTAGCTTCGAAAAACGCTTAGGTTAAGTTTCAGAGTTGCTTCTAATGTACCAAAGCTGGACTTAGACATAATTTCACTCTCACAACATTATGGCTGGTTGGAGACAGTCCGAACAACAAGTACCGGGTCCATGGTTCTGGGCGTATACTGGGGGGACGGGGACGACTCCCATTAACCCCTGACTATACCGGGGATACGCTTATCACAATGCCTTTCTGGTCTGTGCTGAAGCAGGGCATTCTGGCAGCCAAGTGGCTTGATCTTTATTAGTGAGCCTGGTTACCCCCTCTCGGAACCACAGACTTAGAAATCGCCAGCTCATATACAGTGCATAAAATATATTTATATATACCCTTATACAGTACACCATTTTAATAAAAAATATCACAAAATTCTTCTAAGTCCCTCGGGAAGAGTGAAAGACGCGCACGTTCATTTTGAGAGCTCCTAGACCTTCCTATAAGAAGTTAGCCAAAAAGTAGCTTCGAAAAACGCTTAGGTTAAGTTTCAGAGTTGCTTCTAATGTACCAAAGCTGGACTTAGACATAATTTCACTCTCACAACATTATGGCTGGTTGGAGACAGTCCGAACCACAAGTACCGGGTCCATGGTTCTGGGCGTATACTGGGGGGACGGGGACGACTCCCATTAACCCCTGACTATACCGGGGATACGCTTATCACAATGCCTTTCTGGTCTGTGCTGAAGCAGGGCATTCTGGCAGCCAAGTGTCTTGACCTTTATTAGTGAGCCTGGTTACCCCCTCTCGGAACCACAGACTTAGAAATCGCTAGCTCATATACTGTACAGTGCATAAAATATATTTATATAATAAATTTATATATATACCCTTATACACCATTTTAATAAAAAATATCACAAAATTCTTCTAAGTCCCTCGGGAAGAGTGAAAGACGCGCACGTTTATTTTGAGAGCTCCTAGACCTTCCTATAAGAAGTTAGCCAAAAAGTAGCTTCGAAAAATGCTTAGGTTAAGTTTCAGAGTTGCTTCTAATGTACCAAAGCTGGACTTAGACATAATTTCACTCTCACAACATTATGACTGGTTGGAGACAGTCCGAACCACAAGTACCGGGTCCATGGTTCTGGGCGTATACTGGGGGGACGGGGACGACTCCCATTAATCCCTGACTATACCGGGGATACGCTTATCACAATGCCTTTCTGGTCTGTGCTGAAGCAGGGCATTCTGGCAGCCAAGTGGCTTGACCTTTATTAGTGAGCCTGGTTACCCCCTCTCGGAACCACAGACTTAGAAATTGCCAGCTCATATACAGTGCATAAAATATATTTATATATATACCCTTATACACCATTTTAATAAAAAATATCACAAAATTCTTCTAAGTCCCTCGGGAAGAGTGAAAGACGCGCACGTTCATTTTGAGAGCTCCTAGACCTTCCTATAAGAAGTTAGCCAAAAAGTAGCTTCGAAAAACGCTTAGGTTAAGTTTCAGAGTTGCTTCTAATGTACCAAAGCTGGACTTAGACATAATTTCACTCTCACAACATTATGGCTGGTTGGAGACAGTCCGAACCACAAGTACCGGGTCCATGGTTCTGGGCGTATACTGGGGGGACGGGGACGACTCCCATTAACCCCTGACTATACCGGGGATACGCTTATCACAATGCCTTTCTGGTCTGTGCTGAAGCAGGGCATTCTGGCAGCCAAGTGGCTTGACCTTTATTAGTGAGCCTGGTTACCCCCTCTCGGAACCACAGACTTAGAAATCGCCAGCTCATATACAGTGCATAAAATATATTTATATATACCCTTATACATTACACCATTTTAATAAAAAATATCACAAAATTCTTCTAAGTCCCTCGGGAAGAGTGAAAGACGCGCACATTCATTTTCAGAGCTCCTAGTCCTTCCTATAAGAAGTTAGCCAAAAAGTAGCTTCGAAAAACGCTTAGGTTAAGTTTCAGAGTTGCTTCTAATGTACCAAAGCTGGACTTAGACATAATTTCACTCTCACAACATTATGGCTGGTTGGAGACAGTCCGAACAACAAGTACCGGGTCCATGGTTCTGGGCGTATACTGGGGGGACGGGGACGACTCCCATTAACCCCTGACTATACCGGGGATACGCTTATCACAATGCCTTTCTGGTCTGTGCTGAAGCAGGGCATTCTGGCAGCCAAGTGGCTTGATCTTTATTAGTGAGCCTGGTTACCCCCTCTCGGAACCACAGACTTAGAAATCGCCAGCTCATATACAGTGCATAAAATATATTTATATATACCCTTATACAGTACACCATTTTAATAAAAAATATCACAAAATTCTTCTAAGTCCCTCGGGAAGAGTGAAAGACGCGCACGTTCATTTTCAGAGCTCCTAGTCCTTCCTATAAGAAGTTAGCCAAAAAGTAGCTTCGAAAAACGCTTAGGTTAAGTTTCAGAGTTGCTTCTAATGTACCAAAACTGGACTTAGACATAATTTCACTCTCACAACATTATGGCTGGTTGGAGACAGTCCGAACCACAAGTACCGGGTCCATGGTTCTGGGCGTATACTGGGGGGACGGGGAAGACTCCCATTAACCCCTGACTATACCGGGGATACGCTTATCACAATGCCTTTCTGGTCTGTGCTGAAGCAGGGCATTCTGGCAGCCAAGTGGCTTGATCTTTATTAGTGAGCCTGGTTACCCCCTCTCGGAACCACAGACTTAGAAATCGCCAGCTCATATACAGTGCATAAAATATATTTATATATATACCCTTAAACACCATTTTAATAAAAAATATTACAAAATTCTTCTAAGTCCCTCGGGAAGAGTGAAAGACGCGCACGTTCATTTTGAGAGCTCCTAGACCTTCCTATAAGAAGTTAGCCAAAAAGTAGCTTCGAAAAACGCTTAGGTTAAGTTTCAGAGTTGCTTCTAATGTACCAAAGCTGGACTTAGACATAATTTCACTCTCACAACATTATGGCTGGTTGGAGACAGTCCGAACCACAAGTACCGGGTCCATGGTTCTGGGCGTATACTGGGGGGACGGGGACGACTCCCATTAACCCCTGACTATACCGGGGATACGCTTATCACAATGCCTTTCTGGTCTGTGCTGAAGCAGGGCATTCTGGCAGCCAAGTGGCTTGACCTTTATTAGTGAGCCTGGTTACCCCCTCTCGGAACCACAGACTTAGAAATCGCCAGCTCATATACAGTGCATAAAATATATTTATATATACCCTTATACATTACACCATTTTAATAAAAAATATCACAAAATTCTTCTAAGTCCCTCGGGAAGAGTGAAAGACGCGCACGTTCATTTTCAGAGCTCCTAGTCCTTCCTATAAGAAGTTAGCCAAAAAGTAGCTTCGAAAAACGCTTAGGTTAAGTTTCAGAGTTGCTTCTAATGTACCAAAACTGGACTTAGACATAATTTCACTCTCACAACATTATGGCTGGTTGGAGACAGTCCGAACCACAAGTACCGGGTCCATGGTTCTGGGCGTATACTGGGGGGACGGGGAAGACTCCCATTAACCCCTGACTATACCGGGGATACGCTTATCACAATGCCTTTCTGGTCTGTGCTGAAGCAGGGCATTCTGGCAGCCAAGTGGCTTGATCTTTATTAGTGAGCCTGGTTACCCCCTCTCGGAAACACAGACTTAGAAATCGCCAGCTCATATACAGTGCATAAAATATATTTATATATATACCCTTATACACCATTTTAATAAAAAATATTACAAAATTCTTCTAAGTCCCTCGGGAAGAGTGAAAGACGCGCACGTTCATTTTGAGAGCTCCTAGACCTTCCTATAAGAAGTTAGCCAAAAAGTAGCTTCGAAAAACGCTTAGGTTAAGTTTCAGAGTTGCTTCTAATGTACCAAAGCTGGACTTAGACATAATTTCACTCTCACAACATTATGGCTGGTTGGAGACAGTCCGAACAACAAGTACCGGGTCCATGGTTCTGGGCGTATACTGGGGGGACGGGGACGACTCCCATTAACCCCTGACTATACCGGGGATACGCTTATCACAATGCCTTTCTGGTCTGTGCTGAAGCAGGGCATTCTGGCAGCCAAGTGGCTTGATCTTTATTAGTGAGCCTGGTTACCCCCTCTCGGAACCACAGACTTAGAAATCGCCAGCTCATATACAGTGCATAAAATATATTTATATATACCCTTATACAGTACACCATTTTAATAAAAAATATCACAAAATTCTTCTAAGTCCCTCGGGAAGAGTGAAAGACGCGCACGTTCATTTTCAGAGCTCCTAGTCCTTCCTATAAGAAGTTAGCCAAAAAGTAGCTTCGAAAAACGCTTAGGTTAAGTTTCAGAGTTGCTTCTAATGTACCAAAACTGGACTTAGACATAATTTCACTCTCACAACATTATGGCTGGTTGGAGACAGTCCGAACCACAAGTACCGGGTCCATGGTTCTGGGCGTATACTGGGGGGACGGGGAAGACTCCCATTAACCCCTGACTATACCGGGGATACGCTTATCACAATGCCTTTCTGGTCTGTGCTGAAGCAGGGCATTCTGGCAGCCAAGTGGCTTGATCTTTATTAGTGAGCCTGGTTACCCCCTCTCGGAAACACAGACTTAGAAATCGCCAGCTCATATACAGTGCATAAAATATATTTATATATATACGCTTATACACCATTTTAATAAAAAATATTACAAAATTCTTCTAAGTCCCTCGGGAAGAGTGAAAGACGCGCACGTTCATTTTGAGAGCTCCTAGACCTTCCTATAAGAAGTTAGCCAAAAAGTAGCTTCGAAAAACGCTTAGGTTAAGTTTCAGAGTTGCTTCTAATGTACCAAAGCTGGACTTAGACATAATTTCACTCTCACAACATTATGGCTGGTTGGAGACAGTCCGAACAACAAGTACCGGGTCCATGGTTCTGGGCGTATACTGGGGGGACGGGGACGACTCCCATTAACCCCTGACTATACCGGGGATACGCTTATCACAATGCCTTTCTGGTCTGTGCTGAAGCAGGGCATTCTGGCAGCCAAGTGGCTTGATCTTTATTAGTGAGCCTGGTTACCCCCTCTCGGAACCACAGACTTAGAAATCGCCAGCTCATATACAGTGCATAAAATATATTTATATATACCCTTATACAGTACACCATTTTAATAAAAAATATCACAAAATTCTTCTAAGTCCCTCGGGAAGAGTGAAAGACGCGCACGTTCATTTTCAGAGCTCCTAGTCCTTCCTATAAGAAGTTAGCCAAAAAGTAGCTTCGAAAAACGCTTAGGTTAAGTTTCAGAGTTGCTTCTAATGTACCAAAGCTGGACTTAGACATAATTTCACTCTCACAACATTATGGCTGGTTGGAGACAGTCCGAACAACAAGTACCGGGTCCATGGTTCTGGGCGTATACTGGGGGGACGGGGACGACTCCCATTAACCCCTGACTATACCGGGGATACGCTTATCACAATGCCTTTCTTGTCTGTGCTGAAGCAGGGCATTCTGGCAACCAAGTGGCTTGACCTTTATTAGTGAGCCTGGTTACCACCTCTCGGAACCACAAACTTAGAAATCGCCAGCTCATATACAGTGCATAAAAGATATTTATATATATACCCTTATACACCATTTTAATAAAAAATATCACAAAATTCTTCTAAGTCCCTCGGGAAGAGTGAAAGACGCGCACGTTCATTTTCAGAGCTCCTAGACCTTCCTATAAGAAGTTAGCCAAAAAGTAGCTTCGAAAAATGCTTAGGTTAAGTTTCAGAGTTGCTTCTAATGTACCAAAGCTGGACTTAGACATAATTTCACTCTCACAACATTATGACTGGTTGGAGACAGTCCGAACCACAAGTACCGGGTCCATGGTTCTGGGCGTATACTGGGATGACGGGTACGACTCCCATTAACCCCTGACTATACCGGGGATACGCTTATCACAATGCCTTTCTGGTCTGTGCTGAAGCAGGGCATTCTGGCAGCCAAGTGGCTTGACCTTTATTAGTGAGCCTGGTTACCCCCTCTCGGAACCACAGACTTAGAAATCGCCAGCTCATATACAGTGCATAAAATATATTTATATATATACCCTTATACACCATTTTAATAAAAAATATCACAAAATTCTTCTAAGTCCCTCGGGAAGAGTGAAAGACGCACACATTCATTTTGAGAGCTCCTAGACTTTCCTATAAGAAGTTAGCCAAAAAGTAGCTTCGAAAAACGCTTAGGTTAAGTTTCAGAGTTGCTTCTAATGTACCAAAGCTGGACTTAGACATAATTTCACTCTCACACCATTATGGCTGGTTGGAGACAGTCCGAACCACAAGTACCGGGTCCATGGTTCTGAGCGTATACTGGGGGGACGGGGACGACTCCCATTAACCCCTGACTATACCGGGGATACGCTTATCACAATGCCTTTCTGGTCTGTGCTGAAGCAGGGCATTCTGGCACCCAAGTGGCTTGACCTTTATTAGTGAGCCTGGTTACCCCCTCTCGGAACCACAGACTTAGAAATCGCCAGCTCATATAAAGTGCATAAAATATATTTACTGTATATAATATATTTATATATATATACCCTTATACACCATTTTAATAAAAAATATCACAAAATTCTTCTAAGTCCCTCGGGAAGAGTGAAAGACGCGCACGTTCATTTTCAGAGCTCCTAGACCTTCCTATAAGAAGTTAGCCAAAAAGTAGCTTCGAAAAATGCTTAGGTTAAGTTTCAGAGTTGCTTCTAATGTACCAAAGCTGGGCTTAGACATAATTTCACTCTCACAACATTATGACTGGTTGGAGACAGTCCGAACCACAAGTACCGGGTCCATGGTTCTGGGCGTATACTGGGGGGGACGGGGGGGACTCCCATTAACCCCAGACTATACCGGGGATACGCTTATCACAATGCCTTTCTGGTCTGTGCTGAAGCAGGGCATTCTGGCAGCCAAGTGGCTTGACCTTTATTAGTGAGCCTGGTTACCCCCTCTCGGAACCACAGTCTTAGAAATCGCCAGCTCATATACAGTGCATAAAATATATTTATATATATACCCTTATACACCATTTTAATAAAAAATATCACAAAATTCTTCTAAGTCCCTCGGGAAGAGTGAAAGACGCGCACGTTCATTTTGAGAGCTCCTAGACTTTCCTATAAGAAGTTAGCCAAAAAGTAGCTTCGAAAAACGCTTAGGTTAAGTTTCAGAGTTGCTTCTAATGTACCAAAGCTGGACTTAGACATAATTTCACTCTCACAACATTATGGCTGGTTGGAGACAGTCCGAACCACAAGTACCGGGTCCATGGTTCTGGGCGTATACTGGGGGGACGGGGACGACTCCCATTAACCCCTGACTATACCGGGGATACGCTTATCACAATGCCTTTCTGGTCTGTGCTGAAGCAGGGCATTCTGGCAGCAAAGTGGCATGACCTTTATTAGTGAGCCTGGTTACCCCCTCTCGGAACCACAGACTTAGAAATCGCCAGCTCATATAAAGTGCATAAAATATATTTATATAATATATTTATATATATATACCCTTATACACCATTTTAATAAAAAATATCACAAAATTCTTCTAAGTCCCTCGGGAAGAGTGAAAGACGCGCACGTTCATTTTCAGAGCTCCTAGTCCTTCCTATAAGAAGCTAGCCAAAAAGTAGCTTCGAAAAACGCTTAGGTTAAGTTTCAGAGTTGCTTCTAATGTACCAAAACTGGACATAGACATAATTTCACTCTCACAACATTATGGCTGGTTGGAGACAGTCCGAACCACAAGTACCGGGTCCATGGTTCTGGGCGTATACTGGGGGGACGGGGACGACTCCCATTAACCCCTGACTATACCGGGGATACGCTTATCACAATGCCTTTCTGGTCTGTGCTGAAGCAGGGCATTCTGGCAGCCAAGTGGCTTGACCTTTATTAGTGAGCCTGGTTACCCCCTCTCGGAACCACAGACATAGAAATCGCCAGCTCATATACAGTGCATAAAATATATTTATATATACCCTTATACAGTACACCATTTTAATAAAAAATATCACAAAATTCTTCTAAGTCCCTCGAGAAGAGTGAAAGACGCGCACGTTCATTTTCAGAGCTCCTAGTCCTTCCTATAAGAAGTTAGCCAAAAAGTAGCTTTGAAAAACGCTTAGGTTAAGTTTCAGAGTTGCTTCTAATGTACCAAAGCTGGACTTAGACATAATTTCACTCTCACAACATTATGGCTGGTTGGAGACAGTCCGAACCACAAGTACCGGGTCCATGGTTCTGGGCGTATACTGGGGGGGACGAGGACGACCCCCATTAACCCCTGACTATACCGGGGATACGCTTATCACAATGCCTTTCTGGTCTGTGCTGAAGCAGGGCATTCTGGCAGCCAAGTGGCTTGATCTTTATTAGTGAGCCTGGTTACCCCCTCTCGGAACCACAGACTTAGAAATCGCCAGCTCATATACAGTGCATAAAATATATTTATATATACCCATATACAGTACACCATTTTAATAAAAAATATCACAAAATTCTTCTAAGTCCCTCGGGAAGAGTGAAAGACGCGCACGTTCATTTTCAGAGCTCCTAGTCCTTCCTATAAGAAGTTAGCCAAAAAGTAGCTTCGAAAAACGCTTAGGTTAAGTTTCAGAGTTGCTTCTAATGTACCAAAGCTGGACTTAGACATAATTTCACTCTCACAACATTATGGCTGGTTGGAGACAGTCCGAACCACAAGTACCGGGTCCATGGTTCTGGGCGTATACTGGGGGGGACGGGGGGTGACTCCCATTAACCCCTGACTATACCGGGGATACGCTTATCACAATGCCTTTCTGGTCTGTGCTGAAGCAGGGCATTCTGGCAGCCAAGTGGCTTGACCTTTATTAGTGAGCCTGGTTACCCCCTCTCGGAACCACAGTCTTAGAAATCGCCAGCTCATATACAGTGCATAAAATATATTTATATATAAACCCTTATACACAATTTTAATAAAAAATATCACAAAATTCTTCTAAGTCCCTCGGGAAGAGTGAAAGACGCGCAGGTTCATTTTGAGAGCTCCTAGACTTTCCTATAAGAAGTTAGCCAAAAAGTAGCTTCGAAAAACGCTTAGGTTAAGTTTCAGAGTTGCTTCTAATGTACCAAAGCTGGACTTAGACATAATTTCACTCTCACACCATTATGGCTGGTTGGAGACAGTCCGAACCACAAGTACCGGGTCCATGGTTCTGGGCGTATACTGGGGGGACGGGGACGACTCCCATTAACCCCTGACTATACCGGGGATACGCTTATCACAATGCCTTTCTGGTCTGTGCTGAAGCAGGGCATTCTGGCAGCCAAGTGGCTTGACCTTTATTAGTGAGCCTGGTTACCCCCTCTCGGAACCACAGACTTAGAAATCGCCAGCTCATATAAAGTGCATAAAATATATTTATATAATATATTTATATATATATACCCTTATACACCATTTTAATAAAAAATATCACAAAATTCTTCTGAGTCCCTCGGGAAGAGTGAAAGACGCGCACGTTCATTTTCAGAGCTCCTAGACCTTCCTATAAGAAGTTAGCCAAAAAGTAGCTTCGAAAAACGCTTAGGTTAAGTTTCAGAGTTGCTTCTAATGTACCAAAGCTGGACTTAGACATAATTTCACTCTCACAACATTATGGCTGGTTGGAGACAGTCCGAACCACAAGTACCGGGTCCATGGTTCTGGGCGTATACTGGGGGGACGGGGACGACTCCCATTAACCCCTGACTATACCGGGGATACGCTTATCACAATGCCTTTCTGGTCTGTGCTGAAGCAGGGCATTCTGGCAGCCAAGTGGCTTGACCTTTATTAGTGAGCCTGGTTACCCCCTCTCGGAACCACAGACTTAGAAATCGCCAGCTGATATACAGTGCTTAAAATATATTTATATATATACCCTTATACACCATTTTAATAAAAAATATCACAAAATTCTTCTAAGTCCCTCGGGAAGAGTGAAAGACGCGCACGTTCATTTTCAGATCTCCTAGACCTTCCTATAAGAAGTAAGCCAAAAAGTAGCTTCGAAAAACGCTTAGGTTAAGTTTCAGAGTTGCTTCTAATGTACCAAAGCTGGACTTAGACATAATTTCACTCTCACAACATTATGGCTGGTTGGAGACATTCCGAACCACAAGTACCGGGTCCATGGTTCTGGGCGTATACTGGAGGGACGGGGATGACTCCCATTAACCCCTGACTATACCGGGGATACGCTTATCACAATGCCTTTCTGGTCTGTGCTGAAGCAGGGCATTCTGGCAGCCAAGTGGTTTGACCTTTATTAGTGAGCCTGGTTACCCCCTCTCGGAACCACAGACTTAGAAATCGCCAGCTCATATACAGTGCATAAAATATATTTATATATATACCCTTATACACCATTTTAATAAAAAATATCACAAAATTCTTCTAAGTCCCTCGGGAAGAGTGAAAGACGCGCACGTTCATTTTTGAGAGCTCCTAGACTTTCCTATAAGAAGTTAGCCAAAAAGTAGCTTCGAAAAACGCTTAGGTTAAGTTTCAGAGTTGCTTCTAATGTACCAAAGCTGGACTTAGACATAATTTCACTCTCACACCATTATGGCTGGTTGGAGACAGTCCGAACCACAAGTACCGGGTCCATGGTTCTGGGCGTATACTGGGGGGACGGGGACGACTCCCATTAACCCCTGACTATACCGGGGATACGCTTATCACAATGCCTTTCTGGTCTGTGCTGAAGCAGGGCATTCTGGCAGCCAAGTGGCTTGACCTTTATTAGTGAGCCTGGTTACCCCCTCTCGGAACCACAGACTTAGAAATCGCCAGCTCATATAAAGTGCATAAAATATATTTATATAATATATTTATATATATATACCCTTATACACCATTTTAATAAAAAATATCACAAAATTCTTCTAAGTCCCTCGGGAAGAGTGAAAGACGCGCACGTTCATTTTCAGAGCTCCTAGACCTTCCTATAAGAAGTTAGCCAAAAAGTAGCTTCGAAAAACGCTTAGGTTAAGTTTCAGAGTTGCTTCTAATGTACCAAAGCTGGACTTAGACATAATTTCACTCTCACAACATTATGGCTGATTGGAGACAATCCGAACCACAAGTACCGGGTCCATGGTTCTGGGCGTATACTGGGGGGACGGGGACGACTCCCATTAACCCCTGACTATACTGGGGATACGCTTATCACAATGCCTTTCTGGTCTGTGCTGAAGCAGGGCATTCTGGCAGCCAAGTGGCTTGACCTTTATTAGTGAGCCTGGTTACCCCCTCTCGAACCACAGACTTAGAAATCGCCAGCTCATATACAGTGCATAAAATATATTTATATATATACCCTTATACACCATTTTAATAAAAAATATCACAAAATTCTTCTAAGTCCCTCGGGAAGAGTGAAAGACGCGCATGTTCATTTTGATAGCTCCTAGACCTTCCTATAAGAAGTTAGCCAAAAAGTAGCTTCCAAAAACGCTTAGGTTAAGTTTCAGAGTTGCTTCTAATGTACCAAAGCTGGACTTAGACATAATTTCACTCTCACAACATTATGGCTGGTTGGAGACAGTCCGAACCACAAGTACCGGGTCCATGGTTTTGGGCGTATACTGGGGGGACGGGGACGACTCCCATTAACCCCTGACTATACCGGGGATACGCTTATCACAATGCCTTTCTGGTCTGTGCTGAAGCAGGACATTCTGGCAGCCAAGTGGCTTGACCTTTATTAGTGAGCCTGGTTACCCGCTCTCGGAACCACAGACTTAGAAATCGCCAGCTCATATACAGTGCATAAAATATATTTAAATATATACCCTTATACACCATTTTAATAAAAAATATCACAAAATTCTTCTAAGTCCCTCGGGAAGAGTGAAAGACGCGCACGTTCATTTTCAGAGCTCCTAGACCTTCCTATAAGAAGTTAGCCAAAAAGTAGCTTCGAAAAACGCTTAGGTTAAGTTTCAGAGTTGCTTCTAATGTACCAAAGCTGGACTTAGACATAATTTCACTCTCACAACATTATGGCTGGTTGGAGACAGTCCGAACCACAAGTACCGGGTCCATGGTTCTGGGCGTATACTGGGGGGACGGGGACGACTCCCATTAACCCCTGACTATACCGGGGATACGCTTATCACAATGCCTTTCTGGTCTGTGCTGAAGCAGGGCATTCTGGCAGCCAAGTGGCTTGACCTTTATTAGTGAGCCTGGTTACCCCCTCTCGGAACCACAGACTTAGAAATCGCCAGCTCATATACAGTGCTTAAAATATATTTATATATATACCCTTATACACCATTTTAATAAAAAATATCACAAAATTCTTCTAAGTCCCTCGGGAAGAGTGAAAGACGCGCACGGTCATTTTCAGATTTCCTAGACCTTCCTATAAGAAGTTAGCCAAAAAGTAGCTTCGAAAAACGCTTAGGTTAAGTTTCAGAGTTGCTTCTAATGTACCAAAGCTGGACTTAGACATAATTTCACTCTCACAACATTATGGCTGGTTGGAGACAGTCCGAACCACAAGTACCGGGTCCATGGTTCTGGGCGTATACTGGAGGGACGGGGATGACTCCCATTAACCCCTGACTATACCGGGGATACGCTTATCACAATGCCTTTCTGGTCTGTGCTGAAGCAGGGCATTCTGGCAGCCAAGTGGTTTGACCTTTATTAGTGAGCCTGGTTACCCCCTCTCGGAACCACAGACTTAGAAATCGCCAGCTCATATACAGTGCATAAAATATATTTATATATATACCCTTATACACCATTTTAATAAAAAATATCACAAAATTCTTCTAAGTCCCTCGGGAAGAGTGAAAGACGCGCACGTTCATTTTGAGAGCTCCTAGACCTTCCTATAAGAAGTTAGCCAAAAAGTAGCATCGAAAAACGCTTAGGTTAAGTTTCAGAGTTGCTTCTAATGTACCAAAGCTGGACTTAGACATAATTTCACTCTCACAACATTATGGCTGATTGGAGACCATCCGAACCACAAGTACCGGGTCCATGTTTCTGGGCGTATACTGGGGGGACGGGGACGACTCCCATTAACCCCTGACTATACTGGGGATACGCTTATCACAATGCCTTTCTGGTCTGTGCTGAAGCAGGGCATTCTGGCAGCCAAGTGGCTTGACCTTTATTAGTGAGCCTGGTTACCCCCTCTCGAACCACAGACTTAGAAATCGCCAGCTCATATACAGTACATAAAATATATTTATATATATACCCTTATACACCATTTTAATAAAAAATATCACAAAATTCTTCTAAGTCCCTCGGGAAGAGTGAAAGACGCGCACGTTCATTTTGAGAGCTCCTAGACCTTCCTATAAGAAGTTAGCCAAAAAGTAGCTTCGAAAAACGCTTAGGTTAAGTTTCAGAGTTGCTTCTAATGTACCAAAGCTGGACTTAGACATAATTTCACTCTCACAACATTATGGCTGATTGGAGACAATCCGAACCACAAGTACCGGGTCCATGGTTCTGGGCGTATACTGGGGGGACGGGGACGACTCCCATTAACCCCTGACTATACTGGGGATACGCTTATCACAATGCCTTTCTGGTCTGTGCTGAAGCAGGGCATTCTGGCAGCCAAGTGGCTTGACCTTTATTAGTGAGCCTGGTTACCCCCTCTCGAACCACAGACTTAGAAATCGCCAGCTCATATACAGTGCATAAAATATATTTATATATATACCCTTATACACCATTTTAATAAAAAATATCACAAAATTCTTCTAAGTCCCTCGGAAGAGTGAAAGACGCGCATGTTCATTTTGATAGCTCCTAGACCTTCCTATAAGAAGTTAGCCAAAAAGTAGCTTCCAAAAACGCTTAGGTTAAGTTTCAGAGTTGCTTCTAATGTACCAAAGCTGGACTTAGACATAATTTCACTCTCACAACATTATGGCTGATTGGAGACAATCCGAACCACAAGTACCGGGTCCATGGTTCTGGGCGTATACTGGGGGGACGGGGACGACTCCCATTAACCCCTGACTATACTGGGGATACGCTTATCACAATGCCTTTCTGGTCTGTGCTGAAGCAGGGCATTCTGGCAGCCAAGTGGCTTGACTTTATTAGTGAGCCTGGTTACCCCCTCTTGGAACCACAGACTTAGAAATCGCCAGCTCATATACAGTGCATAAAATATATTTATATAATATATTTATATATATACCCTTAAACACCATTTTAATAAAAAACATCACAAAATTCTCCTAAGTCCCACGGGAAGAGTGAAAGACGCGCACGTTCATTTTCAGAGCTCCTAGACCTTCCATAAGAAGTTAGCCAAAAAGTAGCTTCGAAAAACGCTTAGGTTAAGTTTCAGAGTTGCTTCTAATGTACCAAAGCTGGACTTAGACATAATTTCACTCTCACAACATTATGGCTGGTTGGAGACAGTCCGAACCACAAGTACCGGGTCCATGGTTCTGGGCGTATACTGGAGGGACGGGGATGACTCCCATTAACCCCTGACTATACCGGGGATACGCTTATCACAATGCCTTTCTGGTCTGTGCTGAAGCAGGGCATTCTGGCAGCCAAGTGGCTTGACCTTTATTAGTGAGCCTGGTTACCCCCTCTCGGAACCACAGACTTAGAAATCGCCAGCTCATATACAGTGCATACAATATATTTATATATATACCCTTATACACCATTTTAATAAAAAATATCACAAAATTCTTCTAAGTCCCTCGGGAAGAGTGAAAGACGCGCACGTTCATTTTGAGAGCTCCTAGACCTTCCTATAAGAAGTTAGCCAAAAAGTAGCTTCGAAAAACGCTTAGGTTAAGTTTCAGAGTTGCTTCTAATGTACCAAAGCTGGACTTAGACATAATTTCACTCTCACAACATTATGGCTGATTGGAGACAATCCGAACCACAAGTACCGGGTCCATGGTTCTGGGCGTATACTGGGGGGACGGGGACGACTCCCATTAACACCTGACTATACTGGGGATACGCTTATCACAATGCCTTTCTGGTCTGTGCTGAAGCAGGGCATTCTGGCAGCCAAGTGGCTTGACCTTTATTAGTGAGCCTGGTTACCCCCTCTCGAACCACAGACTTAGAAATCGCCAGCTCATATACAGTGCATAAAATATATTTATATATATACCCTTATACACCATTTTAATAAAAAATATCACAAAATTCTTCTAAGTCCCTCGGGAAGAGATAAAGACGCGCAAGTTCGTTTTCAGAGCTCCTAGACCTTCCTATAAGAAGTTAGCCAAAAAGTAGCTTCGAAAAACGCTTAGGTTAAGTTTCAGAGTTGCTTCTAATGTACCAAAGCTGGACTTAGACATAATTTCACTCTCACAACATTATGGCTGGTTGGAGACAGTCCGAACCACAAGTACCGGGTCCATGGTTCTGGGCGTAAACTGGGGGGACGGGGACGACTCCCATTAACCCCTGACTATACCGGGGATACTCTTATCACAATGCCTTTCTGGTCTGTGCTGAAGCAGGGCATTCTGGCAGCTAAGTGGCTTGACTTTATTAGTGAGCCTGGTTACCCCCTCTTGGAACCACAGACTTAGAAATCGCCAGCTCATATACAGTGCATAAAATATATTTATATAATATATTTATATATATACCCTTAAACACCATTTTAATAAAAAACATCACAAAATTCTCCTAAGTCCCACGGGAAGAGTGAAAGACGCGCACGTTCATTTTCAGAGCTCCTAGACCTTCCATAAGAAGTTAGCCAAAAAGTAGCTTCGAAAAACGCTTAGGTTAAGTTTCAGAGTTGCTTCTAATGTACCAAAGCTGGACTTAGACATAATTTCACTCTCACAACATTATGGCTGGTTGGAGACAGTCCGAACTACAAGTACCGGGTCCATGGTTCTGGGCGTATACTGGAGGGACGGGGATGACTCCCATTAACCCCTGACTATACCGGGGATACGCTTATCACAATGCCTTTCTGGTCTGTGCTGAAGCAGGGCATTCTGGCAGCCAAGTGGCTTGACCTTTATCAGTGAGCCTGGTTAACCCCACTCGGAACCACAGACTTAGAAATCGCCAGCTCATATACAGTGCATAAAATATATTTATATATATTCCCTTATACACCATTTTAATAAAAAATATCACAAAATTCTTCTATGTCCCTCGGGAAGAGTTAAAGACGCGCACGTTCGTTTTCAGAGCTCCTAGACCTTCCTATAAGAAGTTAGCCAAAAAGTAGCTTCGAAAAACGCTTAGGTTAAATTTCAGAGTTGCTTCTAATGTACCAAAGCTGGACTTAGACATAATTTCACTCTCACAACATTATGGCTGGTTGGAGACAGTCCGAACCACAAGTACCGGGTCCATGGTTCTGGGCGTATACTGGGGGGACGGGGATAACTCCCATTAACCCCTGACTATACCGGGGATACGCTTATCACAATGCCTTTCTGGTCTGTGCTGAAGCAGGGCATTCTGGCAGCCAAGTGGCTTGACCTTTATTAGTGAGCCTGGTTACCCCCTCTCGGAACCACAGACTTAGAAATCGCCAGCTCATATACAGTGCTTAAAATATATTTATATATATACCCTTATACACCATTTTAATAAAAAATATCACAAAATTCTTCTAAGTCCCTCGGGAAGAGTGAAAGACGCGCACGTTCATTTTCAGAGCTCCTAGACCTTCCTATAAGAAGTTAGCCAAAAAGTAGCTTCGAAAAACGCTTAGGTTAAGTTTCAGAGTTGCTTCTAATGTACCAAAGCTGGACTTAGACATAATTTCACTCTCACAACATTATGGCTGGTTGGAGACAGTCCGAACCACAAGTACCGGGTCCATGGTTCTGGGCGTAAACTGGGGGGACGGGGACGACTCCCATTAACCCCTGACTATACTGGGGATACGCTTATCACAATGCCTTTCTGGTCTGTGCTGAAGCAGGGCATTCTGGCAGCCAAGTGGCTTGACCTTTATTAGTAAGCCTTGTTACCCCCTCTCGAACCACAGACTTAGAAATCGCCAGCTCATATACAGTGCATAAAATATATTTAAATATATACCCTTATACACCATTTTAATAAAAAATATCACAAAATTCTTCTAAGTCCCTCGGGAAGAGTGAAAGACGCGCATGTTCATTTTGATAGCTCCTAGACCTTCCTATAAGAAGTAAGCCAAAAAGTAGCTTCCAAAAACGCTTAGGTTAAGTTTCAGAGTTGCTTCTAATGTACCAAAGCTGGACTTAGACATAATTTCACTCTCACAACATTATGGCTGATTGGAGACAATCCGAACCACAAGTACCGGGTCCATGGTTCTGGGCGTATACTGGGGGGACGGGGACGACTCCCATTAACCCCTGACTATACTGGGGATACGCTTATCACAATGCCTTTCTGGTCTGTGCTGAAGCAGGGCATTCTGGCAGCCAAGTGGCTTGACCTTTATTAGTGAGCCTGGTTACCCCCTCTCGAACCACAGACTTAGAAATCGCCAGCTCATATACAGTGCATAAAATATATTTATATATATACCCTTATACACCATTTTAATAAAAAATATCACAAAATTCTTCTAAGTCCCTCGGGAAGAGTGAAAGACGCGCATGTTCATTTTGATAGCTCCTAGACCTTCCTATAAGAAGTTAGCCAAAAAGTAGCTTCCAAAAACGCTTAGGTTAAGTTTCAGAGTTGCTTCTAATGTACCAAAGCTGGACTTAGACATAATTTCACTCTCACAACATTATGGCTGATTGGAGACAATCCGAACCACAAGTACCGGGTCCATGGTTCTGGGCGTATACTGGGGGGACGGGGACGACTCCCATTAACCCCTGACTATACTGGGGATACGCTTATCACAATGCCTTTCTGGTCTGTGCTGAAGCAGGGCATTCTGGCAGCCAAGTGGCTTGACCTTTATTAGTGAGCCTGGTTACCCCCTCTCGAACCACAGACTTAGAAATCGCCAGCTCATATACAGTGCATAAAATATATTTATATATATACCCTTATACACCATTTTAATAAAAAATATCACAAAATTCTTCTAAGTCCCTCGGGAAGAGTTAAAGACGTGCACGTTCGTTTTCAGAGCTCCTAGACCTTCCTATAAGAAGTTAGCCAAAAAGTAGCTTCGAAAAACGCTTAGGTTAAATTTCAGAGTTGCTTCTAATGTACCAAAGCTGGACTTAGACATAATTTCACTCTCACAACATTATGGCTGGTTGGAGACAGTCCGAACCACAAGTACCGGGTCCATGGTTCTGGGCGTAAACTGGGGGGACGGGGACGACTCCCATTAACCCCTGACTATACCGGGGATACTCTTATCACAATGCCTTTCTGGTCTGTGCTGAAGCAGGGCATTCTGGCAGCCAAGTGGCTTGACTTTATTAGTGAGCCTGGTTACCCCCTCTTGGAACCACAGACTTAGAAATCGCCAGCTCATATACAGTGCATAAAATATATTTATATAATATATTTATATATATACCCTTAAACACCATTTTAATAAAAAACATCACAAAATTCTCCTAAGTCCCACGGGAAGAGTGAAAGACGCGAACGTTCATTTTCAGAGCTCCTAGACCTTCCATAAGAAGTTAGCCAAAAAGTAGCTTCGAAAAACGCTTAGGTTAAGTTTCAGAGTTGCTTCTAATGTACCAAAGCTGGACTTAGACATAATTTCACTCTCACAACATTATGGCTGGTTGGAGACAGTCCGAACCACAAGTACCGGGTCCATGGTTCTGGGCGTATACTGGAGGGACGGGGATGACTCCCATTAACCCCTGACTATACCGGGGATACGCTTATCACAATGCCTTTCTGGTCTGTGCTGAAGCAGGGCATTCTGGCAGCCAAGTGGCTTGACCTTTATTAGTGAGCCTGGTTACCCCCTCTCGGAACCACAGACTTAGAAATCGCCAGCTCATATACAGTGCATAAAATATATTTATATATATACCCTTATACAGTACACCATTTTAATAAAAAATATCACAAAATTCTTCTAAGTCCCTCGGGAAGAGTGAAAGACGCGCACGTTCATTTTGAGAGCTCCTAGACCTTCCTATAAGAAGTTAGCCAAAAAGTAGCTTCGAAAAACGCTTAGGTTAAGTTTCAGAGTTGCTTCTAATGTACCAAAGCTGGACTTAGACATAATTTCACTCTCACAACATTATGGCTGATTGGAGACAATCCGAACCACAAGTACCGGGTCCATGGTTCTGGGCGTATACTGGGGGGACGGGGACGACTCCCATTAACACCTGACTATACTGGAGATACGCTTATCACAATGCCTTTCTGGTCTGTGCTGAAGCAGGGCATTCTGGCAGCCAAGTGGCTTGACCTTTATTAATGAGCCTGGTTACCCCCTCTCGGAACCACAGACTTAGAAATCGCCAGCTCATATACAGTGCTTAAAATATATTTATATATATACCCTTATACACCATTTTAATAAAAAATATCACAAAATTCTTCTAAGTCCCTCGGGAAGAGTGAAAGACGCGCACGTTCATTTTCAGAGCTCCTAGACCTTCCTATAAGAAGTTAGCCAAAAAGTAGCTTCGAAAAACGCTTAGGTTAAGTTTCAGAGTTGCTTCTAATGTACCAAAGCTGGACTTAGACATAATTTCACTCTCACAACATTATGGCTGGTTGGAGACAGTCCGAACCACAAGTACCGGGTCCATGGTTCTGGGCGTATACTGGGGGGACGGGGACGACTCCCATTAACCCCTGACTATACCGGGGATACGCTTATCACAATGCCTTTCTGGTCTGTGCTGAAGCAGGGCATTCTGGCAGCCAAGTGGCTTGACCTTTATTAGTGAGCCTGGTTACCCCCTCTCGGAACCACAGACTTAGAAATCGCCAGCTCATATACAGTGCTTAAAATATATTTATATATATACCCTTATACACCATTTTAATAAAAAATATCACAAAATTCTTCTAAGTCCCTCGGGAAGAGTGAAAGACGCGCACGTTCATTTTCAGATCTCCTAGACCTTCCTATAAGAAGTTAGCCAAAAAGTAGCTTCGAAAAACGCTTAGGTTAAGTTTCAGAGTTGCTTCTAATGTACCAAAGCTGGACTTAGACATAATTTCACTCTCACAACATTATGGCTGGTTGGAGACAGTCCGAACCACAAGTACCGGGTCCATGGTTCTGGGCGTATACTGGAGGCACGGGGATGACTCCCATTAACCCCTGACTATACCGGGGATACGCTTATCACAATGCCTTTCTGGTCTGTGCTGAAGCAGGGCATTCTGGCAGCCAAGTGGTTTGACCTTTATTAGTGAGCCTGGTTACCCCCTCTCGGAACCACAGACTTAGAAATCGCCAGCTCATATACAGTGCATAAAATATATTTATATATATACCCTTATACACCATTTTAATAAAAAATATCACAAAATTCTTCTAAGTCCCTCGGGAAGAGTGAAAGACGCGCACGTTCATTTTGATAGCTCCTAGACCTTCCTATAAGAAGTTAGCCAAAAAGTAGCTTCCAAAAACGCTTAGGTTAAGTTTCAGAGTTGCTTCTAATGTACCAAAGCTGGACTTAGACATAATTTCACTCTCACAACATTATGGCTGATTGGAGACAATCCGAACCACAAGTACCGGGTCCATGGTTCTGGGCGTATACTGGGGGGACGGGGACGACTCCCATTAACCCCTGACTATACTGGGGATACGCTTATCACAATGCCTTTCTGGTCTGTGCTGAAGCAGGGCATTCTGGCAGCCAAGTGGCTTGACCTTTATTAGTGAGCCTGGTTACCCCCTCTCGAACCACAGACTTAGAAATCGCCAGCTCATATACAGTGCATAAAATATATTTATATATATACCCTTATACACCATTTTAATAAAAAATATCACAAAATTCTTCTAAGTCCCTCGGGAAGAGTGAAAGACGCGAACGTTCATTTTCAGAGCTCCTAGACCTTCCATTAGAAGTTAGCCAAAAAGTAGCTTCGAAAAACGCTTAGGTTAAGTTTCAGAGTTGCTTCTAATGTACCAAAGCTGGACTTAGACATAATTTCACTCTCACACCATTATGGCTGGTTGGAGACAGTCCGAACCACAAGTACCGGGTCCATGGTTCTGGGCGTATACTGGGGGGACGGGGACGACTCCCATTAACCCCTGACTATACCGGGGATACGCTTATCACAATGCCTTTCTGGTCTGTGCTGAAGCAGGGCATTCTGGCAGCCAAGTGGCTTGACCTTTATTAGTGAGCCTGGTTACCCCCTCTCGGAACCACAGACTTAGAAATCGCCAGCTCATATAAAGTGCATAAAATATATTTATATAATATATTTATATATATATACCCTTATACACCATTTTAATAAAAAATATCACAAAATTCTTCTAAGTCCCTCGGGAAGAGTGAAAGACGCGCACGTTCATTTTCAGAGCTCCTAGACCTTCCTATAAGAAGTTAGCCAAAAAGTAGCTTCGAAAAACGCTTAGGTTAAGTTTCAGAGTTGCTTCTAATGTACCAAAGCTGGACTTAGACATAATTTCACTCTCACAACATTATGGCTGGTTGGAGACAGTCCGAACCACAAGTACCGGGTCCATGGTTCTGGGCGTAAACTGGGGGGACGGGGACGACTCCCATTAACCCCTGACTATACCGGGGATACTCTTATCACAATGCCTTTCTGGTCTGTGCTGAAGCAGGGCATTCTGGCAGCCAAGTGGCTTGACTTTATTAGTGAGCCTGGTTACCCCCTCTTGGAACCACAGACTTAGAAATCGCCAGCTCATATACAGTGCATAAAATATATTTATATAATATATTTATATATATACCCTTAAACACCATTTTAATAAAAAACATCACAAAAGTCTCCTAAGTCCCACGGGAAGAGTGAAAGACGCGAACGTTCATTTTCAGAGCTCCTAGACCTTCCATAAGAAGTTAGCCAAAAAGTAGCTTCGAAAAACGCTTAGGTTAAGTTTCAGAGTTGCTTCTAATGTACCAAAGCTGGACTTAGACATAATTTCACTCTCACAACATTATGGCTGGTTGGAGACAGTCCGAACCACAAGTACCGGGTCCATGGTTCTGGGCGTATACTGGGGGGACGGGGACGACTCCCATTAACCCCTGACTATACCGGGGATACGCTTATCACAATGCCTTTCTGGTCTGTGCTGAAGCAGGGCATTCTGGCAGCCAAGTGGCTTGACCTTTATTAGTGAGCCTGGTTACCCCCTCTCGGAACCACAGACTTAGAAATCGCCAGCTCATATACAGTGCTTAAAATATATTTATATATATACCCTTATACACCATTTTAATAAAAAATATCACAAAATTCTTCTAAGTCCCTCGGGAAGAGTGAAAGACGCGCACGTTCATTTTCAGATCTCCTAGACCTTCCTATAAGAAGTTAGCCAAAAAGTAGCTTCGAAAAACGCTTAGGTTAAGTTTCAGAGTTGCTTCTAATGTACCAAAGCTGGACTTAGACATAATTTCACTCTCACAACATTATGGCTGGTTGGAGACAGTCCGAACCACAAGTACCGGGTCCATGGTTCTGGGCGTATACTGGAGGCACGGGGATGACTCCCATTAACCCCTGACTATACCGGGGATACGCTTATCACAATGCCTTTCTGGTCTGTGCTGAAGCAGGGCATTCTGGCAGCCAAGTGGTTTGACCTTTATTAGTGAGCCTGGTTACCCCCTCTCGGAACCACAGACTTAGAAATCGCCAGCTCATATACAGTGCATAAAATATATTTATATATATACCCTTATACACCATTTTAATAAAAAATATCACAAAATTCTTCTAAGTCCCTCGGGAAGAGTTAAAGACGTGCACGTTCGTTTTCAGAGCTCCTAGACCTTCCTATAAGAAGTTAGCCAAAAAGTAGCTTAGAAAAACGCTTAGGTTAAATTTCAGAGTTGCTTCTAATGTACCAAAGCTGGACTTAGACATAATTTCACTCTCACAACATTATGGCTGGTTGGAGACAGTCCGAACCACAAGTACCGGGTCCATGGTTCTGGGCGTATACTGGGGGGACGGGGACGACTCCCATTAACCCCTGACTATACCGGGGATACGCTTATCACAATGCCTTTCTGGTCTGTGCTGAAGCAGGGCATTCTGGCAGCCAAGTGGCTTGACCTTTATTAGTGAGCCTGGTTACCCCCTCTCGGAACCACAGACTTAGAAATCGCCAGCTCATATAAAGTGCATAAAATATATTTATATAATATATTTATATATATATACCCTTATACACCATTTTAATAAAAAATATCACAAAATTCTTCTAAGTCCCTCGGGAAGAGTGAAAGACGCGCACGTTCATTTTCAGAGCTCCTAGACCTTCCTATAAGAAGTTAGCCAAAAAGTAGCTTCGAAAAACGCTTAGGTTAAGTTTCAGAGTTGCTTCTAATGTACCAAAGCTGGACTTAGACATAATTTCACTCTCACAACATTATGGCTGGTTGGAGACAGTCCGAACCACAAGTACCGGGTCCATGGTTCTGGGCGTAAACTGGGGGGACGGGGACGACTCCCATTAACCCCTGACTATACAGGGGATACTCTTATCACAATGCCTTTCTGGTCTGTGCTGAAGCAGGGCATTCTGGCAGCCAAGTGGCTTGACTTTATTAGTGAGCCTGGTTACCCCCTCTTGGAACCACAGACTTAGAAATCGCCAGCTCATATACAGTGCATAAAATATATTTATATAATATATTTATATATATACCCTTAAACACCATTTTAATAAAAAACATCACAAAAGTCTCCTAAGTCCCACGGGAAGAGTGAAAGACGCGAACGTTCATTTTCAGAGCTCCTAGACCTTCCATAAGAAGTTAGCCAAAAAGTAGCTTCGAAAAACGCTTAGGTTAAGTTTCAGAGTTGCTTCTAATGTACCAAAGCTGGACTTAGACATAATTTCACTCTCACAACATTATGGCTGGTTGGAGACACTCCGAACCACAAGTACCGGGTCCATGGTTCTGGGCGTATACTGGAGGGACGGGGATGACTCCCATTAACCCCTGACTATACCGGGGATACGCTTATCACAATGCCTTTCTGGTCTGTGCTGAAGCAGGGCATTCTGGCAGCCAAGTGGCTTGACCTTAATTAGTGAGCCTGGTTACCCCCTCTCGGAACCACAGACTTAGAAATCGCCAGCTCATATACAGTGCATAAAATATATTTATATATATACACTTATACACCATTTTAATAAAAAATATCACAAAATTCTTCTAAGTCCCTTGGGAAGAGTGAAAGACGCGCACGTTCATTTTGAGAGCTCCTAGACCTTCCTATAAGAAGTTAGCCAAAAAGAAGCTTCGAAAAACGCTTAGGTTAAGTTTCAGAGTTGCTTCTAATGTACCAAAGCTGGACTTAGACATAATTTCACTCTCACAACATTATGGCTGATTGGAGACAATCCGAACCACAAGTACCGGGTCCATGGTTCTGGGCGTATACTGGGGGGACGGGGACGACTCCCATTAACACCTGACTATACTGGGGATACGCTTATCACAATGCCTTTCTGGTCTGTGCTGAAGCAGGGCATTCTGGCAGCCAAGTGGCTTGACCTTTATTAATGAGCCTGGTTACCCCCTCTCGGAACCACAGACTTAGAAATCGCCAGCTCATATACAGTGCTTAAAATATATTTATATATATACCCTTATACACCATTTTAATAAAAAATATCACAAAATTCTTCTAAGTCCCTCGGGAAGAGTGAAAGACGCGCACGTTCATTTTCAGAGCTCCTAGACCTTCCTATAAGAAGTTAGCCAAAAAGTAGCTTCGAAAAACGCTTAGGTTAAGTTTCAGAGTTGCTTCTAATGTACCAAAGCTGGACTTAGACATAATTTCACTCTCACAACATTATGGCTGGTTGGAGACAGTCCGAACCACAAGTACCGGGTCCATGGTTCTGGGCGTATACTGGGGGGACGGGGACGACTCCCATTAACCCCTGACTATACCGGGGATACGCTTATCACAATGCCTTTCTGGTCTGTGCTGAAGCAGGGCATTCTGGCAGCCAAGTGGCTTGACCTTTATTAGTGAGCCTGGTTACCCCCTCTCGGAACCACAGACTTAGAAATCGCCAGCTCATATACAGTGCTTAAAATATATTTATATATATACCCTTATACACCATTTTAATAAAAAATATCACAAAATTCTTCTAAGTCCCTCGGGAAGAGTGAAAGACGCGCACGTTCATTTTCAGATCTCCTAGACCTTCCTATAAGAAGTTAGCCAAAAAGTAGCTTCGAAAAACGCTTAGGTTAAGTTTCAGAGTTGCTTCTAATGTACCAAAGCTGGACTTAGACATAATTTCACTCTCACAACATTATGGCTGATTGGAGACAATCCGAACCACAAGTACCGGGTCCATGGTTCTGGGCGTATACTGGGGGGACGGGGACGACTCCCATTAACCCCTGACTATACTGGGGATACGCTTATCACAATGCCTTTCTGGTCTGTGCTGAAGCAGGGCATTCTGGCAGCCAAGTGGCTTGACCTTTATTAGTGAGCCTGGTTACCCCCTCTCGAACCACAGACTTAGAAATCGCCAGCTCATATACAGTGCATAAAATATATTTATATATATACCCTTATACACCATTTTAATAAAAAATATCACAAAATTCTTCTAAGTCCCTCGGGAAGAGTGAAAGACGCGCATGTTCATTTTGATAGCTCCTAGACCTTCCTATAAGAAGTTAGCCAAAAAGTAGCTTCCAAAAACGCTTAGGTTAAGTTTCAGAGTTGCTTCTAAATGTACCAAAGCTGGACTTAGACATAATTTCACTCTCACAACATTATGGCTGGTTGGAGAGAGTCCGAACCACAAGTACCGGGTCCATGGTTCTGGGCGTATACTGGGGGGACGGGGACGACTCCCATTAACCCCTGACTATACCGGGGATACGCTTATCACAATGCCTTTCTGGTCTGTGCTGAAGCAGGGCATTCTGGCAGCCAAGTGGCTTGACCTTTATTAGTGAGCCTGGTTACCCCCTCTCGGAACCACAGACTTAGAAATCGCCAGCTCATATACAGTGCATAAAATATATTTAAATATATACCCTTATACACCATTTTAATAAAAAATATCACAAAATTCTTCTAAGACCCTCGGGAAGAGTGAAAGATGCGCACGTTCATTTTCAGAGCTCCTAGACCTTCCTATAAGAAGTTAGCCAAAAAGTGGCTTCGAAAAACGCTTAGGTTAAGTTTGAGAGTTGCTTCTAATGTACCAAAGCTGGACATACTGTAGACATAATTTCACTCTCACAACATTATGGCTGGTTGGAGACAGTCCGAACCACAAGTACCCGGTCCAAGGTTCTGGGCGTATACTGGGGGGACGGGGACGACTCCCATTAACCCCTGACTATACCGGGGATACGCTTATCTCAATGCCTTTCTGGTCTGTGCTGAAGCAGGGCATTCTGGCAGCCAAGTGGCTTGACCTTTATTAGTGAGCCTGGTTACCCCCTCTCGGAACCACAGACTTAGAAATCGCCAGCTCATATACAGTGCATAAAATATATTTATATATATACCCTTATACACCATTTTAATAAAAAATATCACAAAATTATTCTAAGTCCCTCGGGAAGAATGAAAGACGCACACGTTCATTTTTAGAGCTCCTAGACCTTCCTATAAGAAGTTAGCCAAAAAGTAGCTTCGACAAACGCTTAGGTTAAGTTTGAGAGTTGCTTCTAATGTACCAAAGCTGAACTTAGACATAATTTCACTCTCACAACATTATGGCTTGTTGGAGACAGTCCGAACCACAAGTACCGGGTCCATGGTTCTGGGCGTATACTGGGGGGACGGGGACGACTCCCATTAACCCCTGACTATACCGGGGATACGCTTATCACAATGCCTTTCTGGTCTGTGCTGAAGCAGGGCATTCTGGCAGCCAAGTGGCTTGACCTTTATTAGTGAGCCTGGTTACCCCCTCTCGGAACCACAGACTTAGAAATCGCCAGCTCATATACAGTGCATAAAATATATTTAAATATATACCCTTATACATCATTTTAATAAAAAATATCACAAAATTCATCTAAGTCCCTCGGGAAGAGTGTAAGATGCGCACATTCATTTTCAGAGCTACTAGACCTTCCTATAAGAAGTTAGCCAAAATGTAGCTTCGAAAAACGCTTAGGTTAAGTTTGAGAGTTGCTTCTAATGTACCAAAGCTGGACTTAGACATAATTTCACTCTCACAACATTATGGCTGGTTGGAGACAGTCCGAACCACAAGTACCGGGTCCATGGTTCTGGGCGTATACTGGGGGGACGGGGACGACTCCCATTAACCCCTGACTATACCGGGGATACGCTTATCACAATGCCTTTCTGGTCTGTGCTGAAGCAGGGCATTCTGGCAGCCAAGTGGCTTGACCTTTATTAGTGAGCCTGGTTACCCCCTCTCGGAACCACAGACTTAGAAATCGCCAGCTCATATACAGTGCATAAAATATATTTAAATATATACCCTTATACATCATTTTAATAAAAAATATCACAAAATTCATCTAAGTCCCTCGGGAAGAGTGTAAGATGCGCACATTCATTTTCAGAGCTACTAGACCTTCCTATAAGAAGTTAGCCAAAATGTAGCTTCGAAAAACGCTTAGGTTAAGTTTGAGAGTTGCTTCTAATGTACCAAAGCTGGACTTAGACATAATTTCACTCTCACAACATTATGGCTGGTTGGAGACAGTCCGAACCACAAGTACCGGGTCCATGGTTCTGGGCGTATACTGGGGGGACGGGGACGACTCCCATTAACTCCTGACTATACCGGGATACGCTTATCACAATGCCTTTCTGGTCTGTGCTGAAAAAGGGCATTCTGGCAGCCAAGTGGCTTGACCTTTATTAGTGAGCCTGGTTACCCCCTCTCGGAACCACAGACTTAGAAATCGCCAGCTCATATACAGTGCATAAAATATATTTATATATATACCCTTATACACCATTTTAATAAAAAATATCACAAAATTCTTCTAAGTCCCTCGGGAAGAGTGAAAGACGCGCACGTTCATTTTCAGAGCTCCTAGACCTTCCTATAAGAAGTTAGCCAAAAAATTGCTTAGAAAAACGCTTAGGTTAAGTTTGAGAGTTGCTTCTAATGTACCAAAGCTGGACAGACATAATTTCACTCTCACAACATTATGGCTGGTTGGAGACAGTCCGAACCACAAGTACCGGGTCCATGGTTCTGGGCGTATATTCGTGGGACGGGAACGACTCCCATTAACCCCTGACTATACCGGGGATACGCTTATCACAATGCCTTTCTGGTCTGTGCTGAAGCAGGGCATTCTGGCAGCCAAGTGGCTTGACCTTTATTAGTGAGCCTGGTTACCCCCTCTCGGAACCACAGACTTAGAAATCGCCAGCTCATATACAGTGCATAAAATATATTTAAATATATACCCTTATACATCATTTTAATAAAAAATATCACAAAATTCATCTAAGTCCCTCGGGAAGAGTGTAAGATGCGCACATTCATTTTCAGAGCTACTAGACCTTCCTATAAGAAGTTAGCCAAAATGTAGCTTCGAAAAACGCTTAGGTTAAGTTTGAGAGTTGCTTCTAATGTACCAAAGCTGGACTTAGACATAATTTCACTCTCACAACATTATGGCTGGTTGGAGACAGTCCGAACCACAAGTACCGGGTCCATGATTCTGGGCGTATACTGGGGGGACGGGAACGACTCCCATTAACCCCTGACTATACCGGGGATACGCTTATCACAATGCCTTTCTGGCCTGTGCTGAAGCAGGGCATTCTGGCAGCCAAGTGGCTTGACCTTTATTAGTGAGCCTGGTTACCCCCTCTCGGAACCACAGACTTAGAAATCGCCAGCTCATATACAGTGCATAAAATATATTTAAATATATACCCTTATAAACCATTTTAATAAAAAATATCACAAAATTCTTCTAAGTCCCTCAGGAAGAGTTAAAGATGCGCACGTTCATTTTCAGAGCTCCTAGACCTTCCTATAAGAAGTTAGCCAAAAAGTAGCTTCGAAAAACGTTTAGGTTAAATTTGAGAGTTGCTTCTAATGTACCAAAGCTGGACTTAGACATAATTTCACTCTCACAACATTATAGCTGGTTGGAGACAGTCCGAACCACAAGTACCGGGTCCATGGTTCTGGGCGTATACTGGGGGACGGGGACGACTCCCATTAACCCCTGACTATACCGGGGATACGCTTATCACAATGCCTTTCTGGTCTGTGCTGAAGCAGGGCATTCTGGCAGCCAAGTGGCTTGACCTTTATTAGTGAGCCTGGTTACCCCCTCTCGGAACCACAGACTTAGAAATCGCCAGCTCATATACAGTGCATAAAATATATTTACATATATACCCTTATACACCATTTTAATAAAAAATATCACAAAATTCTTCTAAGACCCTCGGGAAGAGTGAAAGATGCGCACGTTCATTTTCAGAGCTCCTAGACCTTCCTATAAGAAGTTAGCCAAAAAGTAGCTTCGAAAAACGCTTAGGTTAAGTTTGAGAGTTGCTTCTAATGTACCAAAGCTGGACTTAGACATAATTTCACTCACAACATTATGGCTGGTTGGAGACAGTCCGAACCACAAGTACCGGGTCCATGGTTCTGGGCGTATACTGGGGGGACGGGAACGAGTCCCATTAACCCCTGACTATACCGGGGATACGCTTATCACAATGCCTTTCTGGTCTGTGCTGAAGCAGGGCATTCTGGCAGCCAAGTGGCTTGACCTTTATTAGTGAGCCTGGTTACCCCCTCTCGGAACCACAGACTTAGAAATCGCCAGCTCATATACAGTGCATAAAATATATTTAAATATATACCCTTTTACACCATTTTAATAAAAAATATCACAAAATTCTTCTAAGTTCCTCAGGAAGAGTGAAAGATGCGCACGTTCATTTTCAGAGCTCCTAGACCTTCCTATAAGAAGTTAGCCAAAAAGTAGCTTCGAAAAACGCTTAGGTTAAGTTTGAGAGTTACTTCTAATGTACCAAAGCTGGACTTAGACATAATTTCACTCTCACAACATTATGGTTGGTTGGAGAGAGTCCGAACCACAAGTACCGGGTCCATGGTTCTGGGCGTATACTGGGTGGACGGGGACGTTTCCCATTAACCCCTGACTATACCGGGGATACGCTTATCACAATGCCTTTCTGGTCTGTGCTGAAGCAGGGCATTCTGGCAGCCAAGTGGCTTGACCTTTATTAGTGAGCCTGGTTACCCCCTCTCGGAACCACAGACTTAGAAATCGCCAGCTCATATACAGTGCATAAAATATATTTAAATATATACCCTTATACACCATTTTAATAAAAAAATATCACAAAATTCTTCTAAGACCCTCGGGAAGAGTGAAAGATGCGCACGTTCATTTTCAGAGCTCCTAGACCTTCCTATAAGAAGTTAGCCAAAAAGTAGCTTCGAAAAACGCTTAGGTTAAGTTTGAGAGTTGCTTCTAATGTACCAAAGCTGGACTTAGACATAATTTCACTCACAACATTATGGCTGGTTGGAGACAGTCCGAACCACAAGTACCGGGTCCATGGTTCTGGGCGTATACTGGGGGGACGGGAACGAGTCCCATTAACCCCTGACTATACCGGGGATACGCTTATCACAATGCCTTTCTGGTCTGTGCTGAAGCAGGGCATTCTGGCAGCCAAGTGGCTTGACCTTTATTAGTGAGCCTGGTTACCCCCTCTCGGAACCACAGACTTAGAAATCGCCAGCTCATATACAGTGCATAAAATATATTTACATATATACCCTTATACACCATTTTAATAAAAAATATCACAAAATTCTTCTAAGACCCTCGGGAAGAGTGAAAGATGCGCACGTTCATTTTCAGAGCTCCTAGACCTTCCTATAAGAAGTTAGCCAAAAAGTAGCTTCGAAAAACGCTTAGGTTAAGTTTGAGAGTTGCTTCTAATGTACCAAAGCTGGACTTAGATATAATTTCACTCACAACATTATGGCTGGTTGGAGACAGTCCGAACCACAAGTACCGGGTCCATGGTTCTGGGCGTATACTGGGGGGACGGGAACGAGTCCCATTAACCCCTGACTATACCGGGGATACGCTTATCACAATGCCTTTCTGGTATGTGCTGAAGCAGGGCATTCTGGCAGCCAAGTGGCTTGACCTTTATTAGTGAGCCTGGTTACCCCCTCTCGGAACCACAGACTTAGAAATCGCCAGCTCATATACAGTGCATAAAATATATTTAAATATATACCCTTATACACCATTTTAATAAAAAATATCACAAAATTCTTCTAAGTTCCTCAGGAAGAGTGAAAGATGCGCACGTTCATTTTCAGAGCTCCTAGACCTTCCTATAAGAAGTTAGCCAAAAAGTAGCTTCGAAAAACGCTTAGGTTAAGTTTGAGAGTTACTTCTAATGTACCAAAGCTGGACTTAGACATAATTTCACTCTCACAACATTATGGTTGGTTGGAGAGAGTCCGAACCACAAGTACCGGGTCCATGGTTCTGGGCGTATACTGGGTGGACGGGGACGTTTCCCATTAACCCCTGACTATACCGGGGATACGCTTATCACAATGCCTTTCTGGTCTGTGCTGAAGCAGGGCATTCTGGCAGCCAAGTGGCTTGACCTTTATTAGTGAGCCTGGTTACCCCCTCTCGGAACCACAGACTTAGAAATCGCCAGCTCATATACAGTGCATAAAATATATTTAAATATATACCCTTATACACCATTTTAATAAAAAAATATCACAAAATTCTTCTAAGACCCTCGGGAAGAGTGAAAGATGCGCACGTTCATTTTCAGAGCTCCTAGACCTTCCTATAAGAAGTTAGCCAAAAAGTAGCTTCGAAAAACGCTTAGGTTAAGTTTGAGAGTTGCTTCTAATGTACCAAAGCTGGACTTAGACATAATTTCACTCACAACATTATGGCTGGTTGGAGACAGTCCGAACCACAAGTACCGGGTCCATGGTTCTGGGCGTATACTGGGGGGACGGGAACGAGTCCCATTAACCCCTGACTATACCGGGGATACGCTTATCACAATGCCTTTCTGGTCTGTGCTGAAGCAGGGCATTCTGGCAGCCAAGTGGCTTGACCTTTATTAGTGAGCCTGGTTACCCCCTCTCGGAGCCACAGACTTAGAAATCGCCAGCTCATATACAGTGCATAAAATATATTTAAATATATACCCTTATACACCATTTTAATAAAAAATATCACAAAATTTTTCAAAGTCCCTCAGGAAGAGTGAAAGATGCACACGTTCATTTTCAGAGCTCCTAGACCTTCCTATAAGATGTTAGCCAAAAAGTAGCTTCGAAAAACGCTTAGGTTAAGTTTGAGAGTTACTTCTAATGTACCAAAGCTGGACTTAGACATAATTTCACTCTCACAACATTATGGCTGGTTGGAGAGAGTCCGAACCACAAGTACCGGGTCCATGGTTCTGGGTGTATACTGGGGGGACGGGGACGACTCCCATTAACCCCTGACTATACCGGGGATACGCTTATCACAATGCCTTTCTGGTCTGTGCTGAAGCAGGGCATTATGGCAGCCAAGTGGTTTGACCTTTATTAGTGAGCCTGGTTACCCCCTCTCGGAACCACAGACTTAGAAATCGCCAGCTCATATACAGTGCATAAAATATATTTAAATATATACCTTTATACACCATTTTAATAAAAAATATCACAAAATTCTTCTAAGACCCTCGGGAAGAGTGAAAGATGCGCACTTTCTTTTTCAGAGCTCCTAGACCTTCCTATAAGAAGTTAGCCAAAAAGTAGCTTCGAAAAACGCTTAGGTTAAGTTTGAGAGTTGCTTCTATTGTACCAAAGCTGGACTTAGACATAATTTCACTCACAACATTATGGCTGGTTGGAGACAGTCCGAACCACAAGTACCGGGTCCATGGTTCTGGGCGTATACTGGTGGGACGGGAACGAGTCCCATTAACCCCTGACTATACCGGGGACACGCTTATCACAATGCCTTTCTGGTCTGTGCTGAAGCAGGGCATTCTGGCAGCCAAGTGGCTTGACCTTTATTAGTGAGCCTGGTTACCCCCTCTCGGAACCACAGACTTAGAAATCGCCAGCTCATATACAGTGCATAAAATATATTTATATATATACCCTTATACACCATTTTAATAAAAAATATCACAAAATTCTTCTAAGTCCCTCGTGAAGAGTGGAAGACGCGCACATTCATTTTCAGAGCTCCTAGACCTTCCTATAAGAAGTTAGCCAAAAAGTAGCTTCGAAAAACGCTTAGGTTAAGTTTGAGAGTTGCTTCTAATGTACCAAAGCTGGACTTAGACATAATTATACTCTCACAACATTATGGCTGGTTGGAGACAGTCCGAACCACAAGTACTGGGTCCATAGTTCTGGGCGTATACTGGGGGGACGGGGACGACTCCCATTAACTCCTGACTATACCGGGATACGCTTATCACAATGCCTTTCTGGTCTGTGCTGAAAAAGGGCATTCTGGCAGCCAAGTGGCTTGACCTTTATTAGTGAGCCTGGTTACCCCCTCTCGGAACCACAAACTTAGAAATCGCCAGCTCATATACAGTGCATAAAATATATTTATATATATACCCTTATACACCATTTTAATAAAAAATATCACAAAATTCTTTTAAGTCCCTCGGGAAGAGTGAAAGACGCTCACGTTCATTTTCAGAGCTCCTAGACCTTCCTATAAGAAGTTAGCCAAAAAATTGCTTAGAAAAACGCTTAGGTTAAGATTGAGAGATGCTTCTAATGTACCAAAGCTGGACAGACATAATTTCACTCTCACAACATTATGGCTGGTTGGAGACAGTCCGAACCACAAGTACCGGGTCCATGGTTCTGGGCGTATATTCGTGGGACGGGAACGACTCCCATTAACCCCTGACTATACCGGGGATACGCTTATCACAATGCCTTTCTGGTCTGTGCTGAAGCAGGGCATTCTGGCAGCCAAGTGGCTTGACCTTTATTAGTGAGCCTGGTTACCCCCTCTCGGAACCACAGACTTAGAAATCGCCAGCTCATTTACAGTGCATAAAATATATTTAAATATATACCCTTATACATCATTTTAATAAAAAATATCACAAAATTCATCTAAGTCCCTCGGGAAGAGTGTAAGATGCGCACATTCATTTTCAGAGCTACTAGACCTTCCTATAAGAAGTTAGCCAAAATGTAGCTTCGAAAAACGCTTAGGTTAAGTTTGAGAGTTGCTTCTAATGTACCAAAGCTGGACTTAGACATAATTTCACTCTCACAACATTATGGCTGGTTGGAGACAGTCCGAACCACAAGTACCGGGTCCATGGTTCTGGGCGTATACTGGGGGGACGGGGACGACTCCCATTAACCCCTGACTATACCGGGGATACGCTTATCACAATGCCTTTCTGGTCTGTGCTGAAGCAGGACATTCTGGCAGCCAAGTGGCTTGACCTTTATTAGTGAGCCTGGTTACCCCCTCTCGGAACCACAGACTTAGAAATCGCCAGCTCATATACAGTGCATAAAATATATTTAAATATATACCCTTATACACCATTTTAATAAAAAATATCACAAAATTCTTCTAAGTCCCTCAGGAAGAGTGAAAGATGCGCACTTTCATTTTCAGAGCTCCTAGACCTTCCTATAAGAAGTTAGCCAAAAAGTAGCTTCGAAAAACGCTTAGGTTAAGTTTGAGAGTTGCTTCTAATGTACCAAAGCTGGACTTAGACATAATTATACTCTCACAACATTATGGCTGGTTGGAGACAGTCCGAACCACAAGTACTGGGTCCATAGTTCTGGGCGTATACTGGGGGGACGGGGACGACTCCCATTAACCCCTGACTATACCGGGGATACGCTTATCACAATGCCTTTCTGGCCTGTGCTGAAGCAGGGCATTCTGGCAGCCAAGTGGCTTGACCTTTATTAGTGAGCCTGGTTACCCCCTCTCGGAACCACAGACTTAGAAATCGCCAGCTCATATACAGTGCATAAAATATATTTAAATATATACCCTTATACATCATTTTAATAAAAAATATCACAAAATTCATCTAAGTCCCTCGGGAAGAGTGTAAGATGCGCACATTCATTTTCAGAGCTACTAGACCTTCCTATAAGAAGTTAGCCAAAATGTAGCTTCGAAAAACGCTTAGGTTAAGTTTGAGAGTTGCTTCTAATGTACCAAAGCTGGACTTAGACATAATTTCACTCTCACAACATTATGGCTGGTTGGAGACAGTCCGAACCACAAGTACTGGGTCCATAGTTCTGGGCGTATACTGGGGGGACGGGGACGACTCCCATTAACTCCTGACTATACCGGGATACGCTTATCACAATGCCTTTCTGGTCTGTGCTGAAAAAGGGCATTCTGGCAGCCAAGTGGCTTGACCTTTATTAGTGAGCCTGGTTACCCCCTCTCGGAACCACAGACTTAGAAATCGCCAGCTCATATACAGTGCATAAAATATATTTATATATATACCCTTATACACCATTTTAATAAAAAATATCACAAAATTCTTCTAAGTCCCTCGGGAAGAGTGACAGACGCGCACGTTCATTTTCAGAGCTCCTAGACCTTCCTATAAGAAGTTAGCCAAAAAATTGCTTAGAAAAACGCTTAGGTTAAGTTTGAGAGTTGCTTCTAATGTACCAAAGCTGGACAGACATAATTTCACTCTCACAACATTATGGCTGGTTGGAGACAGTCCGAACCACAAGTACCGGGTCCATGGTTCTGGGCGTATATTCGTGGGACGGGAACGACTCCCATTAACCCCTGACTATACCGGGGATACGCTTATCACAATGCCTTTCTGGTCTGTGCTGAAGCAGGGCATTCTGGCAGCAGAGTGGCTTGACCTTTATTAGTGAGCCTGGTTACCCCCTCTCGGAACCACAGACTTAGAAATCGCCAGCTCATATACAGTGCATAAAATATATTTAAATATATACCCTTATACATCATTTTAATAAAAAATATCACAAAATTCATCTAAGTCCCTCGGGAAGAGTGTAAGATGCGCACATTCATTTTCAGAGCTACTAGACCTTCCTATAAGAAGTTAGCCAAAATGTAGCTTCGAAAAACGCTTAGGTTAATTTTGAGAGTTGCTTCTAATGTACCAAAGCTGGACTTAGACATAATTTCACTCTCACAACATTATGGCTGGTTGGAGACAGTCCGAACCACAAGTACCGGGTCCATGGTTCTGGGCGTATACTGGGGGGACGGGGACGACTCCCATTAACCCCTGACTATACCGGGGATACGCTTATCACAATGCCTTTCTGGTCTGTGCTGAAGCAGGACATTCTGGCAGCCAAGTGGCTTGACCTTTATTAGTGAGCCTGGTTACCCGCTCTCGGAACCACAGACTTAGAAATCGCCAGCTCATATACAGTGCATAAAATATATTTAAATATATACCCTTATACACCATTTTAATAAAAAATATCACAAAATTCTTCTAAATCCCTCAGGAAGAGTGAAAGATGCGCACGTTCATTTTCAGAGCTCCTAGACCTTCCTATAAGAAGTTAGCCAAAAAGTAGCTTCGAAAAACGCTTAGGTTAAGTTTGAGAGTTGCTTCTAATGTACCAAAGCTGGACTTAGACATAATTTCACTCACAACATTATGGCTGGTTGGAGACAGTCCGAACCACAAGTACCGGGTCCATGATTCTGGGCGTATACTGGGGGGACGGGAACGACTCCCATTAACCCCTGACTATACCGGGGATACGCTTATCACAATGCCTTTCTGGCCTGTGCTGAAGCAGGGCATTCTGGCAACCAAGTGGCTTGACCTTTATTAGTGAGCCTGGTTACCCCCTCTCGGAACCACAGACTTAGAAATCGCCAGCTCATATACAGTGCATAAAATATATTTAAATATATACCCTTATAAACCATTTTAATAAAAAATATCACAAAATTCTTCTAAGTCCCTCAGGAAGAGTGAAAGATGCGCACGTTCATTTTCAGAGCTCCTAGACCTTCCTATAAGAAGTTAGCCAAAAAGTAGCTTCGAAAAACGTTTAGGTTAAATTTGAGAGTTGCTTCTAATGTACCAAAGCTGGACTTAGACATAATTTCACTCTCACAACATTATAGCTGGTTGGAGACAGTCCGAACCACAAGTACCGGGTCCATGGTTCTGGGCGTATACTGGGGGGACGGGGACGACTCCCATTAACCCCTGACTATACCGGGGATACGCTTATCACAATGCCTTTCTGGTCTGTGCTGAAGCAGGGCATTCTGGCAGCCAAGTGGCTTGACCTTTATTAGTGAGCCTGGTTACCCCCTCTCGGAACCACAGACTTAGAAATCGCCAGCTCATATACAGTGCATAAAATATATTTACATATATACCCTTATACACCATTTTAATAAAAAATATCACAAAATTCTTCTAAGACCCTCGGGAAGAGTGAAAGATGCGCACGTTCATTTTCAGAGCTCCTAGACCTTCCTATAAGACGTTAGCCAAAAAGTAGCTTCGAAAAACGCTTAGGTTAAGTTTGAGAGTTGCTTCTAATGTACCAAAGCTGGACTTAGACATAATTTCACTCACAACATTATGGCTGGTTGGAGACAGTCCGAACCACAAGTACCGGGTCCATGGTTCTGGGCGTATACTGGGGGGACGGGAACGAGTCCCATTAACCCCTGACTATACCGGGGATACGCTTATCACAATGCCTTTCTGGTCTGTGCTGAAGCAGGGCATTCTGGCAGCCAAGTGGCTTGACCTTTATTAGTGAGCCTGGTTACCCCCTCTCGGAACCACAGACTTAGAAATCGCCAGCTCATATACAGTGCATAAAATATATTTAAATATATACCCTTATACACCATTTTAATAAAAAATATCACAAAATTCTTCTAAGTTCCTCAGGAAGAGTGAAAGATGCGCACGTTCATTTTCAGAGCTCCTAGACCTTCCTATAAGAAGTTAGCCAAAAAGTAGCTTCGAAAAACGCTTAGGTTAAGTTTGAGAGTTACTTCTAATGTACCAAAGCTGGACTTAGACATAATTTCACTCTCACAACATTATGGTTGGTTGGAGAGAGTCCGAACCACAAGTACCGGGTCCATGGTTCTGGGCGTATACTGGGTGGACGGGGACGTTTCCCATTAACCCCTGACTATACCGGGGATACGCTTATCACAATGCCTTTCTGGTCTGTGCTGAAGCAGGGCATTCTGGCAGCCAAGTGGCTTGACCTTTATTAGTGAGCCTGGTTACCCCCTCTCGGAACCACAGACTTAGAAATCGCCAGCTCATATACAGTGCATAAAATATATTTAAATATATACCCTTATACACCATTTTAATAAAAAATATCACAAAATTCTTCTAAGACCCTCGGGAAGAGTGAAAGATGCGCACGTTCATTTTCAGAGCTCCTAGACCTTCCTATAAGACGTTAGCCAAAAAGTAGCTTCGAAAAACGCTTAGGTTAAGTTTGAGAGTTGCTTCTAATGTACCAAAGCTGGACTTAGACATAATTTCACTCACAACATTATGGCTGGTTGGAGACAGTCCGAACCCCAAGTACCGGGTCCATGGTTCTGGGCGTATACTGGGGGGACGGGAACGAGTCCCATTAACCCCTGACTATACCGGGGATACGCTTATCACAATGCCTTTCTGGTCTGTGCTGAAGCAGGGCATTCTGGCAGCCAAGTGGCTTGACCTTTATTAGTGAGCCTGGTTACCCCCTCTCGGAACCACAGACTTAGAAATCGCCAGCTCATATACAGTGCATAAAATATATTTAAATATATACCCTTTTACACCATTTTAATAAAAAATATCACAAAATTCTTCTAAGTCCCTCAGGAAGAGTGAAAGATGCGCACGTTCATTTTCAGAGCTCCTAGACCTTCCTATAAGATGTTAGCCAAAAAGTAGCTTCGAAAAACGCTTAGGTTAAGTTTGAGAGTTACTTCTAATGTACCAAAGCTGGACTTAGACATAATTTCACTCTCACAACATTATGGCTGGTTGGAGAGAGTCCGAACCACAAGTACCGGGTCCATGGTTCTGGGTGTATACTGGGGGGACGGGGACGACTCCCATTAACCCCTGACTATACCGGGGATACGCTTATCACAATGCCTTTCTGGTCTGTGCTGAAGCAGGGCATTCTGGCAGCCAAGTGGCTTGACCTTTATTAGTGAGCCTGGTTACCCCCTCTCGGAACCACAGACTTAGAAATCGCCAGCTCATATACAGTGCATAAAATATATTTAAATATATACCCTTATACACCATTTTAATAAAAAATATCACAAAATTCTTCTAAGACCCTCGGGAAGAGTGAAAGATGCGCACGTTCATTTTCAGAGCTCCTAGACCTTCCTATAAGAAGTTAGCCAAAAAGTAGCTTCGAAAAACGCTTAGGTTAAGTTTGAGAGTTGCTTCTAATGTACCAAAGCTGGACTTAGACATAATTTCACTCACAACATTATGGCTGGTTGGAGACAGTCCGAACCACAAGTACCGGGTCCATGGTTCTGGGCGTATACTGGGGGGACGGGAACGAGTCCCATTAACCCCTGACTATACCGGGGAAACGCTTATCACAATGCCTTTCTGGTCTGTGCTGAAGCAGGGCATTCTGGCAGCCAAGTGGCTTGACCTTTATTAGTGAGCCTGGTTACCCCCTCTCGGAACCACAGACTTAGAAATCGCCAGCTCATATACAGTGCATAAAATATATTTAAATATATACCCTTATACACCATTTTAATAAAAAATATCACAAAATTCTTCTAAGTCCCTCAGGAAGAGTGAAAGATGCGCACGTTCATTTTCAGAGCTCCTAGACCTTCCTATAAGATGTTAGCCAAAAAGTAGCTTCGAAAAACGCTTAGGTTAAGTTTGAGAGTTACTTCTAATGTACCAAAGCTGGACTTAGACATAATTTCACTCTCACAACATTATGGCTGGTTGGAGAGAGTCCGAACCACAAGTACCGGGTCCATGGTTCTGGGTGTATACTGGGGGGACGGGGACGACTCCCATTAACCCCTGACTATACCGGGGATACGCTTATCACAATGCCTTTCTGGTCTGTGCTGAAGCAGGGCATTCTGGCAGCCAAGTGGCTTGACCTTTATTAGTGAGCCTGGTTACCCCCTCTCGGAACCACAGACTTAGAAATCGCCAGCTCATATACAGTGCATAAAATATATTTAAATATATACCCTTATACACCATTTTAATAAAAAATATCACAAAATTCTTCTAAGACCCTCGGGAAGAGTGAAAGATGCGCACTTTCATATTCAGAGCTCATAGACCTTCCTATAAGAAGTTAGCCAAAAAGTAGCTTCGAAAAACGCTTAGGTTAAGTTTGAGAGTTGCTTCTAATGTACCAAAGCTGGACTTAGACATAATTTCACTCACAACATTATGGCTGGTTGGAGACAGTCCGAACCACAAGTACCGGGTCCATGGTTCTGGGCGTATACTGGGGGGACGGGAACGAGTCCCATTAACCCCTGACTATACCGGCGATACGCTTATCACAATGCCTTTCTGGTCTGTGCTGAAGCAGGGCATTCTGGCAGCCAAGTGGCTTGACCTTTATTAGTGAGCCTGGTTACCCCCTCTCGGAACCACAGACTTAGAAATCGCCAGCTCATATACAGTGCATAAAATATATTTATATATATACCCTTATACACCATTTTAATAAAAAATATCACAAAATTCTTCTAAGTCCCTCGGGAAGAGTGAAAGACGCGCACGTTCATTTTCAGAGCTTCTAGACCTTCGTATAAGAAGTTAGCCAAAAAGTAGCTTCGAAAAACGCTTACAGTAGGTCAAGTTTGAGAGTTGCTTCTAATGTACCAAAGCTGGACTTAGACATAATTATACTCTCACAACATTATGGCTGGTTGGAGACAGTCCGAACCACAAGTACCGGGTTCATGGTTCTGGGCGTATACTGGGGGGACGGGGACGACTCCCATTAACCCCTGACTATACCGGGGATACGCTTATCACAATGACTTTCTGGTCTGTGCTGAAAAAGGGCATTCTGGCAGCCAAGTGGCTTGACCTTTATTAGTGAGCCTGGTTACCCCCTCTCGGAACCACAGACTTAGAAATCGCCAGCTCATATACAGTGCATAAAATATATTTATATATATACCCTTATACACCATTTTAATAAAAAATATCACAAAATTCTTCTAAGTCCCCCGAGAAGAGTGTAAGATGCGCACGTTCATTTTCAGAGCTCCTAGACCTTCCTATAAGAAGTTAGCCAAAAAGTAGCTTCGAAAAACGCTTAGGTTAAGTTTGATAGTTGCTTCTAATGTACCAAAGCTGGACATAGACATAATTTCACTCTCACAACATTATGGCTGGTTGGAGACAGTCCGAACCACAAGTACCGGGTCCATGGTTCTGGGCGTATACTGGGGGGACGGGGACGACTCCCATTAACCCCTGACTATACCGGGGATACGCTTATCACAATGCCTTTCTGGTCTGTGCTGAAGCAGGGCATTCTGGCAGCCAAGTGGCTTGACCTTTATTAGTGAGCCTGGTTACCCCCTCTCGGAACCACAGACTTAGAAATCGCCAGCTCATATACAGTGCATAAAATATATTTACATATATACCCTTATACACCATTTTAATAAAAAATATCACAAAATTCTTCTAAGACCCTAGGGAAGAGTGAAAGATGCGCACGTTCATTTTCAGAGCTCCTAGACCTTCCTATAAGACGTTAGCCAAAAAGTAGCTTCGAAAAACGCTTAGGTTAAGTTTGAGAGTTGCTTCTAATGTACCAAAGCTGGACTTAGACATAATTTCACTCACAACATTATGGCTGGTTGGAGACAGTACGAACCACAAGTACCGGGTCCATGGTTCTGGGCGTATACTGGGGGGATGGGAACGAGTCCCATTAACCCCTGACTATACCGGGGATACGCTTATCACAATGCCTTTCTGGTCTGTGCTGAAGCAGGGCATTCTGGCAGCCAAGTGGCTTGACCTTTATTAGTGAGCCTGGTTACCCCCTCTCGGAACCACAGACTTAGAAATCGCCAGCTCATATACAGTGCATAAAATATATTTAAATATATACCCTTATACACCATTTTAATAAAAAATATCACAAAATTCTTCTAAGTTCCTCAGGAAGAGTGAAAGATGCGCACGTTCATTTTCAGAGCTCCTAGACCTTCCTATAAGAAGTTAGCCAAAAAGTAGCTTCGAAAAACGCTTAGGTTAAGTTTGAGAGTTACTTCTAATGTACCAAAGCTGGACTTAGACATAATTTCACTCTCACAACATTATGGTTGGTTGGAGACAGTCCGAACCACAAGTACCGGGTCCATGGTTCTGGGCGTATACTGGGTGGACGGGGACGTTTCCCATTAACCCCTGACTATACCGGGGATACGCTTATCACAATGCCTTTCTGGTCTGTGCTGAAGCAGGGCATTCTGGCAGCCAAGTGGCTTGACCTTTATTAGTGAGCCTGGTTACCCCCTCTCGGAACCACAGACTTAGAAATCGCCAGCTCATATACAGTGCATAAAATATATTTAAATATATACCCTTATACACCATTTTAATAAAAAATATCACAAAATTCTTCTAAGTTCCTCAGGAAGAGTGAAAGATGCGCACGTTCATTTTCAGAGCTCCTAGACCTTCCTATAAGAAGTTAGCCAAAAAGTAGCTTCGAAAAACGCTTAGGTTAAGTTTGAGAGTTACTTCTAATGTACCAAAGCTGGACTTAGACATAATTTCACTCTCACAACATTATGGTTGGTTGGAGAGAGTCCGAACCACAAGTACCGGGTCCATGGTTCTGGGCGTATACTGGGTGGACGGGGACGTTTCCCATTAACCCCTGACTATACCGGGGATACGCTTATCACAATGCCTTTCTGGTCTGTGCTGAAGCAGGGCATTCTGGCAGCCAAGTGGCTTGACCTTTATTAGTGAGCCTGGTTACCCCCTCTCGGAACCACAGACTTAGAAATCGCCAGCTCATATACAGTGCATAAAATATATTTAAATATATACCCTTATACACCATTTTAATAAAAAATATCACAAAATTCTTCTAAGACCCTCGGGAAGAGTGAAAGATGCGCACGTTCATTTTCAGAGCTCCTAGACCTTCCTATAAGAAGTTAGCCAAAAAGTAGCTTCGAAAAACGCTTAGGTTAAGTTTGAGAGTTGCTTCTAATGTACCAAAGCTGGACTTAGACATAATTTCACTCACAACATTATGGCTGGTTGGAGACAGTCCGAACCACAAGTACCGGGTCCATGGTTCTGGGCGTATACTGGGGGGACGGGAACGAGTCCCATTAACCCCTGACTATACCGGGGATACGCTTATCACAATGCCTTTCTGGTCTGTGCTGAAGCAGGGCATTCTGGCAGCCAAGTGGCTTGACCTTTATTAGTGAGCCTGGTTACCCCCTCTCGGAACCACAGACTTAGAAATCGCCAGCTCATATACAGTGCATAAAATATATTTAAATATATACCCTTATACACCATTTTAATAAAAAATATCACAAAATTCTTCTAAGTCCCTCAGGAAGAGTGAAAGATGCGCACGTTCATTTTCAGAGCTCCTAGACCTTCCTATAAGAAGTTAGCCAAAAAGTAGCTTCGAAAAACGCTTAGGTTAAGTTTGAGAGTTACTTCTAATGTACCAAAGCTGGACTTAGACATAATTTCACTCTCACAACATTATGGCTGGTTGGAGAGAGTACGAACCACAAGTACCGGGTCCATGGTTCTGGGCGTATACTGGGGGGACGGGGACGAGTCCCATTAACCCCTGACTATACCGGGGATACGCTTATCACAATGCCTTTCTGGTCTATGCTGAAGCAGGGCATTCTGGCAGCCAAGTGGCTTGACCTTTATTAGTGAGCCTGGTTAACCCCTCTCGGAACCACAGACTTAGAAATCGCCAGCTCATATACAGTGCATAAAATATATTTATATAATATATTTATATATATATACCCTTATACACCATTTTAATAAAAAATATCACAAAATTCTTCTAAGTTCCTCAGGAAGAGTGAAAGATGCGCACGTTCATTTTCAGAGCTCCTAGACCTTCCTATAAGTAGTTAGCCAAAAAGTAGCTTCGAAAAACGCTTAGGTAAAGTTTGAGAGTTGCTTCTAATGTACCAAAGCTGGACTTAGACATAATTTCACTCTCACAACATTATGGCTGGTTGGAGACAGTCCGAACCACAAGTACCGGGTCCATGGTTCTGGGCGTATACTGGGGGGACGGGAACGACTCCCATTAACCCCTGACTATACCGGGGATACGCTTATCACAATGCCTTTCTGGTCTGTGCTGAAGCAGGGCATTCTGGCAGCCAAGTGGCTTGACCTTTATTAGTGAGCCTGGTTACCCCCTCTCGGAACCACAGACTTAGAAATCGCCAGCTCATATACAGTGCATAAAATATATTTAAATATATACCCTTATACACCATTTTAATAAAAAATATCACAAAATTCTTCTAAGTCCCTCAGGAAGAGTGAAAGATGCGCACGTTCATTTTCAGAGCTCCTAGACCTTCCTATAAGAAGTTAGCCAAAAAGTAGCTTCGAAAAACGCTTAGGTTAAGTTTGAGAGTTACTTCTAATGTACCAAAGCTGGACTTAGACATAATTTCACTCTCACAACATTATGGCTGGTTGGAGAGAGTACGAACCACAAGTACCGGGTCCATGGTTCTGGGCGTATACTGGGGGGACGGGGACGAGTCCCATTAACCCCTGACTATACCGGGGATACGCTTATCACAATGCCTTTCTGGTCTGTGCTGAAGCAGGGCATTCTGGCAGCCAAGTGGCTTGACCTTTATTAGTGAGCCTGGTTAACCCCTCTCGGAACCACAGACTTAGAAATCGCCAGCTCATATACAGTGCATAAAATATATTTATATAATATATTTATATATATATACCCTTATACACCATTTTAATAAAAAATATCACAAAATTCTTCTAAGTCCCGCAGGAAGATTGAAAGATGCGCACGTTCATTTTCAGAGCTCCTAGACCTTCCTATAAGAAGTTAGCCAAAAAGTAGCTTCGAAAAACGCTTAGGTTAAGTTTGAGAGTTACTTCTAATGTACCAAAGCTGGACTTAGACATAATTGCACTCTCACAACATTATGGCTGGTTGGAGAGAGTCCGAACCACAAGTACCGGGTCCATGGTTCTGGGCGTATACTGGGGGGACGGGGACGACTCCCATTAACCCCTGACTATACCGGGGATACGCTTATCACAATGCCTTTCTGGTATGTGCTGAAGCAGGGCATTCTGGCAGCCAAGTGGCTTGACCTTTATTAGTGAGCCTGGTTACCCCCTCTCGGAACCACAGACTTAGAAATCGCCAGCTCATATACAGTGCATAAAATATATTTAAATATATACCCTTATACACCATTTTAATAAAAAATATCACAAAATTCTTCTAAGTTCCTCAGGAAGAGTGAAAGATGCGCACGTTCATTTTCAGAGCTCCTAGACCTTCCTATAAGAAGTTAGCCAAAAAGTAGCTTCGAAAAACGCTTAGGTTAAGTTTGAGAGTTACTTCTAATGTACCAAAGCTGGACTTAGACATAATTTCACTCTCACAACATTATGGTTGGTTGGAGACAGTCCGAACCACAAGTACCGGGTCCATGGTTCTGGGCGTATACTGGGTGGACGGGGACGTTTCCCATTAACCCCTGACTATACCGGGGATACGCTTATCACAATGCCTTTCTGGTCTGTGCTGAAGCAGGGCATTCTGGCAGCCAAGTGGCTTGACCTTTATTAGTGAGCCTGGTTACCCCCTCTCGGAACCACAGACTTAGAAATCGCCAGCTCATATACAGTGCATAAAATATATTTAAATATATACCCTTATACACCATTTTAATAAAAAATATCACAAAATTCTTCTAAGTTCCTCAGGAAGAGTGAAAGATGCGCACGTTCATTTTCAGAGCTCCTAGACCTTCCTATAAGAAGTTAGCCAAAAAGTAGCTTCGAAAAACGCTTAGGTTAAGTTTGAGAGTTACTTCTAATGTACCAAAGCTGGACTTAGACATAATTTCACTCTCACAACATTATGGTTGGTTGGAGAGAGTCCGAACCACAAGTACCGGGTCCATGGTTCTGGGCGTATACTGGGTGGACGGGGACGTTTCCCATTAACCCCTGACTATACCGGGGATACGCTTATCACAATGCCTTTCTGGTCTGTGCTGAAGCAGGGCATTCTGGCAGCCAAGTGGCTTGACCTTTATTAGTGAGCCTGGTTACCCCCTCTCAGAACCACAGACTTAGAAATCGCCAGCTCATATACAGTGCATAAAATATATTTAAATATATACCCTTATACACCATTTTAATAAAAAATATCACAAAATTCTTCTAAGTCCCTCAGGAAGAGTGAAAGATGCGCACGTTCATTTTCAGAGCTCCTAGACCTTCCTATAAGTAGTTAGCCAAAAAGTAGCTTCGAAAAACGCTTAGGTAAAGTTTGAGAGTTGCTTCTAATGTACCAAAGCTGGACTTAGACATAATTTCACTCTCACAACATTATGGCTGGTTGGAGACAGTCCGAACCACAAGTACCGGGTCCATGGTTCTGGGCGTATACTGGGGGGACGGGAACGACTCCCATTAACCCCTGACTATACCGGGGATACGCTTATCACAATGCCTTTCTGGTCTGTGCTAAGCAGGGCATTCTGGCAGCCAAGTGGCTTGACCTTTATTAGTGAGCCTGGTTACCCCCTCTCGGAACCACAGACTTAGAAATCGCCAGCTCATATACAGTGCATAAAATATATTTAAATATATACCCTTATACACCATTTTAATAAAATATATCACAAAATTCTTCTAAGACCCTCGGGAAGAGTGAAAGATGCGCACGTTCATTTTCAGAGCTCCTAGACCTTCCTATAAGAAGTTAGCCAAAATGTAGCTTCGAAAAACGCTTAGGTTAAGTTTCAGAGTTGCTTCTAATGTACCAAAGCTGGACTTAGACATAATTTCACTCACAACATTATGGCTGGTTGGAGACAGTCCGAACCACAAGTACCGGGTCCATGGTTCTGGGCGTATACTGGGGGGACAGGGACGACTCCCATTAACCCCTGACTAATCCTGGTGATACGCTTATCACAATGCCTTTCTGGTCTGTGCTAAGCAGGGCATTCTGGCAGCCAAGTGGCTTGACCTTTATTAGTGAGCCTGGTTACCCGCTCTCGGAACCACAGACTTAGAAATCGCCAGCTCAAATACAGTGCATAAAATATATTTAAATATATACCCTTATACACCATTTTAATAAAAAATATCACAAAATTCGTCTAAGTCCCTCCGGAAGAGTGAAAGACGCGCACGTTCATTTTGAGAGCTCCTAGACCTTCCTATAAGAAGTTAGCAAAAAAGTAGCTTCGAAAAATGCTTAGATTAAGTTTCAGAGTTGCTTCTAATATACCAAAGCTGGACTTAGACATAATTTCACTCTCACAACATTATGGCTGGTTTGAGACAGTCCAAACCACAAGTACCGGGTCCATGGTTCTGGGCGTATACTGGGGGGACGGGACGACTCCCATTAACCCCTGACTATACCGGGGATACGCTTATCACAATGCCTTTCTGGTCTGTGCTGAAGCAGGGCATTCTGGCAGCTAAGTGTCTTGACCTTTATTAGTGAGCCTGGTTACCCCCTCTCGGAACCACAGACTTAGAAATCGCCAGCTCATATACAGTGCATAAAAAAAAATATATATATATACCCTTATACACCATTTTAATAAAAAATATCACAAAATTCTTCTAAGTCCCTCGGGAAGAGTGAAAGACGCGCACGTTCATTTTCAAAACTCCTAGACCTTCCTATAAGAAGTTAGCCAAAAAGTAGCTTCGAAAAATGCTTAGATTAAGTTTCAGAGTTGCTTCTAATATACCAAAGCTGGACTTAGACATAATTTCACTCTCACAACATTATGGCTGGTTTGAGACAGTCCAAACCACAAGTACCGGGTCCATGGTTCTGGGCGTATACTGGGGGGACGGGACGACTCCCATTAACCCCTGACTATACCGGGGATACGCTTATCACAATGCCTTTCTGGTCTGTGCTGAAGCAGGGCATTCTGGCAGCTAAGTGTCTTGACCTTTATTAGTGAGCCTGGTTACCCCCTCTCGGAACCACAGACTTAGAAATCGCCAGCTCATATACAGTGCATAAAAAAAATATATATATATACCCTTATACACCATTTTAATAAAAAATATCACAAAATTCTTCTAAGTCCCTCGGGAAGAGTGAAAGACGCGCACGTTCATTTTCAAAACTCCTAGACCTTCCTATAAGAAGTTAGCCAAAAAGTAGCTTCGAAAAACGCTTAGGTTAAGTTTCAGAGTTGCTTCTAATGTACCAAAGCTGGACTTAGACATAATTTCACTCTCACAACATTATGGCTGGTTGGAGACAGTCCGAACCACAAGTACCGGGTCCATGGTTCTGGGCGTATACTGGGGGGACGGGAACGACTCCCATTAACCCCTGACTATACCGGGGATACGCTTATCACAATGCCTTTCTGGTCTGTGCTAAGCAGGGCATTCTGGCAGCCAAGTGGCTTGACCTTTATTAGTGAGCCTGGTTACCCCCTCTCGGAACCACAGACTTAGAAATCGCCAGCTCATATACAGTGCATAAAATATATTTAAATATATACCCTTATACACCATTTTAATAAAATATATCACAAAATTCTTCTAAGACCCTCGGGAAGAGTGAAAGATGCGCACGTTCATTTTCAGAGCTCCTAGACCTTCCTATAAGAAGTTAGCCAAAATGTAGCTTCGAAAAACGCTTAGGTTAAGTTTCAGAGTTGCTTCTAATGTACCAAAGCTGGACTTAGACATAATTTCACTCACAACATTATGGCTGGTTGGAGACAGTCCGAACCATAAGTACCGGGTCCATGGTTCTGGGCGTATACTGGGGGGACGGGGGGGACTCCCATTAACCCCTGACTATACCGGGGATACGCTTATCACAATGCCTTTCTGGTCTGTGCTGAAGCAGGGCATTCTGGCAGCCAAGTGGCTTGACCTTTATTAGTGAGCCTGGTTACCCCCTCTCGGAACCACAGACTTAGAAATCGCCAGCTCATATACAGTGCATAAAATATATTTAAATATATACCCTTATACACCATTTTAATTAAAATTATCACACAATTCTTCTAAGTCCCTCGAGAAGAGTGAAAGATGCGCACGTTCATTTTCAGAGCTCCTAGACCTTCCTATTAGAAGTTAGCCAAAAAGTAGCTTCGAAAAACGCTTAGGTTAAGTTTGAGAGTTTTTTCTAATGTACCAAAGCTGGACTTAGACATAATTTCACTCTCACAACATTATGGCTGGTTGGAGACAGTCCGAACCACAAGTACCGGGTCCATGGTTCTGGCCGTATACTGGGGGGACGGGAACGACTCCCATTAACCCCTGACTATACCGGGGATACGCTTATCACAATGCCTTTCTGGTCTGTGCTAAGCAGGGCATTCTGGCAACCAAGTGGCTTGACCTTTATTAGTGAGCCTGGTTACCCCCTCTCGGAACCACAGACTTAGAAATCGCCAGCTCATATACAGTGCATAAAATATATTTAAATATATACCCTTATACACCATTTTAATAAAAATTATCACACAATTCTTCTAAGTCCCTCGGGAAGAGTGAAAGATGCGCACGTTCATTTTCAGAGCTCCTAGACCTTCCTATAAGAAGTTAGCCAAAAAGTAGCTTCGAAAAACGCTTAGGTTAAGTTTGAGAGTTGCTTCTAATGTACCAAAGCTGGACTTAGACATAATTTCACTCTCACAACATTATGGCTGGTTGGAGACAGTCCGAACCACAAGTACCGGGTCCATGGTTCTGGGCGTATACTGGGGGGACGGGAACGACTCCCATTAACCCCTGACTATACCGGGGATACGCTTATCACAATGCCTTTCTGGTCTGTGCTAAGCAGGGCATTCTGGCAGCCAAGTGGCTTGACCTTTATTAGTGAGCCTGGTTACCCCCTCTCAGAACCACAGACTTAGAAATCGCCAGCTCATATACAGTGCATAAAATATATTTAAATATATACCCTTATACACCATTTTAATAAAAAATATCACAAAATTCTTCCAAGTCCCTCAGGAAGAGTGAAAGATGCGCACGTTCATTTTCAGAGCTCCTAGACCTTCCTATAAGTAGTTAGCCAAAAAGTAGCTTCGAAAAACGCTTAGGTTAAGTTTGAGAGTTGCTTCTAATGTACCAAAGCTGGACTTAGACATAATTTCACTCTCACAACATTATGGCTGGTTGGAGACAGTCCGAACCACAAGTACCGGGTCCATGGTTCTGGGCGTATACTGGGGGGACGGGAACGACTCCCATTAACCCCTGACTATACCGGTTGATACGCTTATCACAATGCCTTTCTGGTCTGTGCTAAGCAGGGCATTCTGGCAGCCAAGTGGCTTGACCTTTATTAGTGAGCCTGGTTACCCGCTCTCGGAACCACAGACTTAGAAATCGCCAGCTCAAATACAGTGCATAAAATATATTTAAATATATACCCTTATACACCATTTTAATAAAAAATATCACAAAATTCGTCTAAGTCCCTCCGGAAGAGTGAAAGACGCGCACGTTCATTTTGAGAGCTCCTAGACCTTCCTATAAGAAGTTAGCCAAAAAGTAGCTTCGAAAAACGCTTAGATTAAGTTTCAGAGTTGCTTCTAATATACCAAAGCTGGACTTAGACATAATTTCACTCTCACAACATTATGGCTGGTTTGAGACAGTCCAAACCACAAGTACCGGGTCCATGGTTCTGGGCGTATACTGGGGGGACGGGACGACTCCCATTAACGCCTGACTATACCGGGGATACGCTTATCACAATGCCTTTCTGGTCTGTGCTGAAGCAGGGCATTCTGGCAGCTAAGTGTCTTGACCTTTATTAGTGAGCCTGGTTACCCCCTCTCGGAACCACAGACTTAGAAATCGCCAGCTCATATACAGTGCATAAAAAAAATATATATATATACCCTTATACACCATTTTAATAAAAAATATCACAAAATTCTTCTAAGTCCCTCGGGAAGAGTGAAAGACGCGCACGTTCATTTTCAAAACTCCTAGACCTTCCTATAAGAAGTTAGCCAAAAAGTAGCTTCGAAAAACGCTTAGGTTAAGTTTCAGAGTTGCTTCTAATGTACCAAAGCTGGACTTAGACATAATTTCACTCTCACAACATTATGGCTGGTTGGAGACAGTCCGAACCACAAGTACCGGGTCCATGGTTCTGGGCGTATACAGGGGGGACGGGAACGACTCCCATTAACCCCTGACTATACCGGGGATACGCTTATCACAATGCCATTCTGGTCTGTGCTAAGCAGGGCATTCTGGCAGCCAAGTGGCTTGACCTTTATTAGTGAGCCTGGTTACCCCCTCTCGGAACCACAGACTTAGAAATCGCCAGCTCATATACAGTGCATAAAATATATTTAAATATATACCCTTATACACCATTTTAATAAAATATATCACAAAATTCTTCTAAGACCCTCGGGAAGAGTGAAAGATGCGCACGTTCATTTTCAGAGCTCCTAGACCTTCCTATAAGAAGTTAGCCAAAATGTAGCTTCGAAAAACGCTTAGGTTAAGTTTCAGAGTTGCTTCTAATGTACCAAAGCTGGACTTAGACATAATTTCACTCACAACATTATGGCTGGTTGGAGACAGTCCGAACCACAAGTACCGGGTCCAAGGTTCAGGGCGTATACTGGGGGGACGGGGACGATTCCCATTAACCCCTGACTATACCGGGGATACGCTTATCACAATGCCTTTCTGGTCTGTGCTGAAGCAGTGCATTCTGGAAACCAAGTGGCTTGACCTTTATTAGTGAGCCTGGTTACCCCCTCTCGGAACCACAGACTTAGAAATCGCCAGCTCATATACAGTGCATAAAATATATTTAAATATATACCCTTATACACCATTTTAATAAAAATTATCATATATTTCTTCTAAGTCCCTCGGGAAGAGTGAACGATGCGCACGTTCATTTTCAGAGCTCCTAGACCTTCCTATAAGAAGTTAGCCAAAAAGTAGCTTCGAAAAACGCTTAGGTTAAGTTTGAGAGTTGCTTCTAATGTACCAAAGCTGGACTTAGACATAATTTCACTCTCACAACATTATGGTTGGTTGGAGACAGCCCGAACCACAAGTACCGGGTCCATGGTTCTGGGCGTATACTGGGGGGACGGGAACGACTCCCATTAACCCCTGACTATACCGGGGATACGCTTATCACAATGCCTTTCTGGTCTGTGCTGAAGCAGTGCATTCTGGAAACCAAGTGGCTTGACCTTTATTAGTGAGCCTGGTTACCCCCTCTCGGAACCACAGACTTAGAAATCGCCAGCTCATATACAGTGCATAAAATATATTTAAATATATACCCTTATACACCATTTTAATAAAAAATATCACAAAATTCTTCTAAGTCCCTCAGGAAGAGTGAAAGATGCGCACGTTCATTTTCAGAGCTTCTAGACCTTCCTATAAGAAGTTAGCCAAAAAGTAGCTTCGAAAAACGCTTAGGTTAAGTTTTAGAGTTGCTTCTAATGTACCAAAGCTGGACTTAGACATAATTTCACTCACAACATTATGGCTGGTTGGAGACAGTCCGAACCACAAGTACCGGGTCCATGGTTCTGGGCGTATACTGGGGGGACGGGGGGGACTCCCATTAACCCCTGACTATACCGGGGATACGCTTATCACAATGCCTTTCTGGTCTGTGCTGAAGCAGGGCATTCTGGCAGCCAAGTGGCTTGACCTTTATTAGTGAGCCTGGTTACCCCCTCTCGGAACCACAGACTTAGAAATCGCCAGCTCATATACAGTGCATAAAATATATTTAAATATATACCCTTATACACCATTTTAATTAAAATTATCACACAATTCTTCTAAGTCCCTCGGGAAGAGTGAAAGATGCGCACGTTCATTTTCAGAGCTCCTAGACCTTCCTATAAGAAGTTAGCCAAAAAGCAGCTTCGAAAAACGCTTAGGTTAAGTTTGAGAGTTTTTTCTAATGTACCAAAGCTGGACTTAGACATAATTTCACTCTCACAACATTATGGCTGGTTGGAGGCAGTCCGAACCACAAGTACCGGGTCCATGGTTCTGGCCGTATACTGGGGGGACGGGAACGACTCCCATTAACCCCTGACTATACCGGGGATACGCTTATCACAATGCCTTTCTGGTCTGTGCTAAGCAGGGCATTCTGGCAACCAAGTGGCTTGACCTTTATTAGTGAGCCTGGTTACCCCCTCTCGGAACCACAGACTTAGAAATCGCCAGCTCATATACAGTGCATAAAATATATTTAAATATATACCCTTATACACCATTTTAATAAAAATTATCACACAATTCTTCTAAGTCCCTCGGGAAGAGTGAAAGATGCGCACGTTCATTTTCAGAGCTCCTAGACCTTCCTATAAGAAGTTAGCCAAAAAGTAGCTTCGAAAAACGCTTAGGTTAAGTTTGAGAGTTGCTTCTAATGTACCAAAGCTGGACTTAGACATAATTTCACTCTCACAACATTATGGCTGGTTGGAGACAGTCCGAACCACAAGTACCGGGTCCATGGTTCTGGGCGTATACTGGGGGGACGGGGACGACTCCCATTAACCGTTGACTATACCGGGGATACGCATATCACAATGCCTTTCTGGTCTGTGCTGAAGCAGGGCATTCTGGAAGCCAAGTGGCTTGACCTTTATTAGTGAGCCTGGTTACCCCCTCTCGGAACCACAATCTTAGAAATCGCCAGCTCATATACAGTGCATAAAATATATTTAAATATATACCCTTATACACCATTTTAATAAAAATTATCACACAATTCTTCTAAGTCCCTCGGGAAGAGTGAAAGATGCGCACGTTCATTTTCAGAGCTCCTAGACCTTCCTATAAGAAGTTAGCCAAAAAGTAGCTTCGAAAAACGCTTAGGTTAAGTTTGAGAGTTGCTTCTAATGTACCAAAGCTGGACTTAGACATAATTTCACTCACAACATTATGGCTGGTTGGAGACAGTCCGAACCACAAGTACCGGGTCCATGGTTCTGGGCGTATACTGGGGGGACGGGGACGACTCCCATTAACCCCTGACTATACCGGGGATACGCTTATCACAATGCCTTTCTGGTCTGTGCTAAGCAGGGCATTCTGGCAGCCAAGTGGCTTGACCTTTATTAGTGAGCCTGGTTACCCGCTCTCGGAACCACAGACTTAGAAATCGCCAGTTCAAATACAGTGCATAAAATATATTTAAATATATACCCTTATACACCATTTTAATAAAAAATATCACAAAATTCGTCTAAGTCCCTCCGGAAGAGTGAAAGACGCGCACGTTCATTTTGAGAGCTCCTAGACCTTCCTATAAGAAGTTAGCCAAAAAGTAGCTTCGAAAAACGCTTAGATTAAGTTTCAGAGTTGCTTCTAATATACCAAAGCTGGACTTAGACATAATTTCACTCTCACAACATTATGGCTGGTTTGAGACAGTCCAAACCACAAGTACCGGGTCCATGGTTCTGGGCGTATACTGGGGGGACGGGACGACTCCCATTAACCCCTGACTATACCGGGGATACGCTTATCACAATGCCTTTCTGGTCTGTGCTGAAGCAGGGCATTCTGGCAGCTAAGTGTCTTGACCTTTATTAGTGAGCCTGGTTACCCCCTCTCGGAACCACAGACTTAGAAATCGCCAGCTCATATACAGTGCATAAAAAAAATATATATATATACCCTTATACACCATTTTAATAAAAAATATCACAAAATTCTTCTAAGACCCTCGGGAAGAGTGAAAGATGCGCACGTTCATTTTCAGAGCTCCTAGACCTTCCTATAAGAAGTTAGCCAAAATGTAGCTTCGAAAAACGCTTAGGTTAAGTTTCAGAGTTGCTTCTAATGTACCAAAGCTGGACTTAGACATAATTTCACTCACAACATTATGGCTGGTTGGAGACAGTCCGAACCACAAGTACCGGGTCCATGGTTCTGGGCGTATACTGGGGGGACGGGGACGACTCCCATTAACCCCTGACTATACCGGGGATACGCTTATCACAATGCCTTTCTGGTCTGTGCTAAGCAGGGCATTCTGGCAGCCAAGTGGCTTGACCTTTATTAGTGAGCCTGGTTACCCGCTCTCGGAACCACAGACTTAGAAATCGCCAGTTCAAATACAGTGCATAAAATATATTTAAATATATACCCTTATACACCATTTTAATAAAAAATATCACAAAATTCGTCTAAGTCCCTCCGGAAGAGTGAAAGACGCGCACGTTCATTTTGAGAGCTCCTAGACCTTCCTATAAGAAGTTAGCCAAAAAGTAGCTTCGAAAAACGCTTAGATTAAGTTTCAGAGTTGCTTCTAATATACCAAAGCTGGACTTAGACATAATTTCACTCTCACAACATTATGGCTGGTTTGAGACAGTCCAAACCACAAGTACCGGGTCCATGGTTCTGGGCGTATACTGGGGGGACGGGACGACTCCCATTAACCCCTGACTATACCGGGGATACGCTTATCACAATGCCTTTCTGGTCTGTGCTGAAGCAGGGCATTCTGGCAGCTAAGTGTCTTGACCTTTATTAGTGAGCCTGGTTACCCCCTCTCGGAACCACAGACTTAGAAATCGCCAGCTCATATACAGTGCATAAAAAAAATATATATATATACCCTTATACACCATTTTAATAAAAAATATCACAAAATTCTTCTAAGACCCTCGGGAAGAGTGAAAGATGCGCACGTTCATTTTCAGAGCTCCTAGACCTTCCTATAAGAAGTTAGCCAAAATGTAGCTTCGAAAAACGCTTAGGTTAAGTTTCAGAGTTGCTTCTAATGTACCAAAGCTGGACTTAGACATAATTTCACTCACAACATTATGGCTGGTTGGAGACAGTCCGAACCACAAGTACCGGGTCCATGGTTCAGGGCGTATACTGGGGGGACGGGGACGACTCCCATTAACCCCTGACTATACCGGGGATACGCTTATCACAATGCCTTTCTGGTCTGTGCTAAGCAGGGCATTCTGGCAGCCAAGTGGCTTGACCTTTATTAGTGAGCCTGGTTACCCGCTCTCGGAACCACAGACTTAGAAATCGCCAGTTCAAATACAGTGCATAAAATATATTTAAATATATACCCTTATACACCATTTTAATAAAAAATATCACAAAATTCGTCTAAGTCCCTCCGGAAGAGTGAAAGACGCGCACGTTCATTTTGAGAGCTCCTAGACCTTCCTATAAGAAGTTAGCCAAAAAGTAGCTTCGAAAAACGCTTAGATTAAGTTTCAGAGTTGCTTCTAATATACCAAAGCTGGACTTAGACATAATTTCACTCTCACAACATTATGGCTGGTTTGAGACAGTCCAAACCACAAGTACCGGGTCCATGGTTCTGGGCGTATACTGGGGGGACGGGACGACTCCCATTAACCCCTGACTATACCGGGGATACGCTTATCACAATGCCTTTCTGGTCTGTGCTGAAGCAGGGCATTCTGGCAGCTAAGTGTCTTGACCTTTATTAGTGAGCCTGGTTACCCCCTCTCGGAACCACAGACTTAGAAATCGCCAGCTCATATACAGTGCATAAAAAAAATATATATATATACCCTTATACACCATTTTAATAAAAAATATCACAAAATTCTTCTAAGACCCTCGGGAAGAGTGAAAGATGCGCACGTTCATTTTCAGAGCTCCTAGACCTTCCTATAAGAAGTTAGCCAAAATGTAGCTTCGAAAAACGCTTAGGTTAAGTTTCAGAGTTGCTTCTAATGTACCAAAGCTGGACTTAGACATAATTTCACTCACAACATTATGGCTGGTTGGAGACAGTCCGAACCACAAGTACCGGGTCCATGGTTCAGGGCGTATACTGGGGGGACGGGGACGACTCCCATTAACCCCTGACTATACCGGGGATACGCTTATCACAATGCCTTTCTGGTCTGTGCTGAAGCAGTGCATTCTGGAAACCAAGTGGCTTGACCTTTATTAGTGAGCCTGGTTACCCCCTCTCGGAACCACAGACTTAGAAATCGCCAGCTCATATACAGTGCATAAAATATATTTAAATATATACCCTTATACACCATTTTAATAAAAATTATCATATATTTCTTCTAAGTCCCTCGGGAAGAGTGAACGATGCGCACGTTCATTTTCAGAGCTCCTAGACCTTCCTATAAGAAGTTAGCCAAAAAGTAGCTTCGAAAAACGCTTAGGTTAAGTTTGAGAGTTTTTTCTAATGTACCAAAGCTGGACTTAGACATAATTTCACTCTCACAACATTATGGCTGGTTGGAGGCAGTCCGAACCACAAGTACCGGGTCCATGGTTCTGGCCGTATACTGGGGGGACGGGAACGACTCCCATTAACCCCTGACTATACCGGGGATACGCTTATCACAATGCCTTTCTGGTCTGTGCTAAGCAGGGCATTCTGGCAACCAAGTGGCTTGACCTTTATTAGTGAGCCTGGTTACCCCCTCTCGGAACCACAGACTTAGAAATCGCCAGCTCATATACAGTGCATAAAATATATTTAAATATATACCCTTATACACCATTTTAATAAAAATTATCACACAATTCTTCTAAGTCCCTCGGGAAGAGTGAAAGATGCGCACGTTCATTTTCAGAGCTCCTAGACCTTCCTATAAGAAGTTAGCCAAAAAGTAGCTTCGAAAAACGCTTAGGTTAAGTTTGAGAGTTGCTTCTAATGTACCAAAGCTGGACTTAGACATAATTTCACTCTCACAACATTATGGCTGGTTGGAGACAGTCCGAACCACAAGTACCGGGTCCATGGTTCTGGGCGTATACTGGGGGGACGGGGACGACTCCCATTAACCCCTGACTATACCGGGGATACGCATATCACAATGCCTTTCTGGTCTGTGCTGAAGCAGGGCATTCTGGAAGCCAAGTGGCTTGACCTTTATTAGTGAGCCTGGTTACCCCCTCTCGGAACCACAATCTTAGAAATCGCCAGCTCATATACAGTGCATAAAATATATTTAAATATATACCCTTATACACCATTTTAATAAAAATTATCACACAATTCTTCTAAGTCCCTCGGGAAGAGTGAAAGATGCGCACGTTCATTTTCAGAGCTCCTAGACCTTCCTATAAGAAGTTAGCCAAAAAGTAGCTTCGAAAAACGCTTAGGTTAAGTTTGAGAGTTGCTTCTAATGTACCAAAGCTGGACTTAGACATAATTTCACTCACAACATTATGGCTGGTTGGAGACAGTCCGAACCACAAGTACCGGGTCCATGGTTCTGGGCGTATACTGGGGGGACGGGGACGACTCCCATTAACCCCTGACTATACCGGGGATACGCTTATCACAATGCCTTTCTGGTCTGTGCTAAGCAGGGCATTCTGGCAGCCAAGTGGCTTGACCTTTATTAGTGAGCCTGGTTACCCGCTCTCGGAACCACAGACTTAGAAATCGCCAGTTCAAATACAGTGCATAAAATATATTTAAATATATACCCTTATACACCATTTTAATAAAAAATATCACAAAATTCGTCTAAGTCCCTCCGGAAGAGTGAAAGACGCGCACGTTCATTTTGAGAGCTCCTAGACCTTCCTATAAGAAGTTAGCCAAAAAGTAGCTTCGAAAAACGCTTAGATTAAGTTTCAGAGTTGCTTCTAATATACCAAAGCTGGACTTAGACATAATTTCACTCTCACAACATTATGGCTGGTTTGAGACAGTCCAAACCACAAGTACCGGGTCCATGGTTCTGGGCGTATACTGGGGGGACGGGACGACTCCCATTAACCCCTGACTATACCGGGGATACGCTTATCACAATGCCTTTCTGGTCTGTGCTGAAGCAGGGCATTCTGGCAGCTAAGTGTCTTGACCTTTATTAGTGAGCCTGGTTACCCCCTCTCGGAACCACAGACTTAGAAATCGCCAGCTCATATACAGTGCATAAAAAAAATATATATATATACCCTTATACACCATTTTAATAAAAAATATCACAAAATTCTTCTAAGACCCTCGGGAAGAGTGAAAGATGCGCACGTTCATTTTCAGAGCTCCTAGACCTTCCTATAAGAAGTTAGCCAAAATGTAGCTTCGAAAAACGCTTAGGTTAAGTTTCAGAGTTGCTTCTAATGTACCAAAGCTGGACTTAGACATAATTTCACTCACAACATTATGGCTGGTTGGAGACAGTCCGAACCACAAGTACCGGGTCCATGGTTCAGGGCGTATACTGGGGGGACGGGGACGACTCCCATTAACCCCTGACTATACCGGGGATACGCTTATCACAATGCCTTTCTGGTCTGTGCTGAAGCAGTGCATTCTGGAAACCAAGTGGCTTGACCTTTATTAGTGAGCCTGGTTACCCCCTCTCGGAACCACAGACTTAGAAATCGCCAGCTCATATACAGTGCATAAAATATATTTAAATATATACCCTTATACACCATTTTAATAAAAATTATCATATATTTCTTCTAAGTCCCTCGGGAAGAGTGAACGATGCGCACGTTCATTTTCAGAGCTCCTAGACCTTCCTATAAGAAGTTAGCCAAAAAGTAGCTTCGAAAAACGCTTAGGTTAAGTTTGAGAGTTGCTTCTAATGTACCAAAGCTGGACTTAGACATAATTTCACTCTCACAACATTATGGCTGGTTGGAGACAGCCCGAACCACAAGTACCGGGTCCATGGTTCTGGGCGTATACTGGGGGGACGGGAACGACTCCCATTAACCCCTGACTATACCGGGGATACGCTTATCACAATGCCTTTCTGGTCTGTGCTGAAGCAGTGCATTCTGGAAACCAAGTGGCTTGACCTTTATTAGTGAGCCTGGTTACCCCCTCTCGGAACCACAGACTTAGAAATCGCCAGCTCATATACAGTGCATAAAATATATTTAAATATATACCCTTATACACCATTTTAATAAAAAATATCACAAAATTCTTCTAAGTCCCTCAGGAAGAGTGAAAGATGCGCACGTTCATTTTCAGAGCTTCTAGACCTTCCTATAAGAAGTTAGCCAAAAAGTAGCTTCGAAAAACGCTTAGGTTAAGTTTGAGAGTTGCTTCTAATGTACCAAAGCTGGACTTAGACATAATTTCACTCACAACATTATGGCTGGTTGGAGACAGTCCGAACCACAAGTACCGGGTCCATGGTTCTGGGCGTATACTGGGGGGACGGGGGGACTCCCATTAACCCCTGACTATACCGGGGATACGCTTATCACAATGCCTTTCTGGTCTGTGCTGAAGCAGGGCATTCTGGCAGCCAAGTGGCTTGACCTTTATTAGTGAGCCTGGTTACCCCCTCTCGGAACCACAGACTTAGAAATCGCCAGCTCATATACAGTGCATAAAATATATTTAAATATATACCCTTATACACCATTTTAATTAAAATTATCACAAAATTCTTCTAAGTCCCTCGGGAAGAGTGAAAGATGCGCACGTTCATTTTCAGAGCTCCTAGACCTTCCTATAAGAAGTTAGCCAAAAAGTAGCTTCGAAAAACGCTTAGGTTAAGTTTGAGAGTTTTTTCTAATGTACCAAAGCTGGACTTAGACATAATTTCACTCTCACAACATTATGGCTGGTTGGAGGCAGTCCGAACCACAAGTACCGGGTCCATGGTTCTGGCCGTATACTGGGGGGACGGGAACGACTCCCATTAACCCCTGACTATACCGGGGATACGCTTATCACAATGCCTTTCTGGTCTGTGCTGAAGCAGGGCATTCTGGCAGCTAAGTGTCTTGACCTTTATTAGTGAGCCTGGTTACCCCCTCTCGGAACCACAGACTTAGAAATCGCCAGCTCATATACAGTGCATAAAAAAAATATATATATATACCCTTATACACCATTTTAATAAAAAATATCACAAAATTCTTCTAAGACCCTCGGGAAGAGTGAAAGATGCGCACGTTCATTTTCAGAGCTCCTAGACCTTCCTATAAGAAGTTAGCCAAAATGTAGCTTCGAAAAACGCTTAGGTTAAGTTTCAGAGTTGCTTCTAATGTACCAAAGCTGGACTTAGACATAATTTCACTCACAACATTATGGCTGGTTGGAGACAGTCCGAACCACAAGTACCGGGTCCATGGTTCAGGGCGTATACTGGGGGGACGGGGACGACTCCCATTAACCCCTGACTATACCGGGGATACGCTTATCACAATGCCTTTCTGGTCTGTGCTGAAGCAGTGCATTCTGGAAACCAAGTGGCTTGACCTTTATTAGTGAGCCTGGTTACCCCCTCTCGGAACCACAGACTTAGAAATCGCCAGCTCATATACAGTGCATAAAATATATTTAAATATATACCCTTATACACCATTTTAATAAAAATTATCATATATTTCTTCTAAGTCCCTCGGGAAGAGTGAACGATGCGCACGTTCATTTTCAGAGCTCCTAGACCTTCCTATAAGAAGTTAGCCAAAAAGTAGCTTCGAAAAACGCTTAGGTTAAGTTTGAGAGTTGCTTCTAATGTACCAAAGCTGGACTTAGACATAATTTCACTCTCACAACATTATGGCTGGTTGGAGACAGCCCGAACCACAAGTACCGGGTCCATGGTTCTGGGCGTATACTGGGGGGACGGGAACGACTCCCATTAACCCCTGACTATACCGGGGATACGCTTATCACAATGCCTTTCTGGTCTGTGCTGAAGCAGTGCATTCTGGAAACCAAGTGGCTTGACCTTTATTAGTGAGCCTGGTTACCCCCTCTCGGAACCACAGACTTAGAAATCGCCAGCTCATATACAGTGCATAAAATATATTTAAATATATACCCTTATACACCATTTTAATAAAAAATATCACAAAATTCTTCTAAGTCCCTCAGGAAGAGTGAAAGATGCGCACGTTCATTTTCAGAGCTTCTAGACCTTCCTATAAGAAGTTAGCCAAAAAGTAGCTTCGAAAAACGCTTAGGTTAAGTTTGAGAGTTGCTTCTAATGTACCAAAGCTGGACTTAGACATAATTTCACTCACAACATTATGGCTGGTTGGAGACAGTCCGAACCACAAGTACCGGGTCCATGGTTCTGGGCGTATACTGGGGGGACGGGGGGACTCCCATTAACCCCTGACTATACCGGGGATACGCTTATCACAATGCCTTTCTGGTCTGTGCTGAAGCAGGGCATTCTGGCAGCCAAGTGGCTTGACCTTTATTAGTGAGCCTGGTTACCCCCTCTCGGAACCACAGACTTAGAAATCGCCAGCTCATATACAGTGCATAAAATATATTTAAATATATACCCTTATACACCATTTTAATTAAAATTATCACAAAATTCTTCTAAGTCCCTCGGGAAGAGTGAAAGATGCGCACGTTCATTTTCAGAGCTCCTAGACCTTCCTATAAGAAGTTAGCCAAAAAGTAGCTTCGAAAAACGCTTAGGTTAAGTTTGAGAGTTTTTTCTAATGTACCAAAGCTGGACTTAGACATAATTTCACTCTCACAACATTATGGCTGGTTGGAGGCAGTCCGAACCACAAGTACCGGGTCCATGGTTCTGGCCGTATACTGGGGGGACGGGAACGACTCCCATTAACCCCTGACTATACCGGGGATACGCTTATCACAATGCCTTTCTGGTCTGTGCTAAGCAGGGCATTCTGGCAACCAAGTGGCTTGACCTTTATTAGTGAGCCTGGTTACCCCCTCTCGGAACCACAGACTTAGAAATCGCCAGCTCATATACAGTGCATAAAATATATTTAAATATATACCCTTATACACCATTTTAATAAAAATTATCACACAATTCTTCTAAGTCCCTCGGGAAGAGTGAAAGATGCGCACGTTCATTTTCAGAGCTCCTAGACCTTCCTATAAGAAGTTAGCCAAAAAGTAGCTTCGAAAAACGCTTAGGTTAAGTTTGAGAGTTGCTTCTAATGTACCAAAGCTGGACTTAGACATAATTTCACTCTCACAACATTATGGCTGGTTGGAGACAGTCCGAACCACAAGTACCGGGTCCATGGTTCTGGGCGTATACTGGGGGGACGGGGACGACTCCCATTAACCCCTGACTATACCGGGGATACGCATATCACAATGCCTTTCTGGTCTGTGCTGAAGCAGGGCATTCTGGAAGCCAAGTGGCTTGACCTTTATTAGTGAGCCTGGTTACCCCCTCTCGGAACCACAATCTTAGAAATCGCCAGCTCATATACAGTGCATAAAATATATTTAAATATATACCCTTATACACCATTTTAATAAAAAATATCACAAAATTCGTCTAAGTCCCTCCGGAAGAGTGAAAGACGCGCACGTTCATTTTGAGAGCTCCTAGACCTTCCTATAAGAAGTTAGCCAAAAAGTAGCTTCGAAAAACGCTTAGATTAAGTTTCAGAGTTGCTTCTAATATACCAAAGCTGGACTTAGACATAATTTCACTCTCACAACATTATGGCTGGTTTGAGACAGTCCAAACCACAAGTACCGGGTCCATGGTTCTGGGCGTATACTGGGGGGACGGGACGACTCCCATTAACCCCTGACTATACCGGGGATACGCTTATCACAATGCCTTTCTGGTCTGTGCTGAAGCAGGGCATTCTGGCAGCTAAGTGTCTTGACCTTTATTAGTGAGCCTGGTTACCCCCTCTCGGAACCACAGACTTAGAAATCGCCAGCTCATATACAGTGCATAAAAAATATATATATATATACCCTTATACACCATTTTAATAAAAAATATCACAAAATTCTTCTAAGACCCTCGGGAAGAGTGAAAGATGCGCACGTTCATTTTCAGAGCTCCTAGACCTTCCTATAAGAAGTTAGCCAAAATGTAGCTTCGAAAAACGCTTACTTTAAGTTTCAGAGTTGCTTCTAATGTACCAAAGCTGGACTTAGACATAATTTCACTCACAACATTATGGCTGGTTGGAGACAGTCCGAACCACAAGTACCGGGTCCATGGTTCAGGGCGTATACTGGGGGGACGGGGACGACTCCCATTAACCCCTGACTATACCGGGGATACGCTTATCACAATGCCTTTCTGGTCTGTGCTGAAGCAGTGCATTCTGGAAACCAAGTGGCTTGACCTTTATTAGTGAGCCTGGTTACCCCCTCTCGGAACCACAGACTTAGAAATCGCCAGCTCATATACAGTGCATAAAATATATTTAAATATATACCCTTATACACCATTTTAATAAAAATTATCATATATTTCTTCTAAGTCCCTCGGGAAGAGTGAACGATGCGCACGTTCATTTTCAGAGCTCCTAGACCTTCCTATAAGAAGTTAGCCAAAAAGTAGCTTCGAAAAACGCTTAGGTTAAGTTTGAGAGTTGCTTCTAATGTACCAAAGCTGGACTTAGACATAATTTCACTCTCACAACATTATGGCTGGTTGGAGACAGCCCGAACCACAAGTACCGGGTCCATGGTTCTGGGCGTATACTGGGGGGACGGGAACGACTCCCATTAACCCCTGACTATACCGGGGAAACGCATATCACAATGCCTTTCTGGTCTGTGCTGAAGCAGTGCATTCTGGAACCCAAGTGGCTTGACCTTTATTAGTGAGCCTGGTTACCCCCTCTCGGAACCACAGACTTAGAAATCGCCAGTTCAAATACAGTGCATAAAATATATTTAAATATATACCCTTATACACCATTTTAATAAAAAATATCACAAAATTCTTCTAAGTCCCTCAGGAAGAGTGAAAGATGCGCACGTTCATTTTGAGAGCTCCTAGACCTTCCTATAAGAAGTTAGCCAAAAAGTAGCTTCGAAAAACGCTTAGATTAAGTTTCAGAGTTGCTTCTAATATACCAAAGCTGGACTTAGACATAATTTCACTCTCACAACATTATGGCTGGTTTGAGACAGTCCAAACCACAAGTACCGGGTCCATGGTTCTGGGCGTATACTGGGGGGACGGGACGACTCCCATTAACCCCTGACTATACCGGGGATACGCTTATCACAATGCCTTTGTGGTCTGTGCTGAAGCAGGGCATTCTGGCAGCTAAGTGTCTTGACCTTTATTAGTGAGCCTGGTTACCCAGTCTCGGAACCACAGACTTAGAAATCGCCAGCTCATATACAGTGCATAAAAAATATATATATATATACCCTTATACACCATTTTAATAAAAAATATCACAAAATTCTTCTAAGTCCCTCGGGAAGAGTGAAAGACGCGCACGTTCATTTTCAAAACTCCTAGACCTTCCTATAAGAAGTTAGCCAAAAAGTAGCTTCGAAAAACGCTTAGGTTAAGTTTGAGAGTTGCTTCTAATGTACCAAAGCTGGACTTAGACATAATTTCACTCACAACATTATGGCTGGTTGGAGACAGTCCGAACCACAAGTACCGGGTCCATGGTTCTGGGCGTATACTGGGGGGACGGGGACGACTCCCATTAACCCCTGACTATACCGGGGATACGCATATCACAATGCCTTTCTGGTCTGTGCTGAAGCAGGGCATTCTGGAAGCCAAGTGGCTTGACCTTTATTAGTGAGCCTGGTTACCCCCTCTCGGAACCACAATCTTAGAAATCGCCAGCTCATATACAGTGCATAAAATATATTTAAATATATACCCTTATACACCATTTTAATAAAAATTATCACACAATTCTTCTAAGTCCCTCGGGAAGAGTGAAAGATGCGCACGTTCATTTTCAGAGCTCCTAGACCTTCCTATAAGAAGTTAGCCAAAAAGTAGCTTCGAAAAACGCTTAGGTTAAGTTTGAGAGTTGCTTCTAATGTACCAAAGCTGGACTTAGACATAATTTCACTCACAACATTATGGCTGGTTGGAGACAGTCCGAACCACAAGTACCGGGTCCATGGTTCTGGGCGTATACTGGGGGGACGGGGACGACTCCCATTAACCCCTGACTATACCGGGGATACGCTTATCACAATGCCTTTCTGGTCTGTGCTAAGCAGGGCATTCTGGCAGCCAAGTGGCTTGACCTTTATTAGTGAGCCTGGTTACCCGCTCTCGGAACCACAGACTTAGAAATCGCCAGTTCAAATACAGTGCATAAAATATATTTAAATATATACCCTTATACACAATTTTAATAAAAAATATCACAAAATTCGTCTAAGTCCCTCCGGAAGAGTGAAAGGCGCGCACGTTCATTTTGAGAGCTCCTAGACCTTCCTATAAGAAGTTAGCCAAAAAGTAGCTTCGAAAAACGCTTAGATTAAGTTTCAGAGTTGCTTCTAATATACCAAAGCTGGACTTAGACATAATTTCACTCTCACAACATTATGGCTGGTTTGAGACAGTCCAAACCACAAGTACCGGGTCCATGGTTCTGGGCGTATACTGGGGGGACGGGACGACTCCCATTAACCCCTGACTATACCGGGGATACGCTTATCACAATGCCTTTCTGGTCTGTGCTGAAGCAGGGCATTCTGGCAGCTAAGTGTCTTGACCTTTATTAGTGAGCCTGGTTACCCCCTCTCGGAACCACAGACTTAGAAATCGCCAGCTCATATACAGTGCATAAAAAATATATATATATATACCCTTATACACCATTTTAATAAAAAATATCACAAAATTCTTCTAAGACCCTCGGGAAGAGTGAAAGATGCGCACGTTCATTTTCAGAGCTCCTAGACCTTCCTATAAGAAGTTAGCCAAAATGTAGCTTCGAAAAACGCTTAGGTTAAGTTTCAGAGTTGCTTCTAATGTACCAAAGCTGGACTTAGACATAATTTCACTCACAACATTATGGCTGGTTGGAGACAGTCCGAACCACAAGTACCGGGTCCATGGTTCAGGGCGTATACTGGGGGGACGGGGACGACTCCCATTAACCCCTGACTATACCGGGGATACGCTTATCACAATGCCTTTCTGGTCTGTGCTGAAGCAGTGCATTCTGGAACCCAAGTGGCTTGACCTTTATTAGTGAGCCTGGTTACCCCCTCTCGGAACCACAGACTTAGAAATCGCCAGCTCATATACAGTGCATAAAATATATTTAAATATATACCCTTATACACCATTTTAATAAAAAATATCACAAAATTCTTCTAAGTCCCTCAGGAAGAGTGAAAGATGCGCACGTTCATTTTGAGAGCTCCTAGACCTTCCTATAAGAAGTTAGCCAAAAAGTAGCTTCGAAAAACGCTTAGATTAAGTTTCAGAGTTGCTTCTAATATCCCAAAGCTGGACTTAGACATAATTTCACTCTCACAACATTATGGCTGGTTTGAGACAGTCCAAACCACAAGTACCGGGTCCATGGTTCTGGGCGTATACTGGGGGGACGGGACGACTCCCATTAACCCCTGACTATACCGGGGATACGCTTATCACAATGCCTTTCTGGTCTGTGCTGAAGCAGGGCATTCTGGCAGCTAAGTGTCTTGACCTTTATTAGTGAGCCTGGTTACCCCCTCTCGGAACCACAGACTTAGAAATCGCCAGCTCATATACAGTGCATAAAAAATATATATATATATACCCTTATACACCATTTTAATAAAAAATATCACAAAATTCTTTTAAGTCCCTCGGGAAGAGTGAAAGACGCGCACGTTCATTTTCAAAACTCCTAGACCTTCCTATAAGAAGTTAGCCAAAAAGTAGCTTCGAAAAACGCTTAGGTTAAGTTTGAGAGTTGCTTCTAATGTACCAAAGCTGGACTTAGACATAATTTCACTCACAACATTATGGCTGGTTGGAGACAGTCCGAACCACAAGTACCGGGTCCATGGTTCTGGGCGTATACTGGGGGGACGGGGACGACTCCCATTAACCCCTGACTATACCGGGGATACGCATATCACAATGCCTTTCTGGTCTGTGCTGAAGCAGGGCATTCTGGAAGCCAAGTGGCTTGACCTTTATTAGTGAGCCTGGTTACCCCCTCTCGGAACCACAATCTTAGAAATCGCCAGCTCATATACAGTGCATAAAATATATTTAAATATATACCCTTATACACCATTTTAATAAAAATTATCACACAATTCTTCTAAGTCCCTCGGGAAGAGTGAAAGATGCGCACGTTCATTTTCAGAGCTCCTAGACCTTCCTATAAGAAGTTAGCCAAAAAGTAGCTTCGAAAAACGCTTAGGTTAAGTTTGAGAGTTGCTTCTAATGTACCAAAGCTGGACTTAGACATAATTTCACTCACAACATTATGGCTGGTTGGAGACAGTCCGAACCACAAGTACCGGGTCCATGGTTCTGGGCGTATACTGGGGGGACGGGGACGACTCCCATTAACCCCTGACTATACCGGGGATACGCTTATCACAATGCCTTTCTGGTCTGTGCTAAGCAGGGCATTCTGGCAGCCAAGTGGCTTGACCTTTATTAGTGAGCCTGGTTACCCGCTCTCGGAACCACAGACTTAGAAATCGCCAGTTCAAATACAGTGCATAAAATATATTTAAATATATACCCTTATACACCATTTTAATAAAAAATATCACAAAATTCGTCTAAGTCCCTCCGGAAGAGTGAAAGACGCGCACGTTCATTTTGAGAGCTCCTAGACCTTCCTATAAGAAGTTAGCCAAAAAGTAGCTTCGAAAAACGCTTAGATTAAGTTTCAGAGTTGCTTCTAATATACCAAAGCTGGACTTAGACATAATTTCACTCTCACAACATTATGGCTGGTTTGAGACAGTCCAAACCACAAGTACCGGGTCCATGGTTCTGGGCGTATACTGGGGGGACGGGACGACTCCCATTAACCCCTGACTATACCGGGGATACGCTTATCACAATGCCTTTCTGGTCTGTGCTGAAGCAGGGCATTCTGGCAGCTAAGTGTCTTGACCTTTATTAGTGAGCCTGGTTACCCCCTCTCGGAACCACAGACTTAGAAATCGCCAGCTCATATACAGTGCATAAAAAATATATATATATATACCCTTATACACCATTTTAATAAAAAATATCACAAAATTCTTCTAAGACCCTCGGGAAGAGTGAAAGATGCGCACGTTCATTTTCAGAGCTCCTAGACCTTCCTATAAGAAGTTAGCCAAAATGTAGCTTCGAAAAACGCTTAGGTTAAGTTTCAGAGTTGCTTCTAATGTACCAAAGCTGGACTTAGACATAATTTCACTCACAACATTATGGCTGGTTGGAGACAGTCCGAACCACAAGTACCGGGTCCATGGTTCAGGGCGTATACTGGGGGGACGGGGACGACTCCCATTAACCCCTGACTATACCGGGGATACGCTTATCACAATGCCTTTCTGGTCTGTGCTGAAGCAGTGCATTCTGGAACCCAAGTGGCTTGACCTTTATTAGTGAGCCTGGTTACCCCCTCTCGGAACCACAGACTTAGAAATCGCCAGCTCATATACAGTGCATAAAATATATTTAAATATATACCCTTATACACCATTTTAATAAAAAATATCACAAAATTCTTCTAAGTCCCTCAGGAAGAGTGAAAGATGCGCACGTTCATTTTGAGAGCTCCTAGACCTTCCTATAAGAAGTTAGCCAAAAAGTAGCTTCGAAAAACGCTTAGATTAAGTTTCAGAGTTGCTTCTAATATCCCAAAGCTGGACTTAGACATAATTTCACTCTCACAACATTATGGCTGGTTTGAGACAGTCCAAACCACAAGTACCGGGTCCATGGTTCTGGGCGTATACTGGGGGGACGGGACGACTCCCATTAACCCCTGACTATACCGGGGATACGCTTATCACAATGCCTTTCTGGTCTGTGCTGAAGCAGGGCATTCTGGCAGCTAAGTGTCTTGACCTTTATTAGTGAGCCTGGTTACCCCCTCTCGGAACCACAGACTTAGAAATCGCCAGCTCATATACAGTGCATAAAAAATATATATATATATACCCTTATACACCATTTTAATAAAAAATATCACAAAATTCTTTTAAGTCCCTCGGGAAGAGTGAAAGACGCGCACGTTCATTTTCAAAACTCCTAGACCTTCCTATAAGAAGTTAGCCAAAAAGTAGCTTCGAAAAACGCTTAGGTTAAGTTTGAGAGTTGCTTCTAATGTACCAAAGCTGGACTTAGACATAATTTCACTCACAACATTATGGCTGGTTGGAGACAGTCCGAACCACAAGTACCGGGTCCATGGTTCTGGGCGTATACTGGGGGGACGGGGACGACTCCCATTAACCCCTGACTATACCGGGGATACGCATATCACAATGCCTTTCTGGTCTGTGCTGAAGCAGGGCATTCTGGAAGCCAAGTGGCTTGACCTTTATTAGTGAGCCTGGTTACCCCCTCTCGGAACCACAATCTTAGAAATCGCCAGCTCATATACAGTGCATAAAATATATTTAAATATATACCCTTATACACCATTTTAATAAAAATTATCACACAATTCTTCTAAGTCCCTCGGGAAGAGTGAAAGATGCGCACGTTCATTTTCAGAGCTCCTAGACCTTCCTATAAGAAGTTAGCCAAAAAGTAGCTTCGAAAAACGCTTAGGTTAAGTTTGAGAGTTGCTTCTAATGTACCAAAGCTGGACTTAGACATAATTTCACTCACAACATTATGGCTGGTTGGAGACAGTCCGAACCACAAGTACCGGGTCCATGGTTCTGGGCGTATACTGGGGGGACGGGGACGACTCCCATTAACCCCTGACTATACCGGGGATACGCTTATCACAATGCCTTTCTGGTCTGTGCTAAGCAGGGCATTCTGGCAGCCAAGTGGCTTGACCTTTATTAGTGAGCCTGGTTACCCGCTCTCGGAACCACAGACTTAGAAATCGCCAGTTCAAATACAGTGCATAAAATATATTTAAATATATACCCTTATACACCATTTTAATAAAAAATATCACAAAATTCGTCTAAGTCCCTCCGGAAGAGTGAAAGACGCGCACGTTCATTTTGAGAGCTCCTAGACCTTCCTATAAGAAGTTAGCCAAAAAGTAGCTTCGAAAAACGCTTAGATTAAGTTTCAGAGTTGCTTCTAATATACCAAAGCTGGACTTAGACATAATTTCACTCTCACAACATTATGGCTGGTTTGAGACAGTCCAAACCACAAGTACCGGGTCCATGGTTCTGGGCGTATACTGGGGGGACGGGACGACTCCCATTAACCCCTGACTATACCGGGGATACGCTTATCACAATGCCTTTCTGGTCTGTGCTGAAGCAGGGCATTCTGGCAGCTAAGTGTCTTGACCTTTATTAGTGAGCCTGGTTACCCCCTCTCGGAACCACAGACTTAGAAATCGCCAGCTCATATACAGTGCATAAAAAATATATATATATATACCCTTATACACCATTTTAATAAAAAATATCACAAAATTCTTCTAAGACCCTCGGGAAGAGTGAAAGATGCGCACGTTCATTTTCAGAGCTCCTAGACCTTCCTATAAGAAGTTAGCCAAAATGTAGCTTCGAAAAACGCTTAGGTTAAGTTTCAGAGTTGCTTCTAATGTACCAAAGCTGGACTTAGACATAATTTCACTCACAACATTATGGCTGGTTGGAGACAGTCCGAACCACAAGTACCGGGTCCATGGTTCAGGGCGTATACTGGGGGGACGGGGACGACTCCCATTAACCCGTGACTATACCGGGGATACGCTTATCACAATGCCTTTCTGGTCTGTGCTGAAGCAGTGCATTCTGGAAACCAAGTGGCTTGACCTTTATTAGTGAGCCTGGTTACCCCCTCTCGGAACCACAGACTTAGAAATCGCCAGCTCATATACAGTGCATAAAATATATTTAAATATATACCCTTATACACCATTTTAATAAAAATTATCATATATTTCTTCTAAGTCCCTCGGGAAGAGTGAACGATGCGCACGTTCATTTTCAGAGCTCCTAGACCTTCCTATAAGAAGTTAGCCAAAAAGTAGCTTCGAAAAACGCTTAGGTTAAGTTTGAGAGTTGCTTCTAATGTACCAAAGCTGGACTTAGACATAATTTCACTCTCACAACATTATGGCTGGTTGGAGACAGCCCGAACCACAAGTACCGGGTCCATGGTTCTGGGCGTATACTGGGGGGACGGGAACGACTCCCATTAACCCCTGACTATACCGGGGAAACGCTTATCACAATGCCTTTCTGGTCTGTGCTGAAGCAGTGCATTCTGGAACCCAAGTGGCTTGACCTTTATTAGTGAGCCTGGTTACCCCCTCTCGGAACCACAGACTTAGAAATCGCCAGCTCATATACAGTGCATAAAATATATTTAAATATATACCCTTATACACCATTTTAATAAAAAATATCACAAAATTCTTCTAAGTCCCTCAGGAAGAGTGAAAGATGCGCACGTTCATTTTGAGAGCTCCTAGACCTTCCTATAAGAAGTTAGCCAAAAAGTAGCTTCGAAAAACGCTTAGATTAAGTTTCAGAGTTGCTTCTAATATACCAAAGCTGGACTTAGACATAATTTCACTCTCACAACATTATGGCTGGTTTGAGACAGTCCAAACCACAAGTACCGGGTCCATGGTTCTGGGCGTATACTGGGGGGACGGGACGACTCCCATTAACCCCTGACTATACCGGGGATACGCTTATCACAATGCCTTTCTGGTCTGTGCTGAAGCAGGGCATTCTGGCAGCTAAGTGTCTTGACCTTTATTAGTGAGCCTGGTTACCCCCTCTCGGAACCACAGACTTAGAAATCGCCAGCTCATATACAGTGCATAAAAAATATATATATATATATACCCTTATACACCATTTTAATAAAAAATATCACAAAATTCTTCTAAGTCCCTCGGGAAGAGTGAAAGACGCGCACGTTCATTTTCAAAACTCCTAGACCTTCCTATAAGAAGTTAGCCAAAAAGTAGCTTCGAAAAACGCTTAGGTTAAGTTTGAGAGTTGCTTCTAATGTACCAAAGCTGGACTTAGACATAATTTCACTCACAACATTATGCTGGTTGGAGACAGTCCGAACCACAAGTACCGGGTCCATGGTTCTGGGCGTATACTGGGGGGACGGGACGACTCCCATTAACCCCTGACTATACCGGGGATACGCTTATCACAATGCCTTTCTGGTCTGTGCTGAAGCAGGGCATTCTGGCAGCTAAGTGTCTTGACCTTTATTAGTGAGCCTGGTTACCCCCTCTCGGAACCACAGACTTAGAAATCGCCAGCTCATATACAGTGCATAAAATATATATATATATATACCCTTATACACCATTTTAATAAAAAATATCACAAAATTCTTCTAAGTCCCTCAGGAAGAGTGAAAGATGTGCACGTTCATTTTCAGAGCTTCTAGACCTTCCTATAAGAAGTTAGCCAAAAAGTAGCTTCGAAAAACGCTTAGGTTAAGTTTGAGAGTTGCTTCTAATGTACCAAAGCTGGACTTAGACATAATTTCACTCACAACATTATGGCTGGTTGGAGACAGTCCGAACCACAAGTACCGGGTCCATGGTTCTGGGCGTATACTGGGGGGACGGGGGGGACTCCCATTAACCCCTGACTATACCGGGGATACGCTTATCACAATGCCTTTCTGGTCTGTGCTGAAGCAGGGCATTCTGGCAGCCAAGTGGCTTGACCTTTATTAGTGAGCCTGGTTACCCCCTCTCGGAACCACAGACTTAGAAATCGCCAGCTCATATACAGTGCATAAAATATATTTAAATATATACCCTTATACACCATTTTAATTAAAATTATCACACAATTCTTCTAAGTCCCTCGGGAAGAGTGAAAGATGCGCACGTTCATTTTCAGAGCTCCTAGACCTTCCTATAAGAAGTTAGCCAAAAAGTAGCTTCGAAAAACGCTTAGGTTAAGTTTGAGAGTTTTTTCTAATGTACCAAAGCTGGACTTAGACATAATTTCACTCTCACAACATTATGGCTGGTTGGAGGCAGTCCGAACCACAAGTACCGGGTCCATGGTTCTGCCCGTATACTGGGGGGACGGGAACGACTCCCATTAACCCCTGACTATACCGGGGATACGCTTATCACAATGCCTTTCTGGTCTGTGCTAAGCAGGGCATTCTGGCAACCAAGTGGCTTGACCTTTATTAGTGAGCCTGGTTACCCCCTCTCGGAACCACAGACTTAGAAATCGCCAGCTCATATACAGTGCATAAAATATATTTAAATATATACCCTTATACACCATTTTAATAAAAATTATCACACAATTCTTCTAAGTCCCTCGGGAAGAGTGAAAGATGCGCACGTTCATTTTCAGAGCTCCTAGACCTTCCTATAAAAAGTTAGCCAAAAAGTAGCTTAGAAAAACGCTTAGGTTAAGTTTGAGAGTTGCTTCTAATGTACCAAAGCTGGACTTAGACATAATTTCACTCTCACAACATTATGGCTGGTTGGAGACAGTCCGAACCACAAGTACCGGGTCCATGGTTCTGGGCGTATACTGGGGGGACGGGGACGACTCCCATTAACCCCTGACTATACCGGGGATACGCATATCACAATGCCTTTCTGGTCTGTGCTGAAGCAGGGCATTCTGGAAGCCAAGTGGCTTGACCTTTATTAGTGAGCCTGGTTACCCCCTCTCGGAACCACAGACTTAGAAATCGCCAGCTCATATACAGTGCATAAAATATATTTAAATATATACCCTTATACACCATTTTAATAAAAATTATCACACAATTCTTCTAAGTCCCTCGGGAAGAGTGAAAGATGCGCACGTTCATTTTCAGAGCTCCTAGACCTTCCTATAAGAAGTTAGCCAAAAAGTAGCTTCGAAAAACGCTTAGGTTAAGTTTGAGAGTTGCTTCTAATGTACCAAAGCTGGACTTAGACATAATTTCACTCACAACATTATGGCTGGTTGGAGACAGTCCGAACCACAAGTACCGGGTCCATGGTTCTGGGCGTATACTGGGGGGACGGGGACGACTCCCATTAACCCCTGACTATACCGGGGATACGCTTATCACAATGCCTTTCTGGTCTGTGCTAAGCAGGGCATTCTGGCAGCCAAGTGGCTTGACCTTTATTAGTGAGCCTGGTTACCCGCTCTCGGAACCACAGACTTAGAAATCGCCAGTTCAAATACAGTGCATAAAATATATTTAAATATATACCCTTATACACCATTTTAATAAAAAATATCACAAAATTCGTCTAAGTCCCTCCGGAAGAGTGAAAGACGCGCACGTTCATTTTGAGAGCTCCTAGACCTTCCTATAAGAAGTTAGCCAAAAAGTAGCTTCGAAAAACGCTTAGATTAAGTTTCAGAGTTGCTTCTAATATACCAAAGCTGGACTTAGACATAATTTCACTCTCACAACATTATGGCTGGTTTGAGACAGTCCAAACCACAAGTACCGGGTCCATGGTTCTGGGCGTATACTGGGGGGACGGGACGACTCCCATTAACCCCTGACTATACCGGGGATACGCTTATCACAATGCCTTTCTGGTCTGTGCTGAAGCAGGGCATTCTGGCAGCTAAGTGTCTTGACCTTTATTAGTGAGCCTGGTTACCCCCTCTCGGAACCACAGACTTAGAAATCGCCAGCTCATATACAGTGCATAAAAAATATATATATATATACCCTTAAACACCATTTTAATAAAAAATATCACAAAATTCTTCTAAGTCCCTCGGGAAGAGTGAAAGACGCGCACGTTCATTTTCAGAGCTCCTAGACCTTCCTATAAGTAGTTAGCCAAAAAGTAGCTTCGAAAAACGCTTAGGTTAAGTTTGAGAGTTGCTTCTAATGTACCAAAGCTGGACTTAGACATAATTTCACTCACAACATTATGGCTGGTTGGAGACAGTCCGAACCACAAGTACCGGGTCCATGGTTCTGGGCGTATACTGGGGGGACGGGGACGACTCCCATTAACCCCTGACTATACCGGGGATACGCTTATCACAATGCCTTTCTGGTCTGTGCTAAGCAGGGCATTCTGGCAGCCAAGTGGCTTGACCTTTATTAGTGAGCCTGGTTACCCCCTCTCAGAACCACAGACTTAGAAATCGCCAGCTCATATACAGTGCATAAAATATATTTAAATATATACCCTTATACACCATTTTAATAAAAAATATCACAAAATTCTTCTAAGTCCCTCAGGAAGAGTGAAAGATGCGCACGTTCATTTTCAGAGCTCCTAGACCTTCCTATACACTGGCGACACACTTTATTCGAGCTTGGCTAGTCCCACGAATTCAGGTATACCCGGGTGTATTGAGGTTTGTGACTGTTTTCTGCCCGAGTGCATTGAGTTATTTTCCAAGCAGGGATTGAAGCATTTTATTCCCGCTGGCTGCAATATTGCACAGTATATATATATATACTGCATTACAATTCATGAATTTATGCCATCTGGTAGACACGCGAAGCATTGCAGCCTATTAAATCCTTATCATTATCATTTAACAGATCAGCCGCCCATCAGCCAGGCATGAACCCAGGCTGGGAAGGCAAATGCAACGGGGCTTGTCAGAGGTGAGGAGTGGCGCATTCCAGGTATCTGCCAGGTACATACCGGGTATTTGCTCGAATAAAGTGTGTCGGTGCAGTAAGTAGTTAGCCAAAAAGTAGCTTCGAAAAACGCTTAGGTTAAGTTTGAGAGTTGCTTCTAATGTACCAAAGCTGGACTTAGACATAATTTCACTCTCACAACATTATGGCTGGTTGGAGACAGTCCGAACCACAAGTACCGGGTCCATGGTTCTGGGCGTATACTGGGGGGACGGGAACGACTCCCATTAACCCCTGACTATACTGGGGATACGCTTATCACAATGCCTTTCTGGTCTGTGCTAAGCAGGGCATTCTGGCAGCCAAGTGGCTTGACCTTTATTAGTGAGCCTGGTTACCCCCTCTCGGAACCACAGACTTAGAAATCGCCAGCTCATATACAGTGCATAAAATATATTTAAATATATACCCTTATACACCATTTTAATAAAATATATCACAAAATTCTTCTAAGACCCTCGGGAAGAGTGAAAGATGCGCACGTTCATTTTCAGAGCTCCTAGACCTTCCTATAAGAAGTTAGCCAAAATGTAGCTTCGAAAAACGCTTAGGTTAAGTTTCAGAGTTGCTTCTAATGTACCAAAGCTGGACTTAGACATAATTTCACTCACAACATTATGGCTGGTTGGAGACAGTCCGAACCACAAGTACCGGGTCCATGGTTCTGGGCGTATACTGGGGGGACGGGGACGACTCCCATTAACCCCTGACTATACCGGGGATACGCTTATCACAATGCCTTTCTGGTCTGTGCTAAGCAGGGCATTCTGGCAGCCAAGTGGCTTGACCTTTATTAGTGAGCCTGGTTACCCGCTCTCGGAACCACAGACTTAGAAATCGCCAGCTCAAATACAGTGCATAAAATATATTTAAATATATACCCTTATACATCATTTTAATAAAAAATATCACAAAATTCGTCTAAGTCCCTCCGGAAGAGTGAAAGACGCGCACGTTCATTTTGAGAGCTCCTAGACCTTCCTATAAGAAGTTAGCTAAAAAGTAGCTTCGAAAAACGCTTAGATTAAGTTTCAGAGTTGCTTCTAATATACCAAAGCTGGACTTAGACATAATTTCACTCTCACAACATTATGGCTGGTTTGAGACAGTCCAAACCACAAGTACAGGGTCCATGGTTCTGGGCGTATACTGGGGGGACGGGACGACTCCCATTAACCCCTGACTATACCGGGGATACGCTTATCACAATGCCTTTCTGGTCTGTGCTGAAGTAGGGCATTCTGGCAGCTAAGTGTCTTGACCTTTATTAGTGAGCCTGGTTACCCCCTCTCGGAACCACAGACTTAGAAATCGCCAGCTCATATACAGTGCATAAAAAATATTTATATATATACCCTTATACACCATTTTAATAAAAAATATCACAAAATTCTTCTAAGTCCCTCGGGAAGAGTGAAAGACGCGCACGTTCATTTTCAAAACTCCTAGACCTTCCTATAAGAAGTTAGCCTAAAAGTAGCTTCGAAAAACGCTTAGGTTAAGTTTCAGAGTTGCTTCTAATGTACCAAAGCTGGACTTAGACATAATTTCACTCTCACAACATTATGGCTGGTTGGAGACAGTCCGAACCACAAGTACCGGGTCCATGGTTCTGGGCGTATACTGGGGGGACGGGAACGACTCCCATTAACCCCTGACTATACCGGGGATACGCTTATCACAATGCCTTTCTGGTCTGTGCTAAGCAGGGCATTCTGGCAGCCAAGTGGCTTGACCTTTATTAGTGAGCCTGGTTACCCGCTCTCGGAACCACAGACTTAGAAATCGCCAGCTCATATACAGTGCATAAAATATATTTAAATATATACCCTTATACACCATTTTAATAAAATATATCACAAAATTCTTCTAAGACCCTCGGGAAGAGTGAAAGATGCGCACGTTCATTTTCAGAGCTCCTAGACCTTCCTATAAGAAGTTAGCCAAAATGTAGCTTCGAAAAACGCTTAGGTTAAGTTTCAGAGTTGCTTCTAATGTACCAAAGCTGGACTTAGACATAATTTCACTCACAACATTATGGCTGGTTGGAGACAGTCCGAACCACAAGTACCGGGTCCATGGTTCAGGGCGTATACTGGGGGGACGGGGACGACTCCCATTAACCCCTGACTATACCGGGGATACGCTTATCACAATGCCTTTCTGGTCTGTGCTGAAGCAGTGCATTCTGGAAACCAAGTGGCTTGACCTTTATTAGTGAGCCTGGTTACCCCCTCTCGGAACCACAGACTTAGAAATCGCCAGCTCATATACAGTGCATAAAATATATTTAAATATATACCCTTATACACCATTTTAATAAAAATTATCATATGTTTCTTCTAAGTCCCTCGGGAAGAGTGAACGATGCGCACGTTCATTTTCAGAGCTCCTAGACCTTCCTATAAGAAGTTAGCCAAAAAGTAGCTTCGAAAAACGCTTAGGTTAAGTTTGAGAGTTGCTTCTAATGTACCAAAGCTGGACTTAGACATAATTTCACTCTCACAACATTATGGCTGTTTGGAGACAGCCCGAACCACAAGTACCGGGTCCATGGTTCTGGGCGTATACTGGGGGGACGGGAACGACTCCCATTAACCCCTGACTATACCGGGGATACACTTATCACAATGCCTTTCTGGTCTGTGCTGAAGCAGTGCATTCTGGAAACCAAGTGGCTTGACCTTTATTAGTGAGCCTGGTTACCCCCTCTCGGAACCACAGACTTAGAAATCGCCAGCTCATATACAGTGCATAAAATATATTTAAATATATACCCTTATACACCATTTTAATAAAAAATATCACAAAATTCTTCTAAGTCCCTCAGGAAGAGTGAAAGATGCGCACGTTCATTTTCAGAGCTTCTAGACCTTCCTATAAGAAGTTAGCCAAAAAGTATCTTCGAAAAACGCTTAGGTTAAGTTTGAGAGTTGCTTCTAATGTACCAAAGCTGGACTTAGACATAATTTCACTCACAACATTATGGCTGGTTGGAGACAGTCCGAACCACAAGTACCGGGTCCATGGTTCTGGGCGTATACTGGGGGGACGGGGGGGACTCCCATTAACCCCTGACTATACCGGGGATACGCTTATCACAATGCCTTTCTGGTCTGTCCTGAAGCAGGGCATTCTGGCAGCCAAGTGGCTTGACCTTTATTAGTGAGCCTGGTTACCCCCTCTCGGAACCACAGACTTAGAAATCGCCAGCTCATATACAGTGCATAAAATATATTTAAATATATACCCTTATAAACCATTTTAATTAAAATTATCACACAATTCTTCTAAGTCCCTCGGGAAGAGTGAAAGATGCGCACGTTCATTTTCAGAGCTCCTAGACCTTCCTATAAGAAGTTAGCCAAAAAGTAGCTTCGAAAAACGCTTAGGTTAAGTTTGAGAGTTGCTTCTAATGTACCAAAGCTGGACTTAGACATAATTTCACTCTCACAACATTATGGCTGGTTGGAGGCAGTCCGAACCACAAGTACCGGGTCCATGGTTCTGGCCGTATACTGGGGGGACGGGAACGACTCCCATTAACCCCTGACTATACCGGGGATACGCTTATCACAATGCCTTTCTGGTCTGTGCTAAGCAGGGCATTCTGGCAACCTAGTGGCTTGACCTTTATTAGTGAGCCTGGTTACCCCCTCTCGGAACCACAGACTTAGAAATCGCCAGCTCATATACAGTGCATAAAATATATTTAAATATATACCCTTATACACCATTTTAATAAAAATTATCACACAATTCTTCTAAGTCCCTCGGGAAGAGTGAAAGATGCGCACGTTCATTTTCAGAGCTCCTAGACCTTCCTATAAGAAGTTAGCCAAAAAGTAGCTTCGAAAAACGCTTAGGTTAAGTTTGAGTGTTGCTTCTAATGTACCAAAGCTGGACTTAGACATAATTTCACTCTCACAACATTATGGCTGGTTGGAGACAGTCCGAACCACAAGTACCGGGTCCATGGTTCTGGGCGTATACTGGGGGGACGGGGACGACTCCCATTAACCCCTGACTATACCGGGGATACGCATATCACAATGCCTTTCTGGTCTGTGCTGAAGCAGGGCATTCTGGAAGCCAAGTGGCTTGACCTTTATTAGTGAGCCTGGTTACCCGCTCTCGGAACCACAGACTTAGAAATCGCCAGTTCAAATACAGTGCATAAAATATATTTAAATATATACCCTTATACACCATTTTAATAAAAAATATCACAAAATTCGTCTAAGTCCCTCCGGAAGAGTGAAAGACGCGCACGTTCATTTTGAGAGCTCCTAGACCTTCCTATAAGAAGTTAGCCAAAAAGTAGCTTCGAAAAACGCTTAGATTAAGTTTCAGAGTTGCTTCTAATATACCAAAGCTGGACTTAGACATAATTTCACTCTCACAACATTATGGCTGGTTTGAGACAGTCCAAACCACAAGTACCGGGTCCATGGTTCTGGGCGTATACTGGGGGGACGGGACGACTCCCATTAACCCCTGACTATACCGGGGATACGCTTATCACAATGCCTTTCTGGTCTGTGCTGAAGCAGGGCATTCTGGCAGCTAAGTGTCTTGACCTTTATTAGTGAGCCTGGTTACCCCCTCTCGGAACCACAGACTTAGAAATCGCCAGCTCATATACAGTGCATAAAATATATTTAAATATATACCCTTATACACCATTTTAATAAAATATATCACAAAATTCTTCTAAGACCCTCGGGAAAAGTGAAAGATGCGCACGTTCATTTTCAGAGCTCCTAGACCTTCCTATAAGAAGTTAGCCAAAATGTAGCTTCGAAAAACGCTTAGGTTAAGTTTCAGAGTTGCTTCTAATGTACCAAAGCTGGACTTAGACATAATTTCACTCACAACATTATGGCTGGTTGGAGACAGTCCGAACCACAAGTACCGGGTCCATGGTTCTGGGCGTATACTGGGGGGACGGGGGGGACTCCCATTAACCCCTGACTATACCGGGGATACGCTTATCACAATGCCTTTCTGGTCTGTGCTGAAGCAGGGCATTCTGGCAGCCAAGTGGCTTGACCTTTATTAGTGAGTCTGGTTACCCCCTCTCGGAACCACAGACTTAGAAATCGCCAGCTCATATACAGTGCATAAAATATATTTAAATATATACCCTTATACACCATTTTAATTAAAATAATCACACAATTCTTCTAAGTCCCTCGGGAAGAGTGAAAGATGCGCACGTTCATTTTCAGAGCTCCTAGACCTTCCTATAAGAAGTTAGCCAAAAAGTAGCTACGAAAAACGCTTAGGTTAAGTTTGAGAGTTTTTTCTAATGTACCAATGCTGGACTTAGACATAATTTCACTCTCACAACATTATGGCTGGTTGGAGACAGTCCGAACCACAAGTACCGGGTCCATGGTTCTGGCCGTATACTGGGGGGATGGGAACGACTCCCATTAACCCCTGACTATACCGGGGATACGCTTATCACGATGCCTTTCTGGTCTGTGCTGAAGCAGTGCATTCTGGAAACCAAGTGGCTTGACCTTTATTAGTGAGCCTGGTTACCCCCTCTCGGAACCACAGACTTAGAAATCGCCAGCTCATATACAGTGCATAAAATATATTTAAATATATACCCTTATACACCATTTTAATAAAAAATATCACAAAATTCTTCTAAGTCCCTCTGGAAGAGTGAAAGATGCGCACGTTCATTTTCAGAGCTCCTAGACCTTCCTATAAGAAGTTAGCCAAAAAGTAGCTTCAAAAAACGCTTAGGTTAAGTTTGAGAGTTGCTTCTAATGTACCAAAGCTGGACTTAGACATAATTTCACTCACAACATTATGGCTGGTTGGAGACAGTCCGAACCACAAGTACCGGGTCCATGGTTCTGGGCGTATACTGGGGGGACGGGGACGACTCCCATTAACCCCTGACTATACCGGGGATACGCATATCACAATGCCTTTCTGGTCTGTGCTGAAGCAGGGCATTCTGGAAGCCAAGTGGCTTGACCTTTATTAGTGAGCCTGGTTACCCGCTCTCGGAACCACAGACTTAGAAATCGCCAGTTCAAATACAGTGCATAAAATATATTTAAATATATACCCTTATACACCATTTTAATAAAAAATATCACAAAATTCGTCTAAGTCCCCCCGGAAGAGTGAAAGACGCGCACGTTCATTTTGAGAGCTCCTAGACCTTCCTATAAGAAGTTAGCCAAAAAGTAGCTTCGAAAAACGCTTAGGTTAATTTTGAGAGTTGCTTCTAATGTACCAAAGCTGGACTTAGACATAATTTCACTCTCACAACATTATGGCTGGTTTGAGACAGTCCAAACCACAAGTACCGGGTCCATGGTTCTGGGCGTATACTGGGGGGACGGGACGACTCCCATTAACCCCTGACTATACCGGGGATACGCTTATCACAATGCCTTTCTGGTCTGTGCTGAAGCAGGGCATTCTGGCAGCTAAGTGTCTTGACCTTTATTAGTGAGCCTGGTTACCCCCTCTCGGAACCACAGACTTAGAAATCGCCAGCTCATATACAGTGCATAAAAAATATATATATATATACCCTTATACACCATTTTAATAAAAAATATCACAAAATTCTTCTAAGTCCCTCGGGAAGAGTGAAAGACGCGCACGTTCATTTTCAAAACTCCTAGACCTTCCTATAAGAAGTTAGCCAAAAAGTAGCTTCGAAAAACGCTTAGGTTAAGTTTCAGAGTTGCTTCTAATGTACCAAAGCTGGACTTAGACATAATTTCACTCTCACAACATTATGGCTGGTTGGAGACAGTCCGAACCACAAGTACCGGGTCCATGGTTCTGGGCGTATACTGGGGGGACGGGAACGACTCCCATTAACCCCTGACTATACCGGGGATACACTTATCACAATGCCTTTCTGGTCTGTGCTGAAGCAGTGCATTCTGGAAACCAAGTGGCTTGACCTTTATTAGTGAGCCTGGTTACCCCCTCTCGGAACCACAGACTTAGAAATCGCCAGCTCATATACAGTGCATAAAATATATTTAAATATATACCCTTATACACCATTTTAATAAAAATTATCATATATTTCTTCTAAGTCCCTCGGGAAGAGTGAACGATGCGCACGTTCATTTTCAGAGCTCCTAGACCTTCCTATAAGAAGTTAGCCAAAAAGTAGCTTCGAAAAACGCTTAGGTTAAGTTTGAGAGTTGCTTCTAATGTACCAAAGCTGGACTTAGACATAATTTCACTCTCACAACATTATGGCTGGTTGGAGACAGTCCGAACCACAAGTACCGGGTCCATGGTTCTGGGCGTATACTGGGGGGACGGGGGGGACTCCCATTAACCCCTGACTATACCGGGGATACGCTTATCACAATGCCTTTCTGGTCTGTGCTGAAGCAGGGCATTCTGGCAGCCAAGTGGCTTGACCTTTATTAGTGAGCCTGGTTACCCCCTCTCCGAACCACAGACTTAGAAATCGCCAGCTCATATACAGTGCATAAAATATATTTAAATATATACCCTTATAAACCATTTTAATTAAAATTATCACACAATTCTTCTAAGTCCCTCGGGAAGAGTGAAAGATGCGCACGTTCATTTTCAGATCTCCTAGACCTTCCTATAAGAAGTTAGCCAAAAAGTAGCTTCGAAAAACGCTTAGGTTAAGTTTGAGAGTTTTTTCTAATGTACCAAAGCTGGACTTAGACATAATTTCACTCTCACAACATTATGGCTGGTTTGAGACAGTCCAAACCACAAGTACCGGGTCCATGGTTCTGGGCGTATACTGGGGGGACGGGACGACTCCCATTAACCCCTGACTATACCGGGGATACGCTTATCACAATGCCTTTCTGGTCTGTGCTGAAGCAGGGCATTCTGGCAGCTAAGTGTCTTGACCTTTATTAGTGAGCCTGGTTACCCCCTCTCGGAACCACAGACTTAGAAATCGCCAGCTCATATACAGTGCATAAAAAATATATATATATATATACCCTTATACACCATTTTAATAAAAAATATCACAAAATTCTTCTAAGTCCCTCGGGAAGAGTGAAAGACGCGCACGTTCATTTTCAAAACTCCTAGACCTTCCTATAAGAAGTTAGCCAAAAAGTAGCTTCGAAAAACGCTTAGGTTAAGTTTCAGAGTTGCTTCTAATGTACCAAAGCTGGACTTAGACATAATTTCACTCTCACAACATTATGGCTGGTTGGAGACAGTCCGAACCACAAGTACCGGGTCCATGGTTCTGGGCGTATACTGGGGGGACGGGAACGACTCCCATTAACCCCTGACTATACCGGGGATACACTTATCACAATGCCTTTCTGGTCTGTGCTGAAGCAGTGCATTCTGGAAACCAAGTGGCTTGACCTTTATTAGTGAGCCTGGTTACCCCCTCTCGGAACCACAGACTTAGAAATCGCCAGCTCATATACAGTGCATAAAATATATTTAAATATATACCCTTATACACCATTTTAATAAAAATTATCATATATTTCTTCTAAGTCCCTCGGGAAGAGTGAACGATGCGCACGTTCATTTTCAGAGCTCCTAGACCTTCCTATAAGAAGTTAGCCAAAAAGTAGCTTCGAAAAACGCTTAGGTTAAGTTTGAGAGTTTTTTCTAATGTACCAAAGCTGGACTTAGACATAATTTCACTCTCACAACATTATGGCTGGTTGGAGACAGTCCGAACCACAAGTACCGGGTCCATGGTTCTGGCCGTATACTGGGGGGACGGGAACGACTCCCATTAACCCCTGACTATACCGGGGATACGCTTATCACAATGCCTTTCTGGTCTGTGCTGAAGCAGTGCATTCTGGAAACCAAGTGGCTTGACCTTTATTAGTGAGCCTGGTTACCCCCTCTCGGAACCACAGACTTAGAAATCGCCAGCTCATATACAGTGCATAAAATATATTTAAATATATACCCTTATACACCATTTTAATTAAAATTATCACACAATTCTTCTAAGTCCCTCGGGAAGAGTGAAAGATGCGCACGTTCATTTTCAGATCTCCTAGACCTTCCTATAAGAAGTTAGCCAAAAAGTAGCTTCGAAAAACGCTTAGGTTAAGTTTGAGAGTTTTTTCTAATGTACCAAAGCTGGACTTAGACATAATTTCACTCTCACAACATTATGGCTGGTTGGAGACAGTCCGAACCACAAGTACCGGGTCCATGGTTCTGGGCGTATACTGGGGGGACGGGAACGACTCCCATTAACCCCTGACTATACCGGGGATACGCTTATCACAATGCCTTTCTGGTCTGTGCTAAGCAGGGCATTCTGGCAACCAAGTGGCTTGACCTTTATTAGTGAGTCTGGTTACCCCCTCTCGGAACCACAGACTTAGAAATCGCCAGCTCATATACAGTGCATAAAATATATTTAAATATATACCCTTATACACCATTTTAATTAAAATTATCACACAATTCTTCTAAGTCCCTCGGGAAGAGTGAAAGATGCGCACGTTCATTTTCAGAGCTCCTAGACCTTCCTATAAGAAGTTAGCCAAAAAGTAGCTACGAAAAACGCTTAGGTTAAGTTTGAGAGTTTTTTCTAATGTACCAATGCTGGACTTAGACATAATTTCACTCTCACAACATTATGGCTGGTTGGAGACAGTCCGAACCACAAGTACCGGGTCCATGGTTCTGGCCGTATACTGGGGGGATGGGAACGACTCCCATTAACCCCTGACTATACCGGGGATACGCTTATCACGATGCCTTTCTGGTCTGTGCTGAAGCAGTGCATTCTGGAAACCAAGTGGCTTGACCTTTATTAGTGAGCCTGGTTACCCCCTCTCGGAACCAAAGACTTAGAAATCGCCAGCTCATATACAGTGCATAAAATATATTTAAATATATACCCTTATACACCATTTTAATAAAAAATATCACAAAATTCTTCTAAGTCCCTCAGGAAGAGTGAAAGATGCGCACGTTCATTTTCAGAGCTCCTAGACCTTCCTATAAGAAGTTAGCCAAAAAGTAGCTTCGAAAAACGCTTAGGTTAAGTTTGAGAGTTGCTTCTAATGTACCAAAGCTGGACTTAGACATAATTTCACTCACAACATTATGGCTGGTTGGAGACAGTCCGAACCACAAGTACCGGGTCCATGGTTCTGGGCGTATACTGGGGGGACGGGGACGACTCCCATTAACCCCTGACTATACCGGGGATACGCATATAACAATGCCTTTCTGGTCTGTGCTGAAGCAGGGCATTCTGGAAGCCAAGTGGCTTGACCTTTATTAGTGAGCCTGGTTACCCCCTCTCGGAACCACAGACTTAGAAATCGCCAGCTCATATACAGTGCATAAAATATATTTAAATATATACCCTTATACACCATTTTAATAAAAAATATCACAAAATTCTTCTAAGTCCCTCAGGAAGAGTGAAAGATGCGTACGTTCATTTTCAGAGCTCCTAGACCTTCCTATAAGAAGTTAGCCAAAAAGTAGCTTCGAAAAACGCTTAGGTTAAGTTTGAGAGTTTTTTCTAATGTACCAAAGCTGGACTTAGACATAATTTCACTCTCACAACATTATGGCTGGTTGGAGACAGTCCGAACCACAAGTACCGGGTCCATGGTTCTGGCCGTATACTGGGGGGACGGGAACGACTCCCATTAACCCCTGACTATACCGGGGATACGCTTATCACAATGCCTTTCTGGTCTGTGCTAAGCAGGGCATTCTGGCAACCAAGTGGCTTGACCTTTATTAGTGAGTCTGGTTACCCCCTCTCGGAACCACAGACTTAGAAATCGCCAGCTCATATACAGTGCATAAAATATATTTAAATATATACCCTTATACACCATTTTAATTAAAATTATCACACAATTCTTCTAAGTTCCTCGGGAAGAGTGAAAGATGCGCACGTTCATTTTCAGAGCTCCTAGACCTTCCTATAAGAAGTTAGCCAAAAAGTAGCTACGAAAAACGCTTAGGTTAAGTTTGAGAGTTTTTTCTAATGTACCAATGCTGGACTTAGACATAATTTCACTCTCACAACATTATGGCTGGTTGGAGACAGTCCGAACCACAAGTACCGGGTCCATGGTTCTGGCCGTATACTGGGGGGATGGGAACGACTCCCATTAACCCCTGACTATACCGGGGATACGCTTATCACGATGCCTTTCTGGTCTGTGCTGAAGCAGTGCATTCTGGAAACCAAGTGGCTTGACCTTTATTAGTGAGCCTGGTTACCCCCTCTCGGAACCAAAGACTTAGAAATCGCCAGCTCATATACAGTGCATAAAATATATTTAAATATATACCCTTATACACCATTTTAATAAAAAATATCACAAAATTCTTCTAAGTCCCTCAGGAAGAGTGAAAGATGCGCACGTTCATTTTCAGAGCTCCTAGACCTTCCTATAAGAAGTTAGCCAAAAAGTAGCTTCGAAAAACGCTTAGGTTAAGTTTGAGAGTTGCTTCTAATGTACCAAAGCTGGACTTAGACATAATTTCACTCACAACATTATGGCTGGTTGGAGACAGTCCGAACCACAAGTACCGGGTCCATGGTTCTGGGCGTATACTGGGGGGACGGGGACGACTCCCATTAACCCCTGACTATACCGGGGATACGCATATAACAATGCCTTTCTGGTCTGTGCTGAAGCAGGGCATTCTGGAAGCCAAGTGGCTTGACCTTTATTAGTGAGCCTGGTTACCCCCTCTCGGAACCACAGACTTAGAAATCGCCAGCTCATATACAGTGCATAAAATATATTTAAATATATACCCTTATACACCATTTTAATAAAAAATATCACAAAATTCTTCTAAGTCCCTCAGGAAGAGTGAAAGATGCGTACGTTCATTTTCAGAGCTCCTAGACCTTCCTATAAGAAGTTAGCCAAAAAGTAGCTTCGAAAAACGCTTAGGTTAAGTTTGAGAGTTTTTTCTAATGTACCAAAGCTGGACTTAGACATAATTTCACTCTCACAACATTATGGCTGGTTGGAGACAGTCCGAACCACAAGTACCGGGTCCATGGTTCTGACCGTATACTGGGGGGACGGGAACGACTCCCATTAACCCCTGACTATACCGGGGATACGCTTATCACAATGCCTTTCTGGTCTGTGCTGAAGCAGTGCATTCTGGAAACCAAGTGGCTTGACCTTTATTAGTGAGCCTGGTTACCCCCTCTCGGAACCACAGACTTAGAAATCGCCAGCTCATATACAGTGCATAAAATATATTTAAATATATACCCTTATACACCATTTTAATAAAAAATATCACAAAATTCTTCTAAGTCCCTCAGGAAGAGTGAAAGATGCGCACGTTCATTTTCAGAGCTCCTAGACCTTCCTATAAGAAGTTAGCCAAAAAGTAGCTTCGAAAAACGCTTAGGTTAAGTTTGAGAGTTGCTTCTAATGTACCAAAGCTGGACTTAGACATAATTTCACTCTCACAACATTATGGCTGGTTGGATACAGCCCGAACCACAAGTACCGGGTCCATGGTTCTGGGCGTATACTGGGGGGACGGGAACGACTCCCATTAACCCCTGACTATACCGGGGATACGCTTATCACAATGCCTTTCTGGTCTGTGCTGAAGCAGTGCATTCTGGAAACCAAGTGGCTTGACCTTTATTAGTGAGCCTGGTTACCCCCTCTCGGAACCACAGACTTAGAAATCGCCAGCTCATATACAGTGCATAAAATATATTTAAATATATACCCTTATACACCATTTTAATTAAAATTATCACACAATTCTTCTAAGTCCCTCGGGAAGAGTGAAAGATGCGCACGTTCATTTTCAGATCTCCTAGACCTTCCTATAAGAAGTTAGCCAAAAAGTAGCTACGAAAAACGCTTAGGTTAAGTTTGAGAGTTTTTTCTAATGTACCAATGCTGGACTTAGACATAATTTCACTCTCACAACATTATGGCTGGTTGGAGACAGTCCGAACCACAAGTACCGGGTCCATGGTTCTGGCCGTATACTGGGGGGATGGGAACGACTCCCATTAACCCCTGACTATACCGGGGATACGCTTATCACGATGCCTTTCTGGTCTGTGCTGAAGCAGTGCATTCTGGAAACCAAGTGGCTTGACCTTTATTAGTGAGCCTGGTTACCCCCTCTCGGAACCAAAGACTTAGAAATCGCCAGCTCATATACAGTGCATAAAATATATTTAAATATATACCCTTATACACCATTTTAATAAAAAATATCACAAAATTCTTCTAAGTCCCTCAGGAAGAGTGAAAGATGCGCACGTTCATTTTCAGAGCTCCTAGACCTTCCTATAAGAAGTTAGCCAAAAAGTAGCTTCGAAAAACGCTTAGGTTAAGTTTGAGAGTTGCTTCTAATGTACCAAAGCTGGACTTAGACATAATTTCACTCACAACATTATGGCTGGTTGGAGACAGTCCGAACCACAAGTACCGGGTCCATGGTTCTGGGCGTATACTGGGGGGACGGGGACGACTCCCATTAACCCCTGACTATACCGGGGATACGCATATAACAATGCCTTTCTGGTCTGTGCTGAAGCAGGGCATTCTGGAAGCCAAGTGGCTTGACCTTTATTAGTGAGCCTGGTTACCCCCTCTCGGAACCACAGACTTAGAAATCGCCAGCTCATATACAGTGCATAAAATATATTTAAATATATACCCTTATACACCATTTTAATAAAAAATATCACAAAATTCTTCTAAGTCCCTCAGGAAGAGTGAAAGATGCGTACGTTCATTTTCAGAGCTCCTAGACCTTCCTATAAGAAGTTAGCCAAAAAGTAGCTTCGAAAAACGCTTAGGTTAAGTTTGAGAGTTTTTTCTAATGTACCAAAGCTGGACTTAGACATAATTTCACTCTCACAACATTATGGCTGGTTGGAGACAGTCCGAACCACAAGTACCGGGTCCATGGTTCTGACCGTATACTGGGGGGACGGGAACGACTCCCATTAACCCCTGACTATACCGGGGATACGCTTATCACAATGCCTTTCTGGTCTGTGCTGAAGCAGTGCATTCTGGAAACCAAGTGGCTTGACCTTTATTAGTGAGCCTGGTTACCCCCTCTCGGAACCACAGACTTAGAAATCGCCAGCTCATATACAGTGCATAAAATATATTTAAATATATACCCTTATACACCATTTTAATAAAAAATATCACAAAATTCTTCTAAGTCCCTCAGGAAGAGTGAAAGATGCGCACGTTCATTTTCAGAGCTCCTAGACCTTCCTATAAGAAGTTAGCCAAAAAGTAGCTTCGAAAAACGCTTAGGTTAAGTTTGAGAGTTGCTTCTAATGTACCAAAGCTGGACTTAGACATAATTTCACTCTCACAACATTATGGCTGGTTGGATACAGCCCGAACCACAAGTACCGGGTCCATGGTTCTGGGCGTATACTGGGGGGACGGGAACGACTCCCATTAACCCCTGACTATACCGGGGATACGCTTATCACAATGCCTTTCTGGTCTGTGCTGAAGCAGTGCATTCTGGAAACCAAGTGGCTTGACCTTTATTAGTGAGCCTGGTTACCCCCTCTCGGAACCACAGACTTAGAAATCGCCAGCTCATATACAGTGCATAAAATATATTTAAATATATACCCTTATACACCATTTTAATAAAAAATATCACAAAATTCTTCTAAGTCCCTCAGGTAGAGTGAAAGATGCGCACGTTCATTTTCAGAGCTCCTAGACCTTCCTATAAGAAGTTAGCCAAAAAGTAGCTTCGAAAAACGCTTAGGTTAAGTTTGAGAGTTGCTTCTAATGTACCAAAGCTGGACTTAGACATAATTTCACTCTCACAACATTATGGCTGGTTGGATACAGCCCGAACCACAAGTACCGGGTCCATGGTTCTGGGCGTATACTGGGGGGACGGGAACGACTCCCATTAACCCCTGACTATACCGGGGATACGCTTATCACAATGCCTTTCTGGTCTGTGCTGAAGCAGTGCATTCTGGAAACCAAGTGGCTTGACCTTTATTAGTGAGCCTGGTTACCCCCTCTCGGAACCACAGACTTAGAAATCGCCAGCTCATATACAGTGCATAAAATATATTTAAATATATACCCTTATACACCATTTTAATAAAAATTATCACAAAATTCTTCTAAGTCCCTCAGGTAGAGTGAAAGATGCGCACGTTCATTTTCAGAGCTCCTAGACCTTCCTATACGAAGTTAGCCAAAAAGTAGCTTCGAAAAACGCTTAGGTTAAGTTTGAGAGTTGCTTCTAATGTACCAAAGCTGGACTTAGACATAATTTCACTCACAACATTATGGCTGGTTGGAGACAGTCCGAACCACAAGTACCGGGTCCATGGTTCTGGGCGTATACTGGGGGGACGGGGGGGGACTCCCATTAACCCCTGACTATACCGGGGATACGCTTATCACAATGCCTTTCTGGTCTGTGCTGAAGCAGGGCATTCTGGCAGCCAAGTGGCTTGACCTTTATTAGTGAGCCTGGTTACCCCCTCTCGGAACCACAGACTTAGAAATCGCCAGCTCATATACAGTGCATAAAATATATTTAAATATATACCCTTATACACCATTTTAATTAAAATTATCACACAATTCTTCTAAGTCCCTCGGGAAGAGTGAAAGATGCGCACGTTCATTTTCAGAGCTCCTAGACCTTCCTATAAGAAGTTAGCCAAAAAGTAGCTTCGAAAAACGCTTAGGTTAAGTTTGAGAGTTTTTTCTAATGTACCAAAGCTGGACTTAGACATAATTTCACTCTCACAACATTATGGCTGGTTGGAGACAGTCCGAACCACAAGTACCGGGTCCATGGTTCTGGCCGTATACTGGGGGGACGGGAACGACTCCCATTAACCCCTGACTATACCGGGGATACGCTTATCACAATGCCTTTCTGGTCTGTGCTAAGCAGGGCATTCTGGCAACCAAGTGGCTTGACCTTTATTAGTGAGCCTGGTTACCCCCTCTCGGAACCACAGACTTAGAAATCGCCAGCTCATATACAGTGCATAAAATATATTTAAATATATACCCTTATACACCATTTTACTAAAAATTATCACACAATTCTTCTAAGTCCCTCGGGAAGAGTGAAAGATGCGCACGTTCATTTTCAGAGCTCCTAGACCTTCCTATAAGAAGTTAGCCAAAAAATAGCTTCGAAAAACGCTTAGGTTAAGTTTCAGAGTTGCTTCTAATGAACCAAAGCTGGACTTAGACATAATTTCACTCTCACAACATTATGGCTGGTTGGAGACAGTCCGAACCACAAGTACCGGGTCCATGGTTCTGGGCGTATACTGGGGGGACGGGGACGACTCCCATTAACCCCTGACTATACCGGGGATACGCATATCACAATGCCTTTCTGGTCTGTGCTGAAGCAGGGCATTCTGGAAGCCAAGTGGCTTGACCTTTATTAGTGAGCCTGGTTACCCCCTCTCGGAACCACAGACTTAGAAATCGCCAGCTCATATACAGTGCATAAAATATATTTAAATATATACCCTTATACACCATTTTAATAAAAAATATCACAAAATTCTTCTAAGTCCCTCAGGAAGAGTGAAAGATGCGTACGTTCATTTTCAGAGCTCCTAGACCTTCCTATAAGAAGTTAGCCAAAAAGTAGCTTCGAAAAACGCTTAGGTTAAGTTTGAGAGTTGCTTCTAATGTACCAAAGCTGGACTTAGACATAATTTCACTCTCACAACATTATGGCTGGTTGGAGACAGTCCGAACCACAAGTACTGGGTCCATGGTTCTGGCCGTATACTGGGGGGACGGGAACGACTCCCATTAACCCCTGACTATACCGGGGATACGCTTATCACAATGCCTTTCTGGTCTGTGCTAAGCAGGGCATTCTGGCAACCAAGTGGCTTGACCTTTATTAGTGAGCCTGGTTACCCCCTCTCGGAACCACAGACTTAGAAATCGCCAGCTCATATACAGTGCATAAAATATATTTAAATATATACCCTTATACACCATTTTAATAAAAATTATCACACAATTCTTCTAAGTCCCTCGGGAAGAGTGAAAGATGCGCACGTTCATTTTCAGAGCTCCTAGACCTTCCTATAAGAAGTTAGCCAAAAAGTAGCTTCGAAAAACGCTTAGGTTACGTTTGAGAGTTTTTTCTAATGTACCAAAGCTGGACTTAGACATAATTTCACTCTCACAACATTATGGCTGGTTGGAGACAGTCCGAACCACAAGTACCGGGTCCATGGTTCTGGCCGTATACTGGGGGGACGGGAACGACTCCCATTAACCCCTGACTATACCGGGGATACGCTTATCACAATGCCTTTCTGGTCTGTGCTAAGTAGGGCATTCTGGCAACCAAGTGGCTTGACCTTTATTAGTGAGCCTGGTTACCCCCTCTCGGAACCACAGACTTAGAAATCGCCAGCTCATATACAGTGCATAAAATATATTTAAATATAAACCCATATACACCATTTTAATAAAAATTATCACACAATTCTTCTAAGTCCCTCGGGAAGAGTGAAAGATGCGCACGTTCATTTTCAGAGCTCCTAGACCTTCCTATAAGAAGTTAGCCAAAAAGTAGCTTCGAAAAACGCTTAGGTTAAGTTTGAGAGTTGCTTCTAATGTACCAAAGATGGACTTAGACATAATTTCACTCTCACAACATTATGGCTGGTTGGAGACAGTCCGAACCACAAGTACCGGGTCCATGGTTCTGGGCGTATACTGGGGGGACGGGGACGACTCCCATTAACCCCTGACTATACCGGGGATACGCATATCACAATGCCTTTCTGGTCTGTGCTGAAGCAGGGCATTCTGGAAGCAAAGTGGCTTGACCTTTATTAGTGAGCCTGGTTACCCCCTCTCGGAACCACAGACTTAGAAATCGCCAGCTCATATACAGTGCATAAAATATATTTAAATATATACCCTTTTACACCATTTTAATAAAAATTATCACACAATTCTTCTAAGTCCCTCGGGAAGAGTGAAAGATGCGCACGTTCATTTTCAGAGCTCCTAGACCTTCCTATAAGAAGTTAGCCAAAAAGTAGCTTCGAAAAACGCTTAGGTTAAGTTTGAGAGTTGCTTCTAATGTACCAAAGCTGGACTTAGACATAATTTCACTCTCACAACATTATGGCTGGTTGGAGACAGTCCGAACAACAAGTACCGGGTCCATGGTTCTGGGCGTATACTGGGGGGACGGGGACGACTCCCATTAACCCCTGACTATACCGGGGATACGCATATCACAATGCCTTTCTGGTCTGTGCTGAAGCAGGGCATTCTGGCAGCCAAGTGGCTTGACCTTTATTAGTGAGCCTGGTTACCCCCTCTCGGAACCACAGACTTAGAAATCGCCAGCTCATATACAGTGCATAAAATATATTTAAATATATACCCTTATAAACCATTTTAATTAAAATTATCACACAATTCTTCTAAGTCCCTCGGGAAGAGTGAAAGATGCGCACGTTCATTTTCAGATCTCCTAGACCTTCCTATAAGAAGTTAGCCAAAAAGTAGCTTCGAAAAACGCTTAGGTTAAGTTTGAGAGTTTTTTCTAATGTACCAAAGCTGGACTTAGACATAATTTCACTCTCACAACATTATGGCTGGTTGGAGACAGTCCGAACCACAAGTACCGGGTCCATGGTTCTGGCCGTATACTGGGGGGACGGGAACGACTCCCATTAACCCCTGACTATACCGGGGATACGCTTATCACAATGCCTTTCTGGTCTGTGCTAAGCAGGGCATTCTGGCAACCAAGTGGCTTGACCTTTATTAGTGAGCCTGGTTACCCCCTCTCGGAACCACAGACTTAGAAATCGCCAGCTCATATACAGTGCATAAAATATATTTAAATATATACCCTTATACACCATTTTAATAAAAATTATCACACAATTCTTCTAAGTCCCTCGGGAAGAGTGAAAGATGCGTACGTTCATTTTCAGAGCTCCTAGACCTTCCTATAAGAAGTTAGCCAAAAAGTAGCTTCGAAAAACGCTTAGGTTAAGTTTGAGAGTTGCTTCTAATGTACCAAAGCTGGACTTAGACATAATTTCACTCTCACAACATTATGGCTGGTTGGAGACAGTCCGAACCACAAGTACCGGGTCCATGGTTCTGGGCGTATACTGGGGGGACGGGGACGACTCCCATTAACCCCTGACTATACCGGGGATACGCATATCACAATGCCTTTCTGGTCTGTGCTGAAGCAGGGCATTCAGGAAGCCAAGTGGCTTGACCTTTATTAGTGAGCCTGGTTACCCCCTCTCGGAACCACAGACTTAGAAATCGCCAGCTCATATACAGTGCATATAATATATTTAAATATATACCCTTATACACCATTTTAATAAAAAATATCACAAAATTCTTCTAAGTCCCTCAGGAAGAGTGAAAGATGCGTACGTTCATTTTCAGAGCTCCTAGACCTTCCTATAAGAAGTTAGCCAAAAAGTAGCTTCGAAAAACGCTTAGGTTAAGTTTGAGAGTTGCTTCTAATGTACCAAAGCTGGACTTAGACATAATTTCACTCTCACAACATTATGGCTGGTTGGAGACAGTCCGAACCACAAGTACCGGGTCCATGGTTCTGGCCGTATACTGGGGGGACGGGAACGACTCCCATTAACCCCTGACTATACCGGGGATACGCTTATCACAATGCCTTTCTGGTCTGTGCTAAGCAGGGCATTCTGGCAACCAAGTGGCTTGACCTTTATTAGTGAGCCTGGTTACCCCCTCTCGGAACCACAGACTTAGAAATCGCCAGCTCATATACAGTGCATATAATATATTTAAATATATACCCTTATACACCATTTTAATAAAAATTATCACACAATTCTTCTAAGTCCCTCGGGAAAAGTGAAAGATGCGCACGTTCATTTTCAGAGCTCCTAGACCTTCCTATAAGAAGTTAGCCAAAAAGTAGCTTCGAAAAACGCTTAGGTTAAGTTTGAGAGTTTTTTCTAATGTACCAAAGCTGGACTTAGACATAATTTCACTCTCACAACATTATGGCTGGTTGGAGACAGTCCGAACAACAAGTACCGGGTCCATGGTTCTGGGCGTATACTGGGGGGACGGGGACGACTCCCATTAACCCCTGACTATACCGGGGATACGCATATCACAATGCCTTTCTGGTCTGTGCTGAAGCAGGGCATTCTGGCAGCCAAGTGGCTTGACCTTTATTAGTGAGCCTGGTTACCCCCTCTCGGAACCACAGACTTAGAAATCGCCAGCTCATATACAGTGCATAAAATATATTTAAATATATACCCTTATAAACCATTTTAATTAAAATTATCACACAATTCTTCTAAGTCCCTCGGGAAGAGTGAAAGATGCGCACGTTCATTTTCAGATCTCCTAGACCTTCCTATAAGAAGTTAGCCAAAAAGTAGCTTCGAAAAACGCTTAGGTTAAGTTTGAGATTTTTTTCTAATGTACCAAAGCTGGACTTAGACATAATTTCACTCTCACAACATTATGGCTGGTTGGAGACAGTCCGAACCACAAGTACCGGGTCCATGGTTCTGGCCGTATACTGGGGGGACGGGAACGACTCCCATTAACCCCTGACTATACCGGGGATACGCTTATCACAATGCCTTTCTGGTCTGTGCTAAGCAGGGCATTCTGGCAACCAAGTGGCTTGACCTTTATTAGTGAGCCTGGTTACCCCCTCTCGGAACCACAGACTTAGAAATCGCCAGCTCATACAGTATACAGTGCATAAAATATATTTAAATATATACCCTTATACACCATTTTAATAAAAATTATCACACAATTCTTCTAAGTCCCTCGGGAAGAGTGAAAGATGCGCACGTTCATTTTCAGAGCTCCTAGACCTTCCTATAAGAAGTTAGCCAAAAAGTAGCTTCGAAAAACGCTTAGGTTAAGTTTGAGAGTTGCTTCTAATGTACCAAAGCTGGACTTAGACATAATTTCACTCTCACAACATTATGGCTGGTTGGAGACAGTCCGAACCACAAGTACCGGGTCCATGGTTCTGGGCGTATACTGGGGGGACGGGGACGACTCCCATTAACCCCTGACTATACCGGGGATACGCATATCACAATGCCTTTCTGGTCTGTGCTGAAGCAGGGCATTCAGGAAGCCAAGTGGCTTGACCTTTATTAGTGAGCCTGGTTACCCCCTCTCGGAACCACAGACTTAGAAATCGCCAGCTCATATACAGTGCATATAATATATTTAAATATATACCCTTATACACCATTTTAATAAAAAATATCACAAAATTCTTCTAAGTCCCTCAGGAAGAGTGAAAGATGCGTACGTTCATTTTCAGAGCTCCTAGACCTTCCTATAAGAAGTTAGCCAAAAAGTAGCTTCGAAAAACGCTTAGGTTAAGTTTGAGAGTTGCTTCTAATGTACCAAAGCTGGACTTAGACATAATTTCACTCTCACAACATTATGGCTGGTTGGAGACAGTCCGAACCACAAGTACCGGGTCCATGGTTCTGGCCGTATACTGGGGGGACGGGAACGACTCCCATTAACCCCTGACTATACCGGGGATACGCTTATCACAATGCCTTTCTGGTCTTTGCTAAGCAGGGCATTCTGGCAACCAAGTGGCTTGACCTTTATTAGTGAGCCTGGTTATCCCCTCTCGGAACCACAGACTTAGAAATCGCCAGCTCATATACAGTACAGTGCATATAATATATTTAAATATATACCCTTATACACCATTTTAATAAAAATTATCACACAATTCTTCTAAGTCCCTCGGGAAAAGTGAAAGATGCGCACGTTCATTTTCAGAGCTCCTAGACCTTCCTATAAGAAGTTAGCCAAAAAGTAGCTTCGAAAAACGCTTAGGTTAAGTTTGAGAGTTTTTTCTAATGTACCAAAGCTGGACTTAGACATAATTTCACTCTCACAACATTATGGCTGGTTGGAGACAGTCCGAACCACAAGTACCGGGTCCATGGTTCTGACCGTATACTGGGGGGACGGGAACGACTCCCATTAACCCCTGACTATACCGGGGATACGCTTATCACAATGCCTTTCTGGTCTGTGCTGAAGCAGTGCATTCTGGAAACCAAGTGGCTTGACCTTTATTAGTGAGCCTGGTTACCCCCTCTCGGAACCACAGACTTAGAAATCGCCAGCTCATATACAGTGCATAAAATATATTTAAATATATACCCTTATACACCATTTTAATAAAAAATATCACAAAATTCTTCTAAGTCCCTCAGGAAGAGTGAAAGATGCGCACGTTCATTTTCAGAGCTCCTAGACCTTCCTATACGAAGTTAGCCAAAAAGTAGCTTCGAAAAACGCTTAGGTTAAGTTTGAGAGTTGCTTCTAATGTACCAAAGCTGGACTTAGACATAATTTCACTCACAACATTATGGCTGGTTGGAGACAGTCCGAACCACAAGTACCGGGTCCATGGTTCTGGGCGTATACTGGGGGGACGGGGGGACTCCCATTAACCCCTGAATATACCGGGGATACGCTTATCACAATGCCTTTCTGGTCTGTGCTGAAGCAGGGCATTCTGGCAGCCAAGTGGCTTGACCTTTATTAGTGAGCCTGGTTACCCCCTCTCGGAACCACAGACTTAGAAATCGCCAGCTCATATACAGTGCATAAAATATATTTAAATATATACCCTTATACACCATTTTAATTAAAATTATCACACAATTCTTCTAAGTCCCTCGGGAAGAGTGAAAGATGCGCACGTTCATTTTCAGAGCTCCTAGACCTTCCTATAAGAAGTTAGCCAAAATGTAGCTTCGAAAAACGCTTAGGTTAAGTTTGAGAGTTTTTTCTAATGTACCAATGCTGGACTTAGACATAATTTCACTCTCACAACATTATGGCTGGTTGGAGACAGTCCGAACCACAAGTACCGGGTCCATGGTTCTGGCCATATACTGGGGGGACGGGAACGACTCCCATTAACCCCTGACTATACCGGGGATACGCTTATCACAATGCCTTTCTGGTCTGTGCTGAAGCAGTGCATTCTGGAAACCAAGTGGCTTGACCTTTATTAGTGAGCCTGGTTACCCCCTCTCGGAACCACAGACTTAGAAACCGCCAGCTCATATACAGTGCATAAAATATATTTAAATATATACCCTTATACACCATTTTAATAAAAAATATCACAAAATTCTTCTAAGTCCCTCAGGAAGAGTGAAAGATGCGCACGTTCATTTTCAGAGCTCCTAGACCTTCCTATAAGAAGTTAGCCAAAAAGTAGCTTCGAAAAACGCTTAGGTTAAGTTTCAGAGTTGCTTCTAATGTACCAAAGCTGGACTTAGACATAATTTCACTCACAACATTATGGCTGGTTGGAGACAGTCCGAACCACAAGTACCGGGTCCATGGTTCTGGGCGTATACTGGGGGGACGGGGACGACTCCAATTAACCCCTGACTATACCGGGGATACGCATATCACAATGCCTTTCTGGTCTGTGCTGAAGCAGGGCATTCTGGAAGCCAAGTGGCTTGACCTTTATTAGTGAGCCTGGTTACCCCCTCTCGGAACCACAGACTTAGAAATCGCCAGCTCATATACAGTGCATAAAATATATTTAAATATATACCCTTATACACCATTTTAATAAAAAATATCACAAAATTCTTGTAAGTCCCTCAGGAAGAGTGAAAGATGCGTACGTTCATTTTCAGAGCTCCTAGACCTTCCTATAAGAAGTTAGCCAAAAAGTAGCTTCGAAAAACGCTTAGGTTAAGTTTCAGAGTTTTTTCTAATGTACCAAAGCTGGACTTAGACATAATTTCACTCTCACAACATTATGGCTGGTTGGAGACAGTCCGAACCACAAGTACCGGGTCCATGGTTCTGACCGTATACTGGGGGGACGGGAACGACTCCCATTAACCCCTGACTATACCGGGGATACGCTTATCACAATGCCTTTCTGGTCTGTGCTGAAGCAGGGCATTCTGGCAGCCAAGTGGCTTGACCTTTATTAGTGAGCCTGGTTACCCCCTCTCGGAACCACAGACTTAGAAATTGCCAGCTCATATACAGTGCATAAAATATATTTATATATATACCCTTATACACCATTTTAATAAAAATTATCACACAATTCTTCTAAGTCCCTCGGGAAGAGTGAAAGATGCGCACGTTCATTTTCAGAGCTCCTAGACCTTCCTATAAGAAGTTAGCCAAAAAGTAGCTTCGAAAAACGCTTAGGTTAAGTTTGAGAGTTGCTTCTAATGTACCAAAGCTGGACTTAGACATAATTTCACTCTCACAACATTATGGCTGGTTGGATACAGCCCGAACCACAAGTACCGGGTCCATGGTTCTGGGCGTATACTGGGGGGACGGGAACGACTCCCATTAACCCCTGACTATACCGGGGAAACGCTTATCACAATGCCTTTCTGGTCTGTGCTGAAGCAGTGCATTCTGGAAACCAAGTGGCTTGACCTTTATTAGTGAGCCTGGTTACCCCCTCTCGGAACCACAGACTTAGAAATCGCCAGCTCATATACAGTGCATAAAATATATTTAAATATATACCCTTATACACCATTTTAATAAAAAATATCACAAAATTCTTCTAAGTCCCTCAGGAAGAGTGAAAGATGCGCACGTTCATTTTCAGAGCTCCTAGACCTTCCTATAAGAAGTTAGCCAAAAAGTAGCTTCGAAAAACGCTTAGGTTAAGTTTGAGAGTTGCTTCTAATGTACCAAAGCTGGACTTAGACATAATTTCACTCACAACATTATGGCTGGTTGGAGACAGTCCGAACCACAAGTACCGGGTCCATGGTTCTGGGCGTATACTGGGGGGACGGGGGGGACTCCCATTAACCCCTGACTATACCGGGGATACACTTATCACAATGCCTTTCTGGTCTGTGCTGAAGCAGGGCATTCTGGCAGCCAAGTGGCTTGACCTTTATTAGTGAGTCTGGTTACCCCCTCTCGGAACCACAGACTTAGAAATCGCCAGCTCATATACAGTGCATAAAATATATTTAAATATATACCCTTATACATCATTTTAATAAAAAATATCACAAAATTCTTCTAAGTCCCTCAGGAAGAGTGAAAGATGCGTACGTTCATTTTCAGAGCTCCTAGACCTTCCTATAAGAAGTTAGCCAAAAAGTAGCTTCGAAAAACGCTTAGGTTAAGTTTGAGAGTTTTTTCTAATGTACCAAAGCTGGACTTAGACATAATTTCACTCTCACAACATTATGGCTGGTTGGAGACAGTCCGAACCACAAGTACCGGGTCCATGGTTCTGACCGTATACTGGGGGGACGGGAACGACTCCCATTAACCCCTGACTATACCGGGGATACGCTTATCACAATGCCTTTCTGGTCTGTGCTGAAGCAGTGCATTCTGGAAACCAAGTGGCTTGACCTTTATTAGTGAGCCTGGTTACCCCCTCTCGGAACCACAGACTTAGAAATCGCCAGCTCATATACAGTGCATAAAATATATTTAAATATATACCCTTATACACCATTTTAATAAAAAATATCACAAAATTCTTCTAAGTCCCTCAGGAAGAGTGAAAGATGCGCACGTTCATTTTCAGAGCTCCTAGACCTTCCTATAAGAAGTTAGCCAAAAAGTAGCTTCGAAAAACGCTTAGGTTAAGTTTGAGAGTTGCTTCTAATGTACCAAAGCTGGACTTAGACATAATTTCACTCACAACATTATGGCTGGTTGGAGACAGTCCGAACCACAAGTACCGGGTCCATGGTTCTGGGCGTATACTGGGGGGACGGGGACGACTCCCATTAACCTCTGACTATACCGGGGATACGCATATAACAATGCCTTTCTGGTCTGTGCTGAAGCAGGGCATTCTGGAAGCCAAGTGGCTTGACCTTTATTAGTGAGCCTGGTTACCCCCTCTCGGAACCACAGACTTAGAAATCGCCAGCTCATATACAGTGCATAAAATATATTTAAATATATACCCTTATACACCATTTTAATAAAAAATATCACAAAATTCTTCTAAGTCCCTCAGGAAGAGTGAAAGATGCGTACGTTCATTTTCAGAGCTCCTAGACCTTCCTATAAGAAGTTAGCCAAAAAGTAGCTTCGAAAAACGCTTAGGTTAAGTTTGAGAGTTTTTTCTAATGTACCAAAGCTGGACTTAGACATAATTTCACTCTCACAACATTATGGCTGGTTGGAGACAGTCCGAACCACAAGTACCGGGTCCATGGTTCTGACCGTATACTGGGGGGACGGGAACGACTCCCATTAACCCCTGACTATACCGGGGATACGCTTATCACAATGCCTTTCTGGTCTGTGCTGAAGCAGTGCATTCTGGAAACCAAGTGGCTTGACCTTTATTAGTGAGCCTGGTTACCCCCTCTCGGAACCACAGACTTAGAAATCGCCAGCTCATATACAGTGCATAAAATATATTTAAATATATACCCTTATACACCATTTTAATAAAAAATATCACAAAATTCTTCTAAGTCCCTCAGGAAGAGTGAAAGATGCGCACGTTCATTTTCAGAGCTCCTAGACCTTCCTATACGAAGTTAGCCAAAAAGTAGCTTCGAAAAACGCTTACAGTAGCGACATCTTTTATTCGAGTAAATGCCGGCGGCATGCCGGGATCTACCCCAGCTGCCGCCAGTCAGAAACGCGCGCCGCCGCGTTTCCCCCACGCACCCCCCCTCCACATCGCGCGCAATTACCCCCCCAAAGACACCCCGAACCCGGCTTCTACTCTGCCCCTCTGCTTCCCCGCACCCCCGCTTACCTAGATTTGAACTCCAGGGGTGTCGGGGAAGCCTGGGGAAGCCGGGGAAGACGGGGAAGCCGGGCGCGCTTGTGACCGTGACGTCACAGTGCGCCGCCACGCGCCGCGGCTACCCGCTTCCCAGCCTCATTCAGCCAGCGGCATTTGCTCGAATAAGAGCTGCCGCTGCTGTAGGTTAAGTTTGAGAGTTGCTTCTAATGTACCAAAGCTGGACTTAGACATAATTTCACTCACAACATTATGGCTGGTTGGAGACAGTCCGAACCACAAGTACCGGGTCCATGGTTCTGGGCGTATACTGGGGGGACGGGGGGGACTCCCATTAACCCCTGACTATACCGGGGATACGCTTATCACAATGCCTTTCTGGTCTGTGCTGAAGCAGGGCATTCTGGCAGCCAAGTGGCTTGACCTTTATTAGTGAGCCTGGTTACCCCCTCTCGGAACCACAGACTTAGAAATCGCCAGCTCATATACAGTGCATAAAATATATTTAAATATATACCCTTATACACCATTTTAATTAAAATTATCACACAATTCTTCTAAGTCCCTCGGGAAGAGTGAAAGATGCGCACGTTCATTTTCAGAGCTCCTAGACCTTCCTATAAGAAGTTAGCCAAAAAGTAGCTTCGAAAAACGCTTAGGTTAAGTTTGAGAGTTTTTTCTAATGTACCAAAGCTGGACTTAGACATAATTTCACTCTCACAACATTATGGCTGGTTGGAGACAGTCCGAACCACAAGTACCGGGTCCATGGTTCTGGCCGTATACTGGGGGGATGGGAACGACTCCCATTAACCCCTGACTATACCGGGGATACGCTTATCACAATGCCTTTCTGGTCTGTGCTAAGCAGGGCATTCTGGCAACCAAGTGGCTTGACCTTTATTAGTGAGCCTGGTTACCCCCTCTCGGAACCACAGACTTAGAAATCGCCAGCTCATATACAGTGCATAAAATATATTTAAATATATACCCTTATACACCATTTTAATAAAAAATATCACAAAATTCTTCTAAGTCCCTCAGGAAGAGTGAAAGATGCGTACGTTCATTTTCAGAGCTCCTAGACCTTCCTATAAGAAGTTAGCCAAAAAGTAGCTTCGAAAAACGCTTAGGTTAAGTTTGAGAGTTGCTTCTAATGTACCAAAGCTGGACTTAGACATAATTTCACTCTCACAACATTATGGCTGGTTGGAGACAGTCCGAACCACAAGTACTGGGTCCATGGTTCTGGCCGTATACTGGGGGGACGGGAACGACTCCCATTAACCCCTGACTATACCGGGGATACGCTTATCACAATGCCTTTCTGGTCTGTGCTAAGCAGGGCATTCTGGCAACCAAGTGGCTTGACCTTTATTAGTGAGCCTGGTTACCCCCTCTCGGAACCACAGACTTAGAAATCGCCAGCTCATATACAGTGCATAAAATATATTTAAATATATACCCTTATACACCATTTTAATAAAAATTATCACACAATTCTTCTAAGTCCCTCGGGAAGAGTGAAAGATGCGCACGTTCATTTTCAGAGCTCCTAGACCTTCCTATAAGAAGTTAGCCAAAAAGTAGCTTCGAAAAACGCTTAGGTTACGTTTGAGAGTTTTTTCTAATGTACCAAAGCTGGACTTAGACATAATTTCACTCTCACAACATTATGGCTGGTTGGAGACAGTCCGAACCACAAGTACCGGGTCCATGGTTCTGGCCGTATACTGGGGGGACGGGAACGACTCCCATTAACCCCTGACTATACCGGGGATACGCTTATCACAATGCCTTTCTGGTCTGTGCTAAGTAGGGCATTCTGGCAACCAAGTGGCTTGACCTTTATTAGTGAGCCTGGTTACCCCCTCTCGGAACCACAGACTTAGAAATCGCCAGCTCATATACAGTGCATAAAATATATTTAAATATAAACCCATATACACCATTTTAATAAAAATTATCACACAATTCTTCTAAGTCCCTCGGGAAGAGTTAAAGATGCGCACGTTCATTTTCAGAGCTCCTAGACCTTCCTATAAGAAGTTAGCCAAAAAGTAACTTCGAAAAACGCTTAGGTTAAGTTTGAGAGTTGCTTCTAATGTACCAAAGATGGACTTAGACATAATTTCACTCTCACAACATTATGGCTGGTTGGAGACAGTCCGAACCACAAGTACCGGGTCCATGGTTCTGGGCGTATACTGGGGGGACGGGGACGACTCCCATTAACCCCTGACTATACCGGGGATACGCATATCACAATGCCTTTCTGGTCTGTGCTGAAGCAGGGCATTCTGGAAGCCAAGTGTCTTGACCTTTATTAGTGAGCCTGGTTACCCCCTCTCGGAACCACAGACTTAGAAATCGCCAGCTCATATACAGTGCATAAAATATATTTAAATATATACCCTTTTACACCATTTTAATAAAAATTATCACACAATTCTTCTAAGTCCCTCAGGAAGAGTGAAAGATGCGTACGTTCATTTTCAGAGCTCCTAGACCTTTCTACTGTATAAGAAGTTAGCCAAAAAGTAGCTTCGAAAAACGCTTAGGTTAAGTTTGAGAGTTGCTTCTAATGTACCAAAGCTGGACTTAGACATAATTTCACTCTCACAACATTATGGCTGGTTGGAGACAGTCCGAACCACAAGTACCGGGTCCATGGTTTTGGCCGTATACTGAGGGGACGGGAACGACTCCCATTAACCCCTGACTATACCGGGGATACGCTTATCACAATGCCTTTCTGGTCTGTGCTAAGCAGGGCATCCTGGCAGCCAAGTGGCTTGACCTTTATTAGTGAGCCTGGTTACCCCCTCTCGGAACCACAGACTTAGAAATCGCCAGCTCATATACTGTACAGTGCATAAAATATATTTAAATATATACCCTTATACATCATTTTAATAAAAATTATCACACAATTCTTCTAAGTCCCTCAGGAAGAGAGAAAGATGCGCACGTTCATTTTCAGAGCTCCTAGACCTTCCTATAAGAAGTTAGCCAAAAAGTAGCTTCGAAAAACGCTTAGGTTAAGTTTGAGAGTTGCTTCTAATGTACCAAAGCTGGACTTAGACATAATTTCACTCTCACAACATTATGGCTGGTTGGAGACAGTCCGAACCACAAGTACCGGGTCCATGGTTCTGGGCGTATACTGGGGGGACGGGAACGACTCCCATTAACCCCTGACTATACCGGGGATACGCTTATCACAATGCCTTTCTGGTCTGTGCTGAAGCAGTGCATTCTGGCAACCAAGTGGCTTGACCTTTATTAGTGAGCCTGGTTACCCCCTCTCGGAACCACAGACTTAGAAATCGCCAGCTCATATACAGTGCATAAAATATATTTAAATATATACCCTTATACACCATTTTAATAAAAAATATCACAAAATACTTCTACTGTAAGTCCCTCAGGAAGAGTGAAAGATGCGCACGTTCATTTTCAGAGCTCCTAGACCTTCCTATAAGAAGTTAGCCAAAAAGTAGCTTCGAAAAACGCTTAGGTTAAGTTTGAGAGTTGCTTCTAATGTACCAAAGCTGGACTTAGACATAATTTCACTCTCACAACATTATGGCTGGTTGGAGACAGTCCGAACCACAAGTACCGGGTCCATGGTTCTGGGCGTATACTGGGGGGACGGGAACGACTCCCATTAACCCCTGACTATACCGGGGATACGCTTATCACAATGCCTTTCTGGTCTGTGCTAAGCAGGGCATCCTGGCAGCCAAGTGGCTTGACCTTTATTAGTGAGCCTGGTTACCCCCTCTCGGAACCACAGACTTAGAAATCGCCAGCTCATATACTGTACAGTGCATTAAATATATTTAAATATATACCCTTATACACCATTTTAATAAAAATTATCACACAATTCTTCTAAGTCCCTCGGGAAGAGTGAAAGATGCGCACGTTCATTTTCAGAGCTCCTAGACCTTCCTATAAGAAGTTAGCCAAAAAGTAGCTTCTAAAAACGCTTAGGTTAAGTTTCAGAGTTGCTTCTAATGTACCAAAGCTGGACTTAGACATAATTTCACTCTCACAACATTATGGCTGGTTGGAGACAGTCCGAACCACAAGTACCGGGTCCATGGTTCTGGGCGTATACTGGGGGGACGGGAACGACTCCCATTAACCCCTGACTATACCGGGGATACGCTTATCACAATGCCTTTCTGGTCTGTGCTGAAGCAGTGCATTCTGGCAACCAAGTGGCTTGACCTTTATTAGTGAGCCTGGTTACCCCCTCTCGGAACCACAGACTTAGAAATGGCCAGCTCATATACAGTGCATAAAATATATTTAAATATATACCCTTATACACTGGCGACACACTTTATTCGAGCTTGGCTAGTCCCACGAATTCGGGTATACCCGGGTGTATTGAGGTTTGTGACTGTTTTCTGCCCGAGTGCATTGAGTTATTTTCCAAGCAGGGATTGAAGCATTTTATTCCCGCTGGCTGCAATACTGCACAGTATATATATATTTACTGCATTACAATACATGAATTTATGCCATCTGGTAGACACGCGAAGCATTGCAGCCTATTAAATCCTAATCATTATCATTTAACAGATCAGCCGCCCATCAGCCAGGCATGAACCCAGGCTGGGAAGGCAAAGGCAACGGGGCTTGTCAGAGGTGAGGAGTGGCGCATTCCAGGTATCTGCCAGGTACATACTGGGTATTTGCTCGAATAAAGTGTGTCGGTGCAGTACACCATTTTAATAAAAAATATCACAAAATACTTCTACTGTAAGTCCCTCAGGAAGAGTGAAAGATGCGCACGTTCATTTTCAGAGCTCCTAGACCTTCCTATAAGAAGTTAGCCAAAAAGTAGCTTCGAAAAACGCTTAGGTTAAGTTTGAGAGTTGCTTCTAATGTACCAAAGCTGGACTTAGACATAATTTCACTCTCACAACATTATGGCTGGTTGGAGACAGTCCGAACCACAAGTACCGAGTCCATGGTTCTGGGCGTATACTGGGGGGACGGGAACGACTCCCATTAACCCCTGACTATACCGGGGATACGCTTATCACAATGCCTTTCTGGTCTGTGCTAAGCAGGGCATCCTGGCAGCCAAGTGGCTTGAGCTTTATTAGTGAGCCTGGTTACCCCCACTCGGAACCACAGACTTAGAAATCGCCAGCTCATATACTGTACAGTGCATAAAATATATTTAAATATATACCCTTATACATCATTTTAATAAAAATTATCACACAATTCTTCTAAGTCCCTCGGGAAGAGAGAAAGATGCGCACGTTCATTTTCAGAGCTCCTAGACCTTCCTATAAGAAGTTAGCCAAAAAGTAGCTTCGAAAAACGCTTAGGTTAAGTTTGAGAGTTGCTTCTAATGTACAGTACCAAAGCTTGACTTAGACATAATTTCACTCTCACAACATTATGGCTGGTTGGAGACAGTCCGAACCACAAGTACCGGGTCCATGGTTCTGGGCGTATACTGGGGGGACGGGAACGACTCCCATTAACCCCTGACTATACCGGGGATACGCTTATCACAATGCCTTTCTGGTCTGTGCTGAAGCAGGGCATTCTGGCAACCAAGTGGCTTGACCTTTATTAGTGAGCCTGGTTACCCCCTCTCGGAACCACAGACTTAGAAATCGCCAGCTCATATACAGTGCATAAAATATATTTAAATATATACCCTTATACACCATTTTAATAAAAAATATCACAAAATACTTCTACTGTAAGTCCCTCAGGAAGAGTGAAAGATGCGCACGTTCATTTTCAGAGCTCCTAGACCTTCCTATAAGAAGTTAGCCAAAAAGTAGCTTCGAAAAACGCTTAGGTTAAGTTTGAGAGTTGCTTCTAATGTACCAAAGCTGGACTTAGACATAATTTCACTCTCACAACATTATGGCTGGTTGGAGACAGTCCGAACCACAAGTACCGAGTCCATGGTTCTGGGCGTATACTGGGGGGACGGGAACGACTCCCATTAACCCCTGACTATACCGGGGATACGCTTATCACAATGCCTTTCTGGTCTGTGCTAAGCAGGGCATCCTGGCAGCCAAGTGGCTTGACCTTTATTAGTGAGCCTGGTTACCCCCTCTCGGAACCACAGACTTAGAAATCGCCAGCTCATATACTGTACAGTGCATAGAATATATTTAAATATATACCCTTATACACCATTTTAATAAAAATTATCACACAATTCTTCTAAGTCCCTCGGGAAGAGTGAAAGATGCGCACGTTCATTTTCAGAGCTCCTACAGTAGACCTTCCTATAAGAAGTTAGCCAAAAAGTAGCTTCTAAAAACGCTTAGGTTAAGTTTCAGAGTTGCTTCTAATGTACCAAAGCTGGACTTAGACATAATTTCACTCTCACAACATTATGGCTGGTTGGAGACAGTCCGAACCACAAGTACCGGGTCCATGGTTCTGGGCGTATACTGGGGGGACGGGAACGACTCCCATTAACCCCTGACTATACCGGGGATACGCTTATCACAATGCCTTTCTGGTCTGTGCTGAAGCAGTGCATTCTGGCAACCAAGTGGCTTGACCTTTATTAGTGAGCCTGGTTACCCCCTCTCGGAACCACAGACTTAGAAATCGCCAGCTCATATACAGTGCATAAAATATATTTAAATATATACCCTTATACACCATTTTAATAAAAAATATCACAAAATTCTTCAAAGTCCCTCAGGAAGAGTGAAAGATGCGCACGTTCATTTTCAGAGCTCCTAGACCTTCCTATAAGAAGTTAGCCAAAAATTAGCTTCGAAAAACGCTTAGGTTAAGTTTGAGAGTTGCTTCTAATGTACCAAAGCTGGACTTAGACATAATTTCACTCTCACAACATTATGGCTGGTTGGAGACAGTCCGAACCACAAATACCGGGTCCATGGTTCTGGGCGTATACTGGGGGGACGGGAACGACTCCCATTAACCCCTGACTATACCGGGGATACGCTTATCACAATGTCTTTCTGGTCTGTGCTAAGCAGGGCATCCTGGCAGCCAAGTGGCTTGACCTTTATTAGTGAGCCTGGTTACCCCCTCTCGGAACCACAGACTTAGAAATCGCCAGCTCATATACAGTGCATAAAATATATTTAAATATATACCCTTATACACCATTTTAATAAAAATTATCACACAATTCTTCTAAGTCCCTCGGGAAGAGTGAAAGATGCGCACGTTCATTTTCAGAGCTCCTACCTGCTGCGGCACAGTTTATTCGAGCATTTGCCCGTTCTGTGCCGCAGCAGTAGCCTGGCGCGCGCCCGAGAGTGACGGGCGCGCGCCGAAGCAGCGGAAGAGCGCCCTCCGATCGGGGCGCTCTCCCTACCGCTGCTGGGTCCGCCGGGTCCCCCGGAACCCCCTGCCGCTGTCCCGCGATCGCGGGACACCAGGGCTCCCTCGGGGAGCCCCTGGACGCGCGTGCAGGGGGCGCACGCTCCCGAAGACGCGTGACCGCGCATCTATGACGCGCGGCACGCCGAGGGGCGGCCACTAGCAAGCCGGGAAATCTCCCGGCTTGCGGATCTGGCCGCAGTGTAATAAACTGTGTCGCCAGTAGTAGACCTTCCTATAAGAAGTTAGCCAAAAAGTAGCTTCTAAAAACGCTTAGGTTAAGTTTCAGAGTTGCTTCTAATGTACCAAAGCTGGACTTAGACATAATTTCACTCTCACAACATTATGGCTGGTTGGAGACAGTCCGAACCACAAGTACCGAGTCCATGGTTCTGGGCGTATACTGGGGGGACGGGAACGACTCCCATTAACCCCTGACTATACCGGGGATACGCTTATCACAATGCCTTTCTGGTCTGTGCTAAGCAGGGCATCCTGGCAGCCAAGTGGCTTGACCTTTATTAGTGAGCCTGGTTACCCCCTCTCGGAACCACAGACTTAGAAATCGCCAGCTCATATACTGTACAGTGCATAGAATATATTTAAATATATACCCTTATACACCATTTTAATAAAAATTATCACACAATTCTTCTAAGTCCCTCGGGAAGAGTGAAAGATGCGCACGTTCATTTTCAGAGCTCCTACAGTAGACCTTCCTATACACTGGCGACACACTTTATTCGAGCTTGGCTAGTCCCACGAATTCAGGTATACCCGGGTGTATTGAGGTTTGTGACTGTTTTCTGCCCGAGTGCATTGAGTTATTTTCCAAGCAGGGATTGAAGCATTTTATTCCCGCTGGCTGCAATATTGCACAGTATATATATATATACTGCATTACAATTCATGAATTTATGCCATCTGGTAGACACGCGAAGCATTGCAGCCTATTAAATCCTTATCATTATCATTTAACAGATCAGCCGCCCATCAGCCAGGCATGAACCCAGGCTGGGAAGGCAAATGCAACGGGGCTTGTCAGAGGTGAGGAGTGGCGCATTCCAGGTATCTGCCAGGTACATACCGGGTATTTGCTCGAATAAAGTGTGTCGGTGCAGTAAGAAGTTAGCCAAAAAGTAGCTTCTAAAAACGCTTAGGTTAAGTTTCAGAGTTGCTTCTAATGTACCAAAGCTGGACTTAGACATAATTTCACTCTCACAACATTATGGCTGGTTGGAGACAGTCCGAACCACAAGTACCGGGTCCATGGTTCTGGGCGTATACTGGGGGGACGGGAACGACTCCCATTAACCCCTGACTATACCGGGGATACGCTTATCACAATGCCTTTCTGGTCTGTGCTGAAGCAGTGCATTCTGGCAACCAAGTGGCTTGACCTTTATTAGTGAGCCTGGTTACCCCCTCTCGGAACCACAGACTTAGAAATCGCCAGCTCATATACAGTGCATAAAATATATTTAAATATATACCCTTATACACCATTTTAATAAAAAATATCACAAAATTCTTCAAAGTCCCTCAGGAAGAGTGAAAGATGCGCACGTTCATTTTCAGAGCTCCTAGACCTTCCTATAAGAAGTTAGCCAAAAATTAGCTTCGAAAAACGCTTAGGTTAAGTTTGAGAGTTGCTTCTAATGTACCAAAGCTGGACTTAGACATAATTTCACTCTCACAACATTATGGCTGGTTGGAGACAGTCCGAACCACAAATACCGGGTCCATGGTTCTGGGCGTATACTGGGGGGACGGGAACGACTCCCATTAACCCCTGACTATACCGGGGATACGCTTATCACAATGTCTTTCTGGTCTGTGCTAAGCAGGGCATCCTGGCAGCCAAGTGGCTTGACCTTTATTAGTGAGCCTGGTTACCCCCTCTCGGAACCACAGACTTAGAAATCGCCAGCTCATATACAGTGCATAAAATATATTTAAATATATACCCTTATACACCATTTTAATAAAAATTATCACACAATTCTTCTAAGTCCCTCGGGAAGAGTGAAAGATGCGCACGTTCATTTTCAGAGCTCCTACAGTAGACCTTCCTATAAGAAGTTAGCCAAAAAGTAGCTTCTAAAAACGCTTAGGTTAAGTTTCAGAGTTGCTTCTAATGTACCAAAGCTGGACTTAGACATAATTTCACTCTCACAACATTATGGCTGGTTGGAGACAGTCCGAACCACAAGTACCGAGTCCATGGTTCTGGGCGTATACTGGGGGGACGGGAACGACTCCCATTAACCCCTGACTATACCGGGGATACGCTTATCACAATGCCTTTCTGGTCTGTGCTAAGCAGGGCATCCTGGCAGCCAAGTGGCTTGACCTTTATTAGTGAGCCTGGTTACCCCCTCTCGGAACCACAGACTTAGAAATCGCCAGCTCATATACTGTACAGTGCATAGAATATATTTAAATATATACCCTTATACACCATTTTAATAAAAATTATCACACAATTCTTCTAAGTCCCTCGGGAAGAGTGAAAGATGCGCACGTTCATTTTCAGAGCTCCTACACTGGCGACACAGTTTATTACACTGCGGCCAGATCTGCAAGCCGGGAGATTTCCCGGCTTGCTAGTGGCCGCCCCTCGGCGTGCCGCGCGTCATAGACGCGCGGTCACGCGTCTTCGGCAGCGTGCGCCCCCTGCACGCGCGTCCAGGGGCTCCCCGAGGGAGCCCTGGTGTCCCGCGATCGCGGGACAGCGGCAGGGGGTTCCGGGGGACCCGGCGGACCCGGCAGCGGTAGGGAGAGCGCCCCGATCGGAGGGCGCTCTTCCGCTGCTTCGGCGCGCGCCCGTCACTCTCGGGCGCGCGCCAGGCTACTGCTGCGGCACAGAACGGGCAAATGCTCGAATAAACTGTGCCGCAGCAGTAGACCTTCCTATAAGAAGTTAGCCAAAAAGTAGCTTCTAAAAACGCTTAGGTTAAGTTTCAGAGTTGCTTCTAATGTACCAAAGCTGGACTTAGACATAATTTCACTCTCACAACATTATGGCTGGTTGGAGACAGTCCGAACCACAAGTACCGGGTCCATGGTTCTGGGCGTATACTGGGGGGACGGGAACGACTCCCATTAACCCCTGACTATACCGGGGATACGCTTATCACAATGCCTTTCTGGTCTGTGCTGAAGCAGTGCATTCTGGCAACCAAGTGGCTTGACCTTTATTAGTGAGCCTGGTTACCCCCTCTCGGAACCACAGACTTAGAAATCGCCAGCTCATATACAGTGCATAAAATATATTTAAATATATACCCTTATACACCATTTTAATAAAAAATATCACAAAATTCTTCAAAGTCCCTCAGGAAGAGTGAAAGATGCGCACGTTCATTTTCAGAGCTCCTAGACCTTCCTATAAGAAGTTAGCCAAAAATTAGCTTCGAAAAACGCTTAGGTTAAGTTTGAGAGTTGCTTCTAATGTACCAAAGCTGGACTTAGACATAATTTCACTCTCACAACATTATGGCTGGTTGGAGACAGTCCGAACCACAAATACCGGGTCCATGGTTCTGGGCGTATACTGGGGGGACGGGAACGACTCCCATTAACCCCTGACTATACCGGGGATACGCTTATCACAATGCCTTTCTGGTCTGTGCTAAGCAGGGCATCCTGGCAGCCAAGTGGCTTGACCTTTATTAGTGAGCCTGGTTACCCCCTCTCGGAACCACAGACTTAGAAATCGCCAGCTCATATACAGTGCATAAAATATATTTAAATATATACCCTTATACACCATTTTAATAAAAAATATCACAAAATTCTTCAAAGTCCCTCAGGAAGAGTGAAAGATGCGCACGTTCATTTTCAGAGCTCCTAGACCTTCCTATAAGAAGTTAGCCAAAAATTAGCTTCGAAAAACGCTTAGGTTAAGTTTGAGAGTTGCTTCTAATGTACCAAAGCTGGACTTAGACATAATTTCACTCTCACAACATTATGGCTGGTTGGAGACAGTCCGAACCACAAATACCGGGTCCATGGTTCTGGGCGTATACTGGGGGGACGGGAACGACTCCCATTAACCCCTGACTATACCGGGGATACGCTTATCACAATGTCTTTCTGGTCTGTGCTAAGCAGGGCATCCTGGCAGCCAAGTGGCTTGACCTTTATTAGTGAGCCTGGTTACCCCCTCTCGGAACCACAGACTTAGAAATCGCCAGCTCATATACAGTGCATAAAATATATTTAAATATATACCCTTATACACCATTTTAATAAAAATTATCACACAATTCTTCTAAGTCCCTCGGGAAGAGTGAAAGATGCGCACGTTCATTTTCAGAGCTCCTACAGTAGACCTTCCTATAAGAAGTTAGCCAAAAAGTAGCTTCTAAAAACGCTTAGGTTAAGTTTCAGAGTTGCTTCTAATGTACCAAAGCTGGACTTAGACATAATTTCACTCTCACAACATTATGGCTGGTTGGAGACAGTCCGAACCACAAGTACCGAGTCCATGGTTCTGGGCGTATACTGGGGGGACGGGAACGACTCCCATTAACCCCTGACTATACCGGGGATACGCTTATCACAATGCCTTTCTGGTCTGTGCTAAGCAGGGCATCCTGGCAGCCAAGTGGCTTGACCTTTATTAGTGAGCCTGGTTACCCCCTCTCGGAACCACAGACTTAGAAATCGCCAGCTCATATACTGTACAGTGCATAGAATATATTTAAATATATACCCTTATACACCATTTTAATAAAAATTATCACACAATTCTTCTAAGTCCCTCGGGAAGAGTGAAAGATGCGCACGTTCATTTTCAGAGCTCCTACACTGGCGACACAGTTTATTACACTGCGGCCAGATCTGCAAGCCGGGAGATTTCCCGGCTTGCTAGTGGCCGCCCCTCGGCGTGCCGCGCGTCATAGACGCGCGGTCACGCGTCTTCGGCAGCGTGCGCCCCCTGCACGCGCGTCCAGGGGCTCCCCGAGGGAGCCCTGGTGTCCCGCGATCGCGGGACAGCGGCAGGGGGTTCCGGGGGACCCGGCGGACCCGGCAGCGGTAGGGAGAGCGCCCCGATCGGAGGGCGCTCTTCCGCTGCTTCGGCGCGCGCCCGTCACTCTCGGGCGCGCGCCAGGCTACTGCTGCGGCACAGAACGGGCAAATGCTCGAATAAACTGTGCCGCAGCAGTAGACCTTCCTATAAGAAGTTAGCCAAAAAGTAGCTTCTAAAAACGCTTAGGTTAAGTTTCAGAGTTGCTTCTAATGTACCAAAGCTGGACTTAGACATAATTTCACTCTCACAACATTATGGCTGGTTGGAGACAGTCCGAACCACAAGTACCGGGTCCATGGTTCTGGGCGTATACTGGGGGGACGGGAACGACTCCCATTAACCCCTGACTATACCGGGGATACGCTTATCACAATGCCTTTCTGGTCTGTGCTGAAGCAGTGCATTCTGGCAACCAAGTGGCTTGACCTTTATTAGTGAGCCTGGTTACCCCCTCTCGGAACCACAGACTTAGAAATCGCCAGCTCATATACAGTGCATAAAATATATTTAAATATATACCCTTATACACCATTTTAATAAAAAATATCACAAAATTCTTCAAAGTCCCTCAGGAAGAGTGAAAGATGCGCACGTTCATTTTCAGAGCTCCTAGACCTTCCTATAAGAAGTTAGCCAAAAATTAGCTTCGAAAAACGCTTAGGTTAAGTTTGAGAGTTGCTTCTAATGTACCAAAGCTGGACTTAGACATAATTTCACTCTCACAACATTATGGCTGGTTGGAGACAGTCCGAACCACAAATACCGGGTCCATGGTTCTGGGCGTATACTGGGGGGACGGGAACGACTCCCATTAACCCCTGACTATACCGGGGATACGCTTATCACAATGCCTTTCTGGTCTGTGCTAAGCAGGGCATCCTGGCAGCCAAGTGGCTTGACCTTTATTAGTGAGCCTGGTTACCCCCTCTCGGAACCACAGACTTAGAAATCGCCAGCTCATATACAGTGCATAAAATATATTTAAATATATACCCTTATACACCATTTTAATAAAAATTATCACACAATTCTTCTAAGTCCCTCGGGAAGAGTGAAAGATGCGCACGTTCATTTTCAGAGCTCCTACACTGGCGACACAGTTTATTACACTGCGGCCAGATCCGCAAGCCGGGAGATTTCCCGGCTTGCTAGTGGCTGCCCCTCGGCGTGCCGCGCGTCATAGACGCGCGGTCACGCGTCTTCGGGAGCGTGCGCCCCCTGCACGCGCGTCCAGGGGCTCCCCGAGGGAGCCCTGGTGTCCCGCGATCGCGGGACAGCGGCAGGGGGTTCCGGGGGACCCGGCGGACCCGGCAGCGGTAGGGAGAGCGCCCCGATCGGAGGGCGCTCTTCCGCTGCTTCGGCGCGCGCCCGTCACTCTCGGGCGCGCGCCAGGCTACTGCTGCGGCACAGAACGGGCAAATGCTCGAATAAACTGTGCCGCAGCAGTAGACCTTCCTATAAGAAGTTAGCCAAAAAGTAGCTTCTAAAAACGCTTAGGTTAAGTTTCAGAGTTGCTTCTAATGTACCAAAGCTGGACTTAGACATAATTTCACTCTCACAACATTATGGCTGGTTGGAGACAGTCCGAACCACAAGTACCGGGTCCATGGTTCTGGGCGTATACTGGGGGGACGGGAACGACTCCCATTAACCCCTGACTATACCGGGGATACGCTTATCACAATGCCTTTCTGGTCTGTGCTGAAGCAGTGCATTCTGGCAACCAAGTGGCTTGACCTTTATTAGTGAGCCTGGTTACCCCCTCTCGGAACCACAGACTTAGAAATCGCCAGCTCATATACAGTGCATAAAATATATTTAAATATATACCCTTATACACCATTTTAATAAAAAATATCACAAAATTCTTCAAAGTCCCTCAGGAAGAGTGAAAGATGCGCACGTTCATTTTCAGAGCTCCTAGACCTTCCTATAAGAAGTTAGCCAAAAATTAGCTTCGAAAAACGCTTAGGTTAAGTTTGAGAGTTGCTTCTAATGTACCAAAGCTGGACTTAGACATAATTTCACTCTCACAACATTATGGCTGGTTGGAGACAGTCCGAACCACAAATACCGGGTCCATGGTTCTGGGCGTATACTGGGGGGACGGGAACGACTCCCATTAACCCCTGACTATACCGGGGATACGCTTATCACAATGCCTTTCTGGTCTGTGCTAAGCAGGGCATCCTGGCAGCCAAGTGGCTTGACCTTTATTAGTGAGCCTGGTTACCCCCTCTCGGAACCACAGACTTAGAAATCGCCAGCTCATATACAGTGCATAAAATATATTTAAATATATACCCTTATACACCATTTTAATAAAAATTATCACACAATTCTTCTAAGTCCCTCGGGAAGAGTGAAAGATGCGCACGTTCATTTTCAGAGCTCCTACACTGGCGACACAGTTTATTACACTGCGGCCAGATCCGCAAGCCGGGAGATTTCCCGGCTTGCTAGTGGCTGCCCCTCGGCGTGCCGCGCGTCATAGACGCGCGGTCACGCGTCTTCGGGAGCGTGCGCCCCCTGCACGCGCGTCCAGGGGCTCCCCGAGGGAGCCCTGGTGTCCCGCGATCGCGGGACAGCGGCAGGGGGTTCCGGGGGACCCGGCGGACCCGGCAGCGGTAGGGAGAGCGCCCCGATCGGAGGGCGCTCTTCCGCTGCTTCGGCGCGCGCCCGTCACTCTCGGGCGCGCGCCAGGCTACTGCTGCGGCACAGAACGGGCAAATGCTCGAATAAACTGTGCCGCAGCAGTAGACCTTCCTATAAGAAGTTAGCCAAAAAGTAGCTTCTAAAAACGCTTAGGTTAAGTTTCAGAGTTGCTTCTAATGTACCAAAGCTGGACTTAGACATAATTTCACTCTCACAACATTATGGCTGGTTGGAGACAGTCCGAACCACAAGTACCGGGTCCATGGTTCTGGGCGTATACTGGGGGGACGGGAACGACTCCCATTAACCCCTGACTATACCGGGGATACGCTTATCACAATGCCTTTCTGGTCTGTGCTGAAGCAGTGCATTCTGGCAACCAAGTGGCTTGACCTTTATTAGTGAGCCTGGTTACCCCCTCTCGGAACCACAGACTTAGAAATCGCCAGCTCATATACAGTGCATAAAATATATTTAAATATATACCCTTATACACCATTTTAATAAAAAATATCACAAAATTCTTCAAAGTCCCTCAGGAAGAGTGAAAGATGCGCACGTTCATTTTCAGAGCTCCTAGACCTTCCTATAAGAAGTTAGCCAAAAATTAGCTTCGAAAAACGCTTAGGTTAAGTTTGAGAGTTGCTTCTAATGTACCAAAGCTGGACTTAGACATAATTTCACTCTCACAACATTATGGCTGGTTGGAGACAGTCCGAACCACAAATACCGGGTCCATGGTTCTGGGCGTATACTGGGGGGACGGGAACGACTCCCATTAACCCCTGACTATACCGGGGATACGCTTATCACAATGTCTTTCTGGTCTGTGCTAAGCAGGGCATCCTGGCAGCCAAGTGGCTTGACCTTTATTAGTGAGCCTGGTTACCCCCTCTCGGAACCACAGACTTAGAAATCGCCAGCTCATATACAGTGCATAAAATATATTTAAATATATACCCTTATACACCATTTTAATAAAAATTATCACACAATTCTTCTAAGTCCCTCGGGAAGAGTGAAAGATGCGCACGTTCATTTTCAGAGCTCCTACACTGGCGACACAGTTTATTACACTGCGGCCAGATCCGCAAGCCGGGAGATTTCCCGGCTTGCTAGTGGCCGCCCCTCGGCGTGCCGCGCGTCATAGATGCGCGGTCACGCGTCTTCGGGAGCGTGCGCCCCCTGCACGCGCGTCCAGGGGCTCCCCGAGGGAGCCCTGGTGTCCCGCGATCGCGGGACAGCGGCAGGGGGTTCCGGGGGACCCGGCGGACCCAGCAGCGGTAGGGAGAGCGCCCCGATCGGAGGGCGCTCTTCCGCTGCTTCGGCGCGCGCCCGTCACTCTCGGGCGCGCGCCAGGCTACTGCTGCGGCACAGAACGGGCAAATGCTCGAATAAACTGTGCCGCAGCAGTAGACCTTCCTATAAGAAGTTAGCCAAAAAGTAGCTTCTAAAAACGCTTAGGTTAAGTTTCAGAGTTGCTTCTAATGTACCAAAGCTGGACTTAGACATAATTTCACTCTCACAACATTATGGCTGGTTGGAGACAGTCCGAACCACAAGTACCGAGTCCATGGTTCTGGGCGTATACTGGGGGGACGGGAACGACTCCCATTAACCCCTGACTATACCGGGGATACGCTTATCACAATGCCTTTCTGGTCTGTGCTAAGCAGGGCATCCTGGCAGCCAAGTGGCTTGACCTTTATTAGTGAGCCTGGTTACCCCCTCTCGGAACCACAGACTTAGAAATCGCCAGCTCATATACTGTACAGTGCATAGAATATATTTAAATATATACCCTTATACACCATTTTAATAAAAATTATCACACAATTCTTCTAAGTCCCTCGGGAAGAGTGAAAGATGCGCACGTTCATTTTCAGAGCTCCTACAGTAGACCTTCCTATAAGAAGTTAGCCAAAAAGTAGCTTCTAAAAACGCTTAGGTTAAGTTTCAGAGTTGCTTCTAATGTACCAAAGCTGGACTTAGACATAATTTCACTCTCACAACATTATGGCTGGTTGGAGACAGTCCGAACCACAAGTACCGGGTCCATGGTTCTGGGCGTATACTGGGGGGACGGGAACGACTCCCATTAACCCCTGACTATACCGGGGATACGCTTATCACAATGCCTTTCTGGTCTGTGCTGAAGCAGTGCATTCTGGCAACCAAGTGGCTTGACCTTTATTAGTGAGCCTGGTTACCCCCTCTCGGAACCACAGACTTAGAAATCGCCAGCTCATATACAGTGCATAAAATATATTTAAATATATACCCTTATACACCATTTTAATAAAAAATATCACAAAATTCTTCAAAGTCCCTCAGGAAGAGTGAAAGATGCGCACGTTCATTTTCAGAGCTCCTAGACCTTCCTATAAGAAGTTAGCCAAAAATTAGCTTCGAAAAACGCTTAGGTTAAGTTTGAGAGTTGCTTCTAATGTACCAAAGCTGGACTTAGACATAATTTCACTCTCACAACATTATGGCTGGTTGGAGACAGTCCGAACCACAAATACCGGGTCCATGGTTCTGGGCGTATACTGGGGGGACGGGAACGACTCCCATTAACCCCTGACTATACCGGGGATACGCTTATCACAATGTCTTTCTGGTCTGTGCTAAGCAGGGCATCCTGGCAGCCAAGTGGCTTGACCTTTATTAGTGAGCCTGGTTACCCCCTCTCGGAACCACAGACTTAGAAATCGCCAGCTCATATACAGTGCATAAAATATATTTAAATATATACCCTTATACACCATTTTAATAAAAATTATCACACAATTCTTCTAAGTCCCTCGGGAAGAGTGAAAGATGCGCACGTTCATTTTCAGAGCTCCTACACTGGCGACACAGTTTATTACACTGCGGCCAGATCCGCAAGCCGGGAGATTTCCCGGCTTGCTAGTGGCCGCCCCTCGGCGTGCCGCGCGTCATAGACGCGCGGTCACGCGTCTTCGGGAGCGTGCGCCCCCTGCACGCGCGTCCAGGGGCTCCCCGAGGGAGCCCTGGTGTCCCGCGATCGCGGGACAGCGGCAGGGGGTTCCGGGGGACCCGGCGGACCCAGCAGCGGTAGGGAGAGCGCCCCGATCGGAGGGCGCTCTTCCGCTGCTTCGGCGCGCGCCCGTCACTCTCGGGCGCGCGCCAGGCTACTGCTGCGGCACAGAACGGGCAAATGCTCGAATAAACTGTGCCGCAGCAGTAGACCTTCCTATAAGAAGTTAGCCAAAAAGTAGCTTCTAAAAACGCTTAGGTTAAGTTTCAGAGTTGCTTCTAATGTACCAAAGCTGGACTTAGACATAATTTCACTCTCACAACATTATGGCTGGTTGGAGACAGTCCGAACCACAAGTACCGAGTCCATGGTTCTGGGCGTATACTGGGGGGACGGGAACGACTCCCATTAACCCCTGACTATACCGGGGATACGCTTATCACAATGCCTTTCTGGTCTGTGCTAAGCAGGGCATCCTGGCAGCCAAGTGGCTTGACCTTTATTAGTGAGCCTGGTTACCCCCTCTCGGAACCACAGACTTAGAAATCGCCAGCTCATATACTGTACAGTGCATAGAATATATTTAAATATATACCCTTATACACCATTTTAATAAAAATTATCACACAATTCTTCTAAGTCCCTCGGGAAGAGTGAAAGATGCGCACGTTCATTTTCAGAGCTCCTACACTGGCGACACAGTTTATTACACTGCGGCCAGATCCGCAAGCCGGGAGATTTCCCGGCTTGCTAGTGGCCGCCCCTCGGCGTGCCGCGCGTCATAGACGCGCGGTCACGCGTCTTCGGCAGCGTGCGCCCCCTGCACGCGCGTCCAGGGGCTCCCCGAGGGAGCCCTGGTGTCCCGCGATCGCGGGACAGCGGCAGGGGGTTCCGGGGGACCCGGCGGACCCGGCAGCGGTAGGGAGAGCGCCCCGATCGGAGGGCGCTCTTCCGCTGCTTCGGCGCGCGCCCGTCACTCTCGGGCGCGCGCCAGGCTACTGCTGCGGCACAGAACGGGCAAATGCTCGAATAAACTGTGCCGCAGCAGTAGACCTTCCTATAAGAAGTTAGCCAAAAAGTAGCTTCTAAAAACGCTTAGGTTAAGTTTCAGAGTTGCTTCTAATGTACCAAAGCTGGACTTAGACATAATTTCACTCTCACAACATTATGGCTGGTTGGAGACAGTCCGAACCACAAGTACCGGGTCCATGGTTCTGGGCGTATACTGGGGGGACGGGAACGACTCCCATTAACCCCTGACTATACCGGGGATACGCTTATCACAATGCCTTTCTGGTCTGTGCTGAAGCAGTGCATTCTGGCAACCAAGTGGCTTGACCTTTATTAGTGAGCCTGGTTACCCCCTCTCGGAACCACAGACTTAGAAATCGCCAGCTCATATACAGTGCATAAAATATATTTAAATATATACCCTTATACACCATTTTAATAAAAAATATCACAAAATTCTTCAAAGTCCCTCAGGAAGAGTGAAAGATGCGCACGTTCATTTTCAGAGCTCCTAGACCTTCCTATAAGAAGTTAGCCAAAAATTAGCTTCGAAAAACGCTTAGGTTAAGTTTGAGAGTTGCTTCTAATGTACCAAAGCTGGACTTAGACATAATTTCACTCTCACAACATTATGGCTGGTTGGAGACAGTCCGAACCACAAATACCGGGTCCATGGTTCTGGGCGTATACTGGGGGGACGGGAACGACTCCCATTAACCCCTGACTATACCGGGGATACGCTTATCACAATGCCTTTCTGGTCTGTGCTAAGCAGGGCATCCTGGCAGCCAAGTGGCTTGACCTTTATTAGTGAGCCTGGTTACCCCCTCTCGGAACCACAGACTTAGAAATCGCCAGCTCATATACAGTGCATAAAATATATTTAAATATATACCCTTATACACCATTTTAATAAAAATTATCACACAATTCTTCTAAGTCCCTCGGGAAGAGTGAAAGATGCGCACGTTCATTTTCAGAGCTCCTACACTGGCGACACAGTTTATTACACTGCGGCCAGATCCGCAAGCCGGGAGATTTCCCGGCTTGCTAGTGGCCGCCCCTCGGCGTGCCGCGCGTCATAGACGCGCGGTCACGCGTCTTCGGGAGCGTGCGCCCCCTGCACGCGCGTCCAGGGGCTCCCCGAGGGAGCCCTGGTGTCCCGCGATCGCGGGACAGCGGCAGGGGGTTCCGGGGGACCCGGCGGACCCGGCAGCGGTAGGGAGAGCGCCCCGATCGGAGGGCGCTCTTCCGCTGCTTCGGCGCGCGCCCGTCACTCTCGGGCGCGCGCCAGGCTACTGCTGCGGCACAGAACGGGCAAATGCTCGAATAAACTGTGCCGCAGCAGTAGACCTTCCTATAAGAAGTTAGCCAAAAAGTAGCTTCTAAAAACGCTTAGGTTAAGTTTCAGAGTTGCTTCTAATGTACCAAAGCTGGACTTAGACATAATTTCACTCTCACAACATTATGGCTGGTTGGAGACAGTCCGAACCACAAGTACCGGGTCCATGGTTCTGGGCGTATACTGGGGGGACGGGAACGACTCCCATTAACCCCTGACTATACCGGGGATACGCTTATCACAATGCCTTTCTGGTCTGTGCTGAAGCAGTGCATTCTGGCAACCAAGTGGCTTGACCTTTATTAGTGAGCCTGGTTACCCCCTCTCGGAACCACAGACTTAGAAATCGCCAGCTCATATACAGTGCATAAAATATATTTAAATATATACCCTTATACACCATTTTAATAAAAAATATCACAAAATTCTTCAAAGTCCCTCAGGAAGAGTGAAAGATGCGCACGTTCATTTTCAGAGCTCCTAGACCTTCCTATAAGAAGTTAGCCAAAAATTAGCTTCGAAAAACGCTTAGGTTAAGTTTGAGAGTTGCTTCTAATGTACCAAAGCTGGACTTAGACATAATTTCACTCTCACAACATTATGGCTGGTTGGAGACAGTCCGAACCACAAATACCGGGTCCATGGTTCTGGCCGTATACTGGGGGGACGGGAACGACTCCCATTAACCCCTGACTATACCGGGGATACGCTTATCACAATGCCTTTCTGGTCTGTGCTAAGCAGGGCATCCTGGCAGCCAAGTGGCTTGACCTTTATTAGTGAGCCTGGTTACCCCCTCTCGGAACCACAGACTTAGAAATCGCCAGCTCATATACAGTGCATAAAATATATTTAAATATATACCCTTATACACCATTTTAATAAAAATTATCACACAATTCTTCTAAGTCCCTCGGGAAAAGAGAAAGATGCGCACGTTCATTTTCAGAGCTCCCAGACCTTCCTATAAGAAGTTAGCCAAAAAGTAGCTTCGAAAAACGCTTAGGTTAAGTTTGAGAGTTGCTTCTAATGTACCAAAGCTGGACTTAGACATAATTTCACTCTCACAACATTATGGCTGGTTGGAGACAGTCCGAACCACAAGTACCGGGTCCATGGTTCTGGGCGTATACTGGGGGGACGGGAACGACTCCCATTAACCCCTGACTATACCGGGGATACGCTTATCACAATGCCTTTCTGGTCTGTGCTGAAGCAGTGCATTCTGGCAACCAAGTGGCTTGACCTTTATTAGTGAGCCTGGTTACCCCCTCTCGGAACCACAGACTTAGAAATCGCCAGCTCATATACAGTGCATAAAATATATTTAAATATATACCCTTATACACCATTTTAATAAAATTATCACACAATTCTTCTAAGTCCCTCGGGAAGAGTGAAAGATGCGCACGTTCATTTTCAGAGCTCCTAGACCTTCCTATAAGAAGTTAGCCAAAAAGTAGCTTCGAAAAACGCTTAGGTTAAGTTTGAGAGTTGCTTCTAATGTACCAAAGCTGGACTTAGACATAATTTCACTCTCACAACATTATGGCTGGTTGGAGACAGTCCGAACCACAAGTACCGGGTCCATGGTTCTGGGCGTATACTGGGGGGACGGGGACGACTCCCATTAACCCCTGACTATACCGGGGATACGCTTATCACAATACCTTTCTGGTCTGTGCTGAAGCAGGGCATTCTGGCAGCCAAGTGGCTTGACCTTTATTAGTGAGCCTGGTTACCCCCTCTCGGAACCACAGACTTAGAAATCGCCAGCTCATATACAGTGCATAAAATATATTTAAATATATACCCTTATACACCATTTTAATAAAAAATATCACAAAATTCTTCTAAGTCCCTCAGGAAGAGTGAAAGATGCGTACGTTCATTTTCAGAGCTCCTAGACCTTCCTATAAGAAGTTAGCCAAAAAGTAGCTTCGAAAAACGCTTAGGTTAAGTTTGAGAGTTGCTTCTAATGTACCAAAGCTGGACTTAGACATAATTTCACTCTCACAACATTATGGCTGGTTGGAGACAGTCCGAACCACAAGTACCGGGTCCATGGTTCTGGGCGTATACTGGGGGGACGGGAACGACTCCCATTAACCCCTGACTATACCGGGGATACGCTTATCACAATGCCTTTCTGGTCTGTGCTGAAGCAGTGCATTCTGGCAACCAAGTGGCTTGACCTTTATTAGTGAGCCTGGTTACCCCCTCTCGGAACCACAGACTTAGAAATCGCCAGCTCATATACAGTGCATAAAATATATTTAAATATACACCCTTATACACCATTTTAATAAAAATTATCACACAATTCTTCTAAGTCCCTCGGGAAAAGAGAAAGATGCGCACGTTTATTTTCAGAGCTCCTAGACCTTCCTATAAGAATGTAGCCAAAAAGTAGCTTCGAAAAACGCTTAGGTTAAGTTTGAGAGTTGCTTCTAATGTACCAAAGCTGGACTTAGACATAATTTCACTCTCACAACATTATGGCTGGTTGGAGACAGTCCGAACCACAAGTACCGGGTCCATGGTTCTGGGCGTATACTGGGGGGACGGGAACGACTCCCATTAACCCCTGACTATACCGGGGATACGCTTATCACAATGCCTTTCTGGTCTGTGCTGAAGCAGTGCATTCTGGCAACCAAGTGGCTTGACCTTTATTAGTGAGCCTGGTTACCCCCTCTCGGAACCACAGACTTAGAAATGGCCAGCTCATATACAGTGCATAAAATATATTTAAATATATACCCTTATACACCATTTTAATAAAAAATATCACAAAATACTTCTACTGTAAGTCCCTCAGGAAGAGTGAAAGATGCGCACGTTCATTTTCAGATCTCCTAGACCTTCCTATAAGAAGTTAGCCAAAAAGTAGCTTCGAAAAACGCTTAGGTTAAGTTTGAGAGTTGCTTCTAATGTACCAAAGCTGGACTTAGACATAATTTCACTCTCACAACATTATGGCTGGTTGGAGACAGTCCGAACCACAAGTACCGAGTCCATGGTTCTGGGCGTATACTGGGGGGACGGGAACGACTCCCATTAACCCCTGACTATACCGGGGATACGCTTATCACAATGCCTTTCTGGTCTGTGCTAAGCAGGGCATCCTGGCAGCCAAGTGGCTTGAGCTTTATTAGTGAGCCTGGTTACCCCCTCTCGGAACCACAGACTTAGAAATCGCCAGCTCATATACTGTACAGTGCATAAAATATATTTAAATATATACCCTTATACATCATTTTAATAAAAATTATCACACAATTCTTCTAAGTCCCTCGGGAAGAGAGAAAGATGCGCACGTTCATTTTCAGAGCTCCTAGACCTTCCTATAAGAAGTTAGCCAAAAAGTAGCTTCGAAAAACGCTTAGGTTAAGTTTGAGAGTTGCTTCTAATGTACAGTACCAAAGCTGGACTTAGACATAATTTCACTCTCACAACATTATGGCTGGTTGGAGACAGTCCGAACCACAAGTACCGGGTCCATGGTTCTGGGCGTATACTGGGGGGACGGGAACGACTCCCATTAACCCCTGACTATACCGGGGATACGCTTATCACAATGCCTTTCTGGTCTGTGCTGAAGCAGGGCATTCTGGCAACCAAGTGGCTTGACCTTTATTAGTGAGCCTGGTTACCCCCTCTCGGAAACACAGACTTAGAAATCGCCAGCTCATATACAGTGCATAAAATATATTTAAATATATACCCTTATACACCATTTTAATAAAAAATATCACAAAATACTTCTACTGTAAGTCCCTCAGGAAGAGTGAAAGATGCGCACGTTCATTTTCAGAGCTCCTAGACCTTCCTATAAGAAGTTAGCCAAAAAGTAGCTTCGAAAAACGCTTAGGTTAAGTTTGAGAGTTGCTTCTAATGTACCAAAGCTGGACTTAGACATAATTTCACTCTCACAACATTATGGCTGGTTGGAGACAGTCCGAACCACAAGTACCGAGTCCATGGTTCTGGGCGTATACTGGGGGGACGGGAACGACTCCCATTAACCCCTGACTATACCGGGAATACGCTTATCACAATGCCTTTCTGGTCTGTGCTAAGCAGGGCATCCTGGCAGCCAAGTGGCTTGACCTTTATTAGTGAGCCTGGTTACCCCCTCTCGGAACCACAGACTTAGAAATCGCCAGCTCATATACTGTACAGTGCATAGAATATATTTAAATATATACCCTTATACACCATTTTAATAAAAATTATCACACAATTCTTCTAAGTCCCTCGGGAAGAGTGAAAGATGCGCACGTTCATTTTCAGAGCTCCTAGACCTTCCTATAAGAAGTTAGCCAAAAAGTAGCTTCGAAAAACGCTTAGGTTAAGTTTGAGAGTTGCTTCTAATGTACCAAAGCTGGACTTAGACATAATTTCACTCTCACAACATTATGGCTGGTTGGAGACAGTCCGAACCACAAGTACCGGGTCCATGGTTCTGGGCGTATACTGGGGGGACGGGAACGACTCCCATTAACCCCTGACTATACCGGGGATACGCTTATCACAATGCCTTTCTGGTCTGTGCTGAAGCAGTGCATTCTGGCAACCAAGTGGCTTGACCTTTATTAGTGAGCCTGGTTACCCCCTCTCGGAACCACAGACTTAGAAATCGCCAGCTCATATACAGTGCATAAAATATATTTAAATATATACCCTTATACACCATTTTAATAAAAAATATCACAAAATTCTTCAAAGTCCCTCAGGAAGAGTGAAAGATGCGCACGTTCATTTTCAGAGCTCCTAGACCTTCCTATAAGAAGTTAGCCAAAAATTAGCTTCGAAAAACGCTTAGGTTAAGTTTGAGAGTTGCTTCTAATGTACCAAAGCTGGACTTAGACATAATTTCACTCTCACAACATTATGGCTGGTTGGAGACAGTCCGAACCACAAATACCGGGTCCATGGTTCTGGGCGTATACTGGGGGGACGGGAACGACTCCCATTAACCCCTGACTATACCGGGGATACGCTTATCACAATGCCTTTCTGGTCTGTGCTAAGCAGGGCATCCTGGCAGCCAAGTGGCTTGACCTTTATTAGTGAGCCTGGTTACCCCCTCTCGGAACCACAGACTTAGAAATCGCCAGCTCATATACAGTGCATAAAATATATTTAAATATATACCCTTATACACCATTTTAATAAAAATTATCACACAATTCTTCTAAGTCCCTCGGGAAAAGAGAAAGATGCGCACGTTCATTTTCAGAGCTCCTAGACCTTCCTATAAGAAGTTAGCCAAAAAGTAGCTTCGAAAAACGCTTAGGTTAAGTTTGAGAGTTGCTTCTAATGTACCAAAGCTGGACTTAGACATAATTTCACTCTCACAACATTATGGCTGGTTGGAGACAGTCCGAACCACAAGTACCGGGTCCATGGTTCTGGGCGTATACTGGGGGGACGGGAACGACTCCCATTAACCCCTGACTATACCGGGGATACGCTTATCACAATGCCTTTCTGGTCTGTGCTGAAGCAGTGCATTCTGGCAACCAAGTGGCTTGACCTTTATTAGTGAGCCTGGTTACCCCCTCTCGGAACCACAGACTTAGAAATCGCCAGCTCATATACAGTGCATAAAATATATTTAAATATATACCCTTATACACCATTTTAATAAAAAATATCACAAAATTCTTCAAAGTCCCTCAGGAAGAGTGAAAGATGCGCACGTTCATTTTCAGAGCTCCTAGACCTTCCTATTTGAAGTTAGCCAAAAATTAGCTTCGAAAAACGCTTAGGTTAAGTTTGAGAGTTGCTTCTAATGTACCAAAGCTGGACTTAGACATAATTTCACTCTCACAACATTATGGCTGGTTGGAGACAGTCCGAACCACAAATACCGGGTCCATGGTTCTGGGCGTATACTGGGGGGACGGGAACGACTCCCATTAACCCCTGACTATACCGGGGATACGCTTATCACAATGCCTTTCTGGTCTGTGCTAAGCAGGGCATCCTGGCAGCCAAGTGGCTTGACCTTTATTAGTGAGCCTGGTTACCCCCTCTCGGAACCACAGACTTAGAAATCGCCAGCTCATATACAGTGCATAAAATATATTTAAATATATACCCTTATACACCATTTTAATAAAAATTATCACACAATTCTTCTAAGTCCCTCGGGAAAAGAGAAAGATGCGCACGTTCATTTTCAGAGCTCCTAGACCTTCCTATAAGAAGTTAGCCAAAAAGTAGCTTCGAAAAACGCTTAGGTTAAGTTTGAGAGTTGCTTCTAATGTACCAAAGCTGGACTTAGACATAATTTCACTCTCACAACATTATGGCTGGTTGGAGACAGTCCGAACCACAAGTACCGGGTCCATGGTTCTGGGCGTATACTGGGGGGACGGGAACGACTCCCATTAACCCCTGACTATACCGGGGATACGCTTATCACAATGCCTTTCTGGTCTGTGCTGAAGCAGTGCATTCTGGCAACCAAGTGGCTTGACCTTTATTAGTGAGCCTGGTTACCCCCTCTCGGAACCACAGACTTAGAAATCGCCAGCTCATATACAGTGCATAAAATATATTTAAATATATACCCTTATACACCATTTTAATAAAATTATCACACAATTCTTCTAAGTCCCTCGGGAAGAGTGAAAGATGCGCACGTTCATTTTCAGAGCTCCTAGACCTTCCTATAAGAAGTTAGCCAAAAAGTAGCTTCGAAAAACGCTTAGGTTAAGTTTGAGAGTTGCTTCTAATGTACCAAAGCTGGACTTAGACATAATTTCACTCTCACAACATTATGGCTGGTTGGAGACAGTCCGAACCACAAGTACCGGGTCCATGGTTCTGGGCGTATACTGGGGGGACGGGGACGACTCCCATTAACCCCTGACTATACCGGGGATACGCTTATCACAATACCTTTCTGGTCTGTGCTGAAGCAGGGCATTCTGGCAGCCAAGTGGCTTGACCTTTATTAGTGAGCCTGGTTACCCCCTCTCGGAACCACAGACTTAGAAATCGCCAGCTCATATACAGTGCATAAAATATATTTAAATATATACCCTTATACACCATTTTAATAAAAAATATCACAAAATTCTTCTAAGTCCCTCAGGAAGAGTGAAAGATGCGTACGTTCATTTTCAGAGCTCCTAGACCTTCCTATAAGAAGTTAGCCAAAAAGTAGCTTCGAAAAACGCTTAGGTTAAGTTTGAGAGTTGCTTCTAATGTACCAAAGCTGGACTTAGACATAATTTCACTCTCACAACATTATGGCTGGTTGGAGACAGTCCGAACCACAAGTACCGGGTCCATGGTTCTGGGCGTATACTGGGGGGACGGGAACGACTCCCATTAACCCCTGACTATACCGGGGATACGCTTATCACAATGCCTTTCTGGTCTGTGCTGAAGCAGTGCATTCTGGCAACCAAGTGGCTTGACCTTTATTAGTGAGCCTGGTTACCCCCTCTCGGAACCACAGACTTAGAAATCGCCAGCTCATATACAGTGCATAAAATATATTTAAATATACACCCTTATACACCATTTTAATAAAAATTATCACACAATTCTTCTAAGTCCCTCGGGAAAAGAGAAAGATGCGCACGTTTATTTTCAGAGCTCCTAGACCTTCCTATAAGAATGTAGCCAAAAAGTAGCTTCGAAAAACGCTTAGGTTAAGTTTGAGAGTTGCTTCTAATGTACCAAAGCTGGACTTAGACATAATTTCACTCTCACAACATTATGGCTGGTTGGAGACAGTCCGAACCACAAGTACCGGGTCCATGGTTCTGGGCGTATAATGGGGGGACGGGAACGACTCCCATTAACCCCTGACTATACCGGGGATACGCTTATCACAATGCCTTTCTGGTCTGTGCTGAAGCAGTGCATTCTGGCAACCAAGTGGCTTGACCTTTATTAGTGAGCCTGGTTACCCCCTCTCGGAACCACAGACTTAGAAATCGCAAGCTCATATACAGTGCATAAAATATATTTAAATATATACCCTTATACACCATTTTAATAAAATTATCACACAATTCTTCTAAGTCCCTCGGGAAGAGTGAAAGATGCGCACGTTCATTTTCAGAGCTCCTAGACCTTCCTATAAGAAGTTAGCCAAAAAGTAGCTTCGAAAAACGCTTAGGTTAAGTTTGAGAGTTGCTTCTAATGTACCAAAGCTGGACTTAGACATAATTTCACTCTCACAACATTATGGCTGGTTGGAGACAGTCCGAACCACAAGTACCGGGTCCATGGTTCTGGGCGTATACTGGGGGGACGGGGACGACTCCCATTAACCCCTGACTATACCGGGGATACGCTTATCACAATACCTTTCTGGTCTGTGCTGAAGCAGGGCATTCTGGCAGCCAAGTGGCTTGACCTTTATTAGTGAGCCTGGTTACCCCCTCTCGGAACCACAGACTTAGAAATCGCCAGCTCATATACAGTGCATAAAATATATTTAAATATATACCCTTATACACCATTTTAATAAAAATTATCACACAATTCTTCTAAGTCCCTCGGGAAAAGAGAAAGATGCGCACGTTCATTTTCAGAGCTCCTAGACCTTCCTATAAGAAGTTAGCCAAAAAGTAGCTTCGAAAAACGCTTAGGTTAAGTTTGAGAGTTGCTTCTAATGTACCAAAGCTGGACTTAGACATAATTTCACTCTCACAACATTATGGCTGGTTGGAGACAGTCCGAACCACAAGTACCGGGTCCATGGTTCTGGGCGTATACTGGGGGGACGGGAACGACTCCCATTAACCCCTGACTATACCGGGGATACGCTTATCACAATGCCTTTCTGGTCTGTGCTGAAGCAGTGCATTCTGGCAACCAAGTGGCTTGACCTTTATTAGTGAGCCTGGTTACCCCCTCTCGGAACCACAGACTTAGAAATCGCCAGCTCATATACAGTGCATAAAATATATTTAAATATATACCCTTATACACCATTTTAATAAAAAATATCACAAAATTCTTCAAAGTCCCTCAGGAAGAGTGAAAGATGCGCACGTTCATTTTCAGAGCTCCTAGACCTTCCTATAAGAAGTTAGCCAAAAATTAGCTTCGAAAAACGCTTAGGTTAAGTTTGAGAGTTGCTTCTAATGTACCAAAGCTGGACTTAGACATAATTTCACTCTCACAACATTATGGCTGGTTGGAGACAGTCCGAACCACAAATACCGGGTCCATGGTTCTGGGCGTATACTGGGGGGACGGGAACGACTCCCATTAACCCCTGACTATACCGGGGATACGCTTATCACAATGCCTTTCTGGTCTGTGCTAAGCAGGGCATCCTGGCAGCCAAGTGGCTTGACCTTTATTAGTGAGCCTGGTTACCCCCTCTCGGAACCACAGACTTAGAAATCGCCAGCTCATATACAGTGCATAAAATATATTTAAATATATACCCTTATACACCATTTTAATAAAAATTATCACACAATTCTTCTAAGTCCCTCGGGAAAAGAGAAAGATGCGCACGTTCATTTTCAGAGCTCCTAGACCTTCCTATAAGAAGTTAGCCAAAAAGTAGCTTCGAAAAACGCTTAGGTTAAGTTTGAGAGTTGCTTCTAATGTACCAAAGCTGGACTTAGACATAATTTCACTCTCACAACATTATGGCTGGTTGGAGACAGTCCGAACCACAAGTACCGGGTCCATGGTTCTGGGCGTATACTGGGGGGACGGGAACGACTCCCATTAACCCCTGACTATACCGGGGATACGCTTATCACAATGCCTTTCTGGTCTGTGCTGAAGCAGTGCATTCTGGCAACCAAGTGGCTTGACCTTTATTAGTGAGCCTGGTTACCCCCTCTCGGAACCACAGACTTAGAAATCGCCAGCTCATATACAGTGCATAAAATATATTTAAATATATACCCTTATACACCATTTTAATAAAATTATCACACAATTCTTCTAAGTCCCTCGGGAAGAGTGAAAGATGCGCACGTTCATTTTCAGAGCTCCTAGACCTTCCTATAAGAAGTTAGCCAAAAAGTAGCTTCGAAAAACGCTTAGGTTAAGTTTGAGAGTTGCTTCTAATGTACCAAAGCTGGACTTAGACATAATTTCACTCTCACAACATTATGGCTGGTTGGAGACAGTCCGAACCACAAGTACCGGGTCCATGGTTCTGGGCGTATACTGGGGGGACGGGGACGACTCCCATTAACCCCTGACTATACCGGGGATACGCTTATCACAATACCTTTCTGGTCTGTGCTGAAGCAGGGCATTCTGGCAGCCAAGTGGCTTGACCTTTATTAGTGAGCCTGGTTACCCCCTCTCGGAACCACAGACTTAGAAATCGCCAGCTCATATACAGTGCATAAAATATATTTAAATATATACCCTTATACACCATTTTAATAAAAAATATCACAAAATTCTTCTAAGTCCCTCAGGAAGAGTGAAAGATGCGTACGTTCATTTTCAGAGCTCCTAGACCTTCCTATAAGAAGTTAGCCAAAAAGTAGCTTCGAAAAACGCTTAGGTTAAGTTTGAGAGTTGCTTCTAATGTACCAAAGCTGGACTTAGACATAATTTCACTCTCACAACATTATGGCTGGTTGGAGACAGTCCGAACCACAAGTACCGGGTCCATGGTTCTGGGCGTATACTGGGGGGACGGGAACGACTCCCATTAACCCCTGACTATACCGGGGATACGCTTATCACAATGCCTTTCTGGTCTGTGCTGAAGCAGTGCATTCTGGCAACCAAGTGGCTTGACCTTTATTAGTGAGCCTGGTTACCCCCTCTCGGAACCACAGACTTAGAAATCGCCAGCTCATATACAGTGCATAAAATATATTTAAATATACACCCTTATACACCATTTTAATAAAAATTATCACACAATTCTTCTAAGTCCCTCGGGAAAAGAGAAAGATGCGCACGTTTATTTTCAGAGCTCCTAGACCTTCCTATAAGAATGTAGCCAAAAAGTAGCTTCGAAAAACGCTTAGGTTAAGTTTGAGAGTTGCTTCTAATGTACCAAAGCTGGACTTAGACATAATTTCACTCTCACAACATTATGGCTGGTTGGAGACAGTCCGAACCACAAGTACCGGGTCCATGGTTCTGGGCGTATAATGGGGGGACGGGAACGACTCCCATTAACCCCTGACTATACCGGGGATACGCTTATCACAATGCCTTTCTGGTCTGTGCTGAAGCAGTGCATTCTGGCAACCAAGTGGCTTGACCTTTATTAGTGAGCCTGGTTACCCCCTCTCGGAACCACAGACTTAGAAATCGCAAGCTCATATACAGTGCATAAAATATATTTAAATATATACCCTTATACACCATTTTAATAAAATTATCACACAATTCTTCTAAGTCCCTCGGGAAGAGTGAAAGATGCGCACGTTCATTTTCAGAGCTCCTAGACCTTCCTATAAGAAGTTAGCCAAAAAGTAGCTTCGAAAAACGCTTAGGTTAAGTTTGAGAGTTGCTTCTAATGTACCAAAGCTGGACTTAGACATAATTTCACTCTCACAACATTATGGCTGGTTGGAGACAGTCCGAACCACAAGTACCGGGTCCATGGTTCTGGGCGTATACTGGGGGGACGGGGACGACTCCCATTAACCCCTGACTATACCGGGGATACGCTTATCACAATACCTTTCTGGTCTGTGCTGAAGCAGGGCATTCTGGCAGCCAAGTGGCTTGACCTTTATTAGTGAGCCTGGTTACCCCCTCTCGGAACCACAGACTTAGAAATCGCCAGCTCATATACAGTGCATAAAATATATTTAAATATATACCCTTATACACCATTTTAATAAAAAATATCACAAAATTCTTCTAAGTCCCTCAGGAAGAGTGAAAGATGCGTACGTTCATTTTCAGAGCTCCTAGACCTTCCTATAAGAAGTTAGCCAAAAAGTAGCTTCGAAAAACGCTTAGGTTAAGTTTGAGAGTTGCTTCTAATGTACCAAAGCTGGACTTAGACATAATTTCACTCTCACAACATTATGGCTGGTTGGAGACAGTCCGAACCACAAGTACCGGGTCCGTGGTTCTGGGCGTATACTGGGGGGACGGGAACGACTCCCATTAACCCCTGACTATACCGGGGATACGCTTATCACAATGCCTTTCTGGTCTGTGCTGAAGCAGTGCATTCTGGCAACCAAGTGGCTTGACCTTTATTAGTGAGCCTGGTTACCCCCTCTCGGAACCACAGACTTAGAAATCGCCAGCTCATATACAGTGCATAAAATATATTTAAATATATACCCTTATACACCATTTTAATAAAAAATATCACAAAATTCTTCAAAGTCCCTCAGGAAGAGTGAAAGATGCGCACGTTCATTTTCAGAGCTCCTAGACCTTCCTATAAGAAGTTAGCCAAAAATTAGCTTCGAAAAACGCTTAGGTTAAGTTTGAGAGTTGCTTCTAATGTACCAAAGCTGGACTTAGACATAATTTCACTCTCACAACATTATGGCTGGTTGGAGACAGTCCGAACCACAAATACCGGGTCCATGGTTCTGGCCGTATACTGGGGGGACGGGAACGACTCCCATTAACCCCTGACTATACCGGGGATACGCTTATCACAATGCCTTTCTGGTCTGTGCTAAGCAGGGCATCCTGGCAGCCAAGTGGCTTGACCTTTATTAGTGAGCCTGGTTACCCCCTCTCGGAACCACAGACTTAGAAATCGCCAGCTCATATACAGTGCATAAAATATATTTAAATATATACCCTTATACACCATTTTAATAAAAATTATCACACAATTCTTCTAAGTCCCTCGGGAAGAGTGAAAGATGCGCACGTTCATTTTCAGAGCTCCTAGACCTTCCTATAAGAAGTTAGCCAAAAAGTAGCTTCGAAAAACGCTTAGGTTAAGTTTGAGAGTTGCTTCTAATGTACCAAAGCTGGACTTAGACATAATTTCACTCTCACAACATTATGGCTGGTTGGAGACAGTCCGAACCACAAGTACCGGGTCCATGGTTCTGGGCGTATACTGGGGGGACGGGAACGACTCCCATTAACCCCTGACTATACCGGGGATACGCTTATCACAATGCCTTTCTGGTCTGTGCTGAAGCAGTGCATTCTGGCAACCAAGTGGCTTGACCTTTATTAGTGAGCCTGGTTACCCCCTCTCGGAACCACAGACTTAGAAATCGCCAGCTCATATACAGTGCATAAAATATATTTAAATATATACCCTTATACACCATTTTAATAAAAAATATCACAAAATTCTTCAAAGTCCCTCAGGAAGAGTGAAAGATGCGCACGTTCATTTTCAGAGCTCCTAGACCTTCCTATAAGAAGTTAGCCAAAAATTAGCTTCGAAAAACGCTTAGGTTAAGTTTGAGAGTTGCTTCTAATGTACCAAAGCTGGACTTAGACATAATTTCACTCTCACAACATTATGGCTGGTTGGAGACAGTCCGAACCACAAATACCGGGTCCATGGTTCTGGCCGTATACTGGGGGGACGGGAACGACTCCCATTAACCCCTGACTATACCGGGGATACGCTTATCACAATGCCTTTCTGGTCTGTGCTAAGCAGGGCATCCTGGCAGCCAAGTGGCTTGACCTTTATTAGTGAGCCTGGTTACCCCCTCTCGGAACCACAGACTTAGAAATCGCCAGCTCATATACAGTGCATAAAATATATTTAAATATATACCCTTATACACCATTTTAATAAAAATTATCACACAATTCTTCTAAGTCCCTCGGGAAAAGAGAAAGATGCGCACGTTCATTTTCAGAGCTCCCAGACCTTCCTATAAGAAGTTAGCCAAAAAGTAGCTTCGAAAAACGCTTAGGTTAAGTTTGAGAGTTGCTTCTAATGTACCAAAGCTGGACTTAGACATAATTTCACTCTCACAACATTATGGCTGGTTGGAGACAGTCCGAACCACAAGTACCGGGTCCATGGTTCTGGGCGTATACTGGGGGGACGGGAACGACTCCCATTAACCCCTGACTATACCGGGGATACGCTTATCACAATGCCTTTCTGGTCTGTGCTGAAGCAGTGCATTCTGGCAACCAAGTGGCTTGACCTTTATTAGTGAGCCTGGTTACCCCCTCTCGGAACCACAGACTTAGAAATCGCCAGCTCATATACAGTGCATAAAATATATTTAAATATATACCCTTATACACCATTTTAATAAAAAATATCACAAAATACTTCTACTGTAAGTCCCTCAGGAAGAGTGAAAGATGCGCACGTTCATTTTCAGAACTCCTAGACCTTCCTATAAGAAGTTAGCCAAAAAGTAGCTTCGAAAAACGCTTAGGTTAAGTTTGAGAGTTGCTTCTAATGTACCAAAGCTGGACTTAGACATAATTTCACTCTCACAACATTATGGCTGGTTGGAGACAGTCCGAACCACAAGTACCGAGTCCATGGTTCTGGGCGTATACTGGGGGGACGGGAACGACTCCCATTAACCCCTGACTATACCGGGGATACGCTTATCACAATGCCTTTCTGGTCTGTGCTAAGCAGGGCATCCTGGCAGCCAAGTGGCTTGACCTTTATTAGTGAGCCTGGTTACCCCCTCTCGGAACCACAGACTTAGAAATCGCCAGCTCATATACTGTACAGTGCATAAAATATATTTAAATATATACCCTTATACATCATTTTAATAAAAATTATCACACAATTCTTCTAAGTCCCTCGGGAAGAGAGAAAGATGCGCACGTTCATTTTCAGAGCTCCTAGACCTTCCTATAAGAAGTTAGCCAAAAAGTAGCTTCGAAAAACGCTTAGGTTAAGTTTGAGAGTTGCTTCTAATGTACCAAAGCTGGACTTAGACATAATTTCACTCTCACAACATTATGGCTGGTTGGAGACAGTCCGAACCACAAGTACCGGGTCCGTGGTTCTGGGCGTATACTGGGGGGACGGGAACGACTCCCATTAACCCCTGACTATACCGGGGATACGCTTATCACAATGCCTTTCTGGTCTGTGCTGAAGCAGTGCATTCTGGCAACCAAGTGGCTTGACCTTTATTAGTGAGCCTGGTTACCCCCTCTCGGAACCACAGACTTAGAAATCGCCAGCTCATATACAGTGCATAAAATATATTTAAATATATACCCTTATACACCATTTTAATAAAAAATATCACAAAATTCTTCAAAGTCCCTCAGGAAGAGTGAAAGATGCGCACGTTCATTTTCAGAGCTCCTAGACCTTCCTATAAGAAGTTAGCCAAAAATTAGCTTCGAAAAACGCTTAGGTTAAGTTTGAGAGTTGCTTCTAATGTACCAAAGCTGGACTTAGACATAATTTCACTCTCACAACATTATGGCTGGTTGGAGACAGTCCGAACCACAAATACCGGGTCCATGGTTCTGGCCGTATACTGGGGGGACGGGAACGACTCCCATTAACCCCTGACTATACCGGGGATACGCTTATCACAATGCCTTTCTGGTCTGTGCTAAGCAGGGCATCCTGGCAGCCAAGTGGCTTGACCTTTATTAGTGAGCCTGGTTACCCCCTCTCGGAACCACAGACTTAGAAATCGCCAGCTCATATACAGTGCATAAAATATATTTAAATATATACCCTTATACACCATTTTAATAAAAATTATCACACAATTCTTCTAAGTCCCTCGGGAAGAGTGAAAGATGCGCACGTTCATTTTCAGAGCTCCTAGACCTTCCTATAAGAAGTTAGCCAAAAAGTAGCTTCGAAAAACGCTTAGGTTAAGTTTGAGAGTTGCTTCTAATGTACCAAAGCTGGACTTAGACATAATTTCACTCTCACAACATTATGGCTGGTTGGAGACAGTCCGAACCACAAGTACCGGGTCCATGGTTCTGGGCGTATACTGGGGGGACGGGAACGACTCCCATTAACCCCTGACTATACCGGGGATACGCTTATCACAATGCCTTTCTGGTCTGTGCTGAAGCAGTGCATTCTGGCAACCAAGTGGCTTGACCTTTATTAGTGAGCCTGGTTACCCCCTCTCGGAACCACAGACTTAGAAATCGCCAGCTCATATACAGTGCATAAAATATATTTAAATATATACCCTTATACACCATTTTAATAAAAAATATCACAAAATTCTTCAAAGTCCCTCAGGAAGAGTGAAAGATGCGCACGTTCATTTTCAGAGCTCCTAGACCTTCCTATAAGAAGTTAGCCAAAAATTAGCTTCGAAAAACGCTTAGGTTAAGTTTGAGAGTTGCTTCTAATGTACCAAAGCTGGACTTAGACATAATTTCACTCTCACAACATTATGGCTGGTTGGAGACAGTCCGAACCACAAATACCGGGTCCATGGTTCTGGCCGTATACTGGGGGGACGGGAACGACTCCCATTAACCCCTGACTATACCGGGGATACGCTTATCACAATGCCTTTCTGGTCTGTGCTAAGCAGGGCATCCTGGCAGCCAAGTGGCTTGACCTTTATTAGTGAGCCTGGTTACCCCCTCTCGGAACCACAGACTTAGAAATCGCCAGCTCATATACAGTGCATAAAATATATTTAAATATATACCCTTATACACCATTTTAATAAAAATTATCACACAATTCTTCTAAGTCCCTCGGGAAAAGAGAAAGATGCGCACGTTCATTTTCAGAGCTCCCAGACCTTCCTATAAGAAGTTAGCCAAAAAGTAGCTTCGAAAAACGCTTAGGTTAAGTTTGAGAGTTGCTTCTAATGTACCAAAGCTGGACTTAGACATAATTTCACTCTCACAACATTATGGCTGGTTGGAGACAGTCCGAACCACAAGTACCGGGTCCATGGTTCTGGGCGTATACTGGGGGGACGGGAACGACTCCCATTAACCCCTGACTATACCGGGGATACGCTTATCACAATGCCTTTCTGGTCTGTGCTGAAGCAGTGCATTCTGGCAACCAAGTGGCTTGACCTTTATTAGTGAGCCTGGTTACCCCCTCTCGGAACCACAGACTTAGAAATCGCCAGCTCATATACAGTGCATAAAATATATTTAAATATATACCCTTATACACCATTTTAATAAAAAATATCACAAAATACTTCTACTGTAAGTCCCTCAGGAAGAGTGAAAGATGCGCACGTTCATTTTCAGAACTCCTAGACCTTCCTATAAGAAGTTAGCCAAAAAGTAGCTTCGAAAAACGCTTAGGTTAAGTTTGAGAGTTGCTTCTAATGTACCAAAGCTGGACTTAGACATAATTTCACTCTCACAACATTATGGCTGGTTGGAGACAGTCCGAACCACAAGTACCGAGTCCATGGTTCTGGGCGTATACTGGGGGGACGGGAACGACTCCCATTAACCCCTGACTATACCGGGGATACGCTTATCACAATGCCTTTCTGGTCTGTGCTAAGCAGGGCATCCTGGCAGCCAAGTGGCTTGACCTTTATTAGTGAGCCTGGTTACCCCCTCTCGGAACCACAGACTTAGAAATCGCCAGCTCATATACTGTACAGTGCATAAAATATATTTAAATATATACCCTTATACATCATTTTAATAAAAATTATCACACAATTCTTCTAAGTCCCTCGGGAAGAGAGAAAGATGCGCACGTTCATTTTCAGAGCTCCTAGACCTTCCTATAAGAAGTTAGCCAAAAAGTAGCTTCGAAAAACGCTTAGGTTAAGTTTGAGAGTTGCTTCTAATGTACAGTACCAAAGCTGGACTTAGACATAATTTCACTCTCACAACATTATGGCTGGTTGGAGACAGTCCGAACCACAAGTACCGGGTCCATGGTTCTGGGCGTATACTGGGGGGACGGGAACGACTCCCATTAACCCCTGACTATACCGGGGATACGCTTATCACAATGCCTTTCTGGTCTGTGCTGAAGCAGGGCATTCTGGCAACCAAGTGGCTTGACCTTTATTAGTGAGCCTGGTTACCCCCTCTCGGAAACACAGACTTAGAAATCGCCAGCTCATATACAGTGCATAAAATATATTTAAATATATACCCTTATACACCATTTTAATAAAAAATATCACAAAATACTTCTACTGTAAGTCCCTCAGGAAGAGTGAAAGATGCGCACGTTCATTTTCAGAGCTCCTAGACCTTCCTATAAGAAGTTAGCCAAAAAGTAGCTTCGAAAAACGCTTAGGTTAAGTTTGAGAGTTGCTTCTAATGTACCAAAGCTGGACTTAGACATAATTTCACTCTCACAACATTATGGCTGGTTGGAGACAGTCCGAACCACAAGTACCGAGTCCATGGTTCTGGGCGTATACTGGGGGGACGGGAACGACTCCCATTAACCCCTGACTATACCGGGAATACGCTTATCACAATGCCTTTCTGGTCTGTGCTAAGCAGGGCATCCTGGCAGCCAAGTGGCTTGACCTTTATTAGTGAGCCTGGTTACCCCCTCTCGGAACCACAGACTTAGAAATCGCCAGCTCATATACAGTGCATAAAATATATTTAAATATATACCCTTATACACCATTTTAATAAAAATTATCACACAATTCTTCTAAGTCCCTCGGGAAAAGAGAAAGATGCGCACGTTCATTTTCAGAGCTCCTAGACCTTCCTATAAGTAGTTAGCCAAAAAGTAGCTTCGAAAAACGCTTAGGTTAAGTATGAGAGTTGCTTCTAATGTACCAAAGCTGGACTTAGACATAATTTCACTCTCACAACATTATGGCTGGTTGGAGACAGTCCGAACCACAAGTACCGGGTCCATGGTTCTGGGCGTATACTGGGGGGACGGGAACGACTCCCATTAACCCCTGACTATACCGGGGATACGCTTATCACAATGCCTTTCTGGTCTGTGCTGAAGCAGTGCATTCTGGCAACCAAGTGGCTTGACCTTTATTAGTGAGCCTGGTTACCCCCTCTCGGAACCACAGACTTAGAAATCGCCAGCTCATATACAGTGCATAAAATATATTTAAATATATACCCTTATACACCATTTTAATAAAAAATATCACAAAATTCTTCAAAGTCCCTCAGGAAGAGTGAAAGATGCGCACGTTCATTTTCAGAGCTCCTAGACCTTCCTATAAGAAGTTAGCCAAAAATTAGCTTCGAAAAACGCTTAGGTTAAGTTTGAGAGTTGCTTCTAATGTACCAAAGCTGGACTTAGACATAATTTCACTCTCACAACATTATGGCTGGTTGGAGACAGTCCGAACCACAAATACCGGGTCCATGGTTCTGGGCGTATACTGGGGGGACGGGAACGACTCCCATTAACCCCTGACTATACCGGGGATACGCTTATCACAATGCCTTTCTGGTCTGTGCTAAGCAGGGCATCCTGGCAGCCAAGTGGCTTGACCTTTATTAGTGAGCCTGGTTACCCCCTCTCGGAACCACAGACTTAGAAATCGCCAGCTCATATACAGTGCATAAAATATATTTAAATATATACCCTTATACACCATTTTAATAAAAATTATCACACAATTCTTCTAAGTCCCTCGGAAAAAGAGAAAGATGCGCACGTTCATTTTCAGAGCTCCTAGACCTTCCTATAAGAAGTTAGCCAAAAAGTAGCTTCGAAAAACGCTTAGGTTAAGTTTGAGAGTTGCTTCTAATGTACCAAAGCTGGACTTAGACATAATTTCACTCTCACAACATTATGGCTGGTTGGAGACAGTCCGAACCACAAGTACCGGGTCCATGGTTCTGGGCGTATACTGGGGGGACGGGAACGACTCCCATTAACCCCTGACTATACCGGGGATACGCTTATCACAATGCCTTTCTGGTCTGTGCTGAAGCAGTGCATTCTGGCAACCAAGTGGCTTGACCTTTATTAGTGAGCCTGGTTACCCCCTCTCGGAACCACAGACTTAGAAATCGCCAGCTCATATACAGTGCATAAAATATATTTAAATATATACCCTTATACACCATTTTAATAAAATTATCACACAATTCTTCTAAGTCCCTCGGGAAGAGTGAAAGATGCGCACGTTCATTTTCAGAGCTCCTAGACCTTCCTATAAGAAGTTAGCCAAAAAGTAGCTTCGAAAAACGCTTAGGTTAAGTTTGAGAGTTGCTTCTAATGTACCAAAGCTGGACTTAGACATAATTTCACTCTCACAACATTATGGCTGGTTGGAGACAGTCCGAACCACAAGTACCGGGTCCATGGTTCTGGGCGTATACTGGGGGGACGGGGACGACTCCCATTAACCCCTGACTATACCGGGGATACGCTTATCACAATACCTTTCTGGTCTGTGCTGAAGCAGGGCATTCTGGCAGCCAAGTGGCTTGACCTTTATTAGTGAGCCTGGTTACCCCCTCTCGGAACCACAGACTTAGAAATCGCCAGCTCATATACAGTGCATAAAATATATTTAAATATATACCCTTATACACCATATTAATAAAAAATATCACAAAATTCTTCTAAGTCCCTCAGGAAGAGTGAAAGATGCGTACGTTCATTTTCAGAGCTCCTAGACCTTCCTATAAGAAGTTAGCCAAAAAGTAGCTTCGAAAAACGCTTAGGTTAAGTTTGAGAGTTGCTTCTAATGTACCAAAGCTGGACTTAGACATAATTTCACTCTCACAACATTATGGCTGGTTGGAGACAGTCCGAACCACAAGTACCGGGTCCATGGTTCTGGGCGTATACTGGGGGGACGGGAACGACTCCCATTAACCCCTGACTATACCGGGGATACGCTTATCACAATGCCTTTCTGGTCTGTGCTGAAGCAGTGCATTCTGGCAACCAAGTGGCTTGACCTTTATTAGTGAGCCTGGTTACCCCCTCTCGGAACCACAGACTTAGAAATCGCCAGCTCATATACAGTGCATAAAATATATTTAAATATACACCCTTATACACCATTTTAATAAAAATTATCACACAATTCTTCTAAGTCCCTCGGGAAAAGAGAAAGATGCGCACGTTTATTTTCAGAGCTCCTAGACCTTCCTATAAGAATGTAGCCAAAAAGTAGCTTCGAAAAACGCTTAGGTTAAGTTTGAGAGTTGCTTCTAATGTACCAAAGCTGGACTTAGACATAATTTCACTCTCACAACATTATGGCTGGTTGGAGACAGTCCGAACCACAAGTACCGGGTCCATGGTTCTGGGCGTATACTGGGGGGACGGGAACGACTCCCATTAACCCCTGACTATACCGGGGATACGCTTATCACAATGCCTTTCTGGTCTGTGCTGAAGCAGTGCATTCTGGCAACCAAGTGGCTTGACCTTTATTAGTGAGCCTGGTTACCCCCTCTCGGAACCACAGACTTAGAAATGGCCAGCTCATATACAGTGCATAAAATATATTTAAATATATACCCTTATACACCATTTTAATAAAAAATATCACAAAATACTTCTACTGTAAGTCCCTCAGGAAGAGTGAAAGATGCGCACGTTCATTTTCAGATCTCCTAGACCTTCCTATAAGAAGTTAGCCAAAAAGTAGCTTCGAAAAACGCTTAGGTTAAGTTTGAGAGTTGCTTCTAATGTACCAAAGCTGGACTTAGACATAATTTCACTCTCACAACATTATGGCTGGTTGGAGACAGTCCGAACCACAAGTACCGAGTCCATGGTTCTGGGCGTATACTGGGGGGACGGGAACGACTCCCATTAACCCCTGACTATACCGGGGATACGCTTATCACAATGCCTTTCTGGTCTGTGCTAAGCAGGGCATCCTGGCAGCCAAGTGGCTTGAGCTTTATTAGTGAGCCTGGTTACCCCCTCTCGGAACCACAAACTTAGAAATCGCCAGCTCATATACTGTACAGTGCATAAAATATATTTAAATATATACCCTTATACATCATTTTAATAAAAATTATCACACAATTCTTCTAAGTCCCTCGGGAAGAGAGAAAGATGCGCACGTTCATTTTCAGAGCTCCTAGACCTTCCTATAAGAAGTTAGCCAAAAAGTAGCTTCGAAAAACGCTTAGGTTAAGTTTGAGAGTTGCTTCTAATGTACAGTACCAAAGCTGGACTTAGACATAATTTCACTCTCACAACATTATGGCTGGTTGGAGACAGTCCGAACCACAAGTACCGGGTCCATGGTTCTGGGCGTATACTGGGGGGACGGGAACGACTCCCATTAACCCCTGACTATACCGGGGATACGCTTATCACAATGCCTTTCTGGTCTGTGCTGAAGCAGGGCATTCTGGCAACCAAGTGGCTTGACCTTTATTAGTGAGCCTGGTTACCCCCTCTCGGAAACACAGACTTAGAAATCGCCAGCTCATATACAGTGCATAAAATATATTTAAATATATACCCTTATACACCATTTTAATAAAAAATATCACAAAATACTTCTACTGTAAGTCCCTCAGGAAGAGTGAAAGATGCGCACGTTCATTTTCAGAGCTCCTAGACCTTCCTATAAGAAGTTAGCCAAAAAGTAGCTTCGAAAAACGCTTAGGTTAAGTTTGAGAGTTGCTTCTAATGTACCAAAGCTGGACTTAGACATAATTTCACTCTCACAACATTATGGCTGGTTGGAGACAGTCCGAACCACAAGTACCGAGTCCATGGTTCTGGGCGTATACTGGGGGGACGGGAACGACTCCCATTAACCCCTGACTATACCGGGAATACGCTTATCACAATGCCTTTCTGGTCTGTGCTAAGCAGGGCATCCTGGCAGCCAAGTGGCTTGACCTTTATTAGTGAGCCTGGTTACCCCCTCTCGGAACCACAGACTTAGAAATCGCCAGCTCATATACTGTACAGTGCATAGAATATATTTAAATATATACCCTTATACACCATTTTAATAAAAATTATCACACAATTCTTCTAAGTCCCTCGGGAAGAGTGAAAGATGCGCACGTTCATTTTCAGAGCTCCTAGACCTTCCTATAAGAAGTTAGCCAAAAAGTAGCTTCGAAAAACGCTTAGGTTAAGTTTGAGAGTTGCTTCTAATGTACCAAAGCTGGACTTAGACATAATTTCACTCTCACAACATTATGGCTGGTTGGAGACAGTCCGAACCACAAGTACCGGGTCCATGGTTCTGGGCGTATACTGGGGGGACGGGAACGACTCCCATTAACCCCTGACTATACCGGGGATACGCTTATCACAATGCCTTTCTGGTCTGTGCTGAAGCAGTGCATTCTGGCAACCAAGTGGCTTGACCTTTATTAGTGAGCCTGGTTACCCCCTCTCGGAACCACAGACTTAGAAATCGCCAGCTCATATACAGTGCATAAAATATATTTAAATATATACCCTTATACACCATTTTAATAAAAATTATCACACAATTCTTCTAAGTCCCTCGGGAAAAGAGAAAGATGCGCACGTTCATTTTCAGAGCTCCTAGACCTTCCTATAAGAAGTTAGCCAAAAAGTAGCTTCGAAAAACGCTTAGGTTAAGTTTGAGAGTTGCTTCTAATGTACCAAAGCTGGACTTAGACATAATTTCACTCTCACAACATTATGGCTGGTTGGAGACAGTCCGAACCACAAGTACCGGGTCCATGGTTCTGGGCGTATACTGGGGGGACGGGAACGACTCCCATTAACCCCTGACTATACCGGGGATACGCTTATCACAATGCCTTTCTGGTCTGTGCTGAAGCAGTGCATTCTGGCAACCAAGTGGCTTGACCTTTATTAGTGAGCCTGGTTACCCCCTCTCGGAACCACAGACTTAGAAATCGCCAGCTCATATACAGTGCATAAAATATATTTAAATATATACCCTTATACACCATTTTAATAAAAAATATCACAAAATTCTTCAAAGTCCCTCAGGAAGAGTGAAAGATGCGCACGTTCATTTTCAGAGCTCCTAGACCTTCCTATAAGAAGTTAGCCAAAAATTAGCTTCGAAAAACGCTTAGGTTAAGTTTGAGAGTTGCTTCTAATGTACCAAAGCTGGACTTAGACATAATTTCACTCTCACAACATTATGGCTGGTTGGAGACAGTCCGAACCACAAATACCGGGTCCATGGTTCTGGGCGTATACTGGGGGGACGGGAACGACTCCCATTAACCCCTGACTATACCGGGGATACGCTTATCACAATGCCTTTCTGGTCTGTGCTAAGCAGGGCATCCTGGCAGCCAAGTGGCTTGACCTTTATTAGTGAGCCTGGTTACCCCCTCTCGGAACCACAGACTTAGAAATCGCCAGCTCATATACAGTGCATAAAATATATTTAAATATATACCCTTATACACCATTTTAATAAAAATTATCACACAATTCTTCTAAGTCCCTCGGGAAAAGAGAAAGATGCGCACGTTCATTTTCAGAGCTCCTAGACCTTCCTATAAGATGTTAGCCAAAAAGTAGCTTCGAAAAACGCTTAGGTTAAGTTTGAGAGTTGCTTCTAATGTACCAAAGCTGGACTTAGACATAATTTCACTCTCACAACATTATGGCTGGTTGGAGACAGTCCGAACCACAAGTACCGGGTCCATGGTTCTGGGCGTATACTGGGGGGACGGGAACGACTCCCATTAACCCCTGACTATACCGGGGATACGCTTATCACAATGCCTTTCTGGTCTGTGCTGAAGCAGTGCATTCTGGCAACCAAGTGGCTTGACCTTTATTAGTGAGCCTGGTTACCCCCTCTCGGAACCACAGACTTAGAAATCGCCAGCTCATATACAGTGCATAAAATATATTTAAATATATACCCTTATACACCATTTTAATAAAATTATCACACAATTCTTCTAAGTCCCTCGGGAAGAGTGAAAGATGCGCACGTTCATTTTCAGAGCTCCTAGACCTTCCTATAAGAAGTTAGCCAAAAAGTAGCTTCGAAAAACGCTTAGGTTAAGTTTGAGAGTTGCTTCTAATGTACCAAAGCTGGACTTAGACATAATTTCACTCTCACAACATTATGGCTGGTTGGAGACAGTCCGAACCACAAGTACCGGGTCCATGGTTCTGGGCGTATACTGGGGGGACGGGGACGACTCCCATTAACCCCTGACTATACCGGGGATACGCTTATCACAATACCTTTCTGGTCTGTGCTGAAGCAGGGCATTCTGGCAGCCAAGTGGCTTGACCTTTATTAGTGAGCCTGGTTACCCCCTCTCGGAACCACAGACTTAGAAATCGCCAGCTCATATACAGTGCATAAAATATATTTAAATATATACCCTTATACACCATTTTCATAAAAAATATCACAAAATTCTTCTAAGTCCCTCAGGAAGAGTGAAAGATGCGTACGTTCATTTTCAGAGCTCCTAGACCTTCCTATAAGAAGTTAGCCAAAAAGTAGCTTCGAAAAACGCTTAGGTTAAGTTTGAGAGTTGCTTCTAATGTACCAAAGCTGGACTTAGACATAATTTCACTCTCACAACATTATGGCTGGTTGGAGACAGTCCGAACCACAAGTACCGGGTCCATGGTTCTGGGCGTATACTGGGGGGACGGGAACGACTCCCATTAACCCCTGACTATACCGGGGATACGCTTATCACAATGCCTTTCTGGTCTGTGCTGAAGCAGTGCATTCTGGCAACCAAGTGGCTTGACCTTTATTAGTGAGCCTGGTTACCCCCTCTCGGAACCACAGACTTAGAAATCGCCAGCTCATATACAGTGCATAAAATATATTTAAATATACACCCTTATACACCATTTTAATAAAAATTATCACAAAATTCTTCTAAGTCCCTCAGGAAGAGTGAAAGATGCGTACGTTCATTTTCAGAGCTCCTAGACCTTCCTATAAGAAGTTAGCCAAAAAGTAGCTTCGAAAAACGCTTAGGTTAAGTTTGAGAGTTGCTTCTAATGTACCAAAGCTGGACTTAGACATAATTTCACTCTCACAACATTATGGCTGGTTGGAGACAGTCCGAACCACAAGTACCGGGTCCATGGTTCTGGGCGTATACTGGGGGGACGGGAACGACTCCCATTAACCCCTGACTATACCGGGGATACGCTTATCACAATGCCTTTCTGGTCTGTGCTGAAGCAGTGCATTCTGGCAACCAAGTGGCTTGACCTTTATTAGTGAGCCTGGTTACCCCCTCTCGGAACCACAGACTTAGAAATCGCCAGCTCATATACAGTGCATAAAATATATTTAAATATACACCCTTATACACCATTTTAATAAAAATTATCACACAATTCTTCTAAGTCCCTCGGGAAAAGAGAAAGATGCGCACGTTTATTTTCAGAGCTCCTAGAACTTCCTATAAGAATGTAGCCAAAAAGTAGCTTCGAAAAACGCTTAGGTTAAGTTTGAGAGTTGCTTCTAATGTACCAAAGCTGGACTTAGACATAATTTCACTCTCACAACATTATGGCTGGTTGGAGACAGTCCGAACCACAAGTACCGGGTCCATGGTTCTGGGCGTATAATGGGGGGACGGGAACGACTCCCATTAACCCCTGACTATACCGGGGATACGCTTATCACAATGCCTTTCTGGTCTGTGCTGAAGCAGTGCATTCTGGCAACCAAGTGGCTTGACCTTTATTAGTGAGCCTGGTTACCCCCTCTCGGAACCACAGACTTAGAAATCGCAAGCTCATATACAGTGCATAAAATATATTTAAATATATACCCTTATACACCATTTTAATAAAATTATCACACAATTCTTCTAAGTCCCTCGGGAAGAGTGAAAGATGCGCACGTTCATTTTCAGAGCTCCTAGACCTTCCTATAAGAAGTTAGCCAAAAAGTAGCTTCGAAAAACGCTTAGGTTAAGTTTGAGAGTTGCTTCTAATGTACCAAAGCTGGACTTAGACATAATTTCACTCTCACAACATTATGGCTGGTTGGAGACAGTCCGAACCACAAGTACCGGGTCCATGGTTCTGGGCGTATACTGGGGGGACGGGGACGACTCCCATTAACCCCTGACTATACCGGGGATACGCTTATCACAATACCTTTCTGGTCTGTGCTGAAGCAGGGCATTCTGGCAGCCAAGTGGCTTGACCTTTATTAGTGAGCCTGGTTACCCCCTCTCGGAACCACAGACTTAGAAATCGCCAGCTCATATACAGTGCATAAAATATATTTAAATATATACCCTTATACACCATTTTAATAAAAAATATCACAAAATTCTTCTAAGTCCCTCAGGAAGAGTGAAAGATGCGTACGTTCATTTTCAGAGCTCCTAGACCTTCCTATAAGAAGTTAGCCAAAAAGTAGCTTCGAAAAACGCTTAGGTTAAGTTTGAGAGTTGCTTCTAATGTACCAAAGCTGGACTTAGACATAATTTCACTCTCACAACATTATGGCTGGTTGGAGACAGTCCGAACCACAAGTACCGGGTCCATGGTTCTGGGCGTATACTGGGGGGACGGGAACGACTCCCATTAACCCCTGACTATACCGGGGATACGCTTATCACAATGCCTTTCTGGTCTGTGCTGAAGCAGTGCATTCTGGCAACCAAGTGGCTTGACCTTTATTAGTGAGCCTGGTTACCCCCTCTCGGAACCACAGACTTAGAAATCGCCAGCTCATATACAGTGCATAAAATATATTTAAATATACACCCTTATACACCATTTTAATAAAAATTATCACACAATTCTTCTAAGTCCCTCGGGAAAAGAGAAAGATGCGCACGTTCATTTTCAGAGCTCCTAGACCTTCCTATAAGAAGTTAGCCAAAAAGTAGCTTCGAAAAACGCTTAGGTTAAGTTTGAGAGTTGCTTCTAATGTACCAAAGCTGGACTTAGACATAATTTCACTCTCACAACATTATGGATGGTTGGAGACAGTCCGAACCACAAGTACCGGGTCCATGGTTTTGGCCGTATACTGAGGGGACGGGAACGACTCCCATTAACCCCTGACTATACCGGGGATATGCTTATCACAATGCCTTTCTGGTCTGTGCTAAGCAGGGCATTCTGGCAACCAAGTGGCTTGATATTTATTAGTGAGCCTGGTTACCCCCTCTCGGAACCACAGACTTAGAAATCGCCAGCTCATATACAGTGCATAAAATATATTTAAATATATACCCTTATACACCATTTTAATAAAAATTATCACACAATTCTTCTAAGTCCCTCGGGAAGAGTGAAAGATGCGCACGTTCATTTTCAGAGCTCCTAGACCTTCCTATAAGAAGTTAGCCAAAAAGTAGCTTCGAAAAACGCTTAGGTTAAGTTTGAGAGTTGCTTCTAATGTACCAAAGCTGGACTTAGACATAATTTCACTCTCACAACATTATGGCTGGTTGGAGACAGTCCGAACCACAAGTACCGGGTCCATGGTTCTGGGCGTATACTGGGGGGACGGGAACGACTCCCATTAACCCCTGACTATACCGGGGATACGCTTATCACAATGCCTTTCTGGTCTGTGCTGAAGCAGTGCATTCTGGCAACCAAGTGGCTTGACCTTTATTAGTGAGCCTGGTTACCCCCTCTCGGAACCACAGACTTAGAAATCGCCAGCTCATATACAGTGCATAAAATATATTTAAATATATACCCTTATACACCATTTTAATAAAAAATATCACAAAATTCTTCTAAGTCCCTCAGGAAGAGTGAAAGATGCGCACGTTCGTTTTCAGAGCTCCTACAGTAGACCTTCCTATAAGAAGTTAGCCAAAAAGTATCTTCGAAAAACGCTTAGGTTAAGTTTGAGAGTTGCTTCTAATGTACCAAAGCTGGACTTAGACATAATTTCACTCTCACAACATTATGGCTGGTTGGAGACAGTCCGAACCACAAATACCGGGTCCATGGTTCTGGGAGTATACTGGGGGGACGGGAACGACTCCCATTAACCCCTGACTATACCGGGGATACGCTTATCACAATGCCTTTCTGGTCTGTGCTAAGCAGGGCATCCTGGCAGCCAAGTGGCTTGACCTTTATTGGTGAGCCTGGTTACCCCCTCTCGGAATCACAGACTTAGAAATCGCCAGCTCATATACAGTGCATAAAATATATTTAAATATATACCCTTATACACCATTTTAATAAAAATTATCACACAATTCTTCTAAGTCCCTCGGGAAGAGAGAAAGATGCGCACGTTCATTTTCAGATCTCCTAGACCTTCCTATAAGAAGTTAGCCAAAAAGTAGCTTCGAAAAACGCTTAGGTTAAGTTTGAGAGTTGCTTCTAATGTACCAAAGCTGGACTTAGACATAATTTCACTCTCACAACATTATGGCTGGTTGGAGACAGTCCGAACCACAAATACCGGGTCCATGGTTCTGGGCGTATACTGGGGGGACGGGAACGACTCCCATTAACCCCTGACTATACCGGGGATACGCTTATCACAATGCCTTTCTGGTCTGTACTGAAGCAGTGCATTCTGGCAACCAAGTGGCTTGACCTTTATTAGTGAGCCTGGTTACCCCCTCTCGGAACCACAGACTTAGAAATCGCCAGCTCATATACAGTGCATAAAATATATTTAAATATATACCCTTATACACCATTTTAATAAAAAATATCACAAAATACTTCTACTGTAAGTCCCTCAGGAAGAGTGAAAGATGCGCACGTTCATTTTCAGAGCTCCTAGACCTTCCTATAAGAAGTTAGCCAAAAAGTAGCTTCGAAAAACGCTTAGGTTAAGTTTGAGAGTTGCTTCTAATGTACCAAAGCTGGACTTAGACATAATTTCACTCTCACAACATTATGGCTGGTTGGAGACAGTCCGAACCACAAGTACCGAGTCCATGGTTCTGGGCGTATACTGGGGGGATGGGAACGACTCCCATTAACCCCTGACTATACCGGGGATACGCTTATCACAATGCCTTTCTGGTCTGTGCTAAGCAGGGCATCCTGGCAGCCAAGTGGCTTGACCTTTATTAGTGAGCCTGGTTACCCCCTCTCGGAACCACAGACTTAGAAATCGCCAGCTCATATACTGTACAGTGCATAAAATATATTTAAATATATACCCTTATACACCATTTTAATAAAAATTATCACACAATTCTTCTAAGTCCCTCGGGAAGAGTGAAAGATGCGCACGTTCATTTTCAGAGCTCCTAGACCTTCCTATAAGAAGTTAGCCAAAAAGTAGCTTCTAAAAACGCTTAGGTTAAGTTTCAGAGTTGCTTCTAATGTACCAAAGCTGGACTTAGACATCATTTCACTCTCACAACATTATGGCTGGTTGGAGACAGTCCGAACCACAAGTACCGGGTCCATGGTTCTGGGCGTATACTGGGGGGACGGGAACGACTCCCATTAACCCCTGACTATACCGGGGATACGCTTATCACAATGCCTTTCTGGTCTGTGCTGAAGCAGTGCATTCTGGCAAACAAGTGGCTTGACCTTTATTAGTGAGCCTGGTTACCCCCTCTCGGAACCACAGACTTAGAAATCGCCAGCTCATATACAGTGCATAAAATATATTTAAATATATACCCTTATACACCATTTTAATAAAAATTATCACACAATTCTTCTAAGTCCCTCGGGAAAAGAGAAAGATGCGCACGTTCATTTTCAGAGCTCCTAGACCTTCCTACTGTATAAGAAGTTAGCCAAAAAGTATCTTCGAAAAACGCTTAGGTTAAGTTTGAGAGTTGCTTCTAATGTACCAAAGCTGGACTTAGACATAATTTCACTCTCACAACATTATGGCTGGTTGGAGACAGTCCGAACCACAAATACCGGGTCCATGGTTCTGGGCGTATACTGGGGGGACGGGAACGACTCCCATTAACCCCTGACTATACCGGGGATACGCTTATCACAATGCCTTTCTGGTCTGTGCTAAGCAGGGCATCCTGGCAGCCAAGTGGCTTGACCTTTATTGGTGAGCCTGGTTACCCCCTCTCGGAACCACAGACTTAGAAATCGCCAGCTCATATACAGTGCATAAAATATATTTAAATATATACCCTTATACACCATTTTAATAAAAATTATCACACAATTCTTCTAAGTCCCTCGGGAAAAGAGAAAGATGCGCACGTTCATTTTCAGAGCTCCTAGACCTTCCTATAAGAAGTTAGCCAAAAAGTAGCTTCGAAAAACGCTTAGGTTAAGTTTGAGAGTTGCTTCTAATGTACCAAAGCTGGACTTAGACATAATTTCACTCTCACAACATTATGGCTGGTTGGAGACAGTCCGAACCACAAGTACCGGGTCCATGGTTCTGGGCGTATACTGGGGGGACGGGAACGACTCCCATTAACCCCTGACTATACCGGGGATACGCTTATCACAATGCCTTTCTGGTCTGTGCTGAAGCAGTGCATTCTGGCAACCAAGTGGCTTGACCTTTATTAGTGAGCCTGGTTACCCCCTCTCGGAACCACAGACTTAGAAATCGCCAGCTCATATACAGTGCATAAAATATATTTAAATATATACCCTTATACACCATTTTAATAAAAAATATCACAAAATTCTTCTAAGTCCCTCCGGAAGAGTGAAAGATGCGCACGTTCATTTTCAGAGCTCCTAGACCTTCCTATAAGAAGTTAGCCAAAAAGTAGCTTCGAAAAACGCTTAGGTTAAGTTTGAGAGTTGCTTCTAATGTACAAAAGCTGGACTTAGACATAATTTCACTCTCACAACATTATGGCTGGTTGGAGACAGTCCGAACCACAAGTACCGGGTCCATGGTTCTGGGCGTATACTGGGGGGACGGGAACGACTCCCATTAACCCCTGACTATACCGGGGATACGCTTATCACAATGCCTTTCTGGTCTGTGCTGAAGCAGTGCATTCTGGCAACCAAGTGGCTTGACCTTTATTAGTGAGCCTGGTTACCCCCTCTCGGAACCACAGACTTAGAAATCGCCAGCTCATATACAGTGCATAAAATATATTTAAATATATACCCTTATACACCATTTTAATAAAAAATATCACAAAATTCTTCTAAGTCCCTCAGGAAGAGTGAAAGATGCGCACGTTCATTTTCAGAGCTCCTAGACCTTCCTATAAGAAGTTAGCCAAAAAGTAGCTTCGAAAAACGCTTAGGTTAAGTTTGAGAGTTGCTTCTAATGTACCAAAGCTGGACTTAGACATAATTTCACTCTCACAACATTATGGCTGGTTGGTGACAGTCCGAACCACAAGTACCGGGTCCATGGTTCTGGGCGTATACTGGGGGGACGGGAACGACTCCCATTATCCCCTGACTATACCGGGGATACGCTTATCACAATGCCTTTCTGGTCTGTGCTGAAGCAGTGCATTCTGGCAACCAAGTGGCTTGACCTTTATTAGTGAGCCTGGTTACCCCCTCTCAGAACCACAGACTTAGAAATCGCCAGCTCATATACAGTGCATAAAATATATTTAAATATATACCCTTATACACCATTTTAATAAAAAATATCACAAAATTCTTCTAGGTCCCTCAGGAAGAGTAAAAGATGCGCACGTTCATTTTCAGAGCTCCTAGACCTTCCTATAAGAAGTTAGCCAAAAAGTAGCTTCGAAAAACGCTTAGGTTAAGTTTGAGAGTTGCTTCTAATGTACCAAAGCTGGACTTAGACATAATTTCACTCTCACAACATTATGGCTGGTTGGTGACAGTCCGAACCACAAGTACCGGGTCCATGGTTCTGGGCGTATACTGGGGGGACGGGAACGACTCCCATTAACCCCTGACTATACCGGGGATACGCTTATCACAATGCCTTTCTGGTCTGTGCTGAAGCAGTGCATTCTGGCAACCAAGTGGCTTGACCTTTATTAGTGAGCCTGGTTACCCCCTCTCGGAACCACAGACTTAGAAATCGCCAGCTCATATACAGTGCATAAAATATATTTAAATATATACCCTTATACACCATTTTAATAAAAAATATCACAAAATTCTTCTAAGTCCCTCAGGAAGAGTGAAAGATGCGCACGTTCATTTTCAGAGCTCCTAGACCTTCCTATAAGAAGTTAGCCAAAAAGTAGCTTCGAAAAACGCTTAGGTTAAGTTTGAGAGTTGCTTCTAATGTACCAAAGCTGGACTTAGACATAATTTCACTCTCACAACATTATGGCTGGTTGGTGACAGTCCGAACCACAAGTACCGGGTCCATGGTTCTGGGCGTATACTGGGGGGACGGGAACGACTCCCATTATCCCCTGACTATACCGGGGATACGCTTATCACAATGCCTTTCTGGTCTGTGCTGAAGCAGTGCATTCTGGCAACCAAGTGGCTTGACCTTTATTAGTGAGCCTGGTTACCCCCTCTCAGAACCACAGACTTAGAAATCGCCAGCTCATATACAGTGCATAAAATATATTTAAATATATACCCTTATACACCATTTTAATAAAAGATATCACAAAATTCTTCTACAGTAGGTCCCTCAGGAAGAGTAAAAGATGCGCACGTTCATTTTCAGAGCTCCTAGACCTTCCTATAAGAAGTTAGCCAAAAAGTAGCTTCGAAAAACGCTTAGGTTAAGTTTGAGAGTTGCTTCTAATGTACCAAAGCTGGACTTAGACATAATTTCACTCTCACAACATTATGGCTGGTTGGAGACAGTCCGAACCACAAATACCGGGTCCATGGTTCTGGGCGTATACTGGGGGGACGGGAACGACTCCCATTAACCCCTGACTATACCGGGGATACGCTTATCACAATGCCTTTCTGGTCTGTGCTAAGCAGGGCATCCTGGCAGCCAAGTGGCTTGACCTTTATTAGTGAGCCTGGTTACCCCCTCTCGGAACCACAGACTTAGAAATCGCCAGCTCATATACAGTGCATAAAATATATTTAAATATATACCCTTATACACCATTTTAATAAAAATTATCACTCAATTCTTCTAAGTCCCACGGGAAAAGAGAAAGATGCGCACGTTCATTTTCAGAGCTCCTAGACCTTCCTATAAGAAGTTAGCCAAAAAGTAGCTTCGAAAAACGCTTAGGTTAAGTTTCAGAGTTGCTTCTAATGTACCAAAGCTGGACTTAGACATAATTTCACTCTCACAACATTATGGCTGGTTGGAGACAGTCCGAACCACAAGTACCGGGTCCATGGTTCTGGGCTTATACTGGGGGGACGGGAACGACTCCCATTAACCCCTGACTATACCGGGGATACGCTTATCACAATGCCTTTCTGGTCTGTGCTGAAGCAGTGCATTCTGGCAACCAAGTGGCTTGACCTTTATTAGTGAGCCTGGTTACCCCCTCTCGGAACCACAGACTTAGAAATCGCCAGCTCATATACAGTGCATAAAATATATTTAAATATATACCCTTATACACCATTTTAATAAAAAATATCACAAAATACTTCTACTGTAAGTCCCTCAGGAAGAGTGAAAGATGCGCACGTTTATTTTCAGAGCTCCTAGACCTTCCTATAAGAAGTTAGCCAAAAAGTAGCTTCGAAAAACGCTTAGGTTAAGTTTCAGAGTTGCTTCTAATGTACCAAAGCTGGACTTAGACATAATTTCACTCTCACAACATTATGGCTGGTTGGAGACAGTCCGAACCACAAGTACCGAGTCCATGGTTCTGGGCGTATACTGGGGGGACGGGAACGACTCCCATTAACCCCTGACTATACCGGGGATACGTTTATCACAATGCCTTTCTGGTCTGTGCTAAGCAGGGCATCCTGGCAGCCAAGTGGCTTGACCTTTATTAGTGAGCCTGGTTACCCCCTCTCGGAACCACAGACTTAGAAATCGCCAGCTCATATACTGTACAGTGCATAAAATATATTTAAATATATACCCTTATACACCATTTTAATAAAAATTATCACACAATTCTTCTAAGTCCCTCGGGAAGAGTGAAAGATGCGCACGTTCATTTTCAGAGCTCCTAGACCTTCCTATAAGAAGTTAGCCAAAAAGTAGCTTCTAAAAACGCTTAGGTTAAGTTTCAGAGTTGCTTCTAATGTACCAAAGCTGGACTTAGACATAATTTCACTCTCACAACATTATGGCTGGTTGGAGACAGTCCGAACCACAAGTACCGGGTCCATGGTTCTGGGCGTATACTGGGGGGACGGGAACGACTCCCATTAACCCCTGACTATACCGGGGATACGCTTATCACAATGCCTTTCTGGTCTGTGCTGAAGCAGTGCATTCTGGCAACCAAGTGGCTTGACCTTTATTAGTGAGCCTGGTTACCCCCTCTCGGAACCACAGACTTAGAAATGGCCAGCTCATATACAGTGCATAAAATATATTTAAATATATACCCTTATACACCATTTTAATAAAAAATATCACAAAATACTTCTACTGTAAGTCCCTCAGGAAGAGTGAAAGATGCGCACGTTCATTTTCAGAGCTCCTAGACCTTCCTATAAGAAGTTAGCCAAAAAGTAGCTTCGAAAAACGCTTAGGTTAAGTTTGAGAGTTGCTTCTAATGTACCAAAGCTGGACTTAGACATAATTTCACTCTCACAACATTATGGCTGGTTGGAGACAGTCCGAACCACAAGTACCGAGTCCATGGTTCTGGGCGTATACTGGGGGGACGGGAACGACTCCCATTAACCCCTGACTATACCGGGGATACGCTTATCACAATGCCTTTCTGGTCTGTGCTAAGCAGGGCATCCTGGCAGCCAAGTGGCTTGAGCTTTATTAGTGAGCCTGGTTACCCCCTCTCGGAACCACAGACTTAGAAATCGCCAGCTCATATACTGTACAGTGCATAAAATATATTTAAATATATACCCTTATACATCATTTTAATAAAAATTATCACACAATTCTTCTAAGTCCCTCGGGAAGAGAGAAAGATGCGCACGTTCATTTTCAGAGCTCCTAGACCTTCCTATAAGAAGTTAGCCAAAAAGTAGCTTCGAAAAACGCTTAGGTTAAGTTTGAGAGTTGCTTCTAATGTACAGTACCAAAGCTGGACTTAGACATAATTTCACTCTCACAACATTATGGCTGGTTGGAGACAGTCCGAACCACAAGTACCGGGTCCATGGTTCTGGGCGTATACTGGGGGGACGGGAACGACTCCCATTAACCCCTGACTATACCGGGGATACGCTTATCACAATGCCTTTCTGGTCTGTGCTGAAGCAGGGCATTCTGGCAACCAAGTGGCTTGACCTTTATTAGTGAGCCTGGTTACCCCCTCTCGGAACCACAGACTTAGAAATCGCCAGCTCATATACAGTGCATAAAATATATTTAAATATATACCCTTATACACCATTTTAATAAAAAATATCACAAAATACTTCTACTGTAAGTCCCTCAGGAAGAGTGAAAGATGCGCACGTTCATTTTCAGAGCTCCTAGACCTTCCTATAAGAAGTTAGCCAAAAAGTAGCTTCGAAAAACGCTTAGGTTAAGTTTGAGAGTTGCTTCTAATGTACCAAAGCTGGACTTAGACATAATTTCACTCTCACAACATTATGGCTGGTTGGAGACAGTCCGAACCACAAGTACCGAGTCCATGGTTCTGGGCGTATACTGGGGGGACGGGAACGACTCCCATTAACCCCTGACTATACCGGGGATACGCTTATCACAATGCCTTTCTGGTCTGTGCTAAGCAGGGCATCCTGGCAGCCAAGTGGCTTGACCTTTATTAGTGAGCCTGGTTACCCCCTCTCGGAACCACAGACTTAGAAATCGCCAGCTCATATACTGTACAGTGCATAGAATATATTTAAATATATACCCTTATACACCATTTTAATAAAAATTATCACACAATTCTTCTAAGTCCCTCGGGAAGAGTGAAAGATGCGCACGTTCATTTTCAGAGCTCCTAGACCTTCCTATAAGAAGTTAGCCAAAAAGTAGCTTCTAAAAACGCTTAGGTTAAGTTTCAGAGTTGCTTCTAATGTACCAAAGCTGGACTTAGACATAATTTCACTCTCACAACATTATGGCTGGTTGGAGACAGTCCGAACCACAAGTACCGGGTCCATGGTTCTGGGCGTATACTGGGGGGACGGGAACGACTCCCATTAACCCCTGACTATACCGGGGATACGCTTATCACAATGCCTTTCTGGTCTGTGCTGAAACAGTGCATTCTGGCAACCAAGTGGCTTGACCTTTATTAGTGAGCCTGGTTACCCCCTCTCGGAACCACAGACTTAGAAATCGCCAGCTCATATACAGTGCATAAAATATATTTAAATATATACCCTTATACACCATTTTAATAAAAAATATCACAAAATTCTTCAAAGTCCCTCAGGAAGAGTGAAAGATGCGCACGTTCATTTTCAGAGCTCCTAGACCTTCCTATAAGAAGTTAGCCAAAAATTAGCTTCGAAAAACGCTTAGGTTAAGTTTGAGAGTTGCTTCAAAAGTACCAAAGCTGGACTTAGACATAATTTCACTCTCACAACATTATGGCTGGTTGGAGACAGTCCGAACCACAAATACCGGGTCCATGGTTCTGGGCGTATACTGGGGGGACGGGAACGACTCCCATTAACCCCTGACTATACCGGGGATACGCTTATCACAATGCCTTTCTGGTCTGTGCTAAGCAGGGCATCCTGGCAGCCAAGTGGCTTGACCTTTATTAGTGAGCCTGGTTACCCCCTCTCGGAACCACAGACTTAGAAATCGCCAGCTCATATACAGTGCATAAAATATATTTAAATATATACCCTTATACACCATTTTAATAAAAATTATCACACAATTCTTCTAAGTCCCTCGGGAAAAGAGAAAGATGCGCACGTTCATTTTCAGAGCTCCTAGACCTTCCTATAAGAAGTTAGCCAAAAAGTAGCTTCGAAAAACGCTTAGGTTAAGTTTGAGAGTTGCTTCTAATGTACCAAAGCTGGACTTAGACATAATTTCACTCTCACAACATTATGGCTGGTTGGAGACAGTCCGAACCACAAGTACCGGGTCCATGGTTCTGGGCGTATACTGGGGGGACAGGAACGACTCCCATTAACCCCTGACTATACCGGGGATACGCTTATCACAATGCCTTTCTGGTCTGTGCTGAAGCAGTGCATTCTGGCAACCAAGTGGCTTGACCTTTATTAGTGAGCCTGGTTACCCCCTCTCGGAACCACAGACTTAGAAATGGCCAGCTCATATACAGTGCATAAAATATATTTAAATATATACCCTTATACACCATTTTAATAAAAAATATCACAAAATACTTCTACTGTAAGTCCCTCAGGAAGAGTGAAAGATGCGCACGTTCATTTTCAGAGCTCCTAGACCTTCCTATAAGAAGTTAGCCAAAAAGTAGCTTCGAAAAACGCTTAGGTTAAGTTTGAGAGTTGCTTCTAATGTACCAAAGCTGGACTTAGACATAATTTCACTCTCACAACATTATGGCTGGTTGGAGACAGTCCGAACCACAAGTACCGAGTCCATGGTTCTGGGCGTATACTGGGGGGACGGGAACGACTCCCATTAACCCCTGACTATACCGGGGATACGCTTATCACAATGCCTTTCTGGTCTGTGCTAAGCAGGGCATCCTGGCAGCCAAGTGGCTTGAGCTTTATTAGTGAGCCTGGTTACCCCCTCTCGGAACCACAGACTTAGAAATCGCCAGCTCATATACTGTACAGTGCATAAAATATATTTAAATATATACCCTTATACATCATTTTAATAAAAATTATCACACAATTCTTCTAAGTCCCTCGGGAAGAGAGAAAGATGCGCACATTCATTTTCAGAGCTCCTAGACCTTCCTATAAGAAGTTAGCCAAAAAGTAGCTTCGAAAAACGCTTAGGTTAAGTTTGAGAGTTGCTTCTAATGTACAGTACCAAAGCTGGACTTAGACATAATTTCACTCTCACAACATTATGGCTGGTTGGAGACAGTCCGAACCACAAGTACCGGGTCCATGGTTCTGGCCGTATACTGGGGGGACGGGAACGACTCCCATTAACCCCTGACTATACCGGGGATACGCTTATCACAATGCCTTTCTGGTCTGTGCTAAGCAGGGCATCCTGGCAGCCAAGTGGCTTGAGCTTTATTAGTGAGCCTGGTTACCCCCTCTCGGAACCACAGACTTAGAAATCGCCAGCTCATATACAGTGCATAAAATATATTTAAATATATACCCTTATACACCATTTTAATAAAAATTATCACACAATTCTTCTAAGTCCCTCGGGAAAAGAGAAAGATGCGCACGTTCATTTTCAGAGCTCCTAGACCTTCCTATAAGAAGTTAGCCAAAAAGTAGCTTCGAAAAACGCTTAGGTTAAGTTTGAGAGTTGCTTCTAATGTACCAAAGCTGGACTTAGACATAATTTCACTCTCACAACATTATGGCTGGTTGGAGACAGTCCGAACCACAAGTACCGGGTCCATGGTTCTGGGCGTATACTGGGGGGACAGGAACGACTCCCATTAACCCCTGACTATACCGGGGATACGCTTATCACAATGCCTTTCTGGTCTGTGCTGAAGCAGTGCATTCTGGCAACCAAGTGGCTTGACCTTTATTAGTGAGCCTGGTTACCCCCTCTCGGAACCACAGACTTAGAAATGGCCAGCTCATATACAGTGCATAAAATATATTTAAATATATACCCTTATACACCATTTTAATAAAAAATATCACAAAATACTTCTACTGTAAGTCCCTCAGGAAGAGTGAAAGATGCGCACGTTCATTTTCAGAGCTCCTAGACCTTCCTATAAGAAGTTAGCCAAAAAGTAGCTTCGAAAAACGCTTAGGTTAAGTTTGAGAGTTGCTTCTAATGTACCAAAGCTGGACTTAGACATAATTTCACTCTCACAACATTATGGCTGGTTGGAGACAGTCCGAACCACAAGTACCGAGTCCATGGTTCTGGGCGTATACTGGGGGGACGGGAACGACTCCCATTAACCCCTGACTATACCGGGGATACGCTTATCACAATGCCTTTCTGGTCTGTGCTAAGCAGGGCATCCTGGCAGCCAAGTGGCTTGAGCTTTATTAGTGAGCCTGGTTACCCCCTCTCGGAACCACAGACTTAGAAATCGCCAGCTCATATACTGTACAGTGCATAAAATATATTTAAATATATACCCTTATACATCATTTTAATAAAAATTATCACACAATTCTTCTAAGTCCCTCGGGAAGAGAGAAAGATGCGCACATTCATTTTCAGAGCTCCTAGACCTTCCTATAAGAAGTTAGCCAAAAAGTAGCTTCGAAAAACGCTTAGGTTAAGTTTGAGAGTTGCTTCTAATGTACAGTACCAAAGCTGGACTTAGACATAATTTCACTCTCACAACATTATGGCTGGTTGGAGACAGTCCGAACCACAAGTACCGGGTCCATGGTTCTGGCCGTATACTGGGGGGACGGGAACGACTCCCATTAACCCCTGACTATACCGGGGATACGCTTATCACAATGCCTTTCTGGTCTGTGCTAAGCAGGGCATCCTGGCAGCCAAGTGGCTTGAGCTTTATTAGTGAGCCTGGTTACCCCCTCTCGGAACCACAGACTTAGAAATCGCCAGCTCATATACTGTACAGTGCATAGAATATATTTAAATATATACCCTTATACACCATTTTAATAAAAATTATCACACAATTCTTCTAAGTCCCTCGGGAAGAGTGAAAGATGCGCACGTTCATTTTCAGAGCTCCTAGACCTTCCTATAAGAAGTTAGCCAAAAAGTAGCTTCTAAAAACGCTTAGGTTAAGTTTCAGAGTTGCTTCTAATGTACCAAAGCTGGACTTAGACATAATTTCACTCTCACAACATTATGGCTGGTTGGAGACAGTCCGAACCACAAGTACCGGGTCCATGGTTCTGGGCGTATACTGGGGGGACGGGAACGACTCCCATTAACCCCTGACTATACCGGGGATATGCTTATCACAATGCCTTTCTGGTCTGTGCTGAAGCAGTGCATTCTGGCAACCAAGTGGCTTGACCTTTATTAGTGAGCCTGGTTACCCCCTCTCGGAACCACAGAAATCTTAGAAATCTTAGAAATCGCCAGCTCATATATAGTGCTTAAAATATATTTAAATATATACCCTTATACACCATTTTAATAAAAAATATCACAAAATTCTTCAAAGTCCCTCAGGAAGAGTGAAAGATGCGCACGTTCATTTTCAGAGCTCCTAGACCTTCCTATAAGAAGTTAGCCAAAAATTAGCTTCGAAAAACGCTTAGGTTAAGTTTGAGAGTTGCTTCTAATGTACCAAAGCTGGACTTAGACATAATTTCACTCTCACAACATTATGGCTGGTTGGAGACAGTCCGAACCACAAATACCGGGTCCATGGTTCTGGGCGTATACTGGGGGGACGGGAACGACTCCCATTAACCCCTGACTATACCGGGGATACGCTTATCACAATGCCTTTCTGGTCTGTGCTAAGCAGGGCATCCTGGCAGCCAAGTGGCTTGACCTTTATTAGTGAGCCTGGTTACCCCCTCTCGGAACCACAGACTTAGAAATCGCCAGCTCATATACAGTGCATAAAATATATTTAAATATATACCCTTATACACCATTTTAATAAAAATTATCACACAATTCTTCTAAGTCCCTCGGGAAAAGAGAAAGATGCGCACGTTCATTTTCAGAGCTCCTAGACCTTCCTATAAGAAGTTAGCCAAAAAGTAGCTTCGAAAAACGCTTAGGTTAAGTTTGAGAGTTGCTTCTAATGTACCAAAGCTGGACTTAGACATAATTTCACTCTCACAACATTATGGCTGGTTGGAGACAGTCCGAACCACAAGTACCGGGTCCATGGTTCTGGGCGTATACTGGGGGGACGGGAACGACTCCCATTAACCCCTGACTATACCGGGGATACGCTTATCACAATGCCTTTCTGGTCTGTGCTGAAGCAGTGCATTCTGGCAACCAAGTGGCTTGACCTTTATTAGTGAGCCTGGTTACCCCCTCTCGGAACCACAGACTTAGAAATCGCCAGCTCATATACAGTGCATAAAATATATTTAAATATATACCCTTATACACCATTTTAATAAAATTATCACACAATTCTTCTAAGTCCCTCGGGAAGAGTGAAAGATGCGCACGTTCATTTTCAGAGCTCCTAGACCTTCCTATAAGAAGTTAGCCAAAAAGTAGCTTCGAAAAACGCTTAGGTTAAGTTTGAGAGTTGCTTCTAATGTACCAAAGCTGGACTTAGACATAATTTCACTCTCACAACATTATGGCTGGTTGGAGACAGTCCGAACCACAAGTACCGGGTCCATGGTTCTGGGCGTATACTGGGGGGACGGGAACGACTCCCATTAACCCCTGACTATACCGGGGATACGCTTATCACAATGCCTTTCTGGTCTGTGCTGAAGCAGGGCATTCTGGCAACCAAGTGGCTTGACCTTTATTAGTGAGCCTGGTTACCCCCTCTCGGAAACACAGACTTAGAAATCGCCAGCTCATATACAGTGCATAAAATATATTTAAATATATACCCTTATACACCATTTTAATAAAAAATATCACAAAATACTTCTACTGTAAGTCCCTCAGGAAGAGTGAAAGATGCGCACGTTCATTTTCAGAGCTCCTAGACCTTCCTATAAGAAGTTAGCCAAAAAGTAGCTTCGAAAAACGCTTAGGTTAAGTTTGAGAGTTGCTTCTAATGTACCAAAGCTGGACTTAGACATAATTTCACTCTCACAACATTATGGCTGGTTGGAGACAGTCCGAACCACAAGTACCGAGTCCATGGTTCTGGGCGTATACTGGGGGGACGGGAACGACTCCCATTAACCCCTGACTATACCGGGAATACGCTTATCACAATGCCTTTCTGGTCTGTGCTAAGCAGGGCATCCTGGCAGCCAAGTGGCTTGACCTTTATTAGTGAGCCTGGTTACCCCCTCTCGGAACCACAGACTTAGAAATCGCCAGCTCATATACTGTACAGTGCATAGAATATATTTAAATATATACCCTTATACACCATTTTAATAAAAATTATCACACAATTCTTCTAAGTCCCTCGGGAAGAGTGAAAGATGCGCACGTTCATTTTCAGAGCTCCTAGACCTTCCTATAAGAAGTTAGCCAAAAAGTAGCTTCGAAAAACGCTTAGGTTAAGTTTGAGAGTTGCTTCTAATGTACCAAAGCTGGACTTAGACATAATTTCACTCTCACAACATTATGGCTGGTTGGAGACAGTCCGAACCACAAGTACCGGGTCCATGGTTCTGGGCGTATACTGGGGGGACGGGAACGACTCCCATTAACCCCTGACTATACCGGGGATACGCTTATCACAATGCCTTTCTGGTCTGTGCTGAAGCAGTGCATTCTGGCAACCAAGTGGCTTGACCTTTATTAGTGAGCCTGGTTACCCCCTCTCGGAACCACAGACTTAGAAATCGCCAGCTCATATACAGTGCATAAAATATATTTAAATATATACCCTTATACACCATTTTAATAAAAAATATCACAAAATTCTTCAAAGTCCCTCAGGAAGAGTGAAAGATGCGCACGTTCATTTTCAGAGCTCCTAGACCTTCCTATAAGAAGTTAGCCAAAAATTAGCTTCGAAAAACGCTTAGGTTAAGTTTGAGAGTTGCTTCTAATGTACCAAAGCTGGACTTAGACATAATTTCACTCTCACAACATTATGGCTGGTTGGAGACAGTCCGAACCACAAATACCGGGTCCATGGTTCTGGGCGTATACTGGGGGGACGGGAACGACTCCCATTAACCCCTGACTATACCGGGGATACGCTTATCACAATGCCTTTCTGGTCTGTGCTAAGCAGGGCATCCTGGCAGCCAAGTGGCTTGACCTTTATTAGTGAGCCTGGTTACCCCCTCTCGGAACCACAGACTTAGAAATCGCCAGCTCATATACAGTGCATAAAATATATTTAAATATATACCCTTATACACCATTTTAATAAAAATTATCACACAATTCTTCTAAGTCCCTCGGGAAAAGAGAAAGATGCGCACGTTCATTTTCAGAGCTCCTAGACCTTCCTATAAGAAGTTAGCCAAAAAGTAGCTTCGAAAAACGCTTAGGTTAAGTTTGAGAGTTGCTTCTAATGTACCAAAGCTGGACTTAGACATAATTTCACTCTCACAACATTATGGCTGGTTGGAGACAGTCCGAACCACAAGTACCGGGTCCATGGTTCTGGGCGTATACTGGGGGGACGGGAACGACTCCCATTAACCCCTGACTATACCGGGGATACGCTTATCACAATGCCTTTCTGGTCTGTGCTGAAGCAGTGCATTCTGGCAACCAAGTGGCTTGACCTTTATTAGTGAGCCTGGTTACCCCCTCTCGGAACCACAGACTTAGAAATCGCCAGCTCATATACAGTGCATAAAATATATTTAAATATATACCCTTATACACCATTTTAATAAAAAATATCACAAAATTCTTCAAAGTCCCTCAGGAAGAGTGAAAGATGCGCACGTTCATTTTCAGAGCTCCTAGACCTTCCTATAAGAAGTTAGCCAAAAATTAGCTTCGAAAAACGCTTAGGTTAAGTTTGAGAGTTGCTTCTAATGTACCAAAGCTGGACTTAGACATAATTTCACTCTCACAACATTATGGCTGGTTGGAGACAGTCCGAACCACAAATACCGGGTCCATGGTTCTGGGCGTATACTGGGGGGACGGGAACGACTCCCATTAACCCCTGACTATACCGGGGATACGCTTATCACAATGCCTTTCTGGTCTGTGCTAAGCAGGGCATCCTGGCAGCCAAGTGGCTTGACCTTTATTAGTGAGCCTGGTTACCCCCTCTCGGAACCACAGACTTAGAAATCGCCAGCTCATATACAGTGCATAAAATATATTTAAATATATACCCTTATACACCATTTTAATAAAAATTATCACACAATTCTTCTAAGTCCCTCGGGAAAAGAGAAAGATGCGCACGTTCATTTTCAGAGCTCCTAGACCTTCCTATAAGAAGTTAGCCAAAAAGTAGCTTCGAAAAACGCTTAGGTTAAGTTTGAGAGTTGCTTCTAATGTACCAAAGCTGGACTTAGACATAATTTCACTCTCACAACATTATGGCTGGTTGGAGACAGTCCGAACCACAAGTACCGGGTCCATGGTTCTGGGCGTATACTGGGGGGACGGGAACGACTCCCATTAACCCCTGACTATACCGGGGATACGCTTATCACAATGCCTTTCTGGTCTGTGCTGAAGCAGTGCATTCTGGCAACCAACTGGCTTGACCTTTATTAGTGAGCCTGGTTACCCCCTCTCGGAACCACAGACTTAGAAATCGCCAGCTCATATACAGTGCATAAAATATATTTAAATATATACCCTTATACACCATTTTAATAAAATTATCACACAATTCTTCTAAGTCCCTCGGGAAGAGTGAAAGATGCGCACGTTCATTTTCAGAGCTCCTAGACCTTCCTATAAGAAGTTAGCCAAAAAGTAGCTTCGAAAAACGCTTAGGTTAAGTTTGAGAGTTGCTTCTAATGTACCAAAGCTGGACTTAGACATAATTTCACTCTCACAACATTATGGCTGGTTGGAGACAGTCCGAACCACAAGTACCGGGTCCATGGTTCTGGGCGTATACTGGGGGGACGGGAACGACTCCCATTAACCCCTGACTATACCGGGGATACGCTTATCACAATGCCTTTCTGGTCTGTGCTGAAGCAGTGCATTCTGGCAACCAAGTGGCTTGACCTTTATTAGTGAGCCTGGTTACCCCCTCTCGGAACCACAGACTTAGAAATCGCCAGCTCATATACAGTGCATAAAATATATTTAAATATATACCCTTATACACCATTTTAATAAAAAATATCACAAAATTCTTCTAAGTCCCTCAGGAAGAGTGAAAGATGCGCACGTTCATTTTCAGAGCTCCTAGACCTTCCTATAAGAAGTTAGCCAAAAAGTAGCTTCGAAAAACGCTTAGGTTAAGTTTGAGAGTTGCTTCTAATGTACCAAAGCTGGACTTAGACATAATTTCACTCTCACAACATTATGGCTGGTTGGTGACAGTCCGAACCACAAGTACCGGGTCCATGGTTCTGGGCGTATACTGGGGGGACGGGAACGACTCCCATTATCCCCTGACTATACCGGGGATACGCTTATCACAATGCCTTTCTGGTCTGTGCTGAAGCAGTGCATTCTGGCAACCAAATGGCTTGACCTTTATTAGTGAGCCTGGTTACCCCCTCTCAGAACCACAGACTTAGAAATCGCCAGCTCATATACAGTGCATAAAATATATTTAAATATATACCCTTATACACCATTTTAATAAAAAATATCACAAAATTCTTCTAGGTCCCTCAGGAAGAGTAAAAGATGCGCACGTTCATTTTCAGAGCTCCTAGACCTTCCTATAAGAAGTTAGCCAAAAAGTAGCTTCGAAAAACGCTTAGGTTAAGTTTGAGAGTTGCTTCTAATGTACCAAAGCTGGACTTAGACATAATTTCACTCTCACAACATTATGGCTGGTTGGTGACAGTCCGAACCACAAGTACCGGGTCCATGGTTCTGGGCGTATACTGGGGGGACGGGAACGACTCCCATTAACCCCTGACTATACCGGGGATACGCTTATCACAATGCCTTTCTGGTCTGTGCTGAAGCAGTGCATTCTGGCAACCAAGTGGCTTGACCTTTATTAGTGAGCCTGGTTACCCCCTCTCGGAACCACAGACTTAGAAATCGCCAGCTCATATACAGTGCATAAAATATATTTAAATATATACCCTTATACACCATTTTAATAAAAAATATCACAAAATTCTTCTAAGTCCCTCAGGAAGAGTGAAAGATGCGCACGTTCATTTTCAGAGCTCCTAGACCTTCCTATAAGAAGTTAGCCAAAAAGTAGCTTCGAAAAACGCTTAGGTTAAGTTTGAGAGTTGCTTCTAATGTACCAAAGCTGGACTTAGACATAATTTCACTCTCACAACATTATGGCTGGTTGGTGACAGTCCGAACCACAAGTACCGGGTCCATGGTTCTGGGCGTATACTGGGGGGACGGGAACGACTCCCATTATCCCCTGACTATACCGGGGATACGCTTATCACAATGCCTTTCTGGTCTGTGCTGAAGCAGTGCATTCTGGCAACCAAGTGGCTTGACCTTTATTAGTGAGCCTGGTTACCCCCTCTCAGAACCACAGACTTAGAAATCGCCAGCTCATATACAGTGCATAAAATATATTTAAATATATACCCTTATACACCATTTTAATAAAAAATATCACAAAATTCTTCTACAGTAGGTCCCTCAGGAAGAGTAAAAGATGCGCACGTTCATTTTCAGAGCTCCTAGACCTTCCTATAAGAAGTTAGCCAAAAAGTAGCTTCGAAAAACGCTTAGGTTAAGTTTGAGAGTTGCTTCTAATGTACCAAAGCTGGACTTAGACATAATTTCACTCTCACAACATTATGGCTGGTTGGAGACAGTCCGAACCACAAATACCGGGTCCATGGTTCTGGGCGTATACTGGGGGGACGGGAACGACTCCCATTAACCCCTGACTATACCGGGGATACGCTTATCACAATGCCTTTCTGGTCTGTGCTAAGCAGGGCATCCTGGCAGCCAAGTGGCTTGACCTTTATTAGTGAGCCTGGTTACCCCCTCTCGGAACCACAGACTTAGAAATCGCCAGCTCATATACAGTGCATAAAATATATTTAAATATATACCCTTATACACCATTTTAATAAAAATTATCACTCAATTCTTCTAAGTCCCACGGGAAAAGAGAAAGATGCGCACGTTCATTTTCAGAGCTCCTAGACCTTCCTATAAGAAGTTAGCCAAAAAGTAGCTTCGAAAAACGCTTAGGTTAAGTTTCAGAGTTGCTTCTAATGTACCAAAGCTGGACTTAGACATAATTTCACTCTCACAACATTATGGCTGGTTGGAGACAGTCCGAACCACAAGTACCGGGTCCATGGTTCTGGGCTTATACTGGGGGGACGGGAACGACTCCCATTAACCCCTGACTATACCGGGGATACGCTTATCACAATGCCTTTCTGGTCTGTGCTGAAGCAGTGCATTCTGGCAACCAAGTGGCTTGACCTTTATTAGTGAGCCTGGTTACCCCCTCTCGGAACCACAGACTTAGAAATCGCCAGCTCATATACAGTGCATAAAATATATTTAAATATATACCCTTATACACCATTTTAATAAAAAATATCACAAAATACTTCTACTGTAAGTCCCTCAGGAAGAGTGAAAGATGCGCACGTTTATTTTCAGAGCTCCTAGACCTTCCTATAAGAAGTTAGCCAAAAAGTAGCTTCGAAAAACGCTTAGGTTAAGTTTGAGAGTTGCTTCTAATGTACCAAAGCTGGACTTAGACATAATTTCACTCTCACAACATTATGGCTGGTTGGAGACAGTCCGAACCACAAGTACCGAGTCCATGGTTCTGGGCGTATACTGGGGGGACGGGAACGACTCCCATTAACCCCTGACTATACCGGGGATACGCTTATCACAATGCCTTTCTGGTCTGTGCTAAGCAGGGCATCCTGGCAGCCAAGTGGCTTGACCTTTATTAGTGAGCCTGGTTACCCCCTCTCGGAACCACAGACTTAGAAATCGCCAGCTCATATACTGTACAGTGCATAAAATATATTTAAATATATACCCTTATACACCATTTTAATAAAAATTATCACACAATTCTTCTAAGTCCCTCGGGAAGAGTGAAAGATGCGCACGTTCATTTTCAGAGCTCCTAGACCTTCCTATAAGAAGTTAGCCAAAAAGTAGCTTCTAAAAACGCTTAGGTTAAGTTTCAGAGTTGCTTCTAATGTACCAAAGCTGGACTTAGACATAATTTCACTCTCACAACATTATGGCTGGTTGGAGACAGTCCGAACCACAAGTACCGGGTCCATGGTTCTGGGCGTATACTGGGGGGACGGGAACGACTCCCATTAACCCCTGACTATACCGGGGATACGCTTATCACAATGCCTTTCTGGTCTGTGCTGAAGCAGTGCATTCTGGCAACCAAGTGGCTTGACCTTTATTAGTGAGCCTGGTTACCCCCTCTCGGAACCACAGACATAGAAATGGCCAGCTCATATACAGTGCATAAAATATATTTAAATATATACCCTTATACACCATTTTAATAAAAAATATCACAAAATACTTCTACTGTAAGTCCCTCAGGAAGAGTGAAAGATGCGCACGTTCATTTTCAGAGCTCCTAGACCTTCCTATAAGAAGTTAGCCAAAAAGTAGCTTCGAAAAACGCTTAGGTTAAGTTTGAGAGTTGCTTCTAATGTACCAAAGCTGGACTTAGACATAATTTCACTCTCACAACATTATGGCTGGTTGGAGACAGTCCGAACCACAAGTACCGAGTCCATGGTTCTGGGCGTATACTGGGGGGACGGGAACGACTCCCATTAACCCCTGACTATACCGGGGATACGCTTATCACAATGCCTTTCTGGTCTGTGCTAAGCAGGGCATCCTGGCAGCCAAGTGGCTTGAGCTTTATTAGTGAGCCTGGTTACCCCCTCTCGGAACCACAGACTTAGAAATCGCCAGCTCATATACTGTACAGTGCATAAAATATATTTAAATATATACCCTTATACATCATTTTAATAAAAATTATCACACAATTCTTCTAAGTCCCTCGGGAAGAGAGAAAGATGCGCACGTTCATTTTCAGAGCTCCTAGACCTTCCTATAAGAAGTTAGCCAAAAAGTAGCTTCGAAAAACGCTTAGGTTAAGTTTGAGAGTTGCTTCTAATGTACAGTACCAAAGCTGGACTTAGACATAATTTCACTCTCACAACATTATGGCTGGTTGGAGACAGTCCGAACCACAAGTACCGGGTCCATGGTTCTGGGCGTATACTGGGGGGACGGGAACGACTCCCATTAACCCCTGACTATACCGGGGATACGCTTATCACAATGCCTTTCTGGTCTGTGCTGAAGCAGGGCATTCTGGCAACCAAGTGGCTTGACCTTTATTAGTGAGCCTGGTTACCCCCTCTCGGAACCACAGACTTAGAAATCGCCAGCTCATATACAGTGCATAAAATATATTTAAATATATACCCTTATACACCATTTTAATAAAAAATATCACAAAATACTTCTACTGTAAGTCCCTCAGGAAGAGTGAAAGATGCGCACGTTCATTTTCAGAGCTCCTAGACCTTCCTATAAGAAGTTAGCCAAAAAGTAGCTTCGAAAAACGCTTAGGTTAAGTTTGAGAGTTGCTTCTAATGTACCAAAGCTGGACTTAGACATAATTTCACTCTCACAACATTATGGCTGGTTGGAGACAGTCCGAACCACAAGTACCGAGTCCATGGTTCTGGGCGTATACTGGGGGGACGGGAACGACTCCCATTAACCCCTGACTATACCGGGGATACGCTTATCACAATGCCTTTCTGGTCTGTGCTAAGCAGGGCATCCTGGCAGCCAAGTGGCTTGACCTTTATTAGTGAGCCTGGTTACCCCCTCTCGGAACCACAGACTTAGAAATCGCCAGCTCATATACTGTACAGTGCATAGAATATATTTAAATATATACCCTTATACACCATTTTAATAAAAATTATCACACAATTCTTCTAAGTCCCTCGGGAAGAGTGAAAGATGCGCACGTTCATTTTCAGAGCTCCTAGACCTTCCTATAAGAAGTTAGCCAAAAAGTAGCTTCTAAAAACGCTTAGGTTAAGTTTCAGAGTTGCTTCTAATGTACCAAAGCTGGACTTAGACATAATTTCACTCTCACAACATTATGGCTGGTTGGAGACAGTCCGAACCACAAGTACCGGGTCCATGGTTCTGGGCGTATACTGGGGGGACGGGAACGACTCCCATTAACCCCTGACTATACCGGGGATACGCTTATCACAATGCCTTTCTGGTCTGTGCTGAAACAGTGCATTCTGGCAACCAAGTGGCTTGACCTTTATTAGTGAGCCTGGTTACCCCCTCTCGGAACCACAGACTTAGAAATCGCCAGCTCATATACAGTGCATAAAATATATTTAAATATATACCCTTATACACCATTTTAATAAAAAATATCACAAAATTCTTCAAAGTCCCTCAGGAAGAGTGAAAGATGCGCACGTTCATTTTCAGAGCTCCTAGACCTTCCTATAAGAAGTTAGCCAAAAATTAGCTTCGAAAAACGCTTAGGTTAAGTTTGAGAGTTGCTTCAAAAGTACCAAAGCTGGACTTAGACATAATTTCACTCTCACAACATTATGGCTGGTTGGAGACAGTCCGAACCACAAATACCGGGTCCATGGTTCTGGGCGTATACTGGGGGGACGGGAACGACTCCCATTAACCCCTGACTATACCGGGGATACGCTTATCACAATGCCTTTCTGGTCTGTGCTAAGCAGGGCATCCTGGCAGCCAAGTGGCTTGACCTTTATTAGTGAGCCTGGTTACCCCCTCTCGGAACCACAGACTTAGAAATCGCCAGCTCATATACAGTGCATAAAATATATTTAAATATATACCCTTATACACCATTTTAATAAAAATTATCACACAATTCTTCTAAGTCCCTCGGGAAAAGAGAAAGATGCGCACGTTCATTTTCAGAGCTCCTAGACCTTCCTATAAGAAGTTAGCCAAAAAGTAGCTTCGAAAAACGCTTAGGTTAAGTTTGAGAGTTGCTTCTAATGTACCAAAGCTGGACTTAGACATAATTTCACTCTCACAACATTATGGCTGGTTGGAGACAGTCCGAACCACAAGTACCGGGTCCATGGTTCTGGGCGTATACTGGGGGGACAGGAACGACTCCCATTAACCCCTGACTATACCGGGGATACGCTTATCACAATGCCTTTCTGGTCTGTGCTGAAGCAGTGCATTCTGGCAACCAAGTGGCTTGACCTTTATTAGTGAGCCTGGTTACCCCCTCTCGGAACCACAGACTTAGAAATGGCCAGCTCATATACAGTGCATAAAATATATTTAAATATATACCCTTATACACCATTTTAATAAAAAATATCACAAAATACTTCTACTGTAAGTCCCTCAGGAAGAGTGAAAGATGCGCACGTTCATTTTCAGAGCTCCTAGACCTTCCTATAAGAAGTTAGCCAAAAAGTAGCTTCGAAAAACGCTTAGGTTAAGTTTGAGAGTTGCTTCTAATGTACCAAAGCTGGACTTAGACATAATTTCACTCTCACAACATTATGGCTGGTTGGAGACAGTCCGAACCACAAGTACCGAGTCCATGGTTCTGGGCGTATACTGGGGGGACGGGAACGACTCCCATTAACCCCTGACTATACCGGGGATACGCTTATCACAATGCCTTTCTGGTCTGTGCTAAGCAGGGCATCCTGGCAGCCAAGTGGCTTGAGCTTTATTAGTGAGCCTGGTTACCCCCTCTCGGAACCACAGACTTAGAAATCGCCAGCTCATATACTGTACAGTGCATAAAATATATTTAAATATATACCCTTATACATCATTTTAATAAAAATTATCACACAATTCTTCTAAGTCCCTCGGGAAGAGAGAAAGATGCGCACATTCATTTTCAGAGCTCCTAGACCTTCCTATAAGAAGTTAGCCAAAAAGTAGCTTCGAAAAACGCTTAGGTTAAGTTTGAGAGTTGCTTCTAATGTACAGTACCAAAGCTGGACTTAGACATAATTTCACTCTCACAACATTATGGCTGGTTGGAGACAGTCCGAACCACAAGTACCGGGTCCATGGTTCTGGCCGTATACTGGGGGGACGGGAACGACTCCCATTAACCCCTGACTATACCGGGGATACGCTTATCACAATGCCTTTCTGGTCTGTGCTAAGCAGGGCATCCTGGCAGCCAAGTGGCTTGAGCTTTATTAGTGAGCCTGGTTACCCCCTCTCGGAACCACAGACTTAGAAATCGCCAGCTCATATACTGTACAGTGCATAGAATATATTTAAATATATACCCTTATACACCATTTTAATAAAAATTATCACACAATTCTTCTAAGTCCCTCGGGAAGAGTGAAAGATGCGCACGTTCATTGTCAGAGCTCCTAGACCTTCCTATAAGAAGTTAGCCAAAAAGTAGCTTCTAAAAACGCTTAGGTTAAGTTTCAGAGTTGCTTCTAATGTACCAAAGCTGGACTTAGACATAATTTCACTCTCACAACATTATGGCTGGTTGGAGACAGTCCGAACCACAAGTACCGGGTCCATGGTTCTGGGCGTATACTGGGGGGACGGGAACGACTCCCATTAACCCCTGACTATACCGGGGATACGCTTATCACAATGCCTTTCTGGTCTGTGCTGAAGCAGTGCATTCTGGCAACCAAGTGGCTTGACCTTTATTAGTGAGCCTGGTTACCCCCTCTCGGAACCACAGAAATCTTAGAAATCTTAGAAATCGCCAGCTCATATATAGTGCTTAAAATATATTTAAATATATACCCTTATACACCATTTTAATAAAAAATATCACAAAATTCTTCAAAGTCCCTCAGGAAGAGTGAAAGATGCGCACGTTCATTTTCAGAGCTCCTAGACCTTCCTATAAGAAGTTAGCCAAAAATTAGCTTCGAAAAACGCTTAGGTTAAGTTTGAGAGTTGCTTCTAATGTACCAAAGCTGGACTTAGACATAATTTCACTCTCACAACATTATGGCTGGTTGGAGACAGTCCGAACCACAAATACCGGGTCCATGGTTCTGGGCGTATACTGGGGGGACGGGAACGACTCCCATTAACCCCTGACTATACCGGGGATACGCTTATCACAATGCCTTTCTGGTCTGTGCTAAGCAGGGCATCCTGGCAGCCAAGTGGCTTGACCTTTATTAGTGAGCCTGGTTACCCCCTCTCGGAACCACAGACTTAGAAATCGCCAGCTCATATACAGTGCATAAAATATATTTAAATATATACCCTTATACACCATTTTAATAAAAATTATCACACAATTCTTCTAAGTCCCTCGGGAAAAGAGAAAGATGCGCACGTTCATTTTCAGAGCTCCTAGACCTTCCTATAAGAAGTTAGCCAAAAAGTAGCTTCGAAAAACGCTTAGGTTAAGTTTGAGAGTTGCTTCTAATGTACCAAAGCTGGACTTAGACATAATTTCACTCTCACAACATTATGGCTGGTTGGAGACAGTCCGAACCACAAGTACCGGGTCCATGGTTCTGGGCGTATACTGGGGGGACGGGAACGACTCCCATTAACCCCTGACTATACCGGGGATACGCTTATCACAATGCCTTTCTGGTCTGTGCTGAAGCAGTGCATTCTGGCAACCAAGTGGCTTGACCTTTATTAGTGAGCCTGGTTACCCCCTCTCGGAACCACAGACTTAGAAATCGCCAGCTCATATACAGTGCATAAAATATATTTAAATATATACCCTTATACACCATTTTAATAAAAAATATCACAAAATACTTCTACTGTAAGTCCCTCAGGAAGAGTGAAAGATGCGCACGTTCATTTTCAGAGCTCCTAGACCTTCCTATAAGAAGTTAGCCAAAAAGTAGCTTCGAAAAACGCTTAGGTTAAGTTTGAGAGTTGCTTCTAATGTACCAAAGCTGGACTTAGACATAATTTCACTCTCACAACATTATGGCTGGTTGGAGACAGTCCGAACCACAAGTACCGAGTCCATGGTTCTGGGCGTATACTGGGGGGACGGGAACGACTCCCATTAACCCCTGACTATACCGGGGATACGCTTATCACAATGCCTTTCTGGTCTGTGCTAAGCAGGGCATCCTGGCAGCCAAGTGGCTTGACCTTTATTAGTGAGCCTGGTTACCCCCTCTCGGAACCACAGACTTAGAAATCGCCAGCTCATATACTGTACAGTGCATAGAATATATTTAAATATATACCCTTATACACCATTTTAATAAAAATTATCACACAATTCTTCTAAGTCCCTCGGGAAGAGTGAAAGATGCGCACGTTCATTTTCAGAGCTCCTAGACCTTCCTATAAGAAGTTAGCCAAAAAGTAGCTTCTAAAAACGCTTAGGTTAAGTTTCAGAGTTGCTTCTAATGTACCAAAGCTGGACTTAGACATAATTTCACTCTCACAACATTATGGCTGGTTGGAGACAGTCCGAACCACAAGTACCGGGTCCATGGTTCTGGGCGTATACTGGGGGGACGGGAACGACTCCCATTAACCCCTGACTATACCGGGGATACGCTTATCACAATGCCTTTCTGGTCTGTGCTGAAACAGTGCATTCTGGCAACCAAGTGGCTTGACCTTTATTAGTGAGCCTGGTTACCCCCTCTCGGAACCACAGACTTAGAAATCGCCAGCTCATATACAGTGCATAAAATATATTTAAATATATACCCTTATACACCATTTTAATAAAAAATATCACAAAATTCTTCAAAGTCCCTCAGGAAGAGTGAAAGATGCGCACGTTCATTTTCAGAGCTCCTAGACCTTCCTATAAGAAGTTAGCCAAAAATTAGCTTCGAAAAACGCTTAGGTTAAGTTTGAGAGTTGCTTCAAAAGTACCAAAGCTGGACTTAGACATAATTTCACTCTCACAACATTATGGCTGGTTGGAGACAGTCCGAACCACAAATACCGGGTCCATGGTTCTGGGCGTATACTGGGGGGACGGGAACGACTCCCATTAACCCCTGACTATACCGGGGATACGCTTATCACAATGCCTTTCTGGTCTGTGCTAAGCAGGGCATCCTGGCAGCCAAGTGGCTTGACCTTTATTAGTGAGCCTGGTTACCCCCTCTCGGAACCACAGACTTAGAAATCGCCAGCTCATATACAGTGCATAAAATATATTTAAATATATACCCTTATACACCATTTTAATAAAAATTATCACACAATTCTTCTAAGTCCCTCGGGAAAAGAGAAAGATGCGCACGTTCATTTTCAGAGCTCCTAGACCTTCCTATAAGAAGTTAGCCAAAAAGTAGCTTCGAAAAACGCTTAGGTTAAGTTTGAGAGTTGCTTCTAATGTACCAAAGCTGGACTTAGACATAATTTCACTCTCACAACATTATGGCTGGTTGGAGACAGTCCGAACCACAAGTACCGGGTCCATGGTTCTGGGCGTATACTGGGGGGACAGGAACGACTCCCATTAACCCCTGACTATACCGGGGATACGCTTATCACAATGCCTTTCTGGTCTGTGCTGAAGCAGTGCATTCTGGCAACCAAGTGGCTTGACCTTTATTAGTGAGCCTGGTTACCCCCTCTCGGAACCACAGACTTAGAAATGGCCAGCTCATATACAGTGCATAAAATATATTTAAATATATACCCTTATACACCATTTTAATAAAAAATATCACAAAATACTTCTACTGTAAGTCCCTCAGGAAGAGTGAAAGATGCGCACGTTCATTTTCAGAGCTCCTAGACCTTCCTATAAGAAGTTAGCCAAAAAGTAGCTTCGAAAAACGCTTAGGTTAAGTTTGAGAGTTGCTTCTAATGTACCAAAGCTGGACTTAGACATAATTTCACTCTCACAACATTATGGCTGGTTGGAGACAGTCCGAACCACAAGTACCGAGTCCATGGTTCTGGGCGTATACTGGGGGGACGGGAACGACTCCCATTAACCCCTGACTATACCGGGGATACGCTTATCACAATGCCTTTCTGGTCTGTGCTAAGCAGGGCATCCTGGCAGCCAAGTGGCTTGAGCTTTATTAGTGAGCCTGGTTACCCCCTCTCGGAACCACAGACTTAGAAATCGCCAGCTCATATACTGTACAGTGCATAAAATATATTTAAATATATACCCTTATACATCATTTTAATAAAAATTATCACACAATTCTTCTAAGTCCCTCGGGAAGAGAGAAAGATGCGCACATTCATTTTCAGAGCTCCTAGACCTTCCTATAAGAAGTTAGCCAAAAAGTAGCTTCGAAAAACGCTTAGGTTAAGTTTGAGAGTTGCTTCTAATGTACAGTACCAAAGCTGGACTTAGACATAATTTCACTCTCACAACATTATGGCTGGTTGGAGACAGTCCGAACCACAAGTACCGGGTCCATGGTTCTGGCCGTATACTGGGGGGACGGGAACGACTCCCATTAACCCCTGACTATACCGGGGATACGCTTATCACAATGCCTTTCTGGTCTGTGCTAAGCAGGGCATCCTGGCAGCCAAGTGGCTTGAGCTTTATTAGTGAGCCTGGTTACCCCCTCTCGGAACCACAGACTTAGAAATCGCCAGCTCATATACTGTACAGTGCATAGAATATATTTAAATATATACCCTTATACACCATTTTAATAAAAATTATCACACAATTCTTCTAAGTCCCTCGGGAAGAGTGAAAGATGCGCACGTTCATTGTCAGAGCTCCTAGACCTTCCTATAAGAAGTTAGCCAAAAAGTAGCTTCTAAAAACGCTTAGGTTAAGTTTCAGAGTTGCTTCTAATGTACCAAAGCTGGACTTAGACATAATTTCACTCTCACAACATTATGGCTGGTTGGAGACAGTCCGAACCACAAGTACCGGGTCCATGGTTCTGGGCGTATACTGGGGGGACGGGAACGACTCCCATTAACCCCTGACTATACCGGGGATACGCTTATCACAATGCCTTTCTGGTCTGTGCTGAAGCAGTGCATTCTGGCAACCAAGTGGCTTGACCTTTATTAGTGAGCCTGGTTACCCCCTCTCGGAACCACAGAAATCTTAGAAATCTTAGAAATCGCCAGCTCATATATAGTGCTTAAAATATATTTAAATATATACCCTTATACACCATTTTAATAAAAAATATCACAAAATTCTTCAAAGTCCCTCAGGAAGAGTGAAAGATGCGCACGTTCATTTTCAGAGCTCCTAGACCTTCCTATAAGAAGTTAGCCAAAAATTAGCTTCGAAAAACGCTTAGGTTAAGTTTGAGAGTTGCTTCTAATGTACCAAAGCTGGACTTAGACATAATTTCACTCTCACAACATTATGGCTGGTTGGAGACAGTCCGAACCACAAATACCGGGTCCATGGTTCTGGGCGTATACTGGGGGGACGGGAACGACTCCCATTAACCCCTGACTATACCGGGGATACGCTTATCACAATGCCTTTCTGGTCTGTGCTAAGCAGGGCATCCTGGCAGCCAAGTGGCTTGACCTTTATTAGTGAGCCTGGTTACCCCCTCTCGGAACCACAGACTTAGAAATCGCCAGCTCATATACAGTGCATAAAATATATTTAAATATATACCCTTATACACCATTTTAATAAAAATTATCACACAATTCTTCTAAGTCCCTCGGGAAAAGAGAAAGATGCGCACGTTCATTTTCAGAGCTCCTAGACCTTCCTATAAGAAGTTAGCCAAAAAGTAGCTTCGAAAAACGCTTAGGTTAAGTTTGAGAGTTGCTTCTAATGTACCAAAGCTGGACTTAGACATAATTTCACTCTCACAACATTATGGCTGGTTGGAGACAGTCCGAACCACAAGTACCGGGTCCATGGTTCTGGGCGTATACTGGGGGGACGGGAACGACTCCCATTAACCCCTGACTATACCGGGGATACGCTTATCACAATGCCTTTCTGGTCTGTGCTGAAGCAGTGCATTCTGGCAACCAAGTGGCTTGACCTTTATTAGTGAGCCTGGTTACCCCCTCTCGGAACCACAGACTTAGAAATCGCCAGCTCATATACAGTGCATAAAATATATTTAAATATATACCCTTATACACCATTTTAATAAAATTATCACACAATTCTTCTAAGTCCCTCGGGAAGAGTGAAAGATGCGCACGTTCATTTTCAGAGCTCCTAGACCTTCCTATAAGAAGTTAGCCAAAAAGTAGCTTCGAAAAACGCTTAGGTTAAGTTTGAGAGTTGCTTCTAATGTACCAAAGCTGGACTTAGACATAATTTCACTCTCACAACATTATGGCTGGTTGGAGACAGTCCGAACCACAAGTACCGGGTCCATGGTTCTGGGCGTATACTGGGGGGACGGGAACGACTCCCATTAACCCCTGACTATACCGGGGATACGCTTATCACAATGCCTTTCTGGTCTGTGCTGAAGCAGGGCATTCTGGCAACCAAGTGGCTTGACCTTTATTAGTGAGCCTGGTTACCCCCTCTCGGAAACACAGACTTAGAAATCGCCAGCTCATATACAGTGCATAAAATATATTTAAATATATACCCTTATACACCATTTTAATAAAAAATATCACAAAATACTTCTACTGTAAGTCCCTCAGGAAGAGTGAAAGATGCGCACGTTCATTTTCAGAGCTCCTAGACCTTCCTATAAGAAGTTAGCCAAAAAGTAGCTTCGAAAAACGCTTAGGTTAAGTTTGAGAGTTGCTTCTAATGTACCAAAGCTGGACTTAGACATAATTTCACTCTCACAACATTATGGCTGGTTGGAGACAGTCCGAACCACAAGTACCGAGTCCATGGTTCTGGGCGTATACTGGGGGGACGGGAACGACTCCCATTAACCCCTGACTATACCGGGAATACGCTTATCACAATGCCTTTCTGGTCTGTGCTAAGCAGGGCATCCTGGCAGCCAAGTGGCTTGACCTTTATTAGTGAGCCTGGTTACCCCCTCTCGGAACCACAGACTTAGAAATCGCCAGCTCATATACTGTACAGTGCATAGAATATATTTAAATATATACCCTTATACACCATTTTAATAAAAATTATCACACAATTCTTCTAAGTCCCTCGGGAAGAGTGAAAGATGCGCACGTTCATTTTCAGAGCTCCTAGACCTTCCTATAAGAAGTTAGCCAAAAAGTAGCTTCGAAAAACGCTTAGGTTAAGTTTGAGAGTTGCTTCTAATGTACCAAAGCTGGACTTAGACATAATTTCACTCTCACAACATTATGGCTGGTTGGAGACAGTCCGAACCACAAGTACCGGGTCCATGGTTCTGGGCGTATACTGGGGGGACGGGAACGACTCCCATTAACCCCTGACTATACCGGGGATACGCTTATCACAATGCCTTTCTGGTCTGTGCTGAAGCAGTGCATTCTGGCAACCAAGTGGCTTGACCTTTATTAGTGAGCCTGGTTACCCCCTCTCGGAACCACAGACTTAGAAATCGCCAGCTCATATACAGTGCATAAAATATATTTAAATATATACCCTTATACACCATTTTAATAAAAAATATCACAAAATTCTTCAAAGTCCCTCAGGAAGAGTGAAAGATGCGCACGTTCATTTTCAGAGCTCCTAGACCTTCCTATAAGAAGTTAGCCAAAAATTAGCTTCGAAAAACGCTTAGGTTAAGTTTGAGAGTTGCTTCTAATGTACCAAAGCTGGACTTAGACATAATTTCACTCTCACAACATTATGGCTGGTTGGAGACAGTCCGAACCACAAATACCGGGTCCATGGTTCTGGGCGTATACTGGGGGGACGGGAACGACTCCCATTAACCCCTGACTATACCGGGGATACGCTTATCACAATGCCTTTCTGGTCTGTGCTAAGCAGGGCATCCTGGCAGCCAAGTGGCTTGACCTTTATTAGTGAGCCTGGTTACCCCCTCTCGGAACCACAGACTTAGAAATCGCCAGCTCATATACAGTGCATAAAATATATTTAAATATATACCCTTATACACCATTTTAATAAAAATTATCACACAATTCTTCTAAGTCCCTCGGGAAAAGAGAAAGATGCGCACGTTCATTTTCAGAGCTCCTAGACCTTCCTATAAGAAGTTAGCCAAAAAGTAGCTTCGAAAAACGCTTAGGTTAAGTTTGAGAGTTGCTTCTAATGTACCAAAGCTGGACTTAGACATAATTTCACTCTCACAACATTATGGCTGGTTGGAGACAGTCCGAACCACAAGTACCGGGTCCATGGTTCTGGGCGTATACTGGGGGGACGGGAACGACTCCCATTAACCCCTGACTATACCGGGGATACGCTTATCACAATGCCTTTCTGGTCTGTGCTGAAGCAGTGCATTCTGGCAACCAAGTGGCTTGACCTTTATTAGTGAGCCTGGTTACCCCCTCTCGGAACCACAGACTTAGAAATCGCCAGCTCATATACAGTGCATAAAATATATTTAAATATATACCCTTATACACCATTTTAATAAAAAATATCACAAAATTCTTCAAAGTCCCTCAGGAAGAGTGAAAGATGCGCACGTTCATTTTCAGAGCTCCTAGACCTTCCTATAAGAAGTTAGCCAAAAATTAGCTTCGAAAAACGCTTAGGTTAAGTTTGAGAGTTGCTTCTAATGTACCAAAGCTGGACTTAGACATAATTTCACTCTCACAACATTATGGCTGGTTGGAGACAGTCCGAACCACAAATACCGGGTCCATGGTTCTGGGCGTATACTGGGGGGACGGGAACGACTCCCATTAACCCCTGACTATACCGGGGATACGCTTATCACAATGCCTTTCTGGTCTGTGCTAAGCAGGGCATCCTGGCAGCCAAGTGGCTTGACCTTTATTAGTGAGCCTGGTTACCCCCTCTCGGAACCACAGACTTAGAAATCGCCAGCTCATATACAGTGCATAAAATATATTTAAATATATACCCTTATACACCATTTTAATAAAAATTATCACACAATTCTTCTAAGTCCCTCGGGAAAAGAGAAAGATGCGCACGTTCATTTTCAGAGCTCCTAGACCTTCCTATAAGAAGTTAGCCAAAAAGTAGCTTCGAAAAACGCTTAGGTTAAGTTTGAGAGTTGCTTCTAATGTACCAAAGCTGGACTTAGACATAATTTCACTCTCACAACATTATGGCTGGTTGGAGACAGTCCGAACCACAAGTACCGGGTCCATGGTTCTGGGCGTATACTGGGGGGACGGGAACGACTCCCATTAACCCCTGACTATACCGGGGATACGCTTATCACAATGCCTTTCTGGTCTGTGCTGAAGCAGTGCATTCTGGCAACCAAGTGGCTTGACCTTTATTAGTGAGCCTGGTTACCCCCTCTCGGAACCACAGACTTAGAAATCGCCAGCTCATATACAGTGCATAAAATATATTTAAATATATACCCTTATACACCATTTTAATAAAATTATCACACAATTCTTCTAAGTCCCTCGGGAAGAGTGAAAGATGCGCACGTTCATTTTCAGAGCTCCTAGACCTTCCTATAAGAAGTTAGCCAAAAAGTAGCTTCGAAAAACGCTTAGGTTAAGTTTGAGAGTTGCTTCTAATGTACCAAAGCTGGACTTAGACATAATTTCACTCTCACAACATTACTGTATGGCTGGTTGGAGACAGTCCGAACCACAAGTACCGGGTCCATGGTTCTGGGCGTATACTGGGGGGACGGGAACGACTCCCATTAACCCCTGACTATACCGGGAATACGCTTATCACAATGCCTTTCTGGTATGTGCTAAGCAGGGCATCCTGGCAGCCAAGTGGCTTGACCTTTATTAGTGAGCCTGGTTACCCCCTCTCGGAACCACAGACTTAGAAATCGCCAGCTCATATACTGTACAGTGCATAGAATATATTTAAATATATACCCTTATACACCATTTTAATAAAAATTATCACACAATTCTTCTAAGTCCCTCGGGAAGAGTGAAAGATGCGCACGTTCATTTTCAGAGCTCCTAGACCTTCCTATAAGAAGTTAGCCAAAAAGTAGCTTCGAAAAACGCTTAGGTTAAGTTTGAGAGTTGCTTCTAATGTACCAAAGCTGGACTTAGACATAATTTCACTCTCACAACATTATGGCTGGTTGGAGACAGTCCGAACCACAAGTACCGGGTCCATGGTTCTGGGCGTATACTGGGGGGACGGGAACGACTCCCATTAACCCCTGACTATACCGGGGATACGCTTATCACAATGCCTTTCTGGTCTGTGCTGAAGCAGTGCATTCTGGCAACCAAGTGGCTTGACCTTTATTAGTGAGCCTGGTTACCCCCTCTCGGAACCACAGACTTAGAAATCGCCAGCTCATATACAGTGCATAAAATATATTTAAATATATACCCTTATACACCATTTTAATAAAAAATATCACAAAATTCTTCAAAGTCCCTCAGGAAGAGTGAAAGATGCGCACGTTCATTTTCAGAGCTCCTAGACCTTCCTATAAGAAGTTAGCCAAAAATTAGCTTCGAAAAACGCTTAGGTTAAGTTTGAGAGTTGCTTCTAATGTACCAAAGCTGGACTTAGACATAATTTCACTCTCACAACATTATGGCTGGTTGGAGACAGTCCGAACCACAAATACCGGGTCCATGGTTCTGGGCGTATACTGGGGGGACGGGAACGACTCCCATTAACCCCTGACTATACCGGGGATACGCTTATCACAATGCCTTTCTGGTCTGTGCTAAGCAGGGCATCCTGGCAGCCAAGTGGCTTGACCTTTATTAGTGAGCCTGGTTACCCCCTCTCGGAACCACAGACTTAGAAATCGCCAGCTCATATACAGTGCATAAAATATATTTAAATATATACCCTTATACACCATTTTAATAAAAATTATCACACAATTCTTCTAAGTCCCTCGGGAAAAGAGAAAGATGCGCACGTTCATTTTCAGAGCTCCTAGACCTTCCTATAAGAAGTTAGCCAAAAAGTAGCTTCGAAAAACGCTTAGGTTAAGTTTGAGAGTTGCTTCTAATGTACCAAAGCTGGACTTAGACATAATTTCACTCTCACAACATTACTGTATGGCTGGTTGGAGACAGTCCGAACCACAAGTACCGGGTCCATGGTTCTGGGCGTATACTGGGGGGACGGGGACGACTCCCATTAACCCCTGACTATACCGGGGATACGCTTATCACAATACCTTTCTGGTCTGTGCTGAAGCAGGGCATTCTGGCAGCCAAGTGGCTTGACCTTTATTAGTGAGCCTGGTTACCCCCTCTCGGAACCACAGACTTAGAAATCGCCAGCTCATATACAGTGCATAAAATATATTTAAATATATACCCTTATACACCATTTTAATAAAAAATATCACAAAATTCTTCTAAGTCCCTCAGGAAGAGTGAAAGATGCGTACGTTCATTTTCAGAGCTCCTAGACCTTCCTATAAGAAGTTAGCCAAAAAGTAGCTTCGAAAAACGCTTAGGTTAAGTTTGAGAGTTGCTTCTAATGTACCAAAGCTGGACTTAGACATAATTTCACTCTCACAACATTATGGCTGGTTGGAGACAGTCCGAACCACAAGTACCGGGTCCATGGTTCTGGGCGTATACTGGGGGGACGGGAACGACTCCCATTAACCCCTGACTATACCGGGGATACGCTTATCACAATGCCTTTCTGGTCTGTGCTGAAGCAGTGCATTCTGGCAACCAAGTGGCTTGACCTTTATTAGTGAGCCTGGTTACCCCCTCTCGGAACCACAGACTTAGAAATCGCCAGCTCATATACAGTGCATAAAATATATTTAAATATACACCCTTATACACCATTTTAATAAAAATTATCACACAATTCTTCTAAGTCCCTCGGGAAAAGAGAAAGATGCGCACGTTTATTTTCAGAGCTCCTAGACCTTCCTATAAGAATGTAGCCAAAAAGTAGCTTCGAAAAACGCTTAGGTTAAGTTTGAGAGTTGCTTCTAATGTACCAAAGCTGGACTTAGACATAATTTCACTCTCACAACATTATGGCTGGTTGGAGACAGTCCGAACCACAAGTACCGGGTCCATGGTTCTGGGCGTATAATGGGGGGACGGGAACGACTCCCATTAACCCCTGACTATACCGGGGATACGCTTATCACAATGCCTTTCTGGTCTGTGCTGAAGCAGTGCATTCTGGCAACCAAGTGGCTTGACCTTTATTAGTGAGCCTGGTTACCCCCTCTCGGAACCACAGACTTAGAAATCGCAAGCTCATATACAGTGCATAAAATATATTTAAATATATACCCTTATACACCATTTTAATAAAATTATCACACAATTCTTCTAAGTCCCTCGGGAAGAGTGAAAGATGCGCACGTTCATTTTCAGAGCTCCTAGACCTTCCTATAAGAAGTTAGCCAAAAAGTAGCTTCGAAAAACGCTTAGGTTAAGTTTGAGAGTTGCTTCTAATGTACCAAAGCTGGACTTAGACATAATTTCACTCTCACAACATTATGGCTGGTTGGAGACAGTCCGAACCACAAGTACCGGGTCCATGGTTCTGGGCGTATACTGGGGGGACGGGGACGACTCCCATTAACCCCTGACTATACCGGGGATACGCTTATCACAATACCTTTCTGGTCTGTGCTGAAGCAGGGCATTCTGGCAGCCAAGTGGCTTGACCTTTATTAGTGAGCCTGGTTACCCCCTCTCGGAACCACAGACTTAGAAATCGCCAGCTCATATACAGTGCATAAAATATATTTAAATATATACCCTTATACACCATTTTAATAAAAAATATCACAAAATTCTTCTAAGTCCCTCAGGAAGAGTGAAAGATGCGTACGTTCATTTTCAGAGCTCCTAGACCTTCCTATAAGAAGTTAGCCAAAAAGTAGCTTCGAAAAACGCTTAGGTTAAGTTTGAGAGTTGCTTCTAATGTACCAAAGCTGGACTTAGACATAATTTCACTCTCACAACATTATGGCTGGTTGGAGACAGTCCGAACCACAAGTACCGGGTCCATGGTTCTGGGCGTATACTGGGGGGACGGGAACGACTCCCATTAACCCCTGACTATACCGGGGATACGCTTATCACAATGCCTTTCTGGTCTGTGCTGAAGCAGTGCATTCTGGCAACCAAGTGGCTTGACCTTTATTAGTGAGCCTGGTTACCCCCTCTCGGAACCACAGACTTAGAAATCGCCAGCTCATATACAGTGCATAAAATATATTTAAATATACACCCTTATACACCATTTTAATAAAAATTATCACACAATTCTTCTAAGTCCCTCGGGAAAAGAGAAAGATGCGCACGTTCATTTTCAGAGCTCCTAGACCTTCCTATAAGAAGTTAGCCAAAAAGTAGCTTCGAAAAACGCTTAGGTTAAGTTTGAGAGTTGCTTCTAATGTACCAAAGCTGGACTTAGACATAATTTCACTCTCACAACATTATGGATGGTTGGAGACAGTCCGAACCACAAGTACCGGGTCCATGGTTTTGGCCGTATACTGAGGGGACGGGAACGACTCCCATTAACCCCTGACTATACCGGGGATATGCTTATCACAATGCCTTTCTGGTCTGTGCTAAGCAGGGCATTCTGGCAACCAAGTGGCTTGATATTTATTAGTGAGCCTGGTTACCCCCTCTCGGAACCACAGACTTAGAAATCGCCAGCTCATATACAGTGCATAAAATATATTTAAATATATACCCTTATACACCATTTTAATAAAAATTATCACACAATTCTTCTAAGTCCCTCGGGAAGAGTGAAAGATGCGCACGTTCATTTTCAGAGCTCCTAGACCTTCCTATAAGAAGTTAGCCAAAAAGTAGCTTCGAAAAACGCTTACTGTAGGTTAAGTTTGAGAGTTGCTTCTAATGTACCAAAGCTGGACTTAGACATAATTTCACTCTCACAACATTATGGCTGGTTGGAGACAGTCCGAACCACAAGTACCGGGTCCATGGTTCTGGGCGTATACTGGGGGGACGGGAACGACTCCCATTAACCCCTGACTATACCGGGGATACGCTTATCACAATGCCTTTCTGGTCTGTGCTGAAGCAGTGCATTCTGGCAACCAAGTGGCTTGACCTTTATTAGTGAGCCTGGTTACCCCCTCTCGGAACCACAGACTTAGAAATCGCCAGCTCATATACAGTGCATAAAATATATTTAAATATATACCCTTATACACCATTTTAATAAAAAATATCACAAAATTCTTCTAAGTCCCTCAGGAAGAGTGAAAGATGCGCACGTTCGTTTTCAGAGCTCCTACAGTAGACCTTCCTATAAGAAGTTAGCCAAAAAGTATCTTCGAAAAACGCTTAGGTTAAGTTTGAGAGTTGCTTCTAATGTACCAAAGCTGGACTTAGACATAATTTCACTCTCACAACATTATGGCTGGTTGGAGACAGTCCGAACCACAAATACCGGGTCCATGGTTCTGGGAGTATACTGGGGGGACGGGAACGACTCCCATTAACCCCTGACTATACCGGGGATACGCTTATCACAATGCCTTTCTGGTCTGTGCTAAGCAGGGCATCCTGGCAGCCAAGTGGCTTGACCTTTATTGGTGAGCCTGGTTACCCCCTCTCGGAATCACAGACTTAGAAATCGCCAGCTCATATACAGTGCATAAAATATATTTAAATATATACCCTTATACACCATTTTAATAAAAATTATCACACAATTCTTCTAAGTCCCTCGGGAAGAGAGAAAGATGCGCACGTTCATTTTCAGATCTCCTAGACCTTCCTATAAGAAGTTAGCCAAAAAGTAGCTTCGAAAAACGCTTAGGTTAAGTTTGAGAGTTGCTTCTAATGTACCAAAGCTGGACTTAGACATAATTTCACTCTCACAACATTATGGCTGGTTGGAGACAGTCCGAACCACAAATACCGGGTCCATGGTTCTGGGCGTATACTGGGGGGACGGGAACGACTCCCATTAACCCCTGACTATACCGGGGATACGCTTATCACAATGCCTTTCTGGTCTGTACTGAAGCAGTGCATTCTGGCAACCAAGTGGCTTGACCTTTATTAGTGAGCCTGGTTACCCCCTCTCGGAACCACAGACTTAGAAATCGCCAGCTCATATACAGTGCATAAAATATATTTAAATATATACCCTTATACACCATTTTAATAAAAAATATCACAAAATACTTCTACTGTAAGTCCCTCAGGAAGAGTGAAAGATGCGCACGTTCATTTTCAGAGCTCCTAGACCTTCCTATAAGAAGTTAGCCAAAAAGTAGCTTCGAAAAACGCTTAGGTTAAGTTTGAGAGTTGCTTCTAATGTACCAAAGCTGGACTTAGACATAATTTCACTCTCACAACATTATGGCTGGTTGGAGACAGTCCGAACCACAAGTACCGAGTCCATGGTTCTGGGCGTATACTGGGGGGATGGGAACGACTCCCATTAACCCCTGACTATACCGGGGATACGCTTATCACAATGCCTTTCTGGTCTGTGCTAAGCAGGGCATCCTGGCAGCCAAGTGGCTTGACCTTTATTAGTGAGCCTGGTTACCCCCTCTCGGAACCACAGACTTAGAAATCGCCAGCTCATATACTGTACAGTGCATAAAATATATTTAAATATATAACCTTATACACCATTTTAATAAAAATTATCACACAATTCTTCTAAGTCCCTCGGGAAGAGTGAAAGATGCGCACGTTCATTTTCAGAGCTCCTAGACCTTCCTATAAGAAGTTAGCCAAAAAGTAGCTTCTAAAAACGCTTAGGTTAAGTTTCAGAGTTGCTTCTAATGTACCAAAGCTGGACTTAGACATCATTTCACTCTCACAACATTATGGCTGGTTGGAGACAGTCCGAACCACAAGTACCGGGTCCATGGTTCTGGGCGTATACTGGGGGGACGGGAACGACTCCCATTAACCCCTGACTATACCGGGGATACGCTTATCACAATGCCTTTCTGGTCTGTGCTGAAGCAGTGCATTCTGGCAAACAAGTGGCTTGACCTTTATTAGTGAGCCTGGTTACCCCCTCTCGGAACCACAGACTTAGAAATCGCCAGCTCATATACAGTGCATAAAATATATTTAAATATATACCCTTATACACCATTTTAATAAAAATTATCACACAATTCTTCTAAGTCCCTCGGGAAAAGAGAAAGATGCGCACGTTCATTTTCAGAGCTCCTAGACCTTCCTACTGTATAAGAAGTTAGCCAAAAAGTATCTTCGAAAAACGCTTAGGTTAAGTTTGAGAGTTGCTTCTAATGTACCAAAGCTGGACTTAGACATAATTTCACTCTCACAACATTATGGCTGGTTGGAGACAGTCCGAACCACAAATACCGGGTCCATGGTTCTGGGCGTATACTGGGGGGACGGGAACGACTCCCATTAACCCCTGACTATACCGGGGATACGCTTATCACAATGCCTTTCTGGTCTGTGCTAAGCAGGGCATCCTGGCAGCCAAGTGGCTTGACCTTTATTGGTGAGCCTGGTTACCCCCTCTCGGAACCACAGACTTAGAAATCGCCAGCTCATATACAGTGCATAAAATATATTTAAATATATACCCTTATACACCATTTTAATAAAAATTATCACACAATTCTTCTAAGTCCCTCGGGAAAAGAGAAAGATGCGCACGTTCATTTTCAGAGCTCCTAGACCTTCCTATAAGAAGTTAGCCAAAAAGTAGCTTCGAAAAACGCTTAGGTTAAGTTTGAGAGTTGCTTCTAATGTACCAAAGCTGGACTTAGACATAATTTCACTCTCACAACATTATGGCTGGTTGGAGACAGTCCGAACCACAAATACCGGGTCCATGGTTCTGGGCGTATACTGGGGGGACGGGAACGACTCCCATTAACCCCTGACTATACCGGGGATACGCTTATCACAATGCCTTTCTGGTCTGTGCTGAAGCAGTGCATTCTGGCAACCAAGTGGCTTGACCTTTATTAGTGAGCCTGGTTACCCCCTCTCGGAACCACAGACTTAGAAATCGCCAGCTCATATACAGTGCATAAAATATATTTAAATATATACCCTTATACACCATTTTAATAAAAAATATCACAAAATTCTTCTAAGTCCCTCCGGAAGAGTGAAAGATGCGCACGTTCATTTTCAGAGCTCCTAGACCTTCCTATAAGAAGTTAGCCAAAAAGTAGCTTCGAAAAACGCTTAGGTTAAGTTTGAGAGTTGCTTCTAATGTACAAAAGCTGGACTTAGACATAATTTCACTCTCACAACATTATGGCTGGTTGGAGACAGTCCGAACCACAAGTACCGGGTCCATGGTTCTGGGCGTATACTGGGGGGACGGGAACGACTCCCATTAACCCCTGACTATACCGGGGATACGCTTATCACAATGCCTTTCTGGTCTGTGCTGAAGCAGTGCATTCTGGCAACCAAGTGGCTTGACCTTTATTAGTGAGCCTGGTTACCCCCTCTCGGAACCACAGACTTAGAAATCGCCAGCTCATATACAGTGCATAAAATATATTTAAATATATACCCTTATACACCATTTTAATAAAAAATATCACAAAATTCTTCTAAGTCCCTCAGGAAGAGTGAAAGATGCGCACGTTCATTTTCAGAGCTCCTAGACCTTCCTATAAGAAGTTAGCCAAAAAGTAGCTTCGAAAAACGCTTAGGTTAAGTTTGAGAGTTGCTTCTAATGTACCAAAGCTGGACTTAGACATAATTTCACTCTCACAACATTATGGCTGGTTGGTGACAGTCCGAACCACAAGTACCGGGTCCATGGTTCTGGGCGTATACTGGGGGGACGGGAACGACTCCCATTATCCCCTGACTATACCGGGGATACGCTTATCACAATGCCTTTCTGGTCTGTGCTGAAGCAGTGCATTCTGGCAACCAAGTGGCTTGACCTTTATTAGTGAGCCTGGTTACCCCCTCTCAGAACCACAGACTTAGAAATCGCCAGCTCATATACAGTGCATAAAATATATTTAAATATATACCCTTATACACCATTTTAATAAAAAATATCACAAAATTCTTCTAGGTCCCTCAGGAAGAGTAAAAGATGCGCACGTTCATTTTCAGAGCTCCTAGACCTTCCTATAAGAAGTTAGCCAAAAAGTAGCTTCGAAAAACGCTTAGGTTAAGTTTGAGAGTTGCTTCTAATGTACCAAAGCTGGACTTAGACATAATTTCACTCTCACAACATTATGGCTGGTTGGTGACAGTCCGAACCACAAGTACCGGGTCCATGGTTCTGGGCGTATACTGGGGGGACGGGAACGACTCCCATTAACCCCTGACTATACCGGGGATACGCTTATCACAATGCCTTTCTGGTCTGTGCTGAAGCAGTGCATTCTGGCAACCAAGTGGCTTGACCTTTATTAGTGAGCCTGGTTACCCCCTCTCGGAACCACAGACTTAGAAATCGCCAGCTCATATACAGTGCATAAAATATATTTAAATATATACCCTTATACACCATTTTAATAAAAAATATCACAAAATTCTTCTAAGTCCCTCAGGAAGAGTGAAAGATGCGCACGTTCATTTTCAGAGCTCCTAGACCTTCCTATAAGAAGTTAGCCAAAAAGTAGCTTCGAAAAACGCTTAGGTTAAGTTTGAGAGTTGCTTCTAATGTACCAAAGCTGGACTTAGACATAATTTCACTCTCACAACATTATGGCTGGTTGGTGACAGTCCGAACCACAAGTACCGGGTCCATGGTTCTGGGCGTATACTGGGGGGACGGGAACGACTCCCATTATCCCCTGACTATACCGGGGATACGCTTATCACAATGCCTTTCTGGTCTGTGCTGAAGCAGTGCATTCTGGCAACCAAGTGGCTTGACCTTTATTAGTGAGCCTGGTTACCCCCTCTCAGAACCACAGACTTAGAAATCGCCAGCTCATATACAGTGCATAAAATATATTTAAATATATACCCTTATACACCATTTTAATAAAAAATATCACAAAATTCTTCTACAGTAGGTCCCTCAGGAAGAGTAAAAGATGCGCACGTTCATTTTCAGAGCTCCTAGACCTTCCTATAAGAAGTTAGCCAAAAAGTAGCTTCGAAAAACGCTTAGGTTAAGTTTGAGAGTTGCTTCTAATGTACCAAAGCTGGACTTAGACATAATTTCACTCTCACAACATTATGGCTGGTTGGAGACAGTCCGAACCACAAATACCGGGTCCATGGTTCTGGGCGTATACTGGGGGGACGGGAACGACTCCCATTAACCCCTGACTATACCGGGGATACGCTTATCACAATGCCTTTCTGGTCTGTGCTAAGCAGGGCATCCTGGCAGCCAAGTGGCTTGACCTTTATTAGTGAGCCTGGTTACCCCCTCTCGGAACCACAGACTTAGAAATCGCCAGCTCATATACAGTGCATAAAATATATTTAAATATATACCCTTATACACCATTTTAATAAAAATTATCACTCAATTCTTCTAAGTCCCACGGGAAAAGAGAAAGATGTGCACGTTCATTTTCAGAGCTCCTAGACCTTCCTATAAGAAGTTAGCCAAAAAGTAGCTTCTAAAAACGCTTAGGTTAAGTTTCAGAGTTGCTTCTAATGTACCAAAGCTGGACTTAGACATAATTTCACTCTCACAACATTATGGCTGGTTGGAGACAGTCCGAACCACAAGTACCGGGTCCATGGTTCTGGGCTTATACTGGGGGGACGGGAACGACTCCCATTAACCCCTGACTATACCGGGGATACGCTTATCACAATGCCTTTCTGGTCTGTGCTGAAGCAGTGCATTCTGGCAACCAAGTGGCTTGACCTTTATTAGTGAGCCTGGTTACCCCCTCTCGGAACCACAGACTTAGAAATCGCCAGCTCATATACAGTGCATAAAATATATTTAAATATATACCCTTATACACCATTTTAATAAAAAATATCACAAAATACTTCTACTGTAAGTCCCTCAGGAAGAGTGAAAGATGCGCACGTTTATTTTCAGAGCTCCTAGACCTTCCTATAAGAAGTTAGCCAAAAAGTAGCTTCGAAAAACGCTTAGGTTAAGTTTGAGAGTTGCTTCTAATGTACCAAAGCTGGACTTAGACATAATTTCACTCTCACAACATTATGGCTGGTTGGAGACAGTCCGAACCACAAGTACCGAGTCCATGGTTCTGGGCGTATACTGGGGGGACGGGAACGACTCCCATTAACCCCTGACTATACCGGGGATACGCTTATCACAATGCCTTTCTGGTCTGTGCTAAGCAGGGCATCCTGGCAGCCAAGTGGCTTGACCTTTATTAGTGAGCCTGGTTACCCCCTCTCGGAACCACAGACTTAGAAATCGCCAGCTCATATACTGTACAGTGCATAAAATATATTTAAATATATACCCTTATACACCATTTTAATAAAAATTATCACACAATTCTTCTAAGTCCCTCGGGAAGAGTGAAAGATGCGCACGTTCATTTTCAGAGCTCCTAGACCTTCCTATAAGAAGTTAGCCAAAAAGTAGCTTCTAAAAACGCTTAGGTTAAGTTTCAGAGTTGCTTCTAATGTACCAAAGCTGGACTTAGACATAATTTCACTCTCACAACATTATGGCTGGTTGGAGACAGTCCGAACCACAAGTACCGGGTCCATGGTTCTGGGCGTATACTGGGGGGACGGGAACGACTCCCATTAACCCCTGACTATACCGGGGATACGCTTATCACAATGCCTTTCTGGTCTGTGCTGAAGCAGTGCATTCTGGCAACCAAGTGGCTTGACCTTTATTAGTGAGCCTGGTTACCCCCTCTCGGAACCACAGACTTAGAAATGGCCAGCTCATATACAGTGCATAAAATATATTTAAATATATACCCTTATACACCATTTTAATAAAAAATATCACAAAATACTTCTACTGTAAGTCCCTCAGGAAGAGTGAAAGATGCGCACGTTCATTTTCAGAGCTCTAGACCTTCCTATAAGAAGTTAGCCAAAAAGTAGCTTCGAAAAACGCTTAGGTTAAGTTTGAGAGTTGCTTCTAATGTACCAAAGCTGGACTTAGACATAATTTCACTCTCACAACATTATGGCTGGTTGGAGACAGTCCGAACCACAAGTACCGAGTCCATGGTTCTGGGCGTATACTGGGGGGACGGGAACGACTCCCATTAACCCCTGACTATACCGGGGATACGCTTATCACAATGCCTTTCTGGTCTGTGCTAAGCAGGGCATCCTGGCAGCCAAGTGGCTTGAGCTTTATTAGTGAGCCTGGTTACCCCCTCTCGGAACCACAGACTTAGAAATCGCCAGCTCACTGCTGCGGCACAGTTTATTCGAGCATTTGCCCGTTCTGTGCCGCAGCAGTAGCCTGGCGCGCGCCCGAGTGTGACGGGCACGCGCCGAAGCAGCGGAAGAGCGCCCTCTGATCGGGGTGCTCTCCCTACCGCTGCCGGGTCCGCCGGGTCCCCCGGAACCCCCTGCCACTGTCCCGCGATCGCGGGACACCAGGGCTCCCTCGGGGAGCCCCTGGACACGCGTGCAGGGGGCGCACGCTCCCGATGACGCGTGACCGCGCGTCTATGACGCGCGGCACGCCGAGGGGCGGCCACTAGCAAGCCGGGAGATTTCCCGGCTTGCGGTACCGACCACACTTCAATAAAGTGTGTCGGTAGTGTCATATACTGTACAGTGCATAAAATATATTTAAATATATACCCTTATACATCATTTTAATAAAAATTATCACACAATTCTTCTAAGTCCCTCGGGAAGAGAGAAAGATGCGCACGTTCATTTTCAGAGCTCCTAGACCTTCCTATAAGAAGTTAGCCAAAAAGTAGCTTCGAAAAACGCTTAGGTTAAGTTTGAGAGTTGCTTCTAATGTACAGTACCAAAGCTGGACTTAGACATAATTTCACTCTCACAACATTATGGCTGGTTGGAGACAGTCCGAACCACAAGTACCGGGTCCATGGTTCTGGGCGTATACTGGGGGGACGGGAACGACTCCCATTAACCCCTGACTATACCGGGGATACGCTTATCACAATGCCTTTCTGGTCTGTGCTGAAGCAGGGCATTCTGGCAACCAAGTGGCTTGACCTTTATTAGTGAGCCTGGTTACCCCCTCTCGGAACCACAGACTTAGAAATCGCCAGCTCATATACAGTGCATAAAATATATTTAAATATATACCCTTATACACCATTTTAATAAAAAATATCACAAAATACTTCTACTGTAAGTCCCTCAGGAAGAGTGAAAGATGCGCACGTTCATTTTCAGAGCTCCTAGACCTTCCTATAAGAAGTTAGCCAAAAAGTAGCTTCGAAAAACGCTTAGGTTAAGTTTGAGAGTTGCTTCTAATGTACCAAAGCTGGACTTAGACATAATTTCACTCTCACAACATTATGGCTGGTTGGAGACAGTCCGAACCACAAGTACCGAGTCCATGGTTCTGGGCGTATACTGGGGGGACGGGAACGACTCCCATTAACCCCTGACTATACCGGGGATACGCTTATCACAATGCCTTTCTGGTCTGTGCTAAGCAGGGCATCCTGGCAGCCAAGTGGCTTGACCTTTATTAGTGAGCCTGGTTACCCCCTCTCGGAACCACAGACTTAGAAATCGCCAGCTCATATACTGTACAGTGCATAGAATATATTTAAATATATACCCTTATACACCATTTTAATAAAAATTATCACACAATTCTTCTAAGTCCCTCGGGAAGAGTGAAAGATGCGCACGTTCATTTTCAGAGCTCCTAGACCTTCCTATAAGAAGTTAGCCAAAAAGTAGCTTCTAAAAACGCTTAGGTTAAGTTTCAGAGTTGCTTCTAATGTACCAAAGCTGGACTTAGACATAATTTCACTCTCACAACATTATGGCTGGTTGGAGACAGTCCGAACCACAAGTACCGGGTCCATGGTTCTGGGCGTATACTGGGGGGACGGGAACGACTCCCATTAACCCCTGACTATACCGGGGATACGCTTATCACAATGCCTTTCTGGTCTGTGCTGAAACAGTGCATTCTGGCAACCAAGTGGCTTGACCTTTATTAGTGAGCCTGGTTACCCCCTCTCGGAACCACAGACTTAGAAATCGCCAGCTCATATACAGTGCATAAAATATATTTAAATATATACCCTTATACACCATTTTAATAAAAAATATCACAAAATTCTTCAAAGTCCCTCAGGAAGAGTGAAAGATGCGCACGTTCATTTTCAGAGCTCCTAGACCTTCCTATAAGAAGTTAGCCAAAAATTAGCTTCGAAAAACGCTTAGGTTAAGTTTGAGAGTTGCTTCAAAAGTACCAAAGCTGGACTTAGACATAATTTCACTCTCACAACATTATGGCTGGTTGGAGACAGTCCGAACCACAAATACCGGGTCCATGGTTCTGGGCGTATACTGGGGGGACGGGAACGACTCCCATTAACCCCTGACTATACCGGGGATACGCTTATCACAATGCCTTTCTGGTCTGTGCTGAAGCAGGGCATTCTCGCAACCAAGTGGCTTGACCTTTATTAGTGAGCCTGGTTACCCCCTCTCGGAACCACAGACTTAGAAATCGCCAGCTCATATACAGTGCATAAAATATATTTAAATATATACCCTTATACACCATTTTAATAAAAAATATCACAAAATACTTCTACTGTAAGTCCCTCAGGAAGAGTGAAAGATGCGCACGTTCATTTTCAGAGCTCCTAGACCTTCCTATAAGAAGTTAGCCAAAAAGTAGCTTCGAAAAACGCTTAGGTTAAGTTTGAGAGTTGCTTCTAATGTACCAAAGCTGGACTTAGACATAATTTCACTCTCACAACATTATGGCTGGTTGGAGACAGTCCGAACCACAAGTACCGAGTCCATGGTTCTGGGCGTATACTGGGGGGACGGGAACGACTCCCATTAACCCCTGACTATACCGGGGATACGCTTATCACAATGCCTTTCTGGTCTGTGCTAAGCAGGGCATCCTGGCAGCCAAGTGGCTTGACCTTTATTAGTGAGCCTGGTTACCCCCTCTCGGAACCACAGACTTAGAAATCGCCAGCTCATATACTGTACAGTGCATAGAATATATTTAAATATATACCCTTATACATCATTTTAATAAAAATTATCACACAATTCTTCTAAGTCCCTCGGGAAGAGTGAAAGATGCGCACGTTCATTTTCAGAGCTCCTAGACCTTCCTATAAGAAGTTAGCCAAAAAGTAGCTTCTAAAAACGCTTAGGTTAAGTTTCAGAGTTGCTTCTAATGTACCAAAGCTGGACTTAGACATAATTTCACTCTCACAACATTATGGCTGGTTGGAGACAGTCCGAACCACAAGTACCGGGTCCATGGTTCTGGGCGTATACTGGGGGGACAGGAACGACTCCCATTAACCCCTGACTATACCGGGGATACGCTTATCACAATGCCTTTCTGGTCTGTGCTGAAGCAGTGCATTCTGGCAACCAAGTGGCTTGACCTTTATTAGTGAGCCTGGTTACCCCCTCTCGGAACCACAGAAATCTTAGAAATCTTAGAAATCGCCAGCTCATATATAGTGCTTAAAATATATTTAAATATATACCCTTATACACCATTTTAATAAAAAATATCACAAAATTCTTCAAAGTCCCTCAGGAAGAGTGAAAGATGCGCACGTTCATTTTCAGAGCTCCTAGACCTTCCTATAAGAAGTTAGCCAAAAAGTAGCTTCTAAAAACGCTTAGGTTAAGTTTCAGAGTTGCTTCTAATGTACCAAAGCTGGACTTAGACATAATTTCACTCTCACAACATTATGGCTGGTTGGAGACAGTCCGAACCACAAGTACCGGGTCCATGGTTCTGGGCGTATACTGGGGGGACGGGAACGACTCCCATTAACCCCTGACTATACCGGGGATACGCTTATCACAATGCCTTTCTGGTCTGTGCTGAAACAGTGCATTCTGGCAACCAAGTGGCTTGACCTTTATTAGTGAGCCTGGTTACCCCCTCTCGGAACCACAGACTTAGAAATCGCCAGCTCATATACAGTGCATAAAATATATTTAAATATATACCCTTATACACCATTTTAATAAAAATTATCACACAATTCTTCTAAGTCCCTCGGGAAAAGAGAAAGATGCGCACGTTCATTTTCAGAGCTCCTAGACCTTCCTATAAGAAGTTAGCCAAAAAGTAGCTTCGAAAAACGCTTAGGTTAAGTTTGAGAGTTGCTTCTAATGTACCAAAGCTGGACTTAGACATAATTTCACTCTCACAACATTATGGCTGGTTGGAGACAGTCCGAACCACAAGTACCGGGTCCATGGTTCTGGGCGTATACTGGGGGGACGGGAACGACTCCCATTAACCCCTGACTATACCGGGGATACGCTTATCACAATGCCTTTCTGGTCTGTGCTGAAGCAGTGCATTCTGGCAACCAAGTGGCTTGACCTTTATTAGTGAGCCTGGTTACCCCCTCTCGGAACCACAGACTTAGAAATCGCCAGCTCATATACAGTGCATAAAATATATTTAAATATATACCCTTATACACCATTTTAATAAAATTATCACACAATTCTTCTAAGTCCCTCGGGAAGAGTGAAAGATGCGCACGTTCATTTTCAGAGCTCCTAGACCTTCCTATAAGAAGTTAGCCAAAAAGTAGCTTCGAAAAACGCTTAGGTTAAGTTTGAGAGTTGCTTCTAATGTACCAAAGCTGGACTTAGACATAATTTCACTCTCACAACATTATGGCTGGTTGGAGACAGTCCGAACCACAAGTACAGGGTCAATGGTTCTGGGCGTATACTGGGGGGACGGGGACGACTCCCATTAACCCCTGACTATACCGGGGATACGCTTATCACAATGCCTTTCGGGTCTGTGCTGAAGCAGGGCATTCTGGCAGCCAAGTAGCTTGACCTTTATTAGTGAGCCTGGTTACCCCCTCTCGGAACCACAGACTTAGAAATCGCCAGCTCATATACAGTGCATAAAATATATTTAAATATATACCCTTATACACCATTTTAATAAAAAATATCACAAAATTCTTCTAAGTCCCTCAGGAAGAGTGAAAGATGCGCACGTTCATTTTCAGAGCTCCTAGACCTTCCTATAAGAAGTTAGCCAAAAAGTAGCTTCGAAAAACGCTTAGGTTAAGTTTGAGAGTTGCTTCTAATGTACCAAAGCTGGACTTAGACATAATTTCACTCTCACAACATTATGGCTGGTTGGAGACAGTCCGAACCACAAGTACCGGGTCCATGGTTCTGGGCGTATACTGGGGGGACGGGAACGACTCCCATTAACCCCTGACTATACCGGGGATACGCTTATCACAATGCCTTTCTGGTCTGTGCTGAAGCAGTGCATTCTGGCAACCAAGTGGCTTGACCTTTATTAGTGAGCCTGGTTACCCCCTCTCGGAACCACAGACTTAGAAATCGCCAGCTCATATACAGTGCATAAAATATATTTAAATATACACCCTTATACACCATTTTAATAAAAATTATCACACAATTCTTCTAAGTCCCTCGGGAAAAGAGAAAGATGCGCACGTTCATTTTCAGAGCTCCTAGACCTTCCTATAAGAAGTTAGCCAAAAAGTAGCTTCGAAAAACGCTTAGGTTAAGTTTGAGAGTTGCTTCTAATGTACCAAAGCTGGACTTAGACATAATTTCACTCTCACAACATTATGGCTGGTTGGAGACAGTCCGAACCACAAGTACCGGGCCCATGGTTTTGGCCGTATACTGAGGGGACGGGAACGACTCCCATTAACCCCTGACTATACCGGGGATATGCTTATCACAATGCCTTTCTGGTCTGTGCTAAGCAGGGCATTCTGGCAACCAAGTGGCTTGATATTTATTAGTGAGCCTGGTTACCCCCTCTCGGAACCACAGACTTAGAAATCGCCAGCTCATATACAGTGCATAAAATATATTTAAATATATACAGTACCCTTATACACCATTTTAATAAAAATTATCACACAATTCTTCTAAGTCCCTCGGGAAGAGTGAAAGATGCGCACGTTCATTTTCAGAGCTCCTAGACCTTCCTATAAGAAGTTAGCCAAAAAGTAGCTTCTAAAAACGCTTAGGTTAAGTTTCAGAGTTGCTTCTAATGTACCAAAGCTGGACTTAGACATAATTTCACTCTCACAACATTATGGCTGGTTGGAGACAGTCCGAACCACAAGTACCGGGTCCATGGTTCTGGGCGTATACTGGGGGGACGGGAACGACTCCCATTAACCCCTGACTATACCGGGGATACGCTTATCACAATGCCTTTCTGGTCTGTGCTGAAGCAGTGCATTCTGGCAACCAAGTGGCTTGACCTTTATTAGTGAGCCTGGTTACCCCCTCTCGGAACCACAGACTTAGAAATCGCCAGCTCATATACAGTGCATAAAATATATTTAAATATATACCCTTATACACCATTTTAATAAAAAATATCACAAAATTCTTCTAAGTCCCTCAGGAAGAGTGAAAGATGCGCACGTTCGTTTTCAGAGCTCCAACAGTAGACCTTCCTATAAGAAGTTAGCCAAAAAGTATCTTCGAAAAACGCTTAGGTTAAGTTTGAGAGTTGCTTCTAATGTACCAAAGCTGGACTTAGACATAATTTCACTCTCACAACATTATGGCTGGTTGGAGACAGTCCGAACCACAAATACCGGGTCCATGGTTCTGGGCGTATACTGGGGGGACGGGAACGACTCCCATTAACCCCTGACTATACCGGGGATACGCTTATCACAATGCCTTTCTGGTCTGTGCTGAAGCAGTGCATTCTGGCAACCAAGTGGCTTGACCTTTATTAGTGAGCCTGGTTACCCCCTCTCGGAACCACAGACTTAGAAATCGCCAGCTCATATACAGTGCATAAAATATATTTAAATATATACCCTTATACACCATTTTAATAAAAAATATCACAAAATACTTCTACTGTAAGTCACTCAGGAAGAGTGAAAGATGCGCACGTTCATTTTCAGAGCTCCTAGACCTTCCTATAAGAAGTTAGCCAAAAAGTAGCTTCGAAAAACGCTTAGGTTAAGTTTGAGAGTTGCTTCTAATGTACCAAAGCTGGACTTAGACATAATTTCACTCTCACAACATTATGGCTGGTTGGAGACAGTCCGAACCACAAGTACCGGGTCCATGGTTTTGGCCGTATACTGAGGGGACGGGAACGACTCCCATTAACCCCTGACTATACCGGGGATATGCTTATCACAATGCCTTTCTGGTCTGTGCTAAGCAGGGCATTCTGGCAACCAAGTGGCTTGATATTTATTAGTGAGCCTGGTTACCCCCTCTCGGAACCACAGACTTAGAAATCGCCAGCTCATATACAGTGCATAAAATATATTTAAATATATACCCTTATACACCATTTTAATAAAAATTATCACACAATTCTTCTAAGTCCCTCGGGAAGAGTGAAAGATGCGCACGTTCATTTTCAGAGCTCCTAGACCTTCCTATAAGAAGTTAGCCAAAAAGTAGCTTCTAAAAACGCTTAGGTTAAGTTTGAGAGTTGCTTCTAATGTACCAAAGCTGGACTTAGACATAATTTCACTCTCACAACATTATGGCTGGTTGGAGACAGTCCGAACCACAAGTACGGGGTCCATGGTTCTGGGCGTATACTGGGGGGACGGGAACGACTCCCATTAACCCCTGACTATACCGGGGATACGCTTATCACAATGCCTTTCTGGTCTGTGCTGAAGCAGTGCATTCTGGCAACCAAGTGGCTTGACCTTTATTAGTGAGCCTGGTTAACCCTCTCGGAACCACAGACTTAGAAATCGCCAGCTCATATACAGTGCATAAAATATATTTAAATATATACCCTTATACACCATTTTAATAAAAAATATCACAAAATTCTTCTAAGTCCCTCAGGAAGAGTGAAAGATGCGCACGTTCGTTTTCAGAGCTCCAACAGTAGACCTTCCTATAAGAAGTTAGCCAAAAAGTATCTTCGAAAAACGCTTAGGTTAAGTTTGAGAGTTGCTTCTAATGTACCAAAGCTGGACTTAGACATAATTTCACTCTCACAACATTATGGCTGGTTGGAGACAGTCCGAACCACAAATACCGGGTCCATGGTTCTGGGCGTATACTGGGGGGACGGGAACGACTCCCATTAACCCCTGACTATACCGGGGATACGCTTATCACAATGCCTTTCTGGTCTGTGCTAAGCAGGGCATCCTGGCAGCCAAGTGGCTTGACCTTTATTGGTGAGCCTGGTTACCCCCTCTCGGAATCACAGACTTAGAAATCGCCAGCTCATATACAGTGCATAAAATATATTTAAATATATACCCTTATACACCATTTTAATAAAAATTATCACACAATTCTTCTAAGTCCCTCGGGAAGAGAGAAAGATGCGCACGTTCATTTTCAGAGCTCCTAGACCTTCCTATAAGAAGTTAGCCAAAAAGTAGCTTCGAAAAACGCTTAGGTTAAGTTTGAGAGTTGCTTCTAATGTACCAAAGCTGGACTTAGACATAATTTCACTCTCACAACATTATGGCTGGTTGGAGACAGTCCGAACCACAAGTACCGGGTCCATGGTTCTGGGCGTATACTGTGGGGACGGGAACGACTCCCATTAACCCCTGACTATACCGGGGATACGCTTATCACAATGCCTTTCTGGTCTGTGCTGAAGCAGTGCATTCTGGCAACCAAGTGGCTTGACCTTTATTAGTGAGCCTGGTTACCCCCTCTCGGAACCACAGACTTAGAAATCGCCAGCTCATATACAGTGCATAAAATATATTTAAATATATACCCTTATACACCATTTTAATAAAAAATATCACAAAATACTTCTACTGTAAGTCCCTCAGGAAGAGTGAAAGATGCGCACGTTCATTTTCAGAGCTCCTAGACCTTCCTATAAGAAGTTAGCCAAAAAGTAGCTTCGAAAAACGCTTAGGTTAAGTTTGAGAGTTGCTTCTAATGTACCAAAGCTGGACTTAGACATAATTTCACTCTCACAACATTATGGCTGGTTGGAGACAGTCCGAACCACAAGTACCGAGTCCATGGTTCTGGGCGTATACTGGGGGGATGGGAACGACTCCCATTAACCCCTGACTATACCGGGGATACGCTTATCACAATGCCTTTCTGGTCTGTGCTAAGCAGGGCATCCTGGCAGCCAAGTGGCTTGACCTTTATTAGTGAGCCTGGTTACCCCCTCTCGGAACCACAGACTTAGAAATCGCCAGCTCATATACTGTACAGTGCATAAAATATATTTAAATATATACCCTTATACACCATTTTAATAAAAATTATCACACAATTCTTCTAAGTCCCTCGGGAAGAGTGAAAGATGCGCACGTTCATTTTCAGAGCTCCTAGACCTTCCTATAAGAAGTTAGCCAAAAAGTAGCTTCTAAAAACGCTTAGGTTAAGTTTCAGAGTTGCTTCTAATGCACTGTACCAAAGCTGGACTTAGACATAATTTCACTCTCACAACATTATGGCTGGTTGGAGACAGTCCGAACCACAAGTACCGGGTCCATGGTTCTGGGCGTATACTGGGGGGACGGGAACGACTCCCATTAACCCCTGACTATACCGGGGATACGCTTATCACAATGCCTTTCTGGTCTGTGCTGAAGCAGTGCATTCTGGCAAACAAGTGGCTTGACCTTTATTAGTGAGCCTGGTTACCCCCTCTCGGAACCACAGACTTAGAAATCGCCAGCTCATATACAGTGCATAAAATATATTTAAATATATACCCTTATACACCATTTTAATAAAAATTATCACACAATTCTTCTAAGTCCCTCGGGAAAAGAGAAAGATGCGCACGTTCATTTTCAGAGCTCCTAGACCTTCCTACTGTATAAGAAGTTAGCCAAAAAGTAACTTCGAAAAACGCTTAGGTTAAGTTTGAGAGTTGCTTCTAATGTACCAAAGCTGGACTTAGACATAATTTCACTCTCACAACATTATGGCTGGTTGGAGACAGTCCGAACCACAAATACCGGGTCCATGGTTCTGGGCGTATACTGGGGGGACGGGAACGACTCCCATTAACCCCTGACTATACCGGGGATACGCTTATCACAATGCCTTTCTGGTCTGTGCTAAGCAGGGCATCCTGGCAGCCAAGTGGCTTGACCATTATTGGTGAGCCTGGTTACCCCCTCTCGGAACCACAGACTTAGAAATCGCCAGCTCATATACAGTGCATAAAATATATTTAAATATATACCCTTATACACCATTTTAATAAAAATTATCACACAATTCTTCTAAGTCCCTCGGGAAAAGAGAATGATGCGCACGTTCATTTTCAGAGCTCCTAGACCTTCCTATAAGAAGTTAGCCAAAAAGTAGCTTCGAAAAACGCTTAGGTTAAGTTTGAGAGTTGCTTCTAATGTACCAAAGCTGGACTTAGACATAATTTCACTCTCACAACATTATGGCTGGTTGGAGACAGTCCGAACCACAAGTACCGGGTCCATGGTTCTGGGCGTATACTGGGGGGACGGGAACGACTCCCATTAACCCCTGACTATACCGGGGATACGCTTATCACAATGCCTTTCTGGTCTGTGCTGAAGCAGTGCATTCTGGCAACCAAGTGGCTTGACCTTTATTAGTGAGCCTGGTTACCCCCTCTCGGAACCACAGACTTAGAAATCGCCAGCTCATATACAGTGCATAAAATATATTTAAATATATACCCTTATACACCATTTTAATAAAAAATATCACAAAATTCTTCTAAGTCCCTCAGGAAGAGTGAAAGATGCGCACGTTCATTTTCAGAGCTCCTAGACCTTCCTATAAGAAGTTAGCCAAAAAGTAGCTTCGAAAAACGCTTAGGTTAAGTTTGAGAGTTGCTTCTAATGTACCAAAGCTGGACTTAGACATAATTTCACTCTCACAACATTATGGCTGGTTGGAGACAGTCCGAACCACAAGTACCGGGTCCATGGTTCTGGGCGTATACTGGGGGGACGGGAACGACTCCCATTAACCCCTGACTATACCGGGGATACGCTTATCACAATGCCTTTCTGGTCTGTGCTGAAGCAGTGCATTCTGGCAACCAAGTGGCTTGACCTTTATTAGTGAGCCTGGTTACCCCCTCTCGGAACCACAGACTTAGAAATCGCCAGCTCATATACAGTGCATAAAATATATTTAAATATATACCCTTATACACCATTTTAATAAAAAATATCACAAAATTCTTCTAAGTCCCTCAGGAAGAGTGAAAGATGCGCACGTTCATTTTCAGAGCTCCTAGACCTTCCTATAAGAAGTTAGCCAAAAAGTAGCTTCGAAAAACGCTTAGGTTAAGTTTGAGAGTTGCTTCTAATGTACCAAAGCTGGACTTAGACATAATTTCACTCTCACAACATTATGGCTGGTTGGAGACAGTCCGAACCACAAGTACCGGGTCCATGGTTCTGGGCGTATACTGGGGGGACGGGAACGACTCCCATTATCCCCTGACTATACCGGGGATACGCTTATCACAATGCCTTTCTGGTCTGTGCTGAAGCAGTGCATTCTGGCAACCAAGTGGCTTGACCTTTATTAGTGAGCCTGGTTACCCCCTCTCGGAACCACAGACTTAGAAATCGCCAGCTCATATACAGTGCATAAAATATATTTAAATATATACCCTTATACACCATTTTAATAAAAAATATCACAAAATTCTTCTAGGTCCCTCAGGAAGAGTAAAAGATGCGCACGTTCATTTTCAGAGCTCCTAGACCTTCCTATAAGAAGTTAGCCAAAAAGTAGCTTCGAAAAACGCTTAGGTTAAGTTTGAGAGTTGCTTCTAATGTACCAAAGCTGGACTTAGACATAATTTCACTCTCACAACATTATGGCTGGTTGGAGACAGTCCGAACCACAAATACCGGGTCCATGGTTCTGGGCGTATACTGGGGGGACGGGAACGACTCCCATTAACCCCTGACTATACCGGGGATACGCTTATCACAATGCCTTTCTGGTCTGTGCTAAGCAGGGCATCCTGGCAGCCAAGTGGCTTGACCTTTATTAGTGAGCCTGGTTACCCCCTCTCGGAACCACAGACTTAGAAATCGCCAGCTCATATACAGTGCATAAAATATATTTAAATATATACCCTTATACACCATTTTAATAAAAATTATCACACAATTCTTCTAAGTCCCTCGGGAAAAGAGAAAGATGCGCACGTTCATTTTCAGAGCTCCTAGACCTTCCTATAAGAAGTTAGCCAAAAAGTAGCTTCTAAAAACGCTAAGGTTAAGTTTCAGAGTTGCTTCTAATGTACCAAAGCTGGACTTAGACATAATTTCACTCTCACAACATTATGGCTGGTTGGAGACAGTCCGAACCACAAGTACCGGGTCCATGGTTCTGGGCTTATACTGGGGGGACGGGAACGACTCCCATTAACCCCTGACTATACCGGGGATACGCTTATCACAATGCCTTTCTGGTCTGTGCTGAAGCAGTGCATTCTTTCAACCAAGTGGCTTGACCTTTATTAGTGAGCCTGGTTACCCCCTCTCGGAACCACAGACTTAGAAATCGCCAGCTCATATACAGTGCATAAAATATATTTAAATATATACCCTTATACACCATTTTAATAAAAATTATTACACAATTCTTCTAAGTCCCTCGGGAAGAGTGAAAGATGCGCACGTTCATTTTCAGAGCTCCTAGACCTTCCTATAAGAAGTTAGCCAAAAAGTAGCTTCTAAAAACGCTTAGGTTAAGTTTCAGAGTTGCTTCTAATGCACTGTACCAAAGCTGGACTTAGACATAATTTCACTCTCACAACATTATGGCTGGTTGGAGACAGTCCGAACCACAAGTACCGGGTCCATGGTTCTGGGCGTATACTGGGGGGACGGGAACGACTCCCATTAACCCCTGACTATACCGGGGATACGCTTATCACAATGCCTTTCTGGTCTGTGCTGAAGCAGTGCATTCTGGCAAACAAGTGGCTTGACCTTTATTAGTGAGCCTGGTTACCCCCTCTCGGAACCACAGACTTAGAAATCGCCAGCTCATATACAGTGCATAAAATATATTTAAATATATACCCTTATACACCATTTTAATAAAAAATATCACAAAATTCTTCTAAGTCCCTCAGGAAGAGTGAAAGATGCGCACGTTCATTTTCAGAGCTCCTAGACCTTCCTATAAGAAGTTAGCCAAAAAGTAGCTTCGAAAAACGCTTAGGTTAAGTTTGAGAGTTGCTTCTAATGTACCAAAGCTGGACTTAGACATAATTTCACTCTCACAACATTATGGCTGGTTGGAGACAGTCCGAACCACAAGTACCGGGTCCATGGTTCTGGGCGTATACTGGGGGGACGGGAACGACTCCCATTAACCCCTGACTATACCGGGGATACGCTTATCACAATGCCTTTCTGGTCTGTGCTGAAGCAGTGCATTCTGGCAACCAAGTGGCTTGACCTTTATTAGTGAGCCTGGTTACCCCCTCTCGGAACCACAGACTTAGAAATCGCCAGCTCATATACAGTGCATAAAATATATTTAAATATATACCCTTATACACCATTTTAATAAAAAATATCACAAAATTCTTCTAAGTCCCTCAGGAAGAGTGAAAGATGCGCACGTTCATTTTCAGAGCTCCTAGACCTTCCTATAAGAAGTTAGCCAAAAAGTAGCTTCGAAAAACGCTTAGGTTAAGTTTGAGAGTTGCTTCTAATGTACCAAAGCTGGACTTAGACATAATTTCACTCTCACAACATTATGGCTGGTTGGAGACAGTCCGAACCACAAGTACCGGGTCCATGGTTCTGGGCGTATACTGGGGGGACGGGAACGACTCCCATTATCCCCTGACTATACCGGGGATACGCTTATCACAATGCCTTTCTGGTCTGTGCTGAAGCAGTGCATTCTGGCAACCAAGTGGCTTGACCTTTATTAGTGAGCCTGGTTACCCCCTCTCGGAACCACAGACTTAGAAATCGCCAGCTCATATACAGTGCATAAAATATATTTAAATATATACCCTTATACACCATTTTAATAAAAAATATCACAAAATTCTTCTAGGTCCCTCAGGAAGAGTAAAAGATGCGCACGTTCATTTTCAGAGCTCCTAGACCTTCCTATAAGAAGTTAGCCAAAAAGTAGCTTCGAAAAACGCTTAGGTTAAGTTTGAGAGTTGCTTCTAATGTACCAAAGCTGGACTTAGACATAATTTCACTCTCACAACATTATGGCTGGTTGGAGACAGTCCGAACCACAAATACCGGGTCCATGGTTCTGGGCGTATACTGGGGGGACGGGAACGACTCCCATTAACCCCTGACTATACCGGGGATACGCTTATCACAATGCCTTTCTGGTCTGTGCTAAGCAGGGCATCCTGGCAGCCAAGTGGCTTGACCATTATTGGTGAGCCTGGTTACCCCCTCTCGGAACCACAGACTTAGAAATCGCCAGCTCATATACAGTGCATAAAATATATTTAAATATATACCCTTATACACCATTTTAATAAAAATTATCACACAATTCTTCTAAGTCCCTCGGGAAAAGAGAAAGATGCGCACGTTCATTTTCAGAGCTCCTAGACCTTCCTATAAGAAGTTAGCCAAAAAGTAGCTTCGAAAAACGCTTAGGTTAAGTTTGAGAGTTGCTTCTAATGTACCAAAGCTGGACTTAGACATAATTTCACTCTCACAACATTATGGCTGGTTGGAGACAGTCCGAACCACAAGTACCGGGTCCATGGTTCTGGGCGTATACTGGGGGGACGGTAACGACTCCCATTAACCCCTGACTATACCGGGGATACGCTTATCACAATGCCTTTCTGGTCTGTGCTGAAGCAGTGCATTCTGGCAACCAAGTGGCTTGACCTTTATTAGTGAGCCTGGTTACCCCCTCTCGGAACCACAGACTTAGAAATCGCCAGCTCATATACAGTGCATAAAATATATTTAAATATATACCCTTATACACCATTTTAATAAAAAATATCACAAAATTCTTCTAAGTCCCTCAGGAAGAGTGAAAGATGCGCACGTTCATTTTCAGAGCTCCTAGACCTTCCTATAAGAAGTTAGCCAAAAAGTAGCTTCGAAAAACGCTTAGGTTAAGTTTGAGAGTTGCTTCTAATGTACCAAAGCTGGACTTAGACATAATTTCACAATCACAACATTATGGCTGGTTGGAGACAGTCCGAACCACAAGTACCGGGTCCATGGTTCTGGGCGTATACTGGGGGGACGGGAACGACTCCCATTAACCCCTGACTATACCGGGGATACGCTTATCACAATGCCTTTCTGGTCTGTGCTGAAGCAGTGCATTCTGGCAACCAAGTGGCTTGACCTTTATTAGTGAGCCTGGTTACCCCCTCTCGGAACCACAGACTTAGAAATCGCCAGCTCATATACAGTGCATAAAATATATTTAAATATATACCCTTATACACCATTTTAATAAAAAATATCACAAAATTCTTCTAAGTCCCTCAGGAAGAGTGAAAGATGCGCACGTTCATTTTCAGAGCTCCTAGACCTTCCTATAAGAAGTTAGCCAAAAAGTAGCTTCGAAAAACGCTTAGGTTAAGTTTGAGAGTTGCTTCTAATGTACCAAAGCTGGACTTAGACATAATTTCACTCTCACAACAGTATGGCTGGTTGGAGACAGTCCGAACCACAAGTACCGGGTCCATGGTTCTGGGCGTATACTGGGGGGACGGGAACGACTCCCATTATCCCCTGACTATACCGGGGATACGCTTATCACAATGCCTTTCTGGTCTGTGCTGAAGCAGTGCATTCTGGCAACCAAGTGGCTTGACCTTTATTAGTGAGCCTGGTTACCCCCTCTCGGAACCACAGACTTAGAAATCGCCAGCTCATATACAGTGCATAAAATATATTTAAATATATACCCTTAAACACCATTTTAATAAAAAATATCACAAAATTCTTCTAGGTCCCTCAGGAAGAGTAAAAGATGCGCACGTTCATTTTCAGAGCTCCTAGACCTTCCTATAAGAAGTTAGCCAAAAAGTAGCTTCGAAAAACGCTTAGGTTAAGTTTGAGAGTTGCTTCTAATGTACCAAAGCTGGACTTAGACATAATTTCACTCTCACAACATTATGGCTGGTTGGAGACAGTCCGAACCACAAATACCGGGTCCATGGTTCTGGGCGTATACTGGGGGGACGGGAACGACTCCCATTAACCCCTGACTATACCGGGGATACGCTTATCACAATGCCTTTCTGGTCTGTGCTAAGCAGGGCATCCTGGCAGCCAAGTGGCTTGACCTTTATTAGTGAGCCTGGTTACCCCCTCTCGGAACCACAGACTTAGAAATCGCCAGCTCATATACAGTGCATAAAATATATTTAAATATATACCCTTATACACCATTTTAATAAAAATTATCACACAATTCTTTTAAGTCCCTCGGGAAAAGAGAAAGATGCGCACGTTCATTTTGAGAGCTCCTAGACCTTCCTATAAGAAGTTAGCCAAAAAGTAGCTTCGAAAAACGCTTAGGTTAAGTTTCAGAGTTGCTTCTAATGTACCAAAGCTGGACTTAGACATAATTTCACTCTCACAACATTATGGCTGGTTGGAGACAGTCCGAACCACAAGTACCGGGTCCATGGTTCTGGGCTTATACTGGGGGGACGGGAACGACTCCCATTAACCCCTGACTATACCGGGGATACGCTTATCACAATGCCTTTCTGGTCTGTGCTGAAGCAGTGCATTCTTTCAACCAAGTGGCTTGACCTTTATTAGTGAGCCTGGTTACCCCCTCTCGGAACCACAGACTTAGAAATCGCCAGCTCATATACAGTGCATAAAATATATTTAAATATATACGCTTATACACCATTTTAATAAAAATTATTACACAATTCTTCTAAGTCCCTCGGGAAGAGTGAAAGATGCGCACGTTCATTTTCAGAGCTCCTAGACCTTCCTATAAGAAGTTAGCCAAAAAGTAGCTTCTAAAAACGCTTAGGTTAAGTTTGAGAGTTGCTTCTTATGTACCAAAGCTGGACTTAGACATAATTTCACTCTCACAACATTATGGCTGGTTGGAGACAGTCCGAACCACAAGTACCGGGTCCATGGTTCTGGGCGTATACTGGGGGGACGGGGACGACTCCCATTAACCCCTGACTATACCGGGGATACGCTTATCACAATGCCTTTCTGGTCTGTGCTGAAGCAGGGCATTCTGGCAGCCAAGTGGCTTGACCTTTATTAGTGAGCCTGGTTACCCCCTCTCGGAACCACAGACTTAGAAATCGCCAGCTCATATACAGTGCATAAAATATATTTAAATATATACCCTTATACACCATTTTAATAAAAAATATCACAAAATTCTTCTAAGTCCCTCAGGAAGAGTGAAAGATGCGCACGTTCATTTTCAGAGCTCCTAGACCTTCCTATAAGAAGTTAGCCAAAAAGTAGCTTCGAAAAACGCTTAGGTTAAGTTTGAGAGTTGCTTCTAATGTACCAAAGCTGGACTTAGACATAATTTCACTCTCACAACATTATGGCTGGTTGGAGACAGTCCGAACCACAAATACCGGGTCCATGGTTCTGGGCGTATACTGGGGGGACGGGAACGACTCCCATTAACCCCTGACTATACCGGGGATACGCTTATCACAATGCCTTTCTGGTCTGTGCTAAGCAGGGCATCCTGGCAGCCAAGTGGCTTGACCTTTATTAGTGAGCCTGGTTACCCCCTCTCGGAACCACAGACTTAGAAATCGCCAGCTCATATACAGTGCATAAAATATATTTAAATATATACCCTTATACACCATTTTAATAAAAATTATCACACAATTCTTCTAAGTCCCTCGGGAAAAGAGAAAGATGCGCACGTTCATTTTCAGAGCTCCTAGACCTTCCTATAAGAAGTTAGCCAAAAAGTAGCTTCGAAAAACGCTTAGGTTAAGTTTCAGAGTTGCTTCTAATGTACCAAAGCTGGACTTAGACATAATTTCACTCTCACAACATTATGGCTGGTTGGAGACAGTCCGAACCACAAGTACCGGGTCCATGGTTCTGGGCTTATACTGGGGGGACGGGAACGACTCCCATTAACCCCTGACTATACCGGGGATACGCTTATCACAATGCCTTTCTGGTCTGTGCTGAAGCAGTGCATTCTGGCAACCAAGTGGCTTGACCTTTATTAGTGAGCCTGGTTACCCCCTCTCGGAACCACAGACTTAGAAATCGCCAGCTCATATACAGTGCATAAAATATATTTAAATATATTCCCTTATACACCATTTTAATAAAAATTATTACACAATTCTTCTAAGTCCCTCGGGAAGAGTGAAAGATGCGCACGTTCATTTTCAGAGCTCCTAGACCTTCCTATAAGAAGTTAGCCAAAAAGTAGCTTCGAAAAACGCTTAGGTTAAGTTTCAGAGTTGCTTCTAATGTACCAAAGCTGGACTTAGACATAATTTCACTCTCACAACATTATGGCTGGTTGGAGACAGTCCGAACCACAAGTACCGGGTCCATGGTTCTGGGCGTATACTGGGGGGACGGGGACGACTCCCATTAACCCCTGACTATACCGGGGATACGCTTATCACAATGCCTTTCTGGTCTGTGCTGAAGCAGGGCATTCTGGCAGCCAAGTGGCTTGACCTTTATTAGTGAGCCTGGTTACCCCCTCTCAGAACCACAGACTTAGAAATCGCCAGCTCATATACAGTGCATAAAATATATTTAAATATATACCCTTATACACCATTTTAATAAAAAATATCACAAAATTCTTCTAAGTCCCTCAGGAAGAGTGAAAGATGCGCACGTTCATTTTCAGAGCTCCTAGACCTTCCTATAAGAAGTTAGCCAAAAAGTAGCTTCGAAAAACGCTTAGGTTAAGTTTGAGAGTTGCTTCTAATGTACCAAAGCTGGACTTAGACATAATTTCACTCTCACAACATTATGGCTGGTTGGAGACAGTCCGAACCACAAGTACCGGGTCCATGGTTCTGGGCGTATACTGGGGGGACGGGAACGACTCCCATTATCCCCTGACTATACCGGGGATACGCTTATCACAATGCCTTTCTGGTCTGTGCTAAGCAGGGCATCCTGGCAGCCAAGTGGCTTGACCTTTATTAGTGAGCCTGGTTACCCCCTCTCGGAACCACAGACTTAGAAATCGCCAGCTCATATACAGTGCATAAAATATATTTAAATATATACCCTTATACACCATTTTAATAAAAATTATCACACAATTCTTCTAAGTCCCTCGGGAAAAGAGAAAGATGCGCACGTTCATTTTCAGAGCTCCTAGACCTTCCTATAAGAAGTTAGCCAAAAAGTAGCTTCGAAAAACGCTTAGGTTAAGTTTCAGAGTTGCTTCTAATGTACCAAAGCTGGACTTAGACATAATTTCACTCTCACAACATTATGGCTGGTTGGAGACAGTCCGAACCACAAGTACCGGGTCCATGGTTCTGGGCTTATACTGGGGGGACGGGAACGACTCCCATTAACCCCTGACTATACCGGGGATACGCTTATCACAATGCCTTTCTGGTCTGTGCTGAAGCAGTGCATTCTGGCAACCAAGTGGCTTGACCTTTATTAGTGAGCCTGGTTACCCCCTCTCGGAACCACAGACTTAGAAATCGCCAGCTCATATACAGTGCATAAAATATATTTAAATATATTCCCTTATACACCATTTTAATAAAAATTATTACACAATTCTTCTAAGTCCCTCGGGAAGAGTGAAAGATGCGCACGTTCATTTTCAGAGCTCCTAGACCTTCCTATAAGAAGTTAGCCAAAAAGTAGCTTCGAAAAACGCTTAGGTTAAGTTTCAGAGTTGCTTCTAATGTACCAAAGCTGGACTTAGACATAATTTCACTCTCACAACATTATGGCTGGTTGGAGACAGTCCGAACCACAAGTACCGGGTCCATGGTTCTGGGCGTATACTGGGGGGACGGGGACGACTCCCATTAACCCCTGACTATACCGGGGATACGCTTATCACAATGCCTTTCTGGTCTGTGCTGAAGCAGGGCATTCTGGCAGCCAAGTGGCTTGACCTTTATTAGTGAGCCTGGTTACCCCCTCTCAGAACCACAGACTTAGAAATCGCCAGCTCATATACAGTGCATAAAATATATTTAAATATATACCCTTATACACCATTTTAATAAAAAATATCACAAAATTCTTCTAAGTCCCTCAGGAAGAATGAAAGATGCGCACGTTCATTTTCAGAGCTCCTAGACCTTCCTATAAGAAGTTAGCCAAAAAGTAGCTTCGAAAAACGCTTAGGTTAAGTTTGAGAGTTGCTTCTAATGTACCAAAGCTGGACTTAGACATAATTTCACTCTCACAACATTATGGCTGGTTGGAGACAGTCCGAACCACAAGTACCGGGTCCATGGTTCTGGGCGTATACTGGGGGGACGGGGACGACTCCCATTAACCCCTGACTATACCGGGGATACGCTTATCACAATGCCTTTCTGGTCTGTGCTGAAGCAGGGCATTCTGGCAGCCAAGTGGCTTGACCTTTATTAGTGAGCCTGGTTACCCCCTCTCGGAACCACAGACTTAGAAATCGCCAGCTCATATACAGTGCATAAAATATATTTAAATATATACCCTTATACACCATTTTAATAAAAAATATCACAAAATTCTTCTAAGTCCCTCAGGAAGAATGAAAGATGCGCACGTTCATTTTCAGAGCTCCTAGACCTTCCTATAAGAAGTTAGCCAAAAAGTAGCTTCGAAAAACGCTTAGGTTAAGTTTGAGAGTTGCTTCTAATGTACCAAAGCTGGACTTAGACATAATTTCACTCTCACAACATTATGGCTGGTTGGAGACAGTCCGAACCACAAGTACCGGGTCCATGGTTCTGGGCGTATACTGGGGGGACGGGGACGACTCCCATTAACCCCTGACTATACCGGGGATACGCTTATCACAATGCCTTTCTGGTCTGTGCTGAAGCAGGGCATTCTGGCAGCCAAGTGGCTGGACCTTTATTAGTGAGCCTGGTTACCCCCTCTCAGAACCACAGACTTAGAAATCGCCAGCTCATATACAGTGCATAAAATATATTTAAATATATACCCTTATACACCATTTTAATAAAAAATATCACAAAATTCTTCTAAGTCCCTCAGGAAGAGTGAAAGACGCGCACGTTCATTTTCAGAGCTTCTAGACCTTCCTATAAGAAGTTAGCCAAAAAGTAGCTTCGAAAAACGCTTAGGTTAAGTTTGAGAGTTGCTTCTAATGTACCAAAGCTGGACTTAGACATAATTTCACTCTCACAACATTATGGCTGGTTGGAGACAGTCCGAACCACAAATACCGGGTCCATGGTTCTGGGCGTATACTGGGGGGACGGGAACGACTCCCATTAACCCCTGACTATACCGGGGATACGCTTATCACAATGCCTTTCTGGTCTGTGCTAAGCAGGGCATCCTGGCAGCCAAGTGGCTTGACCTTTATTAGTGAGCCTGGTTACCCCCTCTCGGAACCACAGACTTAGAAATCGCCAGCTCATATACAGTGCATAAAATATATTTAAATATATACCCTTATACACCATTTTAATAAAAATTATCACACAATTTTTCTAAGTCCCTCGGGAAGAGAGAAAGATGCGCACGTTCATTTTCAGAGCTCCTAGACCTTCCTATAAGAAGTTAGCCAAAAAGTAGCTTCGAAAAACGCTTAGGTTAAGTTTGAGAGTTGCTTCTAATGTACCAAAGCTGGACTTAGACATAATTTCACTCTCACAACATTATGGCTGGTTGGAGACAGTCCGAACCACAAGTACCGGGTCCATGGTTCTGGGCGTATACTGGGGGGACGGGAACGACTCCCATTATCCCCTGACTATACCGGGGATACGCTTATCACAATGCCTTTCTGGTCTGTGCTGAAGCAGTGCATTCTGGCAACCAAGTGGCTTGACCTTTATTAGTGAGCCTGGTTACACCCTCTCGGAAACACAGACTTAGAAATCGCCAGTTCATATACAGTGCATAAAATATATTTAAATATATACCCTTATACACCATTTTAATAAAAATTATCACACAATTCTTCTAAGTCCCTCGGGAAGAATGAAATATGCGCACATTCATTTTCAGAGCTCCTAGACCTTCCTATAAGAAGTTAGCCAAAAAGTAGCTTCGAAAAACGCTTAGGTTAAGTTTGAGAGTTGCTTCTAATGTACCAAAGCTGGACTTAGACATAATTTCACTCTCACAACATTATGGCTGGTTGGAGACAGTCCGAACCACAAGTACCGGGTCCATGGTTCTGGGCGTATACTGGGGGGACGGGGACGACTCCCATTAACCCCTGACTATACCGGGGACACGCTTATCACAATGCCTTTCTGGTCTGTGCTGAAGCAGGGCATTCTGGCAGCCAAGTGGCTTGACCTTTATTAGTGAGCCTGGTTACCCCCTCTCGGAACCACAGACTTAGAAATCGCCAGCTCATATACAGTGCATAAAATATATTTAAATATATACCCTTATACACCATTTTAATAAAAATTATCACACAATTCATCTAAGTCCCTCGGGAAGAGAGAAAGATGCGCACGTTCATTTTCAGAGCTCCTAGACCTTCCTATAAGAAGTTAGCCAAAAAGTAGCTTCGAAAAACGCTTAGGTTAAGTTTGAGAGTTGCTTCTAATGTACCAAAGCTGGACTTAGACATAATTTCACTCTCACAACATTATGGCTGGTTGGAGACAGTCCGAACCACAAGTACCGGGTCCATGGTTCTGGGCGTATACTGGGGGGACGGGGACGACTCCCATTAACCCCTGACTATACCGGGGATACGCTTATCACAATGCCTTTCTGGTCTGTGCTGAAGCAGGGCATTCTGGCAGCCAAGTGGCTGGACCTTTATTAGTGAGCCTGGTTACCCCCTCTCAGAACCACAGACTTAGAAATCGCCAGCTCATATACAGTGCATAAAATATATTTAAATATATACCCTTATACACCATTTTAATAAAAAATATCACAAAATTCTTCTAAGTCCCTCAGGAAGAGTGAAAGACGCGCACGTTCATTTTCAGAGCTTCTAGACCTTCCTATAAGAAGTTAGCCAAAAAGTAGCTTCGAAAAACGCTTAGGTTAAGTTTGAGAGTTGCTTCTAATGTACCAAAGCTGGACTTAGACATAATTTCACTCTCACAACATTATGGCTGGTTGGAGACAGTCCGAACCACAAATACCGGGTCCATGGTTCTGGGCGTATACTGGGGGGACGGGAACGACTCCCATTAACCCCTGACTATACCGGGGATACGCTTATCACAATGCCTTTCTGGTCTGTGCTAAGCAGGGCATCCTGGCAGCCAAGTGGCTTGACCTTTATTAGTGAGCCTGGTTACCCCCTCTCGGAACCACAGACTTAGAAATCGCCAGCTCATATACAGTGCATAAAATATATTTAAATATATACCCTTATACACCATTTTAATAAAAATTATCACACAATTTTTCTAAGTCCCTCGGGAAGAGAGAAAGATGCGCACGTTCATTTTCAGAGCTCCTAGACCTTCCTATAAGAAGTTAGCCAAAAAGTAGCTTCGAAAAACGCTTAGGTTAAGTTTGAGAGTTGCTTCTAATGTACCAAAGCTGGACTTAGACATAATTTCACTCTCACAACATTATGGCTGGTTGGAGACAGTCCGAACCACAAGTACCGGGTCCATGGTTCTGGGCGTATACTGGGGGGACGGGAACGACTCCCATTATCCCCTGACTATACCGGGGATACGCTTATCACAATGCCTTTCTGGTCTGTGCTGAAGCAGTGCATTCTGGCAACCAAGTGGCTTGACCTTTATTAGTGAGCCTGGTTACACCCTCTCGGAAACACAGACTTAGAAATCGCCAGTTCATATACAGTGCATAAAATATATTTAAATATATACCCTTATACACCATTTTAATAAAAATTATCACACAATTCTTCTAAGTCCCTCGGGAAGAGTGAAATATGCGCACATTCATTTTCAGAGCTCCTAGACCTTCCTATAAGAAGTTAGCCAAAAAGTAGCTTCGAAAAACGCTTAGGTTAAGTTTGAGAGTTGCTTCTAATGTACCAAAGCTGGACTTAGACATAATTTCACTCTCACAACATTATGGCTGGTTGGAGACAGTCCGAACCACAAGTACCGGGTCCATGGTTCTGGGCGTATACTGGGGGGACGGGGACGACTCCCATTAACCCCTGACTATACCGGGGATACGCTTATCACAATGCCTTTCTGGTCTGTGCTGAAGCAGGGCATTCTGGCAGCCAAGTGGCTTGACCTTTATTAGTGAGCCTGGTTACCCCCTCTCGGAACCACAGACTTAGAAATCGCCAGCTCATATACAGTGCATAAAATATATTTAAATATATACCCTTATACACCATTTTAATAAAAATTATCACACAATTCATCTAAGTCCCTCGGGAAGAGAGAAAGATGCGCACGTTCATTTTCAGAGCTCCTAGACCTTCCTATAAGAAGTTAGCCAAAAAGTAGCTTCGAAAAACGCTTAGGTTAAGTTTGAGAGTTGCTTCTAATGTACCAAAGCTGGACTTAGACATAATTTCACTCTCACAACATTATGGCTGGTTGGAGACAGTCCGAACCACAAGTACCGGGTCCATGGTTCTGGGCGTATACTGGGGGGACGGTAACGACTCCCATTAACCCCTGACTATACCGGGGATACGCTTATCACAATGCCTTTCTGGTCTGTGCTGAAGCAGTGCATTCTGGCAACCAAGTGGCTTGACCTTTATTAGTGAGCCTGGTTACCCCCTCTCGGAACCACAGACTTAGAAATCGCCAGCTTATATACAGTGCATAAAATATATTTAAATATATACCCTTATACACCATTTTAATAAAAAATATCACAAAATTCTTCTAAGTCCCTCAGGAAGAGTGAAAGATGCGCACGTTCATTTTCAGAGCTCCTAGACCTTCCTATAAGAAGTTAGCCAAAAAGTAGCTTCGAAAAACGCTTAGGTTAAGTTTGAGAGTTGCTTCTAATGTACCAAAGCTGGACTTAGACATAATTTCACTCTCACAACATTATGGCTGGTTGGAGACAGTCCGAACCACAAGTACCGGGTCCATGGTTCTGGGCGTATACTGGGGGGACGGGAACGACTCCCATTAACCCCTGACTATACCGGGGATATGCTTATCACAATGCCTTTCTGGTCTGTGCTAAGCAGAGCATCCTGGCAGCCAAGTGGCTTGACCTTTATTAGTGAGCCTGGTTACCCCCTCTCGGAACCACAGACTTAGAAATCGCCAGCTCATATACAGTGCATAAAATATATTTAAATATATACCCTTATACACCATTTTAATAAAAAATATCACAAAATTCTTCTAAGTCCCTCAGGAAGAGTGAAAGACGCGCACGTTCATTTTCAGAGCTCCTAGACCTTCCTATAAGAAGTTAGCCAAAAAGTAGCTTCGAAAAACGCTTAGGTTAAGTTTGAGAGTTGCTTCTAATGTACCAAAGCTGGACTTAGACATAATTTCACTCTCACAACATTATGGCTGGTTGGAGACAGTCCGAACCACAAATACCGGGTCCATGGTTCTGGGCGTATACTGGGGGGACGGGAACGACTCCCATTAACCCCTGACTATACCGGGGATACGCTTATCACAATGCCTTTCTGGTCTGTGCTAAGCAGGGCATCCTGGCAGCCAAGTGGCTTGACCTTTATTAGTGAGCCTGGTTACCCCCTCTCGGAACCACAGACTTAGAAATCGCCAGCTCATATACAGTGCATAAAATATATTTAAATATATACCCTTATACACCATTTTAATAAAAAATATCACAAAATTCTTCTAAGTCCCTCAGGAAGAGTGAAAGATGCGCACGTTCATTTTCAGAGCTCCTAGACCTTCCTATAAGAAGTTAGCCAAAAAGTAGCTTCGAAAAACGCTTAGGTTAAGTTTGAGAGTTGCTTCTAATGTACCAAAGCTGGACTTAGACATAATTTCACTCTCACAACATTATGGCTGGTTGGAGACAGTCCGAACCACAAGTACCGGGTCCATGGTTCTGGGCGTATACTGGGGGGACGGGAACGACTCCCATTAACCCCTGACTATACCGGGGATACGCTTATCACAATGCCTTTCTGGTCTGTGCTGAAGCAGTGCATTCTGGCAACCAAGTGGCTTGACCTTTATTAGTGAGCCTGGTTACCCCCTCTCGGAACCACAGACTTAGAAATCGCCAGCTCATATACAGTGCATAAAATATATTTAAATATATACCCTTATACACCATTTTAATAAAAAATATCACAAAATTCTTCTAGGTCCCTCAGGAAGAGTAAAAGACGCGCACGTTCATTTTCAGAGCTCCTAGACCTTCCTATAAGAAGTTAGCCAAAAAGTAGCTTCGAAAAACGCTTAGGTTAAGTTTGAGAGTTGCTTCTAATGTACCAAAGCTGGACTTAGACATAATTTCACTCTCACAACATTATGGCTGGTTGGAGACAGTCCGAACCACAAATACCGGGTCCATGGTTCTGGGCGTATACTGGGGGGACGGGAACGACTCCCATTAACCCCTGACTATACCGGGGATACGCTTATCACAATGCCTTTCTGGTCTGTGCTAAGCAGGGCATCCTGGCAGCCAAGTGGCTTGACCTTTATTAGTGAGCCTGGTTACCCCCTCTCGGAACCACAGACTTAGAAATCGCCAGCTCATATACAGTGCATAAAATATATTTAAATATATACCCTTATACACCATTTTAATAAAAATTATCACACAATTTTTCTAAGTCCCTCGGGAAGAGAGAAAGATGCGCACGTTCATTTTCAGAGCTCCTAGACCTTCCTATAAGAAGTTAGCCAAAAAGTAGCTTCGAAAAACGCTTAGGTTAAGTTTGAGAGTTGCTTCTAATGTACCAAAGCTGGACTTAGACATAATTTCACTCTCACAACATTATGGCTGGTTGGAGACAGTCCGAACCACAAGTACCGGGTCCATGGTTCTGGGCGTATACTGGGGGGACGGGAACGACTCCCATTATCCCCTGACTATACCGGGGATACGCTTATCACAATGCCTTTCTGGTCTGTGCTGAAGCAGTGCATTCTGGCAACCAAGTGGCTTGACCTTTATTAGTGAGCCTGGTTACACCCTCTCGGAAACACAGACTTAGAAATCGCCAGCTCATATACAGTGCATAAAATATATTTAAATATATACCCTTATACACCATTTTAATAAAAAATATCACAAAATTCTTCTAAGTCCCTCAGGAAGAGTGAAAGATGCGCACGTTCATTTTCAGAGCTCCTAGACCTTCCTATAAGAAGTTAGCCAAAAAGTAGCTTCGAAAAACGCTTAGGTTAAGTTTGAGAGTTGCTTCTAATGTACCAAAGCTGGACTTAGACATAATTTCACTCTCACAACATTATGGCTGGTTGGAGACAGTCCGAACCACAAATACCGGGTCCATGGTTCTGGGCGTATACTGGGGGGACGGGAGCGACTCCCATTAACCCCTGACTATACCGGGGATACGCTTATCACAATGCCTTTCTGGTCTGTGCTAAGCAGGGCATCCTGGCAGCCAAGTGGCTTGACCTTTATTAGTGAGCCTGGTTACCCCCTCTCGGAACCACAGACTTAGAAATCGCCAGCTCATATACAGTGCATAAAATATATTTAAATATATACCCTTATACACCATTTTAATAAAAATTATCACACAATTTTTCTAAGTCCCTCGGGAAGAGAGAAAGATGCGCACGTTCATTTTCAGAGCTCCTAGACCTTCCTATAAGAAGTTAGCCAAAAAGTAGCTTCGAAAAACGCTTAGGTTAAGTTTGAGAGTTGCTTCTAATGTACCAAAGCTGGACTTAGACATAATTTCACTCTCACAACATTATGGCTGGTTGGAGACAGTCCGAACCACAAGTACCGGGTCCATGGTTCTGGGCGTATACTGGGGGGACGGGAACGACTCCCATTAACCCCTGACTATACCGGGGATACGCTTATCACAATGCCTTTCTGGTCTGTGCTGAAGCAGTGCATTCTGGCAACCAAGTGGCTTGACCTTTATTAGTGAGCCTGGTTACCCCCTCTCGGAACCACAGACTTAGAAATAGCCAGCTCATATACAGTGCATAAAATATATTTAAATATATACCCTTATACACCATTTTAATAAAAAATATCACAAAATTCTTGTAAGTCCCTCAGGAAGAGTGAAAGATGCGCACGTTCATTTTCAGAGCTCCTAGACCTTCCTATAAGAAGTTAGCCAAAAAGTAGCTTCGAAAAACGCTTAGGTTAAGTTTGAGAGTTGCTTCTAATGTACCAAAGCTGGACTTAGACATAATTTCACTCTCACAACATTATGGCTGGTTGGAGACAGTCCGAACCACAAATACCGGGTCCATGGTTCTGGGCGTATACTGGGGGGACAGGAACGACTCCCTATAACCCCTGACTATACCGGGGATACGCTTATCACAATGCCTTTCTGGTCTGTGCTAAGCAGGGCATCCTGGCAGCCAAGTGGCTTGACCTTTATTAGTGAGCCTGGTTGTGCCTGGTTGTGTGGGGGATTGGGCTGCCCTCCATGAATTAATTGAATAAGCTGAGTAGGTGTTTAGTTAGGATCGGGGAGAATCTTTTGTAATAAACATTGAAGAAGCCGTCGGGGCCAGGGGCTTTTGAGATATTTTTTTTTGTTTCAATTTTTTTATTGTTTTATCAGGGTACACAACAGATAGTAAACTTTGTTGTACATAGATTGGATAAACATTGATATTTGCATATATTAATAAAAACATCCGTATTCCGTTTTCTTTATTCAGATAGGTGTTTATCTAAATGTTTGTATGTCTGAATGCTCGTACGTTTCTGCTGTTATGATTCTAACTAGGAAGCTGCCGCTTCCGTGTGTCCTGTTTTTAGTAGTATAGTAGAGAAAAGAAAAGGTGGAGAGCAGAGAAAGAGAGAGGAGAGAAAAAAGAAGGGAGATAAGGGGGGGGGAGAGGTGCTGCGGGATGGCGTCCAGTTTTGTATATATCCTGCCTTTTCCTTTAGGAATTTATTATGTACCTGACCAAATTTCCAATGTCTTATGGAACTTATCCATCTTTTGGGTCAGTTTTGCCGTAAGAAGTTCCATTGTCTTTATTTCTCGCATTCTGCGGAGTACGGTCTGTTTAGCAGGGGCATTCACCTTCTTCCACGCTGCAGCAACGGAACAACGTGCCGCCGTGAGCACATGGCTCACCATCTTACTCTCTGCTGTGTCTAATTCGTCAATTGGCTTGGCCAGCACCATGGTCAGCGGGTCCACCTCAATCTCTACCCCCAGGTACTCTCGGATTAGTGTTTGAATCATGACCCAGAACACCTGAGTCTTGGGGCAGTTCCACCAGATATGAGCCATGTCTCCTCTTTGCCCGCAACCCCACCAACACAAATCTGGGGTCCCGGGGAAGATCTGGCTCAACCTATTCGGGGTTAGGTACCAGTAAAATATAATTTTATAGATGTTCTCTTTAATGGTAGTACAAATCGATGTTTTGGATGCTGCCTCCCAGATATCCTCCCAGTCTTCTCTATCAATCTCTATATTTAAATCCTCCGCCCATTTGGACATATACCTGTTTTGGGAACAGCCTGTTGATCGCGCCAGGCCCAGATATATTTCCCAGATCAATCCTTTAGCATAGTACCCTTTCCTGCACAGTCGTTCAAAATTTGTTAGCTGCTGGAAAGCCTTATCTTTGGATACTGTTTGCAGGTAGTGCCTGATTTGTAAAAAGCCAAATATTGGGAGGTTTGTCGTTTGATATTTTTTTTCCAGTTCTTGGGTCAGCAAGAGCCTACCTTGCCCAGAGAAATCCTCTGCTATCATCATCTTCAGCTGTTTAAATTTACTGAGTCTCTGTGGGAACCCGCCAGTGGGAAATTCTGGGTTATCGAATATGGGTGTTAATAGGGAGGGGTGAGCCGTCAAGCCATATTTGTCTTTATTTTTGGTCCATACTCTCCATGTACATTTCATTGCTCCCAGTTTTAATGTTTCCGAGAGGATCTCTCTACCCCGCACAGTCCACAGGGTGGCCGGGAGTGAGAGGGGTCTCGCGTAGGAAAACTCTATCCCTGTCCAACAGCTTGTAGTTGGGTCATTGTTCCACATTATCACTTGTTTCAGTTGGGCCGCCAAATAATATTTAATGATATCTGGGACTGCCAAGCCTCCACATTCTTTTGGTGCTAACATTATGGTTGTAGCTACTCTTGGTCTTTTGTTTTGCCAAATGAATGGAAAAATTCTGTTTTGTATATTCTTTAATTCCGACATTGGGATATCAATTGGGAGAGTCTGGAAGTAATACAGAAGTCTTGGCAGGATATTCATTTTGACCATAGCTATTCTGCCTAACCAAGATATCTGGTATTCATTCCAGCTCTGTAAGTCTTTTTTTAGCCTCTCAAATAGGGGCGGATAGTTATATTGATATAGTGATTTGTACTCCCGTGTTATTTGGATTCCCAAGTATTTGATTTTCGTGGAACTCCACTTATAATTAAAATGTAACTGTAGCAGTTTGGCCTCGGGATTAGGTAGAGATACATTTAATGCTTCCGACTTATCCATATTGATTTTATACCCCGAGATTTTGCTAAATGTATCTAATTGTGAATGTAAATTCGGGAGTGAAGTCAAGGGGTTGGCTAGAGTTAGGATAATGTCGTCAGCAAAAAGGGATATCTTGTAATCCGTATCTCCAATTGTAATGCCACTTATATTGTTGTCCTCTCTGATTGTTGTTGCCAAGGGTTCTATAGAGAGGGCAAACAGAAGTGGAGACAAGGGACATCCCTGTCTAGTACCATTCCTAATGTTTATAGGGTTCGAGTTTCCTCCTGGGAGTTTCACTACAGCCGTGGGAGTTTTATAGAGGGCTCTAACCCCCTCAAGATATGGTCCCTTAAATCTGAATTTAATTAATGTTTGGTCTAAAAATTCCCATCTGATCCTGTCAAACGCCTTTTCCGCGTCTAAACGTAACAGGATGGCTTTCGTGGATGAGAGATGTACATGGTCGATTATGTTTATAATTTTTCTCGTATTATCTGAGGCTTGTCTGCCTGAAATAAATACGACTTGGTCCTTGTGGATCAGGCATGGGAGAATGGGAGTTAGTCTGTTAGCTAGGATTTTGCTATAAAGTTTTAGGTCCGAATTAAGGAGGGCTATGGGGCGATAATTACCACACTGTAGTGGGTCTCTCCCTTCCTTTGGTATGAGTGCCAAATTCGCTCTAGACATAGAAGCGGGGATAGCCGTTCCCTCCAGAAACTCATTAAACATATCCAGTAGATGTGGTGCCAAGATCAATTTAAATTTTTTATAGTATTGATTGGAAAACCCATCCGGGCCTGGCGTTTTACTAGGTTTTAGTTGTGAGATGGCTTCTAGTAAATCATCCTGCGCGATTTCTTTATTTAGCTCTAGTAAGTCAGCTTCTGAAAGGCTTGGAAGGTTACATGACGCTAGGTACTTAGTAATAGCTTCTGCATTTGAGGAGCTGTTTTGGGGGAAGTTCAAATTATATAGTTTGGAGTAGAAGTCTGAGAATGTGGCCGCTATCTGTTTTTCGCAATATGTTTTGATGCCCGTCTTTGTTTGTATGACGGATATTTGGGATTTGGTTCTCAGACCTCTTAATTTAGATGCTAATAACCGGTCGGCCTTATTTCCTTTGTCATAATATTTCTGCTTCGTCCACCTCAGCGCCCTCTCCACTTCATCTATTTGTATCTGCCTGAAATCAGATCTAGCCTTGTCCAGTACTTTGCGTAGTTGTTTTGAGGGATTAGCTTTATGTTTATGTTCTAGGAGTTTAACTTTCTCCGCTAATTCGTCGTACAATTTCTGTTTTTGCTTTTTCTTATACTGCACCGACACACTTTATTCGAGCAAATACCCGGTATGTACCTGGCAGATACCTGGAATGCGCCGCTCCTCACCTCTGACAAGCCACGTTGCGTTTGCCTTCCCAGCCTGGGTTCATGCCTGGCTGATGGGCGGCTGATCTGTTAAATGATAATGATTAGGATTTAATAGGCTGCAATGCTTCGCGTGTCTACCAGATGGCATAAATTCATGAATTGTAATGCAGTATATATATATGTACTGTGCAGTATTGCAGCCAGCGGGAATAAAATGCTTCAATCCCTGCCTGGAAAATAACTCAATGCACTCGGGCAGAAAACAGTCACAAACCTCAATACACCCGGGTATACCCGAATTCGTGGGACTAGCCGAGCTCGAATAAAGTGTGTCGCCAGTGTATGATGCTATGGAAATTATATTCCCTCGAATCGTGGCCGTATGGGCCTCCCATAGCATCGCTGATGACTTTACAGAGCCCTTGTTCAGCGCAAAATATTCTCTGAGCTTTTGCTTAATCTCTATCTCTACATCTATTTGGTTTAACAGAATCGTTTAGTTTCCAATTATATTGATTATATTTATAGAAGGGGAGGGAGAGCGTCAGCGAGACCGGAGCGTGGTCCGACCATGTTATAGAACCTATGTCCGACTGGGAGGTTGCCTGAAAGATATCTTTAGTACCCAGAAAATAATCAATCCTTGAATAGGTCTGGTGCGGGGGAGAAAAATACGAATAGTCCCTCTGGCCCTGATGCTGCGCCCGCCAAATATCTATCAGTGAAAACTCTTTCAGTATGTTCTGAAACCTTTTGGCATTTGTGGTCGTAATGCGTGGGTGGGGAGTACCCAGTGGGCTTGTCCTATCTTGATCAGGTGCTACAACCATATTAAAATCTCCTGCTATCAATAGCGTAGTTCTAGGTTGGGGGGCTAGCTTGTCACATAGATCTCTCAAAAAGTCAGCTTGACCCTCATTTGGGGCGTATATATTAACAAGGGTAATCTCCACATCTGATAGTGTGCCTTGCAGAATGAGGAATCTACCTTCTGGGTCTAAGGTCTGTTTTTGAAGTGTGAATTTGACATTTTGTCTAAATAAGATGGCTACCCCTTTTTTTTTAGTGGAGCAGGATGCATAATATGCCTGGGGGTAGTATCTCTGAAAGGTGTTAGGGGGCGATATCGTATTAAAGTGCGTTTCTTGTAAGAATAGCACATCTCCTTTTGTTTTTTTTAATTCTTGTAAGGCGAGCTTTCTTTTGATTGCTGAGTTAAGTCCCCTAACATTTAGGGACACTAGTTTAAGTGTTGTATTTGGAGCCATTTTCGGAGCCATCCAGCAAACAGCTCCAGGGCTTTCCGGATACAGTCGGGTCCCCTCTTTCCCATAAGCTTTAGGCTCTGCGTTCAAATCCTTTCACCAGGTCAAAGGGGTCTCCACTTCTTTGCTGCGCTGGGATGTGTAGATCCTTGTAGCTCCAGGGGCATGCGCCCTCTTTGTGGACAGGTAGGTATGTGTTCCCCGCCGGGGGCAGACCAGCGTTCCTCATCTCGTATGTGTCTCAGAAGCTCGTAAGGGGGGGGGGCAATAGGTCGTCCAAACATATAAATTTTGCCGGGAGTAGTCTTTTCCTCTCCAGGTGACATTTCTCAGTCCTCACCTGCCTGGTTACGTTGGGTGGCTATTCTCTGAGAGGAGCGTGGTCCCCTCTCTGTTGGCCTGTGATCTGGGTCTCCGTCCGTATCTTCAGGGGCAATTCCACCTCCATTCTTGTGGGGGACACCGAGCCCCTTTAGGAATCTTGGTATCTCTTCCGGGTAGGAAAGGGTGTGGAATTTGCCTCCAGCCTGGGCCACAATTTTAAAAGGGAATCCCCAGCGATATTTAATCTTGTTGTCCCTTAATTTTAGTGTGAGGGGTCTGAGCTCTCTCCTGCGGTCTACTGTACGTTTTGAGAGATCACTGTATATCTCAATATGTACATTCCGGAACTGGATGTGTCCTTTCTCCCTGCTCGCCGTCAGTATTTTCTCCTTTGTGGAGTAATAATGGAACCTGACCAGTATATCTCTGGTCCTCTTGGGGTCCGTGGACCTAGGTCCGAGGGCCCTATGGGCTCTGTCCATCTCTAGCTTTAAGGAGTTAGGTCAGGTACCAGATGAATAAAGAGGTCTGATAGGTATGTGTGCAGCTGTTCAGTCTCCACTGTTTCTGGGACATACCTCAGTCTCAAGTTCTGCCGCCGATCGCAGTTTTCCTGGTCCTCGGCACTTTCCTTGAGCCCTCTGATCTCCCAGTGCAGGCGGTTGATCTCGTCCTCCGCGGAGGACTGAGCCTGCTCCAGTGTTTCCACTGTGTTTGCCAGCCCATCTGTTTTGGCCGTTAAGAGATTCAAGTCCGCCCTTAGGGTGTTAATGGCTTTACCCAAATCATCCCGAAACTCCTTCCTCATTCTGGAGATTCAAGTCCGCCCTTAGGGTGTTAATGGCTTTACCCAAATCATCCCGAAACTCCTTCCTCATTCTGGTGAAGAGGTTTTCTAAATATGTTTTGTTCACATCTATGTTTTCAATTTCCTGCTCGTGCGCCCCGCTCGGGCCCTCCCGCGTGTCGGCTGAGCCGCCATCTTGGGAGGTCTCGCAACTCCCCGCGGTCCGCTGGCTTTGTGGGAAGTAGCTCGTCACTGACTGCTGAGCTGCCTTCTTATTTTTGCCGCTCATGCTGGCTACCTTCCCCTCCACTTGTATGTATTTATTGGGGGGGTTTAGATGTTGAGATGCCGCAGGAACTGTGGGGTATTTTTAGTGCAGTAGGATAGGATTGTTTGTTTAGTCTAGTACAGCTTGTCTGGGTAGATATGGGGTTATTGGACCCAGGGGTTCTGGCCTTAGGGCTGTGTTTCTGACCTGCAGGTCGTTCTCTCTGAGGCACCTTTGTGTGGTGGTGGTGCTTCCACGTGGTGGTGCTCCCCCAAGATGGCCGCCTCCTCCCTCACCACGCTACTGAGGCCTATGGCTCCCTTCACTAGTGGGTCCCCTCCCGGTGTTCTTCACTCCCAGCAGGGCCCTAGGTCAGGTTTGTACCTTTTATTTACGTGTGCCGTCCTGGGGGGGGGGAGCTGGACCCGTAACGGGGGGTCTCCGCTCGCGCCTTTCCTCACGGCCTCAGGCGGCCACAGCGGGCGCTTCTCTTACCCCACAGGGGGTCGGGGTTCCGTCCCCGATCACCGCTGATTCCCCTCTATTCTTGGCTCCTCGGGGCGCGCGGAGTCCCGTCGCCTCTCGTCTCCGGAGTCTCTCCGTCAGATTTGAATTTTGCGGGCTGCAGAGGGGAAAGTCCCGCACCGGGGGCAGTGGGTCTCCGACACAGCTCTCCGGGACGCCGGAGCCAGCCACTTCGGAGCCCAGCTAGTCACCGGAGCAAAGTCTTTGGGGGTTCACTTAGGGATTCCTCCGCTTCTCCTGATTATTTTATTATTTAATATGTTTCGTTAGTGCTATTCATTCAGAGGGGGTCGGGAGCGTCTCTTTCAAGCTGCCATTCCCCTTGACGTCACCGGAAGTCTCCGGCTTTTGAGATTTTTAATGTTTTTATTGCGTCCGCCAGCTCTTTTTGGGTAATTTTTGCGTTAAGCATTTGATTCTCCTCCTCTGTCAGTGTTGGTAGGAGGCAATCGGACAGGTAATTACTAATAGGTACAGTGGCTGGTGTCCCCATGTTCCCACCCTGAGCCTTGAGGTTATAAAGTTTAATATAAAATGCGGTAAATTCCTCCGCTATTTTCTGTTCGTTATAGATTATTTCTCACGATTAATTTTTTATCGCTGTGATCTGGGAACGCTTCTGTATACCTCTTAGTTTGCTCGCCAAAAGTCTGTCAGCCTTATTGCCCTTGTCATAGTATTTCTGACAAGTCCATGTAAGAGCTTTTTCTACTTCTTCCATTTGGGCTTGTTTTAGCTCATTCCTGGCTGCGGTCAAGGTTTTATAAATCTTTTTCGAGGGGTTGGGTTTGTGCTGTTGTTCCAGCTTAATTATTTTAGTTGTAACAACTAGTGACATACCGCTCACCTCAATATTGAATACCAACTCTATGATAGGAATGACAGACATACATATATAAGGAGACAAAGGATGCTCCTAAAAAGATCCCACTTTAATGCACAGCAAAGCCGAAAATAGTCCACAGGTATAGTAACCCACTAGAGTAATGGTAAGGCTATAAGGGTACAATTAAGTAACCGCTCCCAACACTGTGGGAGGACAATTACCACTAAAATGCCCTAGGGCAAAAATAATAAATGATTTATTGATATTCAGAAGTCGACGCAGTAACACACACTCAAAATAACCATAAAAACAATTAAAACATAAATCACGGGTGAGGCAGGGTAAGGGGATATTATTATAAGATGAATTCCCAAATATTAGTGTATGTCCCCTTACCAGTACCAGGTGGTAGTGTGAGACACAATGGTAAATACAAATGATAGGCAATAGAGAATGCTAGAGCCTCTGGTCTCAGGGTATGGTGGAGGTTGCACTAATCATTGCATGCTGTGATTGATCTGCTCAGTATCAATAGTTGGATATCACACTGACAGTAGGTAGTGATGCATGCAGAGTAGTGAATGCAAATAAATGTGCCACTGTCATATATCACAAAACCTATATAGGTACTAGGTCACTTGATCAATGATTCAGTAAATCATTAGTGCACATTATACCACATTATATAAATGAACCGCGGCATGTGCATCAAAAACCGGACCTGATATATGCATAAACTACCTCTGCTAGGCAGTTAACAACTCGAACAACCCCACACAAACTTCCAGGAACAGTCTCACCCGTGACTCCTCCTACACGACGTCAACGTGGTGACGTCATGCCGACGATCGTTTCGCGCATAAGGGGCTGGCGCTTTCTCAAGGTTCAGCCTCACCCGTGATTTATGTTTTAATTGTTTTTATGGTTATTTTGAGTGTGTGTTACTGCGTCGACTTCTGAATATCAATAAATCATTTATTATTTTTGCCCTAGGGCATTTTAGTGGTAATTGTCCTCCCACAGTGTTGGGAGCGGATACTTAATTGTACCCTTATAGCCTTACCATTACTCTAGTGGGTTACTATACCTGTGGACTATTTTCGGCTTTGCTGTGCATTAAAGTGGGATCTTTTTAGGAGCATCCTTTGTCTCCTTATATATGTATAATTATTTTAGTTGTCAGATCTGTTATTGGCCTTTCTGTGGGATACAATTGAAATAAAAGTTCCCCTAATTGCTGCCCTATGGGCTTCCCACAGAATCGCCGGAGAGTCTACTATGCCCCAGTTGAGAGCAAAGTACTCCCTAAGAGCCTTTTTAATTTCTTTTTCTACCTCCGGGTGGTTCAGTAGGGAGTCGTTCAGCTTCCAAGTGTAGGCGGTTAATTTATGAAATGGGGTGGATAGGGTTAATGTGATGGGGGCGTGATCTGACGATGTAATGGGGCCTAAGTCCGAATTTGTGCAGGCTTCCAGGATATATTTGGTAGCAAAAAAATAGTCTATACGAGAGTATGACTGGTGGGGTGCGGAATAGAATGTGTAATCTTTTTGGCCCTGGTGTTGGATTCTCCAGATGTCCATTAAGGAATATTCCTTGGTGATTGTTTTAAATTGTTTCTCCATCCTCTGAGGTGGAGCTCTGTGTTGGCCTTGTTGGCCTGAGGTTCTGTCCTCCGCAGCGTTTATGGCCATATTAAAGTCTCCGCCCACAATCAACGAAGATAGGTAGGTAGGGTCAACCTTTTCTAACACTGCTTTCAGGAATTCCGTTTGATTATCATTTGGCGCGTAGATGTTGATCAGAGCGACCGGCGAGCCAGCCAGTGAGCCATATACCATTAGAAATCTACCCTCTGGGTCTGAAGTGGTTTTGGTGATATTGAATGGGGTTCCTTGTCGGAGCAGGATCGCTACTCCCCGCTTTTTACTGTTAAATGACGAGAAGAAACCCGTAGGGAATACATTGCTAATCAATTTGGGCAGCTCTTGGGATGTAAAGTGCGTCTCTTGGAGGAAGATGATATCTCCCTTGGACTTTTTCAGCTCTTGGAGCGCCAGTCGTCTTTTTCTATTATTATTCAGGCCCTTTACGTTTAGTGATACAAGTTTAATTGCGGACTGACTAGCCATTTGGGCGAGAGAGTTTAGTGTCCATCGGGGTCTCGCCCTTCCTACCGGGGAGATCCTGGTTCGTTGGTTCAGAGAACCTTTTAAACGCTTCTTGATGGTGCTGTTTGAGTATGGGTGTCAGGCCCGCTCGACGAGGGGTTGGGTGGGAGGAGGGCAGGGAAGGTCGAGAGGGGGGGGGGGAATAGGCTGCTGGGACAGGGTCAGCAGCAAGAGGCAAAGTGGGACAAGGTCAGCTAAGGACCTCCAATAAGTACGGCCGGGATTGGTGTAAGCTCTACCTTAGTTTAAGAGGGGGGGGAGGGGGGGAAATGGGAGGGGGGGAAAGGGGTCAAAGGGACGCAGGTCCCGAAACGCGTCAGAGTTACTATGTACTCCTTTTGACCACTTAATAAACCTTTTTATATCCGATACTAGTTTGCAGCCCCCATTGTTTGCACGGTTGTGCTCCGCCACTGTACCCTATGGGACTACTCTCTGCAATTATGTCTGGCATGACGCACCCACTAATCAAGGACTGAGCTGTGCTTCAAGGGAGTTCCTCACATTGATCGTTTGATTGGTATGTACTTTTGTTTTGCTGGGGGTCTATACAGGACCTTTATGGTATATATAGAGATCTGTGTTAGCCGTCCAGCGTAACTAGTACACTCCTATGTTTATATCATCCTAATGAGTCTCCTTAGCTCTTATACATGCTCTAATGCCTTGGTTACATATTTTAGTACTCTGAATATGCATGTATGTTCCTAGGACAGCAGAGCCCTGAATATTGGGATAATATCCCTCACCCACTACGGTCAAGCTTATAGGTTTTGGACATGGGGAAGGCGTGGGGAGGGGAGGGAAAACTCCTAGCATAGCCATAACATGGAGATCTTTCTGACAATCCTTAAAACCAGTGTAATAAACGTGAGAACAACTCTTAACAAGCTCAGTACATGAAAAGCATTATAACCTCTCTTTTTGTCAGTCGGTCAAGCTTATAGGGTTTGGACCTGGGAAAAGGGGGGGAGATGGGGGGGTGGGGAGATAAGAGGGAGGGGGGAGGGGGAGACCTGGGTTGACAGGTAACACAAGAGCACATTGCATTAATGTTTTTAGGTATCATGCTGAACATAAACGGAATACTTCCTACGCTTGCTGGTCTGGGAAGAGGGGGGGAGGGATGGGGCTCTTACATTTAGTGAAGTTAATATCCGAGGATCCTTATGACATTTCTATTTGATCTATGTGGCCCGCCGTGTGCCTTCCTCAGAGGGTTTGACAACGTATTTTATTACTGCAGGCAGCATCATTAGTATGGGGCCGTGTGGCCATATCTTCTGCGGCGGAAGGGCAGGCTTATGGGCTTTGGAGCATGAGGGGGGGGAGGGGGAAGGGGGGAGAGAAAAGGGAGTACATTATATTATAACACATACAACTTTTCTCAACTTCAACATTCATCAACTGAGGAACAGGTTTTTTTTTTTTTTACATAACTCAACTGTGGCATAGGGACGGCTTAGCACTAGATCCATGTGGCCTGCTAATCTAGACTGCCAGTTACTGTAATAGTGTCACTGCCGCTGCTTCCATTATCGAAGTCATTTGGGCTTCCTGTCTTGTGCAGGGCTCATTAGGCAGCTTCCCAGTTAACTAGTATTTCCTAGCTTGGGGGGTGGGGAGGGTAGCAACAGTCGTGCGAACCGAGCCTGGGGTCCATAGTCCTGTACCCGGGCCTTAGACAGATTAAATTTTGCTACTTACAGTTAGTAGATCGCAGTGCTGTTGTCGGAGCATCGCGCTCCCCTCCTATTCCCCCCGCCAACCCCTAAAGCCCAGCCGGACCTCAGCACTCTTCAACTGCCATTCGGTCAGCGTCAAAAGTTATAGTAGCTTCAGCTGTGGGTTGCCTCCGATCGTCAGGGGTCGGATTCAGAAGCTATGCGTCTGGCTGGGTCTGGTGTGGTTCTTGAGCCGTCATGTGCTCCCGTCTTCGCTGTGGACTACGGTGCTTCTCCTCTGTTCTTAGACTGCCTTGGCGCCGCCGTTCTCCTCGCGGGACGGGTGCTGCGTGGTTCCGCGTCCTCCCGGTGCGGTGGGTCTTGTAGTTGCTCCGTTGTCCAGGAAAGCGGCGGGGTCAGACCCAGGGCTTTCAAGAATGGGGCCATGTCCTCAGGGCGGCGGATGGTTAGGAATTTGCCGTCATAGCTTACCGTAAGCTTGAACGGAAAGCCCCAGCGGTACTTCACCTTCTCCCGGAGGAATGAGGTCAAGGGCTTCATTTCTCTCCTTCGGTCGACTGTTATCCGTGACAGGTCGTTGAAAATTTGGAGAGTTTCATTTTGGAAAGGTAGTGACTCTTTCCCTCTGCAGGCGGTGATGATCTTCTCCTTTACTGTATAGCTGTGTAATCTTATGATTACATCGTGTCGCCAGTTGGGATCTTCTGATCTGGGAGCTACCGCCCGGTGGGCCCTATCCATCTCTAGGTCCATGTCCTCTAGCGGGCCGCAGAGCGATGTGAACAGTTCCGCAAGATAGGGACAAAGCTGGCCAGGTAAGACCGTCTCCGGTACATTTCTTATGCGCAGATTCTGGCGCCTGTCCCTATTTTCTTGGTCTTCCTGCCCGTCTTTGAGACGGGAGATCTCCTCTCCTAGCCGGATGATTTCTTCCTCGGCTGCTGTTTGTCTTGCCAGGGACTCCTCCAGTCCACCTTCCAGAGTCGTTGTCCTCTCTGTTAGGCCAGACATCTCCTGTTTAATCTCCGCTACTGCTGCTTTGATTTCTGCCTGCAGGGATGTTTGGAGCTTGACATGCATGGTGGAGAATAGGCTCTCCAGGTAGGATCGGGTGATCGGTTCCTCTATCTCCATTTCAAGAGTTGCATGGGCTTTCGTACCCATATTTAGAGCTGCTTGCGGCTCTTGTGAGCCTCGTGGTCCGCCACCCTCTTGGTTTGCTGGACTCTTCTGTGTCGGGGAGAAGAACCGTGACACCGCCGGTGCTGCGGGCTTCTTTGTGTGTTTGGACATGCTCCGATCTCTCCAAGTAATGGGGGTATGTTTTTGAGCCTTGAATTTCTGGTTTGGGAGCGTTATTTATTAAGTTTTAGCCGGTGGGTCTGCGGAGCTCCCCTCCTACGTCCCCATTCCTGATGACATCATCGGAAACCCATCCCTTTAGCACATTTTTAATGGATCATCAACATTCAGTATTGTCATAGACAACTTAGGATCTGGCTGTGGGTTTTTTTTTTAGGGAAGCTGTGTCTTTAACTGAAACAGGAGGTGGCCATCTTGGATCCAGATGGAACGCAGGCTGAAACACATGACATGAAGATAGCTCCTACTCAGAAAGCTCTTATTCAGACCACAGCTCTGATCAGACCCTCTCTTCACAGTGGGGGCGCAGGCAGGCTCAGGAGGGATCAGGTAGGGCGCAGAAGGCGGGCAGCCAATATCTTCAACTGGTTTAGCCAACAAAATAGTCAGTGGGTCCATAGAAATGGACACATCCGTTATTTCTTTTTTTAATAGATTGGATAACGATCCAATATTTCTATTGCCGGACACGTTCACCAAATGTGGACCATATCGCTTCTCTGCCCACAACCCCTCCAGCACAGATCAGACACCACAGGGTAGATTTGCTTCAGCCGCCATGGCGTGAGGTACCAATGAATACAATTTTATATATATTTTCTTTAGTTGCTGTGCATATGGAAGTTTTTGCAGCAAACTCCCATATATCCTCCCAATCATCCCTGTCAATTTCTATTTTCAAATCCGCTGCCCATTTGAGCATGCAGTCATGATCATGTGAATTGACCAAGGCCTCCAAACTGGCTTTTATTCTAGTTATCAAACCTTTTTGATAACTACCTCTCCTACATAGGCAGCAGAGATGTAGAGGAGAATATGGAATTACCCAGTATACCGAGGCTGCTAACAGGTAGTGCACACACTTTATGGCAACTTGATTGAAGAGAGACCCAGCAATGATTAATGAAACAATAAGCCTCCGGTATTGAAAACAGGGAGTTGGGTAATAGTAAGCCGGATAGAGGTACAGGGGGACACCTCCCTAAGGGGCGCCCCCAAGTAAATCACAGCCCGGCACTAACCGCCTCAATAATCTCCCTGAAATACCGCGTGGAGGTTAGGAGTACTCACGAAAAAGCCGTCCCTGTTGGTGCAGGGAATTCTGCAGCGGCTTCCTCCTCTGGTGTAGCTGGCGTCAGCGTGCTCCTCCGGAAATGATGACACAGGAAGAAGGGGGTAGGATGGTCCGTGGTTCACAGCAACTTCAGCAGCCAACGCATGGATGTCTAAAAAAACTTTATTGATCGCTAGCAGCAAACATCAGGCAACAACTCTAACATGTTTCGTCCAGGCTATGGACTTTTTCAAAAGTCCATAGCCTGGACGAAACATGTTAGAGTGGTTGCCTGATGTTTGCTGCTAGCGATCAATAAAGTTTTTTTAGACATCCATGCGTTGGCTGCTGAAGTTGCTGTGAACCACGGACCATCCTACCCCCTTCTTCCTGAGATGTAGAGGAGCACAGCAGCGTTTCTTGGCAGCATACCAGCTAGTGGATCGCCAAAATGAGGGTAACTCCAAGCAGGGATGAGTATTAAAAGAGTACTTTAATGGTCAGTGCAAAACAGAACAATGGTAGGAGCGCACCTACGCGTTTCGTCCGTAAAGGACTTTCTCAAGGTGGATTATACTCTATGTCCCTGAACCTGGATCCATTATGGTATATGGAATTATCAGTATACTAATGAGCCATCTTTGGTGATGTACCATAAACACCACTTACCTCTCCTACATAGTGCTTCAAAACTTGTGAAGGGAGTAAATTCTAATTTTGGGGACATTTTTGGAAAAAAATTCTGATCTGTAGATATTTAAACATACTAAGGTCTGGTGCCTCATACCTAGTTAGGAACTCTTGGAAACTAGAAAGTTTTCCTTTATGCACTAGGTCGGTAACTACTCTAATATGTTTAGCTTTTATTTGGTCGAATTGTTTATAATCACAGCCTGGGGGGAAATTGGGATTGTTAAAAAGCGGAGTGAGTTGCGAAACGGGAGACACAAGATTAAATTTGCCCTTAGACTTGCTCCAACTCTCCCAGGTAAATCTCGTCGGATCTAGCTCAAACATTTTGGCGTACACCTCCTTAGCCAGTGCCCATAGGGACACTGGCAGAGAAGACGTTCTAGCATATTGGGATTCTATGGCTAACCAACAATATTGTGTTGGATCAGCGTTCCACATCACCACCTGCCTTAGTTGGGCAGCTTGGTAGTATTTCGAGATATCTGGGACACCCAAACCTCCTCTTGTCTTTAAAGCCATCATCACCGATCTAGCTGTTCTAGGCCTTTTACCTTGCCAAATAAAATTAAATATTCTATTTGGGAAATTTTTCAGTTCGGATCCCGGTATCCGGACTGGGAGAGTCTGGAAATGATATAATAACCTAGGGAGTATATTCATCTTGACTGATACTATTCTCCCAATCCATGACACCTGATATCCTTCCCACTTTGCCAAATCCCTTTTAATCTTATCAAACAATGGTGGATAGTTGCCTTGATATAGGGAGTGGTAGTTCCTAGACACATTTACTCCCAGATATTTAATATGTGAGGAACTCCATCTGTAGCTGAAATTCAGTTTTGGTAATTTTATCTCTGGATCCGAAAGATTCAGATTAAAAGACTGTGACTTGTCGCTGTTCATTTTATATCCAGAGATTTTTCCAAAGTCTGATAGCGCCTTTTGGAGGTTGAGTAAAGAAGTCTGAGGGCTTGCTAAAGTCAGAATAATATCGTCTGCGAATAATGAGATTTTATCATTTGTTTTCCCAATCACTATATACAATGTATATTACTATTTGCTCTTATTTTAGCAGCCAATGGCTCAATCGTTAGAGCGAAGAGAGGAGGAGATAATGGGTACCCTTGTCTCGTACCATTTAAAAAAAAAAATTTCCCCAAACCTTTTTATTAGGCATAATCATCTTTACAGACATTGGTTTTACATTATCAGTGTTGGCCTAATACAGTTGTATTTTCCTTGTTCATGTGGGGGGAGAGAGAAAGAAAGGAAAGATCCCCTAAGGCCACGTCATGGTCTCTGGGGTGTGGAAAAAGAAAGAGAGGAGGGGGGGGGGGGGAGAGAGGGAGTCATAACACCCTCATCGGCCGGGTCCCGGCATCCATCCTTCACGGCTCTACTGTGGTTCAGATCCGTCTGGGGTTGTATCCTGATTTGGTTCGGATTAATGGGTTAACCAGCGTTCCCAGATTTTATAGAAACCTTCAGTTGAGCAGTTCAAGAAGGCCGTGAGTTTTTCCAAACTCATAACATCGTTAACTCTTTTTTTCACTAGCTGTTTGGTGGGGGGCGCTATCTTCTTCCAAGAGTATGCGACTGAACACCTTGCTGCTGTTAGAATAAAGGAGATTAATTTCCATACTGGGCGATCGATGTCCTCTATCGGCCTGCCCAGTAGGAAGGTCAGTGGATCTATAGGAATTGTGAGGCCTGTGACCTCTTTTATCAAATCTTGTACCGTAAGCCAGTATTTCTGAATTTCTGGACATGACCACCAGATATGGGCCATGTCCCCTCTATGTCCACAGCCTCTCCAGCATAGATCTGAGGCCAGAGGGTAGATTTGTTTTAACCTCACTGGGGTAAGATACCAATGATACATTATTTTATAGATGTTTTCCTTCACCGTGGTACAGATGGAAGTTCCTGAGGCTGCGTCTCATATTTCCTCCCAATCCTCTCTGTCAATAACTATGTCCAATTCCGCTTCCCATTTAAGCATATAGTCGTGAGCGGTAGAGTTCACCGGATTCTCCATGCCGGCATATATTTGTGTTATTAGACCTTTTTGATGTACTCCATCGCGACAGAGTTTCTCAAATTTTGTGAGAGGGAGGAAATTTCAATGATGGGGACATTTTTTGTAGAAAGTGTCGAATTTGGAGAAACTTAAATGTATCCAGGTGGGGTAATTTTAATTAGGTTCGCAATTCTTGGAGACTCAGGAACTGTCCATCGCTCAGCAGGTCCGCGATCGCTCTGATCCCCATTGTTTTAAATAGGTCGAATTGTCGGGTTTCACACCCTGGTGGGAATTTAGGGTTGTCAAATATTGGAATGAGCTGAGAGCAAGGGGACGAGAGTAAGAATTTAGTTTTAGTTTTTGCCCATATGTCCCAAGTATGTTTCATTGCCCCCAGCCCGAATTTGGGCGCCATGTCATTTCCCCTGTCACCGCTCCAGAGAAAAGCTGGTAGAGAAGGCGTTCTGGAGTAATGAGATTCAATTGCTAGCCAACATAGCTTGTCTGGGTCCGAGTTCCACATTACCGCCTGTTTTAATTGGGCAGCTTGGTAATATCTATTAATGTCTGGGACCCCCAGTCCTCCTTTTGTCCTAGACGCCATAAGAACCGACCTAGCTACCCGGGGTCTCCTTCCGTTCCAAATAAATTGGAGGATTTTATTTTGGATAGTTTTTAATTCAGAACCAGGGACATGGATCGGGAGCGTCTGGAAATAATATAATAATCGGGGGAGTATATTCATTTTAACTGAGATCATTCTCCCGATCCATGAGATCTGGTATTTTTCCCATTTATCCAGATCTTTTTTAATTTTCCTAAATAGGTTGGGATAATTATTTTGGTATAGGGAGCAATAGTGCCTCGATACATGTACTCCCAGGTATTTGATGTATATAGGGCTCCACTTATAATTAAAGTTTGATTTCAATGTCCGCATCTCTGGTTCTGATAGATTTAAGTTGAGGGCTTCTGACTTATCACTGTTAATTTTGTATCCTGATATTTTGCCAAATTCCTTTAATTCTTTGTGTAAGTTGGGAAGGGAGATCTGGGGCTGCGTTAATGTTAATATGATATCGTCTGCGAACAATGAGACTTTATAGTTTATTCCGCCAATTGGTACCCCCTGTATATTTATATTGTCTCGTATTTTAGACGCTAGTGGTTCGATTGTTAGGGCGAAGAGGAGAGGGGACAAAAGGCATCCCTGTCTCGTTCCATTTTTCATTTCAAATTTTTTTGCTGTACCCCCCGGGAGTTTCACCACTGCAGACGGGCAGCAGTACAGCGCTCGGACTCCCGCTAGATACGCATCTTTTAAGCCGAATTTCTGCATTGTTTTGTCAAGAAATAGCCAATCAATTCTATCGAACGTCTTCTCTGCGTCCAGGCTTAACAGAACCGCTTTGGTAGCTGTGAGGTGGGCATGATCAACTATATTTATAATTTTGCGGGTGTTGTCTGAGGCTTGTCTGCCAGATACAAACCCCACCTGGTCGTTGTGAATTAATCTCGGTAGGATGGGATTCAGTCTATTTGCCAGGATTTTGCTGTATAGCTTAAGATCGTTATTTAGTAGGGAGATTAGTCGGTAGCTCCCACATAGCAGTGGGTCCCTACCCTCTTTGTGGATGATGGCGAGATTGGCCTGGGTCATTGATGGGGGGATTGGGCTGCCCTCCATGAATGAATTGAATAAGCTGAGTAAGTGTTTAGTTAGGATCGGGGAGAATCTTTTGTAATAAACATTGGAGAAGCCGTCGGGGCCAGGGGCTTTTGAGATATTTTTTTTTGTTTCAATTTTTTTATTGTTTTATCAGGGTACACAACAGATAGTAAACTTTGTTGTACATAGATTGGATAAACATTGATATTTGCATATATTAATAAAAACATCCGTATTCCGTTTTCTTTATTCAGATACTGCTGCGGCCAAGTTTATTCGAGCATTTGCCCGTTCTTGGCCACAGCAGTAGCCTGGCGCGCGCCCGAGAGTGACGGGCGCGCGCCGAAGCAGCGGAAGAGCGCCCTCCGATCGGGGTGCTCTCCCTACCGCTGCCGGGTCCGCCGGGTCCCCCGGAACCCCCTGCCGCTGTCCCGCGATCGCGGGACACCAGGGCTCCCTCGGGGAGCCCCTGGACGCGCGTGCAGGGGGCGCACGCTCCCGAAGACGCGTGACCGTGCGTCTATGACGCACGGCACGCCGAGGGGCGGCCACTAGCAAGCCGGGAAATCTCCCGGCTTGCGGTACCGGCCACACTTTAATAAAGTGTGTCGGTAGTGTAGGTGTTTATCTAAATGTTTGTATGTCTGAATGCTCGTACGTTTCTGCTGTTATGGTTCTAACTAGGAAGCTGCCGCTTCCGTGTGTCCTGTTTTTAGTAGTATAGTAGAGAAAAGAAAAGGTGGAGAGCAGAGAAAGAGAGAGGAGAGAAAAAAGAAGGGAGATAAGGGGGGGGGGAGAGGTGCTGCGGGATGGCGTCCAGTTTTGTATATATCCTGCCTTTTCCTTTAGGAATTTATTATGTACCTGACCAAATTTCCCATGTCTTATGGAACTTATCCATCTTTTGGGTCAGTTTTGCCGTAAGAAGTTCCATTGTCTTTATTTCTCGCATTCTGCGGAGTACGGTCTGTTTAGCAGGGGCATTCACCTTCTTCCACGCTGCAGCAACGGAACAATGTGCCGCCGTGAGCACATGGCTCACCATCTTACTCTCTGCTGTGTCTAATTCGTCAATTGGCTTGGCCAGCACCATGGTCAGCGGGTCCACCTCAATCTCTACCCCCAGGTACTCTCGGATTAGTGTTTGAATCATGACCCAGAACACCTGAGTCTTGGGGCAGTTCCACCAGATATGAGCCATGTCTCCTCTTTGCCCGCAACCCATCCAACACAAATCTGGGGTCCCGGGGAAGATCTGTCTCAACCTATTCGGGGTTAGGTACCAGTAAAATATAATTTTATAGATGTTCTCTTTAATGGTAGTACAAATCGATGTTTTGGATGCTGCCTCCCAGATATCCTCCCAGTCTTCTCTATCAATCTCTATATTTAAATCCTCCGCCCATTTGGACATATACCTGTGTTGGGAACAGCCTGTTGATCGCGCCAGGCCCAGATATATTTCCCAGACCAATCCTTTAGCATAGTACCCTTTCCTGCACAGTCGTTCAAAATTTGTTAGCTGCTGGAAAGCCTTATCTTTGGATACTGTTTGCAGGTAGTGCCTGATTTGTAAAAAGCCAAATATTGGGAGGTTTGTTGTTTGATATTTTTTTTCCAGTTCTTGGGTCAGCAAGAGCCTACCTTGCCCAGAGAAATCCTCTGCTATCATCATCTTCAGCTGTTTAAATTTACTGAGTCTCTGTGGGAACCCGCCGGGGGGAAATTCTGGGTTATCGAATATGGGTGTTAATAGGGAGGGGTGAGCCGTCAAGCCATATTTGTCTTTATTTTTGGTCCATACTCTCCATGTACATTTCATTGCTCCCAGTTTTAATGTTTCCGAGAGGATCTCTCTACCCCGCACAGTCCACAGGGTGGCCGGGAGTGAGAGGGGTCTCGCGTAGGAAAACTCTATCCCTGTCCAACAGCTTGTAGTTGGGTCATTGTTCCACATTATCACTTGTTTCAGTTGGGCCGCCAAATAATATTTAATGATATCTGGGACTGCCAAGCCTCCACATTCTTTTGGTGCTAACATTACGGTTCTAGCTACTCTTGGTCTTTTGTTTTGCCAAATGAATTGAAAAATTCTGTTTTGTATATTCTTTAACTCCGACATTGGGATATCAATTGGGAGAGTCTGGAAGTAATACAGAAGCCTTGGCAGGATATTCATTTTGACCGTAGCTATTCTGCCTAACCAAGATATCTGGTATTCATTCCAGCTCTGTAAGTCTTTTTTTAGCCTCTCAAATAGGGGCGGATAGTTATATTGATATAGTGATTTGTACTCCCGTGTTATTTGGATTCCCAAGTATTTGATTTTCGTGGAACTCCACTTATAATTAAAATTTAATTGTAGCAGTTTGGCCTCGGGATTAGGTAGAGATACATTTAATGCTTCCGACTTATCCATATTGATTTTATACCCCGAGATTTTGCTAAATGTATCTAATTGTGAATGTAAATTCGGGAGTGAAGTCAAGGGGTTGGCTAGAGTTAGGATAATGTCGTCAGCAAAAAGGGATATCTTGTAATCCGTATCTCCAATTGTAATGCCACTTATATTGTTGTCCTCTCTGATTGTTGTTGCCAAGGGTTCTATAGAGAGGGCAAACAGAAGTGGAGACAAGGGACATCCCTGTCTAGTACCATTCCTAATGTTTATAGGGTTCGAGTTTCCTCCTGGGAGTTTCACTACAGCCGTGGGAGTTTTATAGAGGGCTCTAACCCCCTCAAGATATGGGCCCTTAAATCCGAATTTAATTAATGTTTGGTCTAAAAATTCCCATCTGATCCTGTCAAACGCCTTTTCCGCGTCTTAACGTAACAGGATGGCTTTCGTGGATGAGAGATGTACATGGTCGATTATGTTTATAATTTTTCTCGTATTATCTGAGGCTTGTCTGCCTGAAATAAATACGACTTGGTCCTTGTGGATCAGGCCTGCGAGAATGGGAGTTAGTCTGTTAGCTAGGATTTTGCTATAAAGTTTTATTTCCGAATTAAGGAGGGCTATGGGGCGATAATTACCACACTGTAGTGGGTCTCTCCCTTCCTTTGGTATGAGTGCCAAATTCGCTCTAGACATAGAAGCGGGGATAGCCGTTCCCTCCAGAAACTCATTAAACATATCCAGGAGATGTGGTGCCAAGATCAATTTAAATTTTTTATAGTATTGATTGGAAAACCCATCCGGGCCTGGCGTTTTACTAGGTTTTGGTTGTGAGATGGCTTCTAGTAAATCATCCTGCGCGATTTCTTTATTTAGCTCTAGTAAGTCAGCTTCTGAAAGGCTTGGAAGGTTACATGACGCTAGGTACTTAGTAATAGCTTCTGCATTTGAGGAGCTGTTTTGGGGGAAGTTCAAATTATATAGTTTGGAGTAGAAGTCTGAGAATGTGGCCGCTATCTGTTTTTCGCAATATGTTTTGATGCCCGTCTTTGTTTGTATGACGGATATTTGGGATTTGGTTCTCAGACCTCTTAATTTAGATGCTAATAACCGGTCGGCCTTATTTCCATTGTCATAATATTTCTGCTTCGTCCACCTCAGCGCCCTCTCCACTTCATCTATTTGTATCTGCCTGAAATCAGATCTAGCCTTGTCCAGTACTTTGCGTAGTTGTTTTGAGGGATTAGCTTTATGTTTATGTTCTAGGAGTTTAACTTTCTCCGCTAATTCGTCGTACAATTTCTGTTTTTGCTTTTTCTTATATGATGCTATGGAAATTATATTCCCTCGAATCGTGGCCGTATGGGCCTCCCATAGCATCGCTGATGACTTTACAGAGCCCTTGTTCAGCGCAAAATATTCTCTGAGCTTTTGCTTAATCTCTATCTCTACATCTATTTGGTTTAACAGAATCGTTTAGTTTCCAATTATATTGATTATATTTATAGAAGGGGAGGGAGAGCGTCAGCGAGACCGGAGCGTGGTCCGACCATGTTATAGAACTTATGTCCGACTGGGAGGTTGCCTTAAAGATATCTTTAGTACCCAGAAAATAATCAATCCTTGAATAGGTCTGGTGCGGGGGAGAAAAATACGAATAGTCCCTCTGGCCCTGATGCTGCGCCCGCCAAATATCTATCAGCGAAAACTCTTTCAGTATGTTCTGAAACCTTTTGGCATTTGTGGTCGTAATGCGTGGGTGGGGAGTACCCAGTGGGCTTGTCCTATCTTGATCAGGTGCTACAACCATATTAAAATCTCCTGCTATCAATAGCGTAGTTCTAGGTTGGGGGGCTAGCTTGTCACATAGATCTCTCAAAAAGTCAGCTTGACCCTCATTTGGGGCGTATATATTAACAAGGGTAATCTCCACATCTGATAGTGTGCCTTGCAGAATGAGGAATCTACCTTCTGGGTCTACAGTCTGTTTTTGAAGTGTGAATTTGACATTTTGTCTAAATAAGATGGCTACCCCTTTTTTTTTAGTGGAGCAGGATGCATAATATGCCTGGGGGTAGTATCTCTGAAAGGTGTTAGGAGGCGATATCGTATTAAAGTGCGTTTCTTGTAAGAATAGCACATCTCCTTTTGTTTTTTTTAATTCTTGTAAGGCGAGCTTTCTTTTGATTGCTGAGTTAAGTCCCCTAACATTTAGGGACACTAGTTTAAGTGTTGTATTTGGAGCCATTTTCGGAGCCATCCAGCAAACTGTATCCGGAAAGCCCTGGAGCTGTCGGGTCCCCTCTTTCCCATAAGCTTTAGGCTATGCGTTCAAATCCTTTCACCAGGTCAAAGGGGTCTCCACTTCTTTGCTGCGCTGGGATGTGTAGATCCTTGTAGCTCCAGGGGCATGCGCCCTCTTTGTGGACAGGTAGGTATGTGTTCCCCGCCGGGGGCAGACCAGCGTTCCTCATCTCGTATGTGTCTAAGAAGCTCGTAAGGGGGGGAGGGGGGCAATAGGTCGTCCAAACATATAAATTTTGCCGGGAGTAGTCTTTTCCTCTCCAGGTGACATTTCTCAGTCCTCACCTGCCTGGTTACGTTGGGTGGCTATTCTCTGAGAGGAGCGTGGTCCCCTCTCTGTTGGCCTGTGATCTGGGTCTCCGTCCGTATCTTCAGGGGCAATTCCACCTCCATTCTTGTGGGGGACACCGAGCCCCTTTAGGAATCTTGGTATCTCTTCCGGGTAGGAAAGGGTGTGGAATTTGCCTCCAGCCTGGGCCACAATTTTAAAAGGGAATCCCCAGCGATATTTAATCTTGTTGTCCCTTAATTTTAGTGTGAGGGGTCTGAGCTCTCTCCTGCGGTCTACTGTACGTTTTGAGAGATCACTGTATATCTCAATATGTACATTCCGGAACTGGATGTGTCCTTTCTCCCTGCTCGCCGTCAGTATTTTCTCCTTTGTGGAGTAATAATGGAACCTGACCAGTATATCTCTGGTCCTCTTGGGGTCCATGGACCTAGGTCCGAGGGCCCTATGGGCTCTGTCCATCTCTAGCTTTTAAGGAGTTAGGTCAGGTACCAGATGAATAAAGAGGTCTGATAGGTATGTGTGCAGCTGTTCAGTCTCCACTGTTTCTGGGACATACCTCAGTCTCAAGTTCTGCCGCCGATCGCGGTTTTCCTGGTCCTCGGCACTTTCCTTGAGCCCTCTGATCTCCCAGTGCAGGCGGTTGATCTCGTCCTCCGCGGAGGACTGAGCCTGCTCCAGTGTTTCCACTGTGTTTGCCAGCCCATCTGTTTTGGCCGTTAGGAGATTCAAGTCTGCCCTTAGGGTGTTAATGGCTTTACCCAATTCATCCCGAAACTCCTTCCTCATTCTGGAGATTCAAGTCCGCCCTTAGGGTGTTAATGGCTTTACCCAAATCATCCCGAAACTCCTTCCTCATTCTGGTGAAGAGGTTTTCTAAATATGTTTTGTTCACATCTATGTTTTCAATTTCCTGCTCGTGCGCCCCGCTCGGGCCCACCCGCGTGTCGGCTAAGCCGCCATCTTGGGAGGTCTCGCAACTCCCCGCGGTCCGCTGGCTTTGTGGGAAGTAGCTCGTCACTGACTGCTGAGCTGCCTTCTTATTTTTGCCGCTCATGCTGGCTACCTTCCCCTCCGCTTGTATGTATTTATTGGGGGGGTTTAGATGTAGAGATGCCGCAGGAACTGTGGGGTCTTTTTAGTGCAGTAGGATAGGATTGTTTGTTTAGTCTAGTACAGCTTGTCTGGGTAGATATGGGGTTATTGGACCCAGGGGTTCTGGCCTTAGGGCTGTGTTTCTGACCTGCAGGTCGTTCTCTCTGAGGCACCTTTGTGTGGTGGTGGTGCTTCCACGTGGTGGTGCTCCCCCAAGATGGCCGCCTCCTCCCTCACCACGCTACTGAGGCCTATGGCTCCCTTCACTAGTGGGTCCCCTCCCGGTGTTCTTCACTCCCAGCAGGGCCCTAGGTCAGATTTGTACCTTTTATTTACGTGTGCCGTCCTGGGGGGGGGAGCTGGACCCGTAACGGGGGGTCTCCGCTCGCGCCTTTCCTCACGGCCTCAGATGGCCACAGCGGGTGCTTCTCTTACCCCACACGGGGTCGGGGGTTCCGTCCCCGATCACCGCTGATTCCCCTCTATTCTTGGCTCCTCGGGGCGCGCGGAGTCCCGTCGCCTCTCGTCTCCGGAGTCTCGCCGTCAGATTTTAATTTTGCAGGCTGCAGAGGGGAAAGTCCCGCACCGGGGGCAGGGGGTTTCCGACACAGCTCTCCGGGACGCCAGAGCCAGCCACTTCGGAGCCTAGCTAGTCACCGGAGCAAAGTCTTTGGGGGTTCACTTAGGGATTCCTCCGCTTCTCCTGATTATTTTATTATTTAATATGCTTCGTTAGTGCTATTCATTCAGAGGGGGTCGGGAGCGTCTCTTTCAAGCTGCCATTCCCCTTGACGTCACCGGAAGTCTCCGGCTTTTGAGATTTTTAATGTTTTTATTGCGTCCGCCAGCTCTTTTTGGGTAATTTTTGCGTTAAGCATTTGATTATCCTCCTCTGTCAGTGTTGGTAGGAGGCAATCGGACAGGTAATTACTAATAGGTTCAGTGGCTGGTGTCCCCGTGTTCCCACCCTGAGCCTTGAGGTTATAAAGTTTAATATAAAATGCGGTTAATCCCTCCGCTATTTTCTGTTCGTTATAGATTATTTCTCACGATTAATTTTTTATCGCTGTGATCTGGGAACGCTTCTGTATACCTCTTAGTTTGCTCGCCAAAAGTCTGTCAGCCTTATTGCCCTTGTCATAGTATTTCTGACAAGTCCATGTAAGAGCTTTTTCTACTTCTTCCATTTGGGCTTGTTTTAGCTCATTCCTGGCTGCGGTCAAGGTTTTATAAATCGTTTTCGAGGGGTTGGGTTTGTGCTGTTGTTCCAGCTTAATTATTTTAGTTGTAACAACTAGTGACATACCGCTCACCTCAATATTGAATACCAACTCTATGATAGGGATGACAGACATACATATATAAGGAGACAAAGGATGCTCCTAAAAAGATCCCACTTTAATGCACAGCAAAGCCGAAAATAGTCCACAGGTATAGTAACCCACTAGAGTAATGGTAAGGCTATAAGGGTACAATTAAGTAACCGCTCCCAACACTGTGGGAGGACAATTACCACTAAAATGCCCTAGGGCAAAAATAATAAATGATTTATTGATATTCAGAAGTCGACGCAGTAACACACACTCAAAATAACCATAAAAACAATTAAAACATAAATCACGGGTGAGGCAGGGTAAGGGGATATTATTATAAGATGAATTCCCAAATATTAGTGTATGTCCCCTTACCAGTACCAGGTGGTAGTGTGAGACACAATGGTAAATACAAATGATAGGCAATAGAGAATGCTAGAGCCTCTGGTCTCAGGGTATGGTGGAGGTTGCACTAATCATTGCATGCTGTGATTGATCTGCTCAGTATCAATAGTTGGATATCACACTGACAGTAGGTAGTGATGCATGCAGAGTAGTGAATGCAAATAAATGTGCCACTGTCATATATCACAAAACCTATATAGGTACTAGGTCACATGATCAATGATTCAGTAAATCATTAGTGCACATTATACCACATTATATAAATGAACCGCGGCATGTTCATCAAAAACCGGACCTGATATATGCATAAACTACCTCTGCTAGGCAGTTAACAACTCGAACAACCCCACACAAACTACCAGGAACAGTCTCACCCGTGACTCCTCCTACACGACGTCAACATGGTGACGTCATGCCGACGATCGTTTCGCGCATAAGGGGCTGGCGCTTTCTCAAGGTTCAGCCTCACCCGTGATTTATGTTTTAATTGTTTTTATGGTTATTTTGAGTGTGTGTTACTGCGTCGACTTCTGAATATCAATAAATCATTTATTATTTTTGCCCTAAGGCATTTTAGTGGTAATTGTCCTCCCACAGTGTTGGGAGCGGTTACTTAATTGTACCCTTATAGCCTTACCATTACTCTAGTGGGTTACTATACCTGTGGACTATTTTCGGCTTTGCTGTGCATTAAAGTGGGATCTTTTTAGGAGCATCCTTTGTCTCCTTATATATGTATAATTATTTTAGTTGTCAGATCTGTTATTAATTTCACCTTGGCCTTTCTGTGGGATGCAATTGAAATAAAAGTTCCCCTAATTGTTGCCCTATGGGCTTCCCACAGAACCGCCGGAGAGTCTACTATGCCCCAGTTGAGAGCGAAGTACTCCCTAAGAGCCTTTTTAATTTCTTTTTCTACCTCCGGGTGGTTCAGTAGGGAGTCGTTCAGCTTCCAAGTGTAGGCGTTTAATCTATGAAATGGGGTGGATAGGGTTAATGTGATGGGGGCGTGATCTGACCATGTAATGGGGCCTAAGTCCGAATTTGTGCAGGCTTCCAGGATATATTTGGTAGCAAAAAAATAGTCTATACGAGAGTATGACTGGTGGGGTGCGGAATAGAATGTGTAATCTTTTTGGCCCTGGTGTTGGATTCTCCAGATGTCCATTAAGGAATATTCCTTGGTGATTGTTTTAAATTGTTTCTCCATCCTCTGAGGTGGAGCTCTGTGTTGGCCTTGTTGGCCTGAGGTTCTGTCCTCCGCAGCGTTTATGGCCATATTAAAGTCTCCGCCCACAATCAACGAAGATAGGTAGGTAGGGTCAACCTTTTCTAACACTGCTTTCAGGAATTCCGTTTGATTATCATTTGGCGCGTAGATGTTGATCAGAGCGACCGGCGAGCCAGCCAGTGAGCCATATACCATTAGAAATCTACCCTCTGGGTCTGAAGTGGTTTTGGTGATATTGAATGGGGTTCCTTGTCGGAGCAGGATCGCTACTCCCCGCTTTTTACTGTTAAATGACGAGAAGAAACCCGTAGGGAATACATTGCTAATCAATTTGGGCAGCTCTTGGGATGTAAAGTGCGTCTCTTGGAGGAAGATGATATCTCCCTTGGACTTTTTCAGCTCTTGGAGCGCCAGTCGTCTTTTTCTATTATTATTCAGGCCCTTTACGTTTAGTGATACAAGTTTAATTGCGGACTGACTAGCCATTTGGGCGAGAGAGTTTAGTGTCCATCGGGGTCTCGCCCTTCCTACCGGGGAGATCCTGGTTCGTTGGTTCAGAGAACCTTTTAAACGCTTCTTGATGGTGCTGTTTGAGTATGGGTGTCAGGCCCGCTCGACGAGGGGTTGGGTGGGAGGAGGGCAGGGAAGGTCGAGAGGGGGGGGGGGGAATAGGCTGCTGGGACAGGGTCAGCAGCAAGAGGCAAAGTGGGACAAGGTCAGCTAAGGACCTCCAATAAGTACGGCCGGGATTGGTGTAAGCTCTACCTTAGTTTAAGAGGGGGGGGGGAGGGGGGGAAATGGGAGGGGGGGAAAGGGGTCAAAGGGACGCAGGTCCCGAAACGCGTCAGAGTTACTATGTACTCCTTTTGACCACTTAATAAACCTTTTTATATCCGATACTAGTTTGCAGCCCCCATTGTTTGCACGGTTGTGCTCCGCCACTGTACCCTATGGGACTACTCTCTGCAATTACGTCTGGCATGACGCACCCACTAATCAAGGACTGAGCTGTGCTTCAAGGGAGTTCCTCACATTGATCGTTTGATTGGTATGTACTTTTGTTTTGCTGGGGGTCTATACAGGACCTTTATGGTATATATAGAGATCTGTGTTAGCCGTCCAGCGTAACTAGTACACTCCTATGTTTATATCATCCTAATGAGTCTCCTTAGCTCTTATACATGCTCTAATGCCTTGGTTACATATTTTAGTACTCTGAATATGCATGTATGTTCCTAGGACAGCAGAGCCCTGAATATTGGGATAATATCCCTCACCCACTACGGTCAAGCTTATAGGTTTTGGACATGGGGAAGGCGTGGGGAGGGGAGGGAAAACTCCTAGCATAGCCATAACATGGAGATCTTTCTGACAATCCTTAAAACCAGTGTAATAAACGTGAGAACAACTCTTAACAAGCTCAGTACATGAAAAGCATTATAACCTCTCTTTTTGTCAGTCGGTCAAGCTTATAGGGTTTGGACCTGGGAAAAGGGGGGGAGATGGGGGGGTGGGGAGATAAGAGGGAGAGGGGAGGGGGAGACCTGGGTTGACAGGTAACACAAGAGCACATTGCATTAATGTTTTTAGGTATCATGCTGAACATAAACGGAATACTTCCTACGCTTGCTGGTCTGGGAAGAGGGGGGGAGGGATGGGGCTCTTACATTTAGTGAAGTTAATATCCGAGGATCCTTATGACATTTCTATTTGATCTATGTGGCCCGCCGTGTGCCTTCCTCAGAGGGTTTGACAACGTATTTTATTACTGCAGGCAGCATCATTAGTATGGGGCCGTGTGGCCATATCTTCTGCGGCGGAAGGGCAGGCTTATGGGCTTTGGAGCGTGAGGGGGGGGAGGGGGAAGGGGGGAGAGAAAAGGGAGTACATTATATTATAACACATACAACTTTTCTCAACTTCAACATTCATCAACTGAGGAACAGGTTTTTTTTTTTTTACATAACTCAACTGTGGCATAGGGACGGCTTAGCACTAGATCCATGTGGCCTGCTAATCTAGACTGCCAGTTACTGTAATAGTGTCACTGCCGCTGCTTCCATTATCGAAGTCATTTGGGCTTCCTGTCTTGTGCAGGGCTCATTAGGCAGCTTCCCAGTTAACTAGTATTTCCTAGCTTGGGGGGTGGGGAGGGTAGCAACAGTCGTGCGAACCGAGCCTGGGGTCCATAGTCCTGTACCCGGGCCTTAGACAGATTAAATTTTGCTACTTACAGTTAGTAGATCGCAGTGCTGTTGTCGGAGCATCGCGCTCCCCTCCTATTCCCCCCGCCAACCCCTAAAGCCCAGCCGGACCTCAGCACTCTTCAACTGCCATTCGGTCAGCGTCAAAAGTTATGGTAGCAGCAGCTGTGGGTTGCCTCCGATCGTCAGGGGTCGGATTCAGAAGCTATGCGTCTGGCTGGGTCTGGTGTGGTTCTTGAGCCGTCATGTGCTCCCGTCTTCGCTGTGGACTACGGTGCTTCTCCTCTGTTCTTAGACTGCCTTGGCGCCGCCGTTCTCCTCGCGGGACGGGTGCTGAGTGGTTCCGCGTCCTCCCGGTGCGGTGGGTCTTGTAGTTGCTCCGTTGTCCAGGAAAGCGGCGGGGGCAGACCCAGGGCTTTCACGAATGGGGCCATGTCCTCAGGGCGGCGGATGGTTAGGAATTTGCCGTCATAGCTTACCATAAGCTTGAACGGAAAGCCCCAGCGGTACTTCACCTCCTTGTCCCGGAGGAATGAGGTCAAGGGCTTCATTTCTCTCCTTCGGTCGACTGTTATCCGTGACAGGTCGTTGAAAATTTGGAGAGTTTCATTTTGGAAAGGTAGTGACCCTTTCCCTCTGCAGGCGGTGATGATCTTCTCCTTTACTGTATAGCTGTGTAATCTTATGATTACATCGCGTCGCCGGTTGGGATCTTCTGATCTGGGAGCTACCCCCGGTGGGCCCTATCCATCTCTAGGTCCATGTCCTCTAGCGGGCCGCAGAGCGATGTGAACAGTTCCGCAAGATAGGGACGAAGCTGGCCAGGTAAGACCGTCTCCGGTACATTTCTTATGCGCAGATTCTGGCGCCTGTCCCTATTTTCTTGGTCTTCCTGCCCGTCTTTGAGACGGGAGATCTACTCTCCTAGCCGGATGATTTATTCTTCGGCTGCTGTTTGTCTTGCCAGGGACTCCTCCAGTCCACCTTCCAGAGTCGTTGTCCTCTCTGTTAGGCCAGACATCTCCTGTTTAATCTCCGCTACTGCTGCTTTGATTTCTGCCTGCAGGGATGTTTGGAGCTTGACATGCATGGTGTAGAATAGGCTCTCCAGGTAGGATCGGGTGATCGGTTCCTCTATCTCCATTTCAAGAGTTGCATGGGCTTTCGTACCCATATTTAGAGCTGCTTGCGGCTCTTGTGAGCCTCATGGTCCGCCACCCTCTTGGTTTGCTGGACTCTTCTGTGTCGGGGAGAAGAACCGTGACACCGCCGGTGCTGCGGGCTTCTTTGTGTGTTTGGACATGCTCCGATCTCTCCAAGTAATGGGGATATGTTTTTGAGCCTTGAATTTCTGGTTTGGGAGCGTTATTTATTAAGTTTTAGCCGGTGGGTCTGCGGAGCTCCCCTCCTACACCCCCATTCCTGATGACATCATCGGAAACCCATCCCTTTAGCACATTTTTAATGGATCATCAACATTCAGTATTGTCATAGACAACTTAGGATCTGGCTGTGGTTTTTTTTTTTAGGGAAGCTGTGTCTTTAACTGAAACGGGAGGCGGCCATCTTGGATCCAGATGGAACGCAGGCTGAAACACATGACATGAAGATAGCTCCTACTCAGAAAGCTCTTATTCAGACCACAGCTCTGATCAGACCCTCTCTTCACAGTGGGGGCGCAGGCAGGCTCAGGAGGGATCAGGTAGGATCAGGTAGGGCGCAGAAGGCGAGCAGCCAATATCTTCAACTGGTTTAGCCAACAAAATAGTCAGTGGGTCCATAGAAATGGACACATCCGTTCTTTCTTTTTTTAATAGATTGGATAACGATCCAATATTTCTATTGCCGGACACGTTCACCAAATGTGGACCATATCGCTTCTCTGCCCACAACCCCTCCAGCACAGATCAGACACCACAGGGTAGATTTGCTTCAGCCGCCATGGCGTGAGGTACCAATGAATAAAATGTTATATATATTTTCTTTAGTTGCTGTGCATATGGAAGTTTTTGCAGCAAACTCCCATATATCCTCCCAATCATCCCTGTCAATTTCTATTTTCAAATCCGCTGCCCATTTGAGCATGCAGTCATGATCATGTGAATTGACCAAGGCCTCCAAACTGGCTTTTATTCTAGTTATCAAACCTTTTTGATAACTACCTCTCCTACATAGGCAGCAGAGATGTAGAGGAGCACAGCAGCGTTTCTTGGCAGCATACCAGCTAGTGGATCGCCAAAATGAGGGTAACTCCAATCAGGGATGAGTATTAAAAGAGTACTTTAATGGTCAGTGCAAAAAAGAGCAATGGTAGGAGCGCACCTACGTGTTTCGTCCGTAAAGGACTCTCTCAAGGTGGATTATACTCTATGTCCCTGAACCTGGATCCATTATGGTATATGGAATTATCAGTATACTAATGAGCCATCTATGGTGATGCACCATAAACACCACTTACCTCTCCTACATAGTGCTTCAAAACTTGTGAAGGGAGTAAATTCTAATTTTGGGGACATTTTTGGAAAAAAATTCTGATCTGTAGATATTTAAACATACTAAGGTCTGGTGCCTCATACCTAGTTAGGAACTCTTGGAAACTAGAAAGTTTTCCTTTTTGCACTAGGTCGGCAACTACTCTAATATGTTTAGCTTTAATTTGGTCGAATTGTTTATAATCACAGCCTGGGGGGAAATTGGGATTATTAAAAAGCGGAGTGAGTTGCGAAACGGGAGACACAAGATTAAATTTGCCCTTAGACTTGCTCCAAATCTCCCAGGTAAATCTCGTCGGATCTAGCTCAAACATTTTGGCGTACACCTCCTTATCCAGTGCCCATAGGGACACTGGCAGAGAAGACGTTCTAGCATATTGGGATTCTATGGCTAACCAACAATATTGTGTTGGATCAGCGTTCCACATCACCACCTGCCTTAGTTGGGCAGCTTGGTAGTATTTCGAGATATCTGGGACACCCAAACCTCCTCTTGTCTTTAAAGCCATCATCACCGATCTAGCTGTTCTAGGCCTTTTACCTTGCCAAATAAAATTAAATATTCTATTTGGGAAATTTTTCAGTTCGGATCCCGGTATCCGGACTGGGAGAGTCTGGAAATGATATAATAACCTAGGGAGTATATTCATCTTGGCTGATACTATTCTACCAATCCATGACACCTGATATCCTTCCCACTTTGCCAGATCCCTTTTAATCTTATCAAACAATGGTGGATAGTTGCCTTGATATAGGGAGTGGTAGTTCCTAGACACATTTACTCCCAGATATTTAATATGTGAGGAACTCCATCTGTAGCTGAAATTCAGTTTTGGTAATTTTATCTCTGGATCTGAAAGATTCAGATTAAAAGACTGTGACTTGTCGCTGTTCATTTTATATCCAGAGATTTTTCCAAAGTCTGATAGCGCCTTTTGGAGGTTGGGTAAAGAAGTCTGTGGGCTTGCTAAAGTCAGAATAATATCGTCTGCGAATAATGAGATTTTATCATTTGTTTTCCCAATCACTATATACAATGTATATTACTATTTGCTCTTATTTTAGCAGCCAATGGCTCAATCGTTAGAGCGAAGAGAGGAGGAGATAATGGGTACCCTTGTCTCGTACCATTTAAAAAAAAATTCCCCAAACATTTTTATTAGGCATAATCATCTTTACACACATTGGTTTTACATTATCAGTGTTGGCCTAATACAGTTGTATTTTCCTTGTTCATGTGGTTTTACATTATCAGTGTTGGCCTAATACAGTTGTATTTTCCTTGTTCATGTGGGGGGAGAGAGAAAGAAAGGAAAGATCCCCTAAGGCCACGTCATGGTCTCTGGGGTGTGGAAAAAGAAAGAGAGGAGGGGGGGGGGGGGAAGAGGGAGTCATTCCACCCTCGTCCGGCCGGGTCCCGGCATCCATCCTTCATGGCTCTACTGTGGTTCAGATCCGTCTGGGGTTGTATCCTGATTTGGTTCGGATTAATGGGTTAACCAGGGTTCCCAGATTTTATAGAAACCTTCAGTTGAGCAGTTCAAGAAGGCCGTGAGTTTTTCCAAACTCATAACATCGTTAACTCTTTTTTTCACTAGCTGTTTGGTGGGGGGCGCTATCTTCTTCCAAGAGTATGCGACTGAACACCTTGCTGCTGTTAGAATAAAGGAGATTAATTTCCATACTGGGCGATCGATGTCCTCTATCGGCCTGCCCAGTAGGAAGGTCAGTGGATCTATAGGAATTGTGAGGCCTGTGACCTCTTTTATCAAATCTTGTACCGTAAGCCAGTATTTCTGAATTTCTGGACATGACCACCAGATATGGGCCATGTCCCCTCTATGTCCACAGCCTCTCCAGCATAGATCTGAGGCTAGAGGCTAGATTTGTTTTAACCTCACTGGGGTAAGATACCAATGATACATTATTTTATAGATGTTTTCCTTCACCGTGGTACAGATGGAAGTTCCTGAGGCTGCGTCTCATATTTCCTCCCAGTCCTCTCTGTCAATAACTATGTCCAATTCCGCTTCCCATTTAAGCATATAGTCGTGAGCGGTAGAGTTCACCGGATTCTCCATGCCGGCATATATTTGTGTTATTAGACCTTTTTGATGTACTCCTTCGCGACAGAGTTTCTCAAATTTTGTGAGAGGGGGGAATCTCAATGATGGGGACATTTTTTGTAGAAAGTGTCGAATTTGGAGAAACTTAAATGTATCCAGGTGGGGTAATTTTAATTTGGTTCGCAATTCTTGGAGACTCAGGAACTGTCCATCGCTCAGCAGGTCCGCGATTGCTCTGATCCCCATTGTTTTAAATAGGTCGAATTGTCGGGTTTCACACCCTGGTGGGAATTTAGGGTTGTCAAATATTGGAATGAGCTGAGAGCAAGGGGACGAGAGTAAGAATTTAGTTTTAGTTTTTGCCCATATGTCCCAAGTATATTTCATTGCCCCCAGCCCGAATTTGGGCGCCATGTCATTTCCCCTGTCACCGCTCCAGAGAAAAGCTGGTAGAGAAGGCGTTCTGGAGTAATGAGATTCAATTGCTAGCCAACATAGCTTGTCTGGGTCCGAGTTCCACATTACCGCCTGTTTTAATTGGGCAGCTTGGTAATATCTATTAATGTCTGGGACCCCCAGTCCTCCTTTTGTCCTAGACGCCATAAGAACCGACCTAGCTACCCGGGGTCTCCTTCCGTTCCAAATAAATTGGAGGATTTTATTTTGGATAGTTTTTAATTCAGAACCAGGGACATGGATCGGGAGCGTCTGGAAATAATATAATAATCGGGGGAGTATATTCATTTTAACTGAGATCATTCTCCCGATCTATGAGATCTGGTATTTTTCCCATTTATCCAGATCTTTTTTAATTTTCCTAAATAGGTTGGGATAATTATTTTGGTATAGGGAGCAATAGTGCCTCGATACATGTACTCCCAGGTATTTGATGTATATAGGGCTCCACTTATAATTAAAGTTTGATTTCAATGTCCGCATCTCTGGTTCTGATAGATTTAAGTTGAGGGCTTCTGACTTATCACTGTTAATTTTGTATCCTGATATTTTGACAAATTCCTTTAATTCTTTGTGTAAGTTGGGAAGGGAGATCTGGGGCTGCGTTAATGTTAATATGATATCGTCTGCGAACAATGAGACTTTATAGTTTATTCCGCCAATTGGTACCCCCTGTATATTTATATTGTCTCGTATTTTAGACGCTAGTGGTTCGATTGTTAGGGCGAAGAGGAGAGGGGACAAAAGGCATCCCTGTCTCGTTCCATTTTTCATTTCAAATTTTTTTGCTGTACCCCCCCGGGAGTTTCACCACTGCAGACGGGCAGCAGTACAGCGCTCGGACTCCCGCTAGATACGCATCTTTTAAGCTGAATTTCTGCATTGTTTTGTCAAGAAATAGCCAATCAATTCTATCGAACGTCTTCTCTGCGTCCAGGCTTAACAGAACCGCTTTGGTAGCTGTGAGGTGGGCATGATCAACTATATTTATAATTTTGCGGGTGTTGTCTGAGGCTTGTCTGCCAGATACAAACCCCACCTGGTCGTTGTGAATTAATCTCGGTAGGATGGGATTCAGTCTATTTGCCAGGATTTTGCTGTATAGCTTAAGATCGTTATTTAGTAGGGAGATTAGTCGGTAGCTCCCACATAGCAGTGGGTCCCTACCCTCTTTGTGGATGATGGCGAGATTGGCCTGGGTCATTGATGGGGGGATTGGGCTGCCCTCCATGAATGAATTGAATAAGCTGAGTAGGTGTTTAGTTAGGATCGGGGAGAATCTTTTGTAATAAACATTGGAGAAGCCGTCGGGGCCAGGGGCTTTTGAGATATTTTTTTTTGTTTCAATTTTTTTATTGTTTTATCAGGGTACACAACAGATAGTAAACTTTGTTGAACATAGATTGGATAAACATTGATATTTGCATATATTAATAAAAACATCCGTATTCCGTTTTCTTTATTCAGATAGGTGTTTATCTAAATGTTTGTATGTCTGAATGCTCGTACGTTTCTGCTGTTATGGTTCTAACTAGGAAGCTGCCGCTTCCGTGTGTCCTGTTTTTAGTAGTATAGTAGAGAAAAGAAAAGGTGGAGAGCAGAGAAAGAGAGAGGAGAGAAAAAAGAAGAGAGATAAGGGGGGGGAGAGGTGCTGCGGGATGGCGTCCAGTTTTGTATATATCCTGCCTTTTCCTTTAGGAATTTATTATGTACCTGACCAAATTTCCCATGTCTTATGGAACTTATCCATCTTTTGGGTCAGTTTTGCCGTAAGAAGTTCCATTGTCTTTATTTCTCGCATTCTGCGGAGTACGGTCTGTTTAGCAGGGGCATTCACCTTCTTCCACGCTGCAGCAATGGAACAACGTGCCGCCGTGAGCACATGGCTCACCATCTTACTCTCTGCTGTGTCTAATTCGTCAATTGGCTTGGCCAGCACCATGGTCAGCGGGTCCACCTCAATCTCTACCCCCAGGTACTCTCGGATTAGTGTTTGAATCATGACCCAGAACACCTGAGTCTTGGGGCAGTTCCACCAGATATGAGCCATGTCTCCTCTTTGCCCGCAACCCCTCCAACACAAATCTGGGGTCCCGGGGAAGATCTGGCTCAACCTATTCGGGGTTAGGTGCCAGTAAAATATAATTTTATAGATGTTCTCTTTAATGGAAGTACAAATCGATGTTTTGGATGCTGCCTCCCAGATATCCTCCCAGTCTTCTCTATCAATCTCTATATTTAAATCCTCCGCCCATTTGGACATATACCTGTGTTGGGAACAGCCTGTTGATCGCGCCAGGCCCAGATATATTTCCGAGATCAATCCTTTAGCATAGTACCCTTTCCTGCACAGTCGTTCAAAATTTGTTAGCTGCTGGAAAGCCGTATCTTTGGATACTGTTTGCAGGTAGTGCCTGATTTGTAAAAAGCCAAATATTGGGAGGTTTGTCGTTTGATATTTTTTTTCCAGTTCTTGGGTCAGCAAGAGCCTACCTTGCCCAGAGAAATCCTCTGCTATCATCATCTTCAGCTGTTTAAATTTACTGAGTCTCTGTGGGAACCCGCCGGGGGGAAATTCTTGGTTATCGAATATGGGTGTTAATAGGGAATGGGTGAGCCGTCAAGCCATATTTGTCTTTATTTTTGGTCCATACTCTCCATGTACATTTCATTGCTCCCAGTTTTAATGTTTCCGAGAGGATCTCTCTACCCCGCACAGTCCACAGGGTGGCCGGGAGTGAGAGGGGTCTCGCGTAGGAAAACTCTATCCCTGTCCAACAGCTTGTAGTTGGGTCATTGTTCCACATTATCACTTGTTTCAGTTGGGCCGCCAAATAATATTTAATGATATCTGGGACTGCCAAGCCTCCACATTCTTTTGGTGCTAACATTACGGTTCTAGCTACTCTTGGTCTTTTGTTTTGCCAAATGAATTGAAAAATTCTGTTTTGTATATTCTTTAATTCCGACATTGGGATATCAATTGGGAGAGTCTGGAAGTAATACAGAAGTCTTGGCAGGATATTCATTTTGACCGTAGCTATTCTGCCTAACCAAGATATCTGGTATTCATTCCAGCTCTGTAAGTCTTTTTTTAGCCTCTCAAATAGGGGCGGATAGTTATATTGATATGGTGATTTGTACTCCCGTGTTATTTGGATTCCCAAGTATTTGATTTTCGTGGAACTCCACTTATAATTAAAATTTAATTGTAGCAGTTTGGCCTCGGGATTAGGTAGAGATACATTTAATGCTTCCGACTTATCCATATTGATTTTATACCCCGAGATTTTGCTAAATGTATCTAATTGTGAATGTAAATTCGGGAGTGAAGTCAAGGGGTTGGCTAGAGTTAAAATAATGTCGTCAGCAAAAAGGGATATCTTGTAATCCGTATCTCCAATTGTAATGCCACTTATATTGTTGTCCTCTCTGATTGTTGTTGCCAAGGGTTCTATAGAGAGGGCAAACAGAAGTGGAGACAAGGGACATCCCTGTCTAGTACCATTCCTAATGTTTATAGGGTTCGAGTTTCCTCTTGGGAGTTTCACTACAGCCGTGGGAGTTTTATAGAGGGCTCTAACCCCCTCAAGATATGGGCCCTTAAATCCAAATTTAATTAATGTTTGGTCTAAAAATTCCCATCTGATCCTGTCAAACGCCTTTTCCGCGTCTAAACGTAACAGGATGGCTTTCGTGGATGAGAGATGTACATGGTCGATTATGTTTATAATTTTTCTCGTATTATCTGAGGCTTGTCTGCCTGAAATAAATACGACTTGGTCCTTGTGGATCAGGCCTGGGAGAATGGGAGTTAGTCTGTTAGCTAGGATTTTGCTATAAAGTTTTAGGTCCGAATTAAGGAGGGCTATGGGGCGATAATTACCACACTGTAGTGGGTCTCTCCCTTCCTTTGGTATGAGTGCCAAATTCGCTCTAGACATAGAAGCGGGGATAGCCGTTCCCTCCAGAAACTCATTAAACATATCCAGGAGATGTGGTGCCAAGATCAATTTAAATTTTTTATAGTATTGATTGGAAAACCCATCCGGGCCTGGGGTTTTACTAGGTTTTAGTTGTGAGATGGTTTCTAGTAAATCATCCTGCGCGATTTCTTTATTTAGCTCTAGTAAGTCAGCTTCTGAAAGGCTTGGAAGGTTACATGACGCTAGGTACTTAGTAATAGCTTCTGCATTTGAGGAGCTGTTTTGGGGGAAGTTCAAATTATAAAGTCTGGAGTAGAAGTCTGAGAATGTGGCCGCTATCTGTTTTTCGCAATATGTTTTGATGCCCGTCTTTGTTTGTATGACGGATATTTGGGATTTGGTTCTCAGACCTCTTAATTTAGATGCTAATAACCGGTCGGCCTTATTTCCTTTGTCATAATATTTCTGCTTCGTCCACCTCAGCGCCCTCTCCACTTCATCTATTTGTATCTGCCTGAAATCAGATCTAGCCTTGTCCAGTACTTTGCGTAGTTGTTTTGAGGGATTAGCTTTATGTTTATGTTCTAGGAGTTTAACTTTCTCCGCTAATTCGTCGTACAATTTCTGTTTTTGCTTTTTCTTATATGATGCTATGGAAATTATATTCCCTCGAATCGTGGCCGTATGGGCCTCCCATAGCATCGCTGATGACTTTACAGAGCCCTTGTTCAGCGCAAAATATTCTCTGAGCTTTTGCTTAATCTCTATCTCTACATCTATTTGGTTTAACAGAATCGTTTAGTTTCCAATTATATTGATTATATTTATAGAAGGGGAGGGAGAGCGTCAGCGAGACCGGAGCGTGGTCCGACCATGTTATAGAACTTATGTCCGACTGGGAGGTTGCCTTAAAGATATCTTTAGTACCCAGAAAATAATCAATCCTTGAATAGGTCTGGTGCGGGGGAGAAAAATACGAATAGTCCCTCTGGCCCTGATGCTGCGCCCGCCAAATATCTATCAGCGAAAACTCTTTCAGTATGTTCTGAAACCTTTTGGCATTTGTGGTCGTAATGCGTGGGTGGGGAGTACCCAGTGGGCTTGTCCTATCTTGATCAGGTGCTACAACCATATTAAAATCTCCTGCTATCAATAGCGTAGTTCTAGGTTGGGGGGCTAGCTTGTCACATAGATCTCTCAAAAAGTCAGCTTGACCCTCATTTGGGGCGTATATATTAACAAGGGTAATCTCCACATCTGATAGTGTGCCTTGCAGAATGAGGAATCTACCTTCTGGGTCTACGGTCTGTTTTTGAAGTGTGAATTTGACATTTTGTCTAAATAAGATGGCTACCCCTTTTTTTTTAGTGGAGCAGGATGCATAATATGCCTGGGGGTAGTATCTCTGAAAGGTGTTAGGAGGCGATATCGTATTAAAGTGCGTTTCTTGTAAGAATAGCACATCTCCTTTTGTTTTTTTTAATTCTTGTAAGGCGAGCTTTCTTTTGATTGCTGAGTTAAGTCCCCTAACATTTAGGGACACTAGTTTAAGTGTTGTATTTGGAGCCATTTTCGGAGCCATCCAGCAAACTGTATCCGGAAAGCCCTGGAGCTGTCGGGTCCCCTCTTTCCCATAAGCTTTAGGCTCTGCGTTCAAATCCTTTCACCAGGTCAAAGGGGTCTCCACTTCTTTGCTGCGCTGGGATGTGTAGATCCTTGTAGCTCCAGGGGCATGCGCCCTCTTTGTGGACAGGTAGGTATGTGTTCCCCGCCGGGGGCAGACCAGCGTTCCTCATCTCGTATGTGTCTAAGAAGCTCGTAAGGGGGGGAGGGGGGCAATAGGTCGTCCAAACATATAAATTTTGCCGGGAGTAGTCTTTTCCTCTCCAGGTGACATTTCTCAGTCCTCACCTGCCTGGTTACGTTGGGTGGCTATTCTCTGAGAGGAGCGTGGTCCCCTCTCTGTTGGCCTGTGATCTGGGTCTCCATCCGTATCTTCAGGGGCAGTTCCACCTCCATTCTTGTGGGGGACACCGAGCCCCTTTAGGAATCTTGGTATCTCTTCCGGGTAGGAAAGGGTGTGGAATTTGCCTCCAGCCTGGGCCACAATTTTAAAAGGGAATCCCCAGCGATATTTAATCTTGTTGTCCCTTAATTTTAGTGTGAGGGGTCTGAGCTCTCTCCTGCGGTCTACTGTACGTTTTGAGAGATCACTGTATATCTCAATATGTACATTCCGGAACTGGATGTGTCCTTTCTCCCTGCTCGCCGTCAGTATTTTCTCCTTTGTGGAGTAATAATGGAACCTGACCAGTATATCTCTGGTCCTCTTGGGGTCCGTGGACCTAGGTCCGAGGGCCCTATGGGCTCTGTCCATCTCTAGCTTTAAGGAGTTAGGTCAGGTACCAGATGAATAAAGAGGTCTGATAGGTATGTGTGCAGCTGTTCAGTCTCCACTGTTTCTGGGACATACCTCAGTCTCAAGTTCTGCCGCCGATCGCGGGTTTCCTGGTCCTCGGCACTTTCCTTGAGCCCTCTGATCTCCCAGTGCAGGCGGTTGATCTCGTCCTCCGCGGAGGACTGAGCCTGCTCCAGTGTTTCCACTGTGTTTGCCAGCCCATCTGTTTTGGCCGTTAGGAGATTCAAGTCCGCCCTTAGGGTGTTAATGGCTTTACCCAAATCATCCCGAAACTCCTTCCTCATTCTGGTGTAGAGGTTTTCTAAATATGTTTTGTTCACATCTATGTTTTCAATTTCCTGCTCGTGCGCCCCGCTCGGGCCCTCCCGCGTGTCGGCTGAGCCGCCATCTTGGGAGGTCTCGCAACTCCCCGCGGTCCGCTGGCTTTGTGGGAAGTAGCTCGTCACTGACTGCTGAGCTGCCTTCTTATTTTTGCCGCTAATGCTGGCTACCTTCCCCTCCGCTTGTATGTATTTTTTGGGGGGGTTTAGATGTAGAGATGCCGCAGGAACTGTGGGGTCTTTTTAGTGCAGTAGGATAGGATTGTTTGTTTAGTCTAGTACAGCTTGTCTGGGTAGATATGGGGTTATTGGACCCAGGGTTTCTGGCCTTAGGGCTGTGTTTCTGACCTGCAGGTCGTTCTCTCTGAGGCACCTTTGTGTGGTGGTGGTGCTTCCACGTGGTGGTGCTCCCCCAAGATGGCCGCCTCCTCCCTCACCACGCTAGAGAGGCCGAGGCCTATGGCTCCCTTCACTAGTGGGTCCCCTCCCGGTGTTCTTCACTCCCAGCAGGGCCCTAGGTCAGGTTTGTACCTTTTATTTACGTGTGCCGTCCTGGGGGGGGGGAGCTGGACCCGTAACGGGGGGTCTCCGCTCGCGCCTTTCCTCACGGCCTCAGGCGGCCACAGCGGGCGCTTCTCTTACCCCACAGGGGGTCGGGAGTTCCGTCCCCGATCACCGCTGATTCCCCTCTATTCTTGGCTCCTCGGGGCGCACGGAGTCCCGTCGCCTCTCGTCTCCGGAGTCTCTCCGTCAGATTTGAATTTTGTGGGCTGCAGAGGGGAAAGTCCCGCACCGGGGGCAGGAGGTCTCCGACACAGCTCTCCGGGACGCCGGAGCAAGCCACTTCGGAGCCCAGCTAGTCACCGGAGCTAAGTCTTTGGGGGTTCACTTAGGGATTCCTCCGCTTCTCCTGATTATTTTATTATTTAATATGCTTCTTTCGTGCTATTCATTCAGAGGGGGTCGGGAGCGTCTCTTTCAAGCTGCCATTCCCCTTGACGTCACCGGAAGTCTCCGGCTTTTGAGATTTTTAATGTTTTTATTGCGTCCGCCAGCTCTTTTTGGGTAATTTTTGCGTCAAGCATTTGATTCTCCTCTGTCAGTGTTGGTAGGAGGCAATCGGACAGGTAATTACTAATAGGTTCAGTGGCTGGTGTCCCCGTGTTCCCACCCTGAGCCTTGAGGTTAAAAAGTTTAATATAAAATGCGGTAAATTCCTCCGCTATTTTCTGTTCGTTATAGATTATTTCTCACGATTAATTTTTTATCGCTGTGATCTGGGAACGCTTCTGTTTACCTCTTAGTTTGCTCGCCAAAAGTCTGTCAGCCTTATTGCCCTTGTCATAGTATTTCTGACTAGTCCATGTAAGAGCTTTTTCTACTTCTTCAATTTGGGCTTGTTTTAGCTCATTCCTGGATGCGGTCAAGGTTTTATAAATCTTTTTCGATGGGTTGGGTTTGTGCTGTTGTTCCAGCTTAATTATTTTAGTTGTAACAACTAGTGACATACCGCTCACCTCAATATTGAATACCAACTCTATGATATCAGCTGGTGCAAAGGGGATAGGGATGACAGACATACATATATAAGGAGACAAAGGATGCTCCTAAAAAGATCCCACTTTAATGCACAGCAAAGCCGAAAATAGTCCACAGGTATAGTAACCCACTAGAGTAATGGTAAGGCTATAAGGGTACAATTAAGTAACCGCTCCCAACACTGTGGGAGGACAATTACCACTAAAATGCCCTAGGGCAAAAATAATAAATGATTTATTAATATTCTGAAGTCAACGAAGTAACACACACTCAAAATAACCATAAAAACTATTAAAACATAAATCACTTGTGAGGCAGGGTAAGGGGATATTATTATAAGGTGAATTCCCAAATATTAGTGTATGTCCCCTTACCAGTACCAGGTGGTAGTGTGAGACACAATGGTAAATACAAATGATAGGCAATAGAGAATGCTAGAGCCTCTGGTCTCAGTGTATGGTGGAGGTTGCACTAATCATTGCATGCTGTGATTGATCTGCTCAGTATCAATAGTTGGATACCTGAACCTTGAGAAAGCGCCACCCCCTTATGCGCGAAACGATCGTCGGCATGACGTCACCACGTTGACGTTGTGTAGGAGGAGTCACGGGTGAGACTGTTCCTGGTAGTTTGTGTGGGGTTGTTTGAGTTGTTAACTGCCTAGCAGAGGTAGTTTATGCATAAATCAGGTCCGGTTTTTGAAGCACATGCTGCGGTTCATTTATATAATGTGGTCTAATGTGCACTAATGATTTACTGAATCATTGATCGTGTGACCTAGTACCTATATAGGTTTTGTGGTATATGACAGTGGCACATTTATTTGCATTCACTACTCTGCATGCATCACTACCTACTTTCAGTGTGATATCCAACTATTGATACTGAGCAGATCAATCACAGCATGCAATGATTAGTGCAACCTCCACCATACCCTGAGACCAGAGGCTCTAGCATTCTCTATTGCCTATCATTTGTATTTACCATTGTGTCTCACACTACCACCTGGTACTGGTAAGGGGACATACACTAATATTTGGGAATTCACCTTATAATAATATCCCCTTACCCTGCCTCACCCGGGATTTATGTTTTAATTGTTTTTATGGTTATTTTGAGTGTGTTACTACGTCGACTTCTGAATATCAATAAATCATTTATTATTTTTGCCCTAGGGCATTTTAGTGGTAATTGTCCTCCCACAGTGTTGGGAGCGGTTACTTAATTGTACCCTTGTAGCCTTACCATTACTCTAGTGGGTTACTATACCTGTGGACTATTTTCGGCTTTGCTGTGCATTAAAGTGGGATCTTTTTAGGAGCATCCTTTGTCTCCTTATATATGTATAATTATTTTAGTTGTCAGATCTGTTATTAATTTCACCTTGGCCTTTCTGTGGGATGCAATTGAAATAAAAGTTCCCCTAATTGCTGCCCTATGGGCTTCCCACAGAACCGCCGGAGAGTCTACTATGCCCCAGTTGAGAGCGAAGTACTCCCTAAGAGCCTTTTTAATTTCTTTTTCTACCTCCGGGTGGTTCAGTAGGGAGTCGTTCAGCTTCCAAGTGTAGGCGTTTAATCTATGAAATGGGGTGGATAGGGTTAATGTGATGGGGGCGTGATCTGACCATGTAATGGGGCCTAAGTCCGAATTTGTGCAGGCTTCCAAGATATATTTGGTAGCAAAAAAATAGTCTATACGAGAGTATGACTGGTGGGGTGCGGAATAGAATGTGTAATCTTTTTGGCCCTGGTGTTGGATTCTCCAGATGTCCATTAAGGAATATTCCTTGGTGATTGTTTTAAATTGTTTCTCCATCCTCTGAGGTGGAGCTCTGTGTTGGTCTTGTTGGCCTGAGGTTCTGTCCTCCGCAGAGTTTATGGCCATATTAAAGTCTCCGCCCACAATCAACGAAGATAGGTAGGTAGGGTCAACCTTTTCTAACACTGCTTTCAGGAATTCCGTTTGATTATCATTTGGTGCGTAGATGTTGATCAGAGCGACCGGCGAGCCTGCCAGTGAGCCATATACCATTAGAAATCTACCCTCTGGTTTTGGTGATATTGAATGGGGTTCCTTGTCGGAGCAGGATCGCTACTCCCCGCTTTTTACTGTTAAATGACGAGAAGAAACCCGTAGGGAATACATTGCTAATCAATTTGGGCAGCTCTTGGGATGTAAAGTTCGTCTCTTGGAGGAAGATGATATCTCCCTTGGACTTTTTCAGCTCTTGGAGCGCCAGTCGTCTTTTTCTATTATTATTCAGGCCCTTTACGTTTAGTGATACAAGTTTAATTGCGGACTGACTAGCCATTTGGGTGAGAGAGTTTAGTGTCCATCGGGGTCTCGCCCTTCCCACCGGGGAGATCCTGGTTCGTTGGTTCAGAGAACCTTTTTAACGCTTCTTGATGGTGCTGTTTGAGTATGGGTGTCAGGCCCGCCCGACGAGGGGTTGGGTGGGAGGAGGGCAGGGAAGGTCGAGAGGGGGGGGGGAATAGGCTGCTGGGACAGGGTCAGCAGCAAGAGGCAAAGTGGGACGAGGTCAGCTAAGGACCTCCAATAAGTATGGCCGGGATTGGTGTAAGCTCTACCTTAGTTTAAGAGGGGCAGGAGGGGGGGAAATGGGAGGGGGGGAAAGGGGTCAAAGGGACGCAGGTCCCGAAACGCGTCAGAGTTACTATGTACTCCTTTTGACCACTTAATAAACCTTTTTATATCCGATACTGGTTTGCAGCCCCCATTGTTTGCACGGTTGTGCTCCGCCACTGTACCCTATGGGACTACTCTCTGCAATTACGTCTGGCATGACGCACCCACTAATCAAGGACTGAGCTGTGCTTCAAGGGAGTTCCTCACATTGATCGTTTGATTGGTACAGCAGCGGCAGCTCTTATTCGAGCAAATGCCGCTGGCTGTATGAGGCTGGGAAGCGGGTAGCCGCGGCGCGTGGCGGCGCACTGTGACGTCACAGTCATAGGCGCGCCCGGCTTCCCTGTCTTCCCCGGCTTCCCCAGGCTTCCCCGACACCCCTGGACATCAAATTAAGGTAAGCGGGGGTGCGGGGAAGCAGAAGGGCAGAGCAGAAGCCGGGCTCGGGGTCCGGAAGGATAGTAAATTGCGCGCGAGGTGGAGGGGGGGTGCGTGTGGGAAACGCGGCGGCGCGCGGATATTACTGGCGGCAGCTGGGGTAGATCCCGGCATGCCGCCGGCATTTAGTGCGATAAAGTATGTCGCTACTGTATGTACTTTTGTTTTGCTGGGGGTCTATACAGGACCTTTATGGTATATATAGAGATCTGTGTTAGCCGTCCAGCGTAACTAGTACACTCCTATGTTTATATCATCCTAATGAGTCTCCTTAGCTCTTATACATGCTCTAATGCCTTGGTTACATATTTTATTACTCTGAATATGCATGTATGTTCCTAGGACAGCAGAGCCCTGAATATTGGGATAATATCCCTCACCCACTACGGTCAAGCTTATAGGTTTTGGACATGGGGAAGGCGTGGGGAGGGGAGGGAAAACTCCTAGCATAGCCATAACATGGAGATCTTTCTGACAATCCTTAAAACCAGTGTAATAAACGTGAGAACAACTCTTAACAAGCTCAGTACATGAAAAGCATTATAACCTCTCTTTTTGTCAGTCGGTCAAGCTTATAGGTTTTGGACCTGGGAAAAGGGGGGGAGATAGGGGGGTGGGGAGATAAGAGAGAGGGGGGACTGGGAGACCTGGGTTGACAGGTAACACAACAGCACATTGCATTAATGTTTTTAGGTATCATGCTGAACATAAACGGAATACTTCCTACGCTTGCTGGTCGGGAAAGAGGTGGGGGGAGGGATGGGGCTCTTACATTTAGTGAAGTTAATATCCGAGGATCCTTATGACATTTCTATTTGATCTATGTGGCCCGCCGTGTGCCTTCCTCAGAGGGTTTGACAACGTATTTTATTACTGCAGGCAGCATCATTAGTATGGGGCCGTGCGGCCATATCTTCTGCGGCGGTAGGGCAGGCTTATTGTCTTTGGAGCGTGAGGGGGGAGGGGGAAGGGGGGAGGGGGAAGGGGGGGAGAGAAAAGGGAGAACATTATATTATAACACATACAACTTTTCTCAACTTCAACATTCATCAACTGAGGAACAGGTTTTTTTTTTTTTACATAACTCAACTGTGGCATAGGGACGGCTTAGCACTAGATCCATGTGGCCAGCTAATCTAGACTGCCAGTTACTGTAATAGTGTCACTACCGCTGCTTTCATTATCGAAGTCATTTGGGCTTCCTGTCTTGTGCAGGGCTCATTAGGCAGCTTCCCAGTTAACTAGTATTTCCTAGTCCGGGGGGGGTGGGGAGGGTAGCAACAGTCGTGCGAACCGAGCCTGGGGTCCATAGTCCTGTACCCGGGCCTTAGACAGATTAAATTTTGCTACTTACAGTTAGTAGAGCGCAGTGCTGTTGTCGGAGCATCGCGCTCCCCTCCTATCCCACCCAAAAATCCCCCCGCCAACCCCTAAAGCCCAGCCGGACCTCAGCACTCTTCAACTGCCATCCGGTCAGCGGCAAAAGTTATAGTAGCTTCAGCTGGGGGCTGCCTCCGATCGTCAGGGGTCGGATTCTGAAGCTTTGCGTCTGGCTGGGTCTGGTGTGGTTCTTGAGCCGTCATGTGCTCCCGTCTTCGCTGTGGACTACGGTGCTTCTCATCTGTTCTTAGACTGCCTTGGCGCCGCCGTTCTCCTCGCGGGACGGGTGCTGCGTGGTTCCGCGTCCTCCCGGTGCGGTGGGTCTTGTAGTTGCTCCGTTGTCCAGGATAGCGGCGGGGGCAGACCCAGGGCTTTAACGAATAGGGCCATGTCCTCAGGGCGGCGGATGGTTAGGAATTTGCCGTCATAGCTTACCGTAAGCTTGAACGGAAAGCCCCAGCGGTACTTCACCTCCTCCCGGAGGAATGAGGTCAAGGGCTTCATTTCTCTCCTTCGGTCGACTGTTATCCGTGACAGGTCGTTGAAAATTTGGAGAGTTTCATTTTGGAAAGGTAGTGACTCTTTCCCTCTGCAGGCGGTGATGATCTTCTCCTTTACTGTATAGCTGTGTAATCTTATGATTACATCGCGTCGCCGGTTGGGATCTTCTGATCTGGGAGCTACCGCCCGGTGGGCCCTATCCATCTCTAGGTCCATGTCCTCTAGCGGGCCGCAGAGCGATGTGAACAGTTCCGCAAGATAGGGACGAAGCTGGCCAGGTAAGACCGTCTCTGGTACATTTCTTATGGGCAGATTCTGGCGCCTGTCCCTATTTTCTTGGACTTCCTGCCCGTCTTTGAGACGGGAGATCTCCTCTCCTAGCCGGATGATTTCTTCCTCGGCTGCTGTTTGTCTTGCCAGGGACTCCTCCAGTCCACCTTCCAGAGTCGTTGTCCTCTCTGTTAGGCCAGACATCTCCTGTTTAATCTCCGCTACTGCTGCTTTGATTTCTGCCTGCAGGGATGTTTGGAGCTTGACATGCATGGTGGAGAATAAGCTCTCCAGGTAGGATCGGGTGATCGGTTCCTCTATCTCCATTTCAAGAGTTGCATGGGCTTTCGTACCCATATTTAGAGCTGCTTGCGGCTCTTGTGAGCCTCGTGGTCCGCCACCCTCTTGGTTTGCTGGACTCTTCTGTGTCGGGGAGAAGAACCGTGACACCGCCGGTGCTGCGGGCTTCTTTGTGTGTTTGGACATGCTCCGATCTCTCCAAGTAATGGGGGTATGTTTTTGAGCCGTGAATTTCTGGTTTGGGAGCGTTATTTATTAAGTTTTAGCCGGTGGGTCCGCGGAGCTCCCCTCCTACACCCCCACTCCTGATGACATCATCGGAAACCCATCCCTTTAGCACATTTTTAATGGATCATCAACATTCAGTATTGTCATAGACAACTTAGGATCTGGCTGTGGTTTTTTTTTTTTTAGGGAAGCTGTGTCTTTAACTGAAACGGGAGGCGGCCATCTTGGATCCAGATGGAACGCAGGCTGAAACACATGAAGATAGCTCCTACTCAGAAATCTCTTATTCAGACCACAGCTCTGATCAGACACTCTCTTCACAGTGGGGGCGCAGGCAGGCTCAGGAGGGATCAGGTAGGGCGCAAGAAGGCGGGCAGCCAATATCTTCAACTGGTTTAGCCAACAAAATAGTCAGTGGGTCCATAGAAATGGACACATCCGTTATTTCTTTTTTTAATAGATTGGATAACGATCCAATATTTCTATTGCCGGACACGTCCACCAAATGTGGACCATATCGCTTCTCTGCCCACAACCCCTCCAGCACAGATCAGACACCACAGGGTAGATTTGCTTCAGCCGCCATGGCGTGAGGTACCAATGAATACAATTTTATATATATTTTCTTTAGTTGCTGTGCATATGGAAGTTTTTGCAGCAAACTCCCATATATCCTCCCAATCATCCCTGTCAATTTCTATTTTCAAATCCGCTGCCCATTTGAGCATGCAGTCATGATCATGTGAATTGACCAAGGCCTCCAAACTGGCTTTTATTCTAGTTATCAAACCTTTTTGATAACTACCTCTCCTACATAGTGCTTCAAAACTTGTGAAGGGAGTAAATTCTAATTTTGGGGCCATTTTTGGAAAACATTTCTGATCTGTAGATATTTAAACATACTAAGGTCTGGTGCCTCATACCTAGTTAGGAACTCTTGGAAACTAGAAAGTTTTCCTTTATGCACTAGGTCGGCAACTACTCTAATATGTTTAGCTTTAATTTGGTCGAATTGTTTATAATCACAGCCTGGGGGGAAATTGGGATTATTAAAAAGCGGAGTGAGTTGCGAAACGGGAGACACAAGATTAAATTTGCCCTTAGACGGAGACCCCGCCCCCAGAGTGAGACGGATGGCAGCTTAAGCCTTGAGCTCCATCCCTCATCCCCGACAATACATTCATAAAGCAAGGAAAACGAACCTTTATCACCCCTAACTACTTTCACAATACCATTAAAACATTAGAGATGGCACCGATGCAGGCAAAAAAGAAGGAGACCTCCGCAAATATCTGGGCCGATCGAGCTCACGGAGCGTGGCAGCAACAATGGCGCCGGATTCAAATGCAGGATCAGAGTCAGAACGCGACGAAGACACAGCGGAGGGACCGGAGCAATTACCTGTCCGCTGCTGTGATTTTGAGAGTTTGTATAGAGACATGAAAGCCCTTATACACCTGGAAATGCAGGACTTAAAAAAGGAGGTGCAGGGGCTCGTGAGTGCACCGGAGCCCTGGAAGAGAAAGTCAGCACCAATACAAAACTGATTAAAAAAGCTGACAAACGATCCACATAATTACAAGTACAACTTTCGGAATTGGCTGACAGACAGGAAGATGTGGAGAACAGGGACCGCAGGAATAACATTAGGGTACGGGGGATCCCTGAAACCGTCACCAATGTGGAGGATTTCATCTCAAGATGGATGGCGGAGTTACTCCCTGACTGCCCACCCAATGAAAGAATAATGGATCGCTGCCATCGTGCCCTAAGAAGCAAACCAGCAGCAACAGAGCAGCCGAGAGATGTAATAGCCCGGCTGCACCATTATCGCACCAGAGATGCTATCCTACAGAAGGCCAGAGTGGCAGAAGCCTGCAGATTCGAGGAGATCACAATGCAACTCTTCCAAGATCTCTCACCGCTTACCCTGGCCAGGAGAAGGAAACTCCAGCCCATCACCCGCACACTGAGGGACAGAGCCATCAGATATAGGTGGACCTTTCCGTTTGGCCTGCTGGTCATCCGCAACGGAAGGGCCATCTCCATGAAGGAGATAGAAGAGGGAGCTGAGTTCCTACAAAAACTAGGGATCAAGGAGAACTCACCCACGAGCCCTAGAGGAGAAAAGCCCAAAGAAACGGATTGGCAAGTGGTGGGGGCTGTGGGCGAAAGCCGGGAAGCTCTCACATGAGCTCGCTTAAAGTCTCGTATCTTGAAGTTACCTCATGGTTAGAGGCTAGTTAGTAAAGTTATATGTTGCTCCTGAACTGTCTCCCCCCTTGATTAACCCCGAGTGTGACGAACAAGGAGCTGGCTGCTTACGTGGCTATAGCCGGACTCAACACTGCACGTTATGGGACCCTGCAACCCTCCAAGGCATTCCTGCAAGAAACACCAACTAAAAAGTGGAAAATCGTACCTGCATAAATCATGGCGGCGGGCGGTGGAACACAAGCTGCCCATCATGGCGGAAGAGCTCGATGGAGTCCACAAGGCGGCTTTACGGAAGTGCTGCAAGTTTCGGCGGGAGAGCTAGGGGAGTGGCGACCTTCCTCGCGGGCTTCAGGTGAGAAAATGGCGTTCCCCGGAACAGCGTCACCGGAAGTGTGCTGGGCGCCATCTTGTAGGAGGCTAAAGAGAGATTACCGCTGACGTCATCTCGGAGCGCCGAACACCATCTAGTCTCGCGAGAAGAGACTCTGACTCATAAACCGGGTAAGGAAGAGGATAAAGTACCAGGAATGCAGCAGAGGGACAACTCTCTACCTGATGGCAGAGGAAGAAGAGAAGGCGTGGACAACATCCTACAGCGATCCGGAAGGAGGGCCCTTGAACCACCACACCACCACGTTGCAAGCAAGCAAGGCCCATCATGCAAGCAGCGGAGTAGCGGAGATAATAAACACTGTCCCCAGGCAAATGTAGCTGTGTGCCCATTCATTCCCCTAGGGGCTAATCCCCCCACCCAAAGACACGATACCAAATTGGGGGTGTTGGGAGGGTCATAAAGCCACACTAGCTTATTAAAGTGGCAGTCCCCCTTGAAAAAAAAAAAAAGGGGGGGGGAGAAAAAAAAAATTAAAAAAAAAGGGGGGAATAAAAACAAATATATAAAGAAAAGACTCGGGACCGAGAAGGGGGGGGGGGAGAAAAAGTTGCAGTATCTCAGTTAAACTGCCAAAAGAAGGGTTCTGTTTCTCTGTTTGTTCATTTATCTATATTATCTATAATGAAGATGAATCACCTAATGTTGTCGGGGGGAGGGTGGAGTGCCCTCCAGTCTCAACGAGGGCATGAGCCTCCACATGGGCGCGGGGGGTAACTCCGTCCGGCAGCCCATGAAAGTCCTCACTGAACCAGCAACGAGGAGCGGTAGAGGGGGATGGAGGTCCATCCCGGACTACGCTCGTGCTGTACGTTTAGGAGAGGCAGAGAAGGCACTTGGGGAAGACTGGTCTCGCCCTATTGCCGGATGTGCTAATTTTGTGTTTTTATGTTTCGTTACATGTGTTTATCTGTTCCCCCAGTGTACTTTCCCTTGTTCTTCCCGGCTGCAGTCCGAATCCTCGGAAAGAAATAGAAGATTCTCGACGCTGACACCATGGGCTCGGACGGTTGATTACAAACGAGTAAAGGTTTGGAAATACACTCATGAGTAAAGAGATCACTATTATTTCACACAATGTGAAAGGCTTTAACAGTCCAGGGAAGCGTAGGCTAGCTATGGCGGACTATAAGAAAACAGACCCTGACATAATTCTATTACAAGAAACACACTTTTCAAAATCCAGTTCCCCGAAATAAATTGACTATAGGTTTAGGAATTGGTTCTCAGCTTCATCCAACAAAAAAAAAAGAGGAGTAGCCATTCTACTACATAACCGTTTGCCCTTTGCGATAAAGACCATTAAAAAAGACAACAACGGACGATTTCTGATTATAAGCGGCGAAATAAGAGGTCAGCCGATCACATTGGCAAACGTTTATGCTCCAAGTGAAGGCACAGAGGCTTTCCTGGAAAGGTTCTTCTCCATCCCCCAGAGGATGGCACAGGGATGCGTAATACTAGGGGGCGACTTTAATCAGACACTAGATCCAGTAATGGATAGATGCACCCCGAGTGGTAAAGCTAACTCAAAGGTTAGACAAACCTGGAATAGAGGGCTGAGAACTAATAATCTTTTAGATATATGGCGGGAACAGCACCGCCAGGACAAAGGATTTACATTTTACTCCCACCCGCATGACAGATATAGTAGGATAGACTACCTCTTTGTATCCAGTAGAATGGTTTCACAGATCTCCCACTCGGGCATCCACGATATTTCGTGGTCAGATCATGCGCCGATAGAGTTGCGGTGCTCCGATTTTATTCTGGACAGACCAGGAGCGAACTGGAAACTTAACGAAGTTTTACTAAAAATCCCCGAAATTGCACAAAATGTGGGGGATAGAATCAGGGAATATTTTCAGGAGAATATGGGAAGTGTGACTTCGCAGGCTACCCTATGGGAAGCCCATAAGGCGACTCTGAGAGGAGAGCTCATAAGGATTGCAAGCAGGCGAAAGAGGGAGAAGGACAAAAAATCAATCTAGTTACAGAAGGAATTGGCAGTCCTCTCAGCTCGACATAAAAATAACAAAGATGGAATGACCCTTAAGGAGTTGCTAGACACCAAAACCAAACTTAATATCTTGCTGACCTCCCGTGCTGAAAAGGAGCTGACATGGTCTAAGCGGAAATTTTTTGAGAAAGCAAACAGGCCAGATACCCTACTTGCCAACAAATTATGAGACAAAAACCACGTCTCCCAAATTCAGATAATTCGAACAGAACAGGGGGATCTGACCTCTGACCCCAAAAAAATAGTTTATGAATTTAAAACATATTATGAAACCCTATATGATGGGGCGAAGGTGGCACACACGCCAACCACAAAAGCACGACTAAAGACGTTCTTAACAGAGGCTCAATTGCCTAAAGTGACCAGAGAGGAGAGGGCAGACTTTACTATCGAGGAACTCCTAGAGGTAATGAAGTCATTAAAAGCAGCCAAGGCCCCAGGCTCCAGGCCCAGATGGCTTTTCCAATCTCTATTATAAGAAATTTCGCAAAATATTAGCTCCTCATCTACTAAAACTGTGTAATTCTTTCCTGGATGGTGCCCCCATCCCGAGCTCGATGCTCCAGGCGTCTATCTCAGTAATCCACAAACAAGGAAAAGACCCAGTGGACTGTAAAAGCTATAGGCCCATCTCTTTAATAAACTCTGATACAAAAATCTTTTCCAAACTTTTAGCTAACCGCCTTAACCAGGTGTTGTCCAAGTTGTTCCATCCTGATCAAGTGGGGTTCATATGTGGTCGACAAGCAGCTGATAACACCAGCCGGATTATAGATTTGATTGATCTGGCGCAAAAAAAACATATCCCGTCTATGGTGCTTAGTTTAGATGCAGAAAAAGCGTTCGACAGAATTGATTGGCCCTACTTGAGGGAGACGCTGGGAGCGTTCGGCTTGGGTGGGAGAATGATAGAGGCAATTCTCGCTCTGTATCGGGGACCGACGGTGAAGGTCAGGCACCAGGGCTTCCCCTCGGATGAATTCCTGATTAAGTGCAGCACCAGGCAAGGCTGTCCTCTGTCACCCCTTCTCTTTGCGCTATGCATCGAACCCCTAGCGGCGCACATCCGCCTCAGCCCGAATATAGCAGGAATCCAAATTAGTGACCAGCCACATAAGGTGGCCCTGTACGCTGATGACGTGATACTCACGTTATCACAGCCCCTCACCTCTCTGCCGAACATCTTTCAATTGCTAGGGGAATTTAATGCGATATCTGGGTTCAAAATTAACCAGGCAAAATCAGAAGCCCTAAATATCAACTTACCTAAGGCCACCGAGAAACTGATCACGGTGAACTTTGAATTCAAATGGCAAACCTCCTCCATAAAATATTTAGGGATAAATATCACGAAGCAATCAGGCACCCTTTATAAGGCGAATTACCCCAGACTAATACGGACACTGAAGGTAGATCTACAGAAATAGGCAGGGTACAACATATCCTGGATTGGCAGGATTCAGTCTCTAAAAATGAATCTCCTTCCCAGAATTCTGTACCTATTTCAGACTCTTCCGGTCCCTATAATCAGGGAAGAGATCCTTCGGTTACAGTCCGCAATGGTGAAGTTTGTCTGGGGTAATAAAACCCCCTGCATCAAAACTAGCACACTAATTCAGCCCACAACAAGAGGAGGATTAGCGGTACCTTACATGTTATCATACTTCAGAGCGGCCCAATTGACCCAAATTATCCAGTGGCACACCCACCCTAGTCGGAGGCGATGGGTGGAACTGGAGGCGGCCTGCTGTGCCCCGGTGGCATTGCAGGACCTGATCTGGCTCCCAAATAAGGTTCGCAAGGACTTCAAACACCCGCTCCCCGCGATTGCCAGCTCTTTGGCAGGATGGGACAAAAGCAAATATAAGCACGTATTAATGAGACAACACTCCTTGATGACCCCAATTTTGGGAAACCCTGATTTCGCTCCGGGCCTGCAGAAGAAAGATTTCACTATATGGACACAGAAGGGCTACACTCGCCTTTTACACCTGGAGGGTAGAATATCTATCAAACCGTTTGAGCAAATTAAGTCTGAAAAATCAGTTCCAAATTCAGAATTTTTTAGATACCTCCAGCTAAGAGCTTTCTATGATAAATTTCCCATTCGAGCTCAACGCACTAATTTTGAACAGCTCTGTTCTACTGGAACAGGAACCAAGGGACTTATCTCTACGATGTACAAAGCGGTAGTCTGTCCGACTCCTGACGTCGACGTGACACTAAAATATAAGAATAGATGGGAAAGAGATCTTGGGGACACACTAGAGGACGAGGACTGGGACTATATTGTCTTGGCGGCAGCTAAGAGCTCAATCTGCACGACATTGAAGGAGAACGCGTATAAGGTCCTGATGAGGTGGTATTTGACCCCATTACGATTATCAAAGTTTGTCAGGGGCTACCCTCCATTGTGCCCTAAACAATGTGGGGAGCAGGCAGACTTGCTGCACATGCTGTGGGGTTGCACCAAGATACTCCCAATCTGGGAAGATATCAGAAATTGGCTCCAGAGAATTCTCGATTGCGCGATCCCTTTGGACCGACCCCTGGTTGTTTCTTCTGGCCAGACGCACCCTGGGGTTAAACAGGTCGGAGCACAAATTAATTGCACATTTTGCAACTGCCCTGAGGTGCAAAATAGCATCATTGTGGAAGCAGCCCGAATTACCAAATATCCCAAAAATCAGAAATAGAATTTAGCATGTTTGCCGGATGGAACAGTTAACGAGTCTGGTTAATGACACCGGCACAAACTTTCTAAAAGTCTGGGCTCCATGGTTTGCCCTGAACGATATCCCAGGGGTCAATGCCTCCAATATACTGCTTTAATAGCTCTAGACGCGTTCTCCTGGATGAGTGTGGCTGACGGGGAGACATAGAATACAGACAGCGGAGAGGGACAACTAAATTCGGTAGTAGAGTGAGTGAGCAGGGTTAAGTGTACACATCCGCGGACGTACGCAAACATTAAGATAGAAGCTAGCCCGAGATCTGACGGACCTGAAGTCTCCAAAAAGAGCCCAGATGATTCGGAGCCTTTCTGTGGCAGCAATCTCCAAAACGAGCCTAGATAATTCGGAGCCTTTCTGTGGCAGCCTCACCCCTCCCCCCCCACTCCTCCCCCCTCCCTACTTCTTCCCTGGTGTATTCTGGTTGTAAGTCTGGTCGGTCTGTGCGTATCCCCGGTATGTCTTTTGTGAGTCCAAATACAAAATGAGTTGACATGTGTACTGTTATATACGACAATGGGATGGTAGATTATGTGATGATTGTACCATAAACTCAATAAAAAATTTTGGTTGAAAAAAAAAATTTGCCCTTAGACTTGCTCCAAATCTCCCAGGTAAATCTCGTCGGATCTAGCTCAAACATTTTGGCGTACACCTCCTTATCCAGTGCCCATAGAGACACTGGCAGAGAAGACGTTCTAGCATATTGGGATTCTATGGCTAACCAACAATATTGTGTTGGATCAGCGTGCCACATCGCCACCTGCCTTAGTTGGGCAGCTAGGTAGTATTTCGAGATATCTGGGACACCCAAACCTCTTCTTGTCTTTAAAGCCATCATCACAGATCTAGCTGTTCTAGGCCTTTTACCTTGCCAAATAAAATTAAATATTCTATTTGGGAAATTTTTCAGTTCGGATCCCGGTATCCGGACTGGGAGAGTCTGGAAATGATATAATAACCTAGGGAGTATATTCATCTTGACTGATACTATTCTCCCAATCCATGACACCTGATATCCTTCCCACTTTGCCAGATCCCTTTTAATCTTATCAAACAATGGTGGATAGTTGCCTTGATATAGGGAGTGGTAGTTCCTAGACACATTTACTCCCAGATATTTAATGTGAGGAACTCCATCTGTAGCTGAAATTCAGTTTTGGTAATTTTATCTCTGGATCTGAAAGATTCAGATTAAAAGACTGTGACTTGTCGCTGTTCATTTTATATCCAGAGATTTTTCCAAAGTCTGATAGTGCCTTTTGGAGGTTGGGTAAAGAAGTCTGAGGGCTTGCTAAAGTCAGAATAATATCGTCTGCGAATAATGAGATTTTATCATTTGTTTTCCCAATCACTATATACAATGTATATTACTATTTGCTCTTATTTTAGCAGCCAATGGCTCAATCGTTAGAGCGAAGAGAGGAGGAGATAATGGGTACCCTTGTCTCGTACCATTTAAAAAAAAATTCCCCAAACATTTTTATTAGGCATAATCATCTTTACACACATTGGTTTTACATTATCAGTGTTGGCCTAATACAGTTGTATTTTCCTTGTTCATGTGGCGGGAGAGAGAAAGAAAGGAAAGATCCCCTAAGACCACGTCATGGTCTCTGGGGTGTGGAAAAAGAAAGAGAGGAGGGGGGGGGGGAGAGAGGGAGTCATTCCACCCTCGTCCGGCCGGGTCCCGGCATCCATCCTTCACGGCTCTACTGTGGTTCAGATCCGTCTGGGGTTGTATCCTGATTTGGTTCGGATTAATGGGTTAACCAGGGTTCCCAGATTTTATAGAAACCTTCAGTTGAGCAGTTCAAGAAGGCCGTGAGTTTTTCCAAACTCATAACATCGTTAACTCTTTTTTTCACTAGCTGTTTGGTGGGGGGCGCTATCTTCTTCCAAGAGTATGCGACTGAACACCTTGCTGCTGTTAGAATAAAGGAGATTAATTTCCATACTGGGCGATCGATGTCCTCTATCGGCCTGCCCAGTAGGAAGGTCAGTGGATCTATAGGAATTGTGAGGCCTGTGACCTCTTTTATCAAATCTTGTACCGTAAGCCAGTATTTCTGAATTTCTGGACATGACCACCAGATATGGGCCATGTCCCCTCTATGTCCACAGCCTCTCCAGCATAGATCTGAGGCCAGAGGGTAGATTTGTTTTAACCTCACTGGGGTAAGATACCAATGATACATTATTTTATAGATGTTTTCCTTCACCGTGGTACAGATGGAAGTTCCTGAGGCTGCGTCTCATAGTTCCTCCCAGTCCTCTCTGTCAATAACTATGTCCAATTCCGCTTCCCATTTAAGCATATAGTCGTGAGCGGTAGAGTTCACCGGATTCTCCATGCCGGCATATATTTGTGTTATTAGACCTTTTTGATGTACTCCTTCGCGACAGAGTTTCTCAAATTTTGTGAGAGGGGGGAATTTCAATGATGGGGACATTTTTTGTAGAAAGTGTCGAATTTGGAGAAACTTAAATGTATCCAGGTGGGGTAATTTTAATTTGGTTCGCAATTCTTGGAGACTCAGGAACTGTCCATCGCTCAGAAGGTCCGTGATCGCTCTGATCCCCATTGTTTTAAATAGGTCGAATTGTCGGGTTTCACACCCTGGTGGGAATTTAGGGTTGTCAAATATTGGAATGAGCTGAGAGCAAGGGGACGAGAGTAAGAATTTAGTTTTAGTTTTTGCCCATATGTCCCAAGTATGTTTCATTGCCCCCAGCCCGAATTTGGGCGCCATGTCATTTCCCCTGTCACCGCTCCAGAGAAAAGCTGGTAGAGAAGGCGTTCTGGAGTAATGAGATTCAATTGCTAGCCAACATAGCTTGTCTGGGTCCCGAGTTCCACATTACCGCCTGTTTTAATTGGGCAGCTTGGTAATATCTATTAATGTCTGGGACCCCCAGTCCTCCTTTTGTCGTAGACGCCATAAGAACCGACCTAGCTACCCGGGGTCTCCTTCCATCCAAATAAATTAGAGGATTTTATTTTGGATAGTTTTTAATTCAGAACCAGGGACATGGACCGGGAGCGTCTGGAAATAATATAATAATCGGGGGAGTATATTCATTTTAACTGAGATCATTCTCCCGATCTATGAGATCTGGTATTTTTCCCATTTATCCAGATCTTTTTGAATTTTCCTAAATAGGTTGGGATAATTATTTTGGTATAGGGAGCAATAGTGCCTCGATACATGTACTCCCAGGTATTTGATGTATATAGGGCTCCACTTATAATTAAAGTTTGATTTCAATGTCCGCATCTCTGGTTCTGATAGATTTAAGTTGAGGGCTTCTGACTTATCACTGTTACTTTTGTATCCTGATATTTTGCCAAATTCCTTTAATTCTTTGTGTAAGTTGGGAAGGGAGATCTGGGTCTGCGTTAATGTTAATATGATATCGTCTGCGAACAATGAGACTTTATAGTTTATTCCGCCAATTGGTACCCCCTGTATATTTATATTGTCTCGTATTTTAGACGCTAGTGGTTCGATTGTTAGGGCGAAGAGGAGAGGGGACAAAGGGCATCCCTGTCTCGTTCCATTTTTAATTTCAAATTTTTTTGCTGTACCCCCCGGGAGTTTCACCACTGCAGACGGGCAGCAGTACAGCGCTCGGACTCCCGCTAGATACGCATCTTTTAAGCCGAATTTCTGCATTGTTTTGTCAAGAAATAGCCAATCAATTCTATTGAACGTCTTCTCTGCGTCCAGGCTTAACAGAACTGCTTTGGTAGCTGTGAGGTGGGCATGATCAACTATATTTATAATTTTGCGGGTGTTGTCTGAGGCTTGTCTGCCAGATACAAACCCCACCTGGTCGTTGTGAATTAATCTCGGTAGGATGGGATTCAGTCTATTTGCCAGGATTTTGCTGTATAGCTTAAGATCGTTATTTAGTAGGTAGATTAGTCGGTAGCTCCCACATAGCAGTGGGTCCCTACCCTCTTTGTGGATGATGGCGAGATTGGCCTGGGTCATTGATGGGGGGATTGGGCTGCCCTCCATGAATGAATTGAATAAGCTGAGGAGGTGTTTAGTTAGGATCGGGGAGAATCTTTTGTAATAAACATTGGAGAAGCCGTCGGGGCCAGGGGCTTTTGAGATTTTTAATGTTTTTATTGCGTCCGCCAGCTCTTTTTGGGTAATTTTTGCGTTAAGCATTTGATTCTCCTCCTCTGTCAGTGTTGGTAGGAGGCAATCGGACAGGTAATTACTAATAGGTTCAGTGGCTGGTATCCCCGTGTTCCCACCCTGAGCCTTGAGGTTATAAAGTTTAATATAAAATGCGGTAAATTCCTCCGCTATTTTCTGTTTGTTATAGATTATTTCTCACGATTAATTTTTTATCGCTGTGATCTGGGAACGCTTCTGTATACCTCTTAGTTTGCTCGCCAAAAGTCTGTCAGCCTTATTGCCCTTGTCATAGTATTTCTGACAAGTCCATGTAAGAGCTTTTTCTACTTCTTCCATTTGGGCTTGTTTTAGCTCATTCCTGGCTGCGGTCAAGGTTTTATAAATCTTTTTCGAGGGGTTGGGTTTGTGCTGTTGTTCCAGCTTAATTATTTTAGTTGTAACAATTAGTGACATACCGCTCACCTCAATATTGAATACCAACTCTATGATATCAGCTGGTGCAAAGGGGATAGGGATGACAGACATACATATATAAGGAGACAAAGGATGCTCCTATAAATATCCCACTTTAATGCACAGCAAAGCCTAAAATAGTCCACAGGTATAGTAACCCACTAGAGTAATGGTAAGGCTACAAGGGTACAATTAAGTAACCGCTCCCAACACTGTGGGAGGACAATTACCACTAAAATGCCCTAGGGCAAAAATAATAAATGATTTATTGATATTCAGAAGGCGACGCAGTAACACACACTCAAAATAACCATAAAAACAATTAAAACATAAATCACGGGTGAGGCAGGGTAAGGGGATATTATTATAAGGTGAATTCCCAAATATTAGTGTATGTCCCCTTACCAGTACCAGGTGGTAGTGTGAGACACAATGGTAAATACAAATGATAGGCAATAGAGAATGCTAGAGCCTCTGGTCTCAGGGTATGGTGGAGGTTGCACTAATCATTGCATGCTGTGATTGATCTGCTCAGTATCAATAGTTGGATATCACACTGACAGTAGGTAGTGATGCATGCAGAGTAGTGAATGCAAATAAATGTGCCACTGTCATATACCACAAAACCTATATAGGTACTAGGTCACACGATCAATGATTCAGTAAATCATTAGTGCACATTATACCACATTATATAAATGAACCGCGGCATGTGCATCAAAAACCGGACCTGATTTATGCATAAACTACCTCTGCTAGGCAGTTAACAACTCGAACAACCCCACACAAACTACCAGGAACAGTCTCACCCGTGACTCCTCCTACACAACGTCAACGTGGTGACGTCATGCCGACGATCGTTTCGCGCATAAGGGGCTGGCGCTTTCTCAAGGTTCAGGTATCCAACAATTGATACTGAGCAGATCAATCACAGCATGCAATGATTAGTGCAACCTCCACCATACCCTGAGACCAGAGGCTCTAGCATTCTCTATTGCCTATCATTTGTATTTACCATTGTGTCTCACACTACCACCTGGTACTGGTAAGGGGACATACACTAATATTTGGGAATTCACCTTATAAGAATATCCCCTTACCCTGCCTCACCCATGATTTATGTTTTAATAGTTTTTATGGTTATTTTGAGTGTGTGTTACTGCGTCGACTTCTGAATATTAATAAATCATTTATTATTTTTGCCCTAGGGCATTTTAGTGGTAATTGTCCTCCCACAGTGTTGGGAGCGGTTACGTAATTGTACCCTTATAGCCTTACCATTACTCTAGTGGGTTACTATACCTGTGGACTATTTTCGGCTTTGCTGTGCATTAAAGTGGGATCTTTTTAGGAGCATCCTTTGTCTCCTTATATATGTATAATTATTTTAGTTGTCAGATCTGTTATTAATTTCACCTTGGCCTTTCTGTGGGATGCAATTGAAATAAAAGTTCCCCTAATTGCTGCCCTATGGGCTTCCCACAGAACCGCCGGAGAGTCTACTATGCCCCAGTTGAGAGTGAAGTACTCCCTAAGAGCCTTTTTACTTTCTTTTTCTACCTCCGGGTGGTTCAGTAGGTAGTCGTTCAGCATCCAAGTGTAGGCGGTTAATTTATGAAATGGGGTGGATAGGGTTAATGTGATGGGGGCGTGATCTGACCATGTAATGGGGCCTAAGTCCGAATTTGTGCAGGCTTCCATGATATATTTGGTAGCAAAAAAATAGTCTATACGAGAGTATGACTGGTGGGGTGCGGAATAGAATGTGTAATCTTTTTGGCCCTGGTGTTAGATTCTCCAGATGTCCATTAAGGAATATTCCTTGGTGATCGTTTTAAATTGTTTCTCCATCCTCTGAGGTGGAGCTCTGTGTTGGCCTTGTTGGCCTGAGGTTCTGTCCTCCGCAGAGTTTATGGCCATATTAAAGTCTCCGCCCACAATCAACGAAGATAGGTAGGTAGGGTCAACCTTTTCTAAAACTGCTTTCAGGAATTCCGTTTGATTATCATTTGGTGCGTAGATGTTGATAAGAGCGACCGGCGAGCCAGCCAGTGAGCCATATACCATTAGAAATCTACCCTCTGGTTTTGGTGATATTGAATGGGGTTCCTTGTCGGAGCAGGATCGCTACTCCCCGCTTTTTACTGTTAAATGACGAGAAGAAACCCATAGGGAATACATTGCTAATCAATTTGGGCAGCTCTTGGGATGTAAAGTGCGTCTCTTGGAGGAAGATGATATCTCCCTTGGACTTTTTCAGCTCTTGGAGCGCCAGTCGTCTTTTTCTATTATTATTCAGGCCCTTTACGTTACTTTAATTGCGGACTGACTAGCCATTTGGGTGAGAGAGTTTAGTGTCCATCGGGGTCTCGCCCTTCCCACCGGGGAGATCCTGGTTCGTTGGTTCAGAGAACCTTTTTAATGCTTCTTGATGGTGCTGTTTGAGTATGGGTGTCAGGCCCGCCCGACGAGGGGTTGGGTGGGAGGAGGCAGGGAAGGTCGAGAGGGGGGGGGGAATAGGCTGCTGGGACAGGGTCAGCAGCAAGAGGCAAAGTGGGACAAGGTCAGCTAAGGACCTCCAATAAGTACGGCCGGGATTGGCTACCGGCATTTGGGCTTAAGGCCCAATGGGGGGGGAATCCGATGGTTCAGGCATGGGCGTGCAGGGAAGGTGCGGACCCTTGTACTTGCTTAGTGTAAGCTCTACCTTAATTTAAGAGGGGGGGAAGGCGGGTGGGAGGGGGAGAAAGGGGTCAAAGGGACGCAGGTCCCGAAACGCGTCAGAGTTACTATGTACTCCTTTTGACCACTTAATAAACCTTTTTATATCCGATACTGGTTTGCAGCCCCCATTGTTTGCACGGTTGTGCTCCGCCACTGTACCCTATGGGACTACTCTGCAATTACGTCTGGCGTGACGCACCCACTAATCAAGGACTGAGCTGTGCTTCAAGGGAGTTCCTCACATTGATTGTTTGATTGGTATGTACTTTTGTTTTGCTGGGGGTCTATACAGGACCTTTATGGTATATATAGAGATCTGTGTTAGCCGTCCAGCGTAACTAGTACACTCCTATGTTTATATCATCCTAATGAGTCTCCTTAGCTCTTATACATGCTCTAATGCCTTGGTTACATATTTTATTACTCTGAATATGCATGTATGTTCCTAGGACAGCAGAGCCCTGAATATTGGGATAATATCCCTCACCGACTACGGTCAAGCTTATAGGTTTTGGACATGGGGAAGGCGTGGGGAGGGAGGGAAAACTCCTAGCATAGCCATAACATGGAGATCTTTCTGACAATCCTTAAAACCAGTGTAATAAACGTGAGAACAACTCTTAACAAGCTCAGTACATGAAAAGCATTATAACCTCTCTTTTTGTCAGTCGGTCAAGCTTATAGGTTTTGGACCTGGGAAAAGGGGGGGAGATGGGGGGGTGGGGAGATAAGAGGGAGGGGGGAGGGGGAGACCTGGGTTGACAGGTAACACAACAGCACATTGCATTAATGTTTTTAAGTATCATGCTGAACATAAACGGAATACTTCCTACGCTTGCTGGTCGGGGAAGAGGGGGGGAGGGATGGGGCTCTTACATTTAGTGAAGTTAATATCCGAGGATCCTTATGACATTTCTATTTGATCTATGTGGCCCGCCGTGTGCCTTCCTCAAAGGGTTTGACAACGTATTTTATTACTGCAGGCAGCATCATTAGTATGGGGCCGTGCGGCCATATCTTCTGCGGCGGAAGGGCAGGCTTATGGGCTTTGGTGCGTGAGGGGGGGAGGGGGAAGGGGGGGAGAGAAAAGGGAGTACATTATATTATAACACATACAACTTTTCTCAACTTCAACATTCATCAACTGAGGAACAGGTTTTTTTTTTTTACATAACTCAACTGTGGCATATGGACGGCTTAGCACTAGATCCATGTGGCCAGCTAAACTAGACTGCCAGTTACTTTAATAGTGTCACTGCCGCTGCTTTCATTATCGAAGTCATTTGGGCTTCCTGTCTTGTGCAGGGCTCATTAGGCAGCTTCCCAGTTAACTAGTATTTCCTAGTCCGGGGGGGTGGGGAGGGTAGCAACAGTCGTGCGAACCGAGCCTGGGGTCCATAGTCCTGTACCCGGGCCTTAGACAGATTAAATCCGTTATTTCTTTTTTTAATAGATTGGATAACGATCCAATATTTCTATTGCCGGACACGTCCACATAATGTGGACCATATCGCTTCTCTGCCCACAACCCCTCCAGCACAGATCAGACACCACAGGGTAGATTTGCTTCAGCGGCCATGGCGTGAGGTACCAATGAATACAATTTTATATATATTTTCTTTAGTTGCTGTGCATATGGAAGTTTTTGCAGCAAACTCCCATATATCCTCCCAATCATCCCTGTCAATTTCTATTTTCAAATCCGCTGCCCATTTGAGCATGCAGTCATGATCATGTGAATTGACCAAGGCCTCCAAACTGGCTTTTATTCTAGTTATCAAACCTTTTTGATAACTACCTCTCCTACATAGTGCTTCAAAACTTGTGAAGGGAGTAAATTCTAATTTTGGGGACATTTTTGGAAAAAAATTCTGATCTGTAGATATTTAAACATACTAAGGTCTGGTGCCTCATACCTAGTTAGGAACTCTTGGAAACTAGAAAGTTTTCCTTTATGCACTAGGTCGGCAACTACTCTAATATGTTTAGCTTTAATTTGGTCGCAAAACGGGAGACACAAGATTAAATTTGCCCTTAGACGGAGACCCCGCCCCCAGAGTGAGACGGATGGCAGCTTAAGCCTTGAGCTCCATCCCTCATCCCCGACAATACACTCATAAAGCAAGCAAAACGAACCTTTATCACCCCTAACTACTTTCACAATACCATTAAAACATTAGAGATGGCACCGATGCAGGCAAAAAAGAAGGAGACCTCCGCAAATATCTGGCGCCGGATTCAAATGCAGGATCAGAGTCAGAACGCGATGAAGACACAGTGGAGGGACCGGAGCAATTACCTGTCCGCCGCTGTGATTTTGAGAGGTTGTATAGAGACATGAAAGCCCTTATACACCTGGAAATGCAGGACTTAAAAAAGGAGGTGCAGGGGCTCGTGAGTGCACCGGAGCCCTGGAAGAGAAATTCAGCACCAATACAAAACTGATTAAAAAAGCTGACAAACGATCCACATACTTACAAGCACAACTTTCGGAATTGGCTGACAGACAGGAAGATGCGGAGAACAGGGACCGCAGGAATAACATTAGAGTACGGGGGATCCCTGAGACCGTCACCAATGTGGAGGATTTCATCTCAAGATGGATGGCGGAGTTACTCCCTGACTGCCCACCCAATGAAAGAATAATGGATCGCTGCCATCGTGCCCTAAGAAGCAAACCAGCAGCAACAGAGCAGCCGAAAGATGTAATAGCCCGGCTGCACCATTATCGCACCAGAGATGCTATCCTACAGAAGGCCAGAGTGGCAGAAGCCTGCAGATTCGAGGAGATCACAATGAAACTCTTCCAAGATCTCTCACCGCTTACCCTGGCCAGGAGAAGGAAACTCCAGCCCATCACCCGCACACTGAGGGACAGAGCCATCAGATATAGGTGGACCTTTCCGTTTGGCCTGCTGGTCATCCGCAACGGAAGGGCCATCTCCATGAAGGAGATAGAAGAGGGAGCTGAGTTCCTACAAAAACTAGGGATCAAGGAGAACTCACCCACGAGCCCTAGAGGAGAAAAGCCCAGAGAAACGGATTGGCAAGTGGTGGGGGCTGTGGGCGAAAGCCGGGAAGCTCTCACATGAGCTCGCTTAAAGTCTCGTATCTTGAAGTTACCTCATGGTTAGAGGCTAGTTAGTAAAGTTATATGTTGCTCCTGAACTGTCTCCCCCCTTGATTAACCCCGAGTGTGACGAACAAGGAGCTGGCTGCTTACGTGGCTATAGCCAGACTCAACACTACACGTTATGGGACCCTGCAACCCTCCAAGGCATTCCTGCAAGAAACACCAACTAAAAAGTGGAAAATCGTACCTGCATACATCATGGAGGCGGGCGGTGGAACGCAAGCTGCCCATCATGGCGGAAGAGCTCGATGGAGTCCACGAGGCGGCTTCACGGAACTGCTGCAAGTTTCGGCGGGAGAGCTAGGGGAGTGGCGACCTTCCTCACCTTCAGGTGAGAAAATGGCTTTCCCCGGAACAGCGTCACCGGAAGTGTGCTGGGCGCCATCTTGTAGGAGGCTAAAGAGAGATTACCGCTGACGTCATCTCGGAGCGCCGAACACCATCTAGTCTCGCGAGAAGAGACTCTGACTCATAAACCAGGTAAGGAAGAGGATAAAGTACCAGGAATGCAGCAGAGGGACAACTCTACCTGATGGCGGAGGAAGAAGAGAAAGCGTGGACAACATCCTACAGCGATCCGGAAGGAGGGCCCACGAACCACCACACCACCACGTTGCAAGCAAGCAAGGCCCATCATGCAAGCAGCGGAGTAGCCGAGATAATAAACACTGTCCCCAGGCAAATGTAGCTGTGTGCCCATTCCCCTAGGGGCTAATCCCCCCACCCAAAGACATGATACCAAATTGGGGGTGTTGGGAGGGTCATAAAGCCACACTAGCTTATTAAAGTGGCAGTCCCCCTTGAAAAAAAAAAAAAAGGGGGGAGAAAAAAAAAATAATAAAAAAAAAAAGGGGAATTAAAACAAATATATAAAGAAAAGACTCAGGACTGAGAAGGGGGGGGGGGGGAGGGGGAGAAAAAGTTGCAGTATCTCAGTTAAACTGCCAAAAGAAGGGTTCTGTTTTTCTGTTTGTTCATTTATCTATATTATCTATAATGAAGATGAATCACCTAATGTTGTCGGGGGGAGGGTGGAGTGCCCTCCAGTCTCAACGAGGGCATGAGCCTCCACATGGGCGCGGGGGGAAACTCCGTCCGGCGGCCCATGAAAGTCCTCACTGAACCAGCAACGAGGAGCGGTAGAGGGGGATGGAGGTCCATCCTGGAATACGCTCGTGCTGTACGTTTAGGAGAGGCAGAGAAGGCACTTGGGGAAGACTGGTCTCGCCCTATTGCCGGATGTGCTAATTTTGTGTTTTTATGTTTCGTTACATGTGTTTATCTGTTCCCCCAGTGTACTTTCCCTTGTTCTTCCCGGCTGCAGTCCGAATCCTCGGAAAGAAATAGAAGATTCTCGACGCTGACACCATGGGCTCGGACGGTTGATTACAAACGAGTAAAGGTTTGGAAATACACTCATGAGTAAAGAGATCACTATTATTTCACACAATGTGAAAGGCTTTAACAGTCCAGGGAAGCGCAGGCTAGCTATGGCAGACTATAAGAAAACAGACCCTGACATAATTCTATTACAAGAAACACACTTTTCGAAATCCAGTTCCCCGAAATATATTGACTATAGGTTTAGGAATTGGTTCTCAGCTTCATCCAACAAAAAAAAAAGAGGAGTAGCCATTCTACTACATAACCGTTTGCCCTTTGCGATTAAGACCATTAAAAAAGACAACAACGGCCGATTTCTGATTATAAGCGGCGAAATAAGAGGTCAGCCGATCACATTGGCAAACGTTTATGCTCCAAGTGAAGGCACAGAGGCTTTCCTGGAAAGGTTCTTCTCCATCCTCCAGAGGATGGCACAGGGATGCGTAATACTAGGGGGTGACTTTAATCAGACACTAGATCCAGTAATGGATAGATGCACCCCGAGCGGTAAAGCTAACTCAAAGGTTAGACAAACCTGGAATAGAGGGCTGAGAACTAATAATCTTTTAGATATATGGCGGGAACAGCACCGCCAGGACAAAGGATTTACATTTTACTCCCACCCGCATGACAGATATAGTAGGATAGACTACCTCTTTGTATCCAGTAGAATGGTTTCACAGATCTCCCACTCGGGCATCCACGATATTTCGTGGTCAGATCATGCGCCGATAGAGTTGCGGTGCTCCGATTTTATTCTGGACAGACCAGGAGCGAACTGGAAACTTAACGAAGTTTTACTAAAAATCCCCGAAATTGCACAAAATGTGGGGGATAGAATCAGGGAATATTTTCAGGAGAATATGGGAAGTGTGACTTCGCAGGCTACCCTATGGGAAGCCCATAAGGCGACTCTGAGAGGAGAGCTCATAAGGATTGCAAGCAGGCGAAAGAGGGAGAAGGACAAAAAAATCAATCAGTTACAGAAGGAATTGGCAGTCCTCTCAGCTCGACATAAAAATAACAAAGATGGAATGACCCTTAAGGAGTTGCTAGACACCAAAACCAAACTTAATATCTTGCTGACCTCCCGTGCTGAAAAGGAGCTGACATGGTCTATACTGTAGTTTATGACATACGAGAAAGAAACCACAGACGGGTTCATAACCCTGATGACTCATTATGGGAAGTATTTTTGTACTATGAATTATTTATTCCAGGAGAGGTTTATACAACAAATTGGGAACTGCTTAATTTTGGACACTTAACACACACAGGTTCTTATTTCGCAAGGGTACAGGTTGCTCAACCATTTCAGTACATGTCTGTGAAATGTGATCGTGAATTTTTCATCAGCACTAGAAGATGTGTTGATAGAGGTTATTTAATTTGTGATGACATTATACAGCACATGCCTTGCAATGATCAAATGCAAGGTAGCAACTGCCCGATAACTGCAACACCCATTCAAACTCCTTTTACATTAATTCACAGCTTAGATAATGGGAGTTACATAGTATTATCTACAGAAGAGGATTGCGATATTCCTCCTTTTCAGGCATCACTTGTCACGGTTAATGGGAGTATACAGTGTTATGGTACTACACTTATTCCACCTCTGTTACATCAGACACTCACATCTGGAGTACATTTCCAGGTACCAGCTATCACACTGATCCTTCCTCACATGACAGCCTATTTGGCACATTTAAAGAAAATGAAGGTTACTATAGGGTTCACACATGATATAGTACATACCCTTTGACAGAGAGTTCACAGTGAATTACTAAGTGTTGATTTACACCCGGGTGATTTTCCCCAGTGGTTGACTACACTAGGTGAATCATTGAAAACTTTTTGGCCAATGACAGGTAATTTTTTGACAAAAATAGGCACTAGCCTACAAACTACTGGTAAAAGTATTTTTAGTGGACTAGGAAATGCGTTTGGAATCCTAGGTTATTTGAAACCACTATTGTTTTTTATTTTAGGGATAATAATCCTTGTTATTTTGCTTCGTATTTTCTCTTTTCTTCCGAAGATGAAGAGGCGTTCAGCTTAATCACATTTTGCTTTCTAGCATATATTCTTATATTTTTACCTAGATACTAATATACTGTTTTAAGCACACAGGTCAAATCTAACCTGCTGCAGTATGCTTTGTTGCAAGGACACAGACGAAAAGAAAGATACTACACAAATCTTGCGTCTACCACGGTCCTATCAAACTTCCATGAGGATGTACTTACTGTAGATGAACTGGTTTTACCACATCGGAAACCACGCAAAGTGCATGCAGTTCACAACACGATGAGAGACTTTATGTATCAGAACTCTCTTGCTTCCTCAGGACAGTTTTCAGTTTTAACACCTAATGGGACATTGCTACCGCGTAGCTTGCTAATGTTATGTAATTTTTGGCAAGTGAAATCTTTGCTATCTCTTGGTGATCAACCCAACTTCAAGTGTAGAGACATTCACCGTCAAATATTTCAAATGTCTTTTTATACAATTGAAGAAGGTCATATCAGCATTGTTAGCCACGGGTCATATAATTGTACCACTTTGTTGATGTTTATTACCTGAACATGCAAACATTGTTTTGGGGCCCGTTGGGATACTACGCTTTTAAGTATGTATGAACGTCAACATCAACCCGCTTTACAATTGGGTGATTTTTACAAATTGATACCTTCCCATCGTGGAATAACTTGTGCACATATGCGCAGTTGTGGGTGTTTTGCGATCAATCACATACTCCTGTGAGTTCAAGCTCATCAACATCAGAGAGCGGTGACACTGTCTTCCAAAAGTACACATAATGAATATTTTCTGCTTTGATAGTTTTTCTGCATTTGCAAACATATGATAATTATGTGTAGGAGAAGGTGTTATGGATTACAGGTATTTTCTGGCATATAACGCATAATGAATACAGGTCACAGGTACATATATACATAGTATCATTATAAGGCCTAGTATAGCTTAGAGTATACTGTTAAAATCCTGGTTTTTCTTGTCTTAGAAATAATAGCTTGTTTTGCTCAGAAGTGGCAGGATATTGGGACAGGTTACATAGACATAAAAGGGGAACTAACACCGGTAAACAGGCCATGGTTTAAAGGTAACTTACGACATATATCATACGTCACTAACTGTAAATTCTGATGGTAAACATCATACGTCACAAACCACAGAGCATGGACACATGACACGTGTCACACGTACGCAGCAAACAATGAACACTATAATAGGTTTGCACGACTCCATGTTAAACCAGGACCGAACTTAGGTGTGAAGTCACACAGATGAGACTTGAGCTGGGACTGGCTGACCTATTGTAATATCTTTTGGTTTGTGAGTATTGACAATGCATATACTGTATACAGTAGTTATAATCTCTGCATAGTTAGGAATGGATTGGTAACATACTGTAACTGCTAGCCATCAGCTTATAAGAAGCTTGTTGTGATATTTCTGATATTTCTGAATATTGTTGTGATACAATAAATGATAAACCTTATCTTATACAAACTCTAAGTGACCTTTCTTTATAATAATCTCACAATACTCTCCATAATATTATTAATATGTGAGAGTGTGGCCGAGACTTTGCAAGTACGACATTGTGGTCGGTGCTCTCTGCTTAGTGCAGGACATAACTCACCATAAGGCGATACTTGAAAAAGGAAGGCAGGCTGAGCCCAGATTAACTTCCCGTGCTGAAAAGGAGCTGACATAGTCTAAGCGGAATTTTTTTGAGAAAGCAAACAGGCCAGATACCCTACTTGCCAACAAATTACGAGACAAAAACCACGTCTCCCAAATTCAGATAATTCGAACAGAACAGGGGGATCTGACCTCTGACCCCAAAAAAATAGTTTATGAATTTAAAACATACAGTAGCGACATACTTTATCGCACTAAATGCCGGCGGCATGCCGGGATCTACCCCAGCTGCCGCCAGTAATATCCGCGCGCCGCCGTGTTTCCCACACGCACCCCCCCTCCACCTCGCGCGCAATTTACTATCCTTCCGGACCCCGAGCCCGGCTTCTGCTCTGCCCTTCTGCTTCCCCGCACCCCCGCTTACCTTAATTTGATGTCCAGGGGTGTCGGGGAAGCCTGGGGAAGCCGGGGAAGACAGGGAAGCCGGGCGCGCCTGTGACTGTGACGTCACAGTGCGCCGCCACGCGCCGCGGCTACCCGCTTCCCAGCCTCATACAGCCAGCGGCATTTGCTCGAATAAGAGCTGCCGCTGCTGTATTATGAAACCCTATATGATGGGGCGAAGGTGGCACACACGCCAACCACAAAAGCACGACTAAAGACGTTCTTAACAGAGGCTCAATTGCCTAAAGTGACCAGAGAGGAGAGGGACGCACTACAGGCAGACTTTACTATCGAGGAACACCTCTAGAGGTAATGAAGTCATTAAAAGCAGCCAAGGCCCATGCCCAGATGGCTTTTCCAATCCCTATTATAAGAAATTTCGCAAAATATTAGCTCCTCATCTACTAAAACTGTGTAATTCTTTCCTGGATGGTGCCCCCATCCCAAGCTCGATGCTCCAGGCGTCTATCTCAGTAATCCACAAACAAGGAAAAGACCCAGCGGACTGTAAAAGCTATAGGCCCATCTCTTTAATAAACTCTGATACAAAAATCTTTTCCAAACTTTTAGCTAACCGCCTTAACCAGGTGTTGTCCAAGTTGGTCCATCCTGATCAAGTGGGGTTCATATGTGGTCGACAAGCAGCTGATAACACCAGACGGATTATAGATTTGATTGATCTGGCGCAAAAAAAACATCCCGTCTATGGTGCTTAGTTTAGATGCAGAAAAAGCGTTCGACAGAATTGATTGGCCCTACTTGAGGGAGACGCTATGAGCGTTCGGCTTGGGTGGGAGAATGATAGAGGCAATTCTCGCTCTGTATCGGGGACCGACGGCGAAGGTCAGGCACCAGGGCTTCCCCTCGGATGAATTCCTGATTAAGAGCGGCACCAGACAAGGCTGTCCTCTGTCACCCCTTCTCTTTGCGCTATGCATCGAACCCCTAGCGGCGCACATCCGCCTCAGCCCGAATATAGCAGGAATCCAAATTAGTGACCAGCCACATAAGGTGGCCCTATACGCTGATGACGTGATACTCACGTTATCACAGCCCCTCACCTCTCTGCCGAACGTCTTTCAATTGCTAGGGGAATTTAATGCGATATCTGGGTTCAAAATTAACCAGGCAAAATCAGAAGCCCTAAATATCAACTTACCTAAGGCCACCGAGAAACTGATCACGGTGAACTTTGAATTCAAATGGCAAACCTCCTCCATAAAATATTTAGGGATAAATATCACGAAGCAATCAGGCACTCTTTATAAGGCGAATTACCCCAGACTAATACGGACACTGAAGGAAGATCTACGGAAATGGGCAGGGTACAACATATCCTGGATTGGCAGGATTCAGTCTCTAAAAATGAATCTCCTTCCCAGAATTCTGTACCTATTTCAGACTCTTCCGGTCCCTATAATCAGGGAAGAGATCCTTCGGTTACAGTCCGCAATGGTGAAGTTTGTCTGGGGTAATAAAACCCCCCGCATCAAAACTAGCACACTAATTCGGCCCACAACAAGAGGAGGATTAGCGGTACCTTACCTGTTATCATACTTCAGAGCGGCCCAATTGACCCAAATTATCCAGTGGCACACCCACCCTAGTCGGAGGCGATGGGTGAAACTGGAGGCGGCCTGCTGTGCCCCGGTGGCATTGCAGGACCTGATCTGGCTCCCAAATAAGGTTCGCAAGGACTTCAAACACCCGCTCCCCGCGATTGCCAGCTCTTTGGCAGTATGGGACAAAAGCAAATATAAGCACGTATTAATGAGACAACACTCCTTGATGACCCCAATTTTGGGAAACCCTGATTTCGCTCCGGGCCTGCAAAAGAAAGATTTAACTATATGGACACAGAAGGGCTACACTCGCCTTTTACACCTGGAGGGTAGAATATCTATCAAACCGTTTGAGCAAATTAAGTCTGAAAAATCAGTTCCAAATTCAGAATTTTTTAGATACCTCCAGCTAAGAGCTGTCTATGATAAATTTCCCATTCGAGCTCAACGCACTAATTTTAAACAGCTCTGTTCTACTGGAACAGGAACCAAGGGACTTATCTCTACGATGTACAAAGCGGTAGTCTGTCCGACTCCTGACGCCGACGTGACACTAAAATATAAGAATAGATGGGAAAGAGATCTGGGGGACACACTAGAGGACGAGGACTGGGACTATATTGTCTTGGCGGCAGCTAAGAGCTCAATCTGCACGACATTGAAGGAGAACGCGTATAAGGTCCTGATGAGGTGGTATTTGACCCCATTACGATTATCAAAGTTTGTCTGGGGCTACCCTCCATTGTGCCCTAAACAATGTGGGGAGCAGGCAGACTTGCTGCACATGCTGTGGGGTTGCACCAAGATACTCCCAATCTGGGAAGATATCAGAAATTGGCTCCAGAGAATTCTCGATTGCGCGATCCCTTTGGACCGACCCCTGGTTGTTTCTGCTGGCCAGACGCACCCCGGGGTTAAACAGGTCGGAGCACAAATTAATTTGAAAATAGAAATTGACAGGGATGATTGGGAGGATATATGGGAGTTTGCTGCAAAAACTTCCATATGCAGAGCAACTAAAGAAAATATATATAAAATTTTATAACCCTCACTATCGTCACAGTTACATATTTTATTACTCTGAATATGCATGTATGTTCCTAGGACAGCATATTGGGATAATATCCCTCACTCACTACGGTCAAGCTTATAGGTTTTGGATATGGGGAAGGCGTGGGGAGGGGAGGGAAAACTCCTAGCATAGCCATAACATGGAGATCTATCTGACAATCCTTAAAACCAGCGTAATAAACGTGAGAACAACTCTTAACAAGCTCAGTACATGAAAAGCATTATAACCTCTCTTTTTGTCAGTCGGTCAAGCATATAGGTTTTGGACCTGGGAAAAGGGGGTGGAGATGAGGGGGGGGTGGGGAGATAGGGGGGAGGGGGAGACCTAGGTTGACAGGTAACACAACAGCACATTGCATTAATGTTTTTAGGTATCATGCTGAACATAAACGGAATATTTCCTACGCTTGCTGGTCGGGGAAGAGGGGGGGGGAGGGATGGGGCTCTTAGCATAGGAACCTTCCTGACTAACCTCACAACCATAGCATAAAACATGGGGGTAACATTTAGTGAAGTTAATATCCGAGGATCCTTATGACATTTCTATTTGATCTATGTGGCCCGCCGTGTGCCTTCCTCAGAGGGTTTGACAACGTATTTTATTACTGCAGGCAGCATCATTAGTATGGGGCCGTGCGGCCATATCTTCTGCGGCGGAAGTGCAGGCTTATGGGATTTGGAGCGTGAGGGGGTGGAGGGGAAAGGGGGGGGGAGAGAAAAGGGAGTACATTATATTATAACACATACAACTTTTCTCAACTTCAACATTCATCAACTGAGGAACAGGTTTTTTTTTTTTTTACATAACTCAACTGTGGCATAGGGACGGCTTAGCACTAGATCCATGTGGCCAGCTAATCTAGACTGCCAGTTACTGTAATAGTGTCACTGCCGCTGCTTTCATTATCGAAGTCATTTGGGCTTCCTGTCTTGTGCAGGGCTCATTAGGCAGCTTCCCAGTTAACTAGTATTTCCTAGTCCGGGGGGGTGGGGAGGGTAGCAACAGTCGTGCGAACCGAGCCTGGGGTCCATAGTCCTGTACCCGGGCCTTAGACAGATTAAATTTTGCTACTTACAGTTAGTAGATCGCAGTGCTGTTGTCGGAGCATCGCGCTCCCCTCCTATCCCACCCACAAATCCCCCCGCCAACCCCCAAAGCCCAGCCGGACCTCAGCACTCTTCAACTGCCATCCGGTCAGCGGCAAAAGTTATACTGCTGCGGCCGAGTTTATTCGAGCATTTGCCCGTTCTCGGCCGCAGCAGTAGCCTGGCGCGCGCCGGAGGGTGACGGGCGCGCGCCGAAGCAGCTCTCCCTCCCGCTGCCGGGTCCGCCGGGTCCCCCGGAACCCCCTGCCGCCGTCCCCCACCTCGCGGGACACCAGGGCTCCCTCGGGGAGCCCTGGACGCGCGTGCAGGAGGTGCACGCTCCCGATGATGCGTGACCGCGCGTCTGTGACGCGTGGCACGCCGAGGGGCGGCCACTAGCAAGCCGGGAAATCTCCCGGCTTGCGGATCTGGCCGCAGTGCAATAAACTGTGTCGCCAGTGTAGTAGCTTCAGCTGGGGGCTGCCTCCGATCGTCAGGGGTCGGATTCTGAAGCTATGCATCTGGCTGGGTCTGGTGTGGTTCTTGAGCCGTCATGTGCTCCCGTCTTCGCTGTGGACTACGGTGCTTCTCATCTGTTCTTAGACTGCCTTGGCGCCGCCGTTCTCCTCGTGGGACGGGTGCTGCGTGGTTCCGCGTCCTCCCGGTGCGGTGGGTCTTGTAGTTGCTCCGTTGTCCAGGAAAGCGGCGGGGGCAGACCCAGGGCTTTCACGAATGGGACCATGTCCTCAGGGCGGCGGATGGTTAGGAATTTGCCGTCATAGCTTACCCTAAGCTTGAAGGGAAAGCCCCAGCGGTACTTCACCTTCTTCTCCCGGAGGAATGAGGTCAAGGGCTTCATTTCTCTCCTTCGGTCGACTGTTATCCGTGACAGGTCGTTGAAAATTTGGAGAGTTTCATTTTGGAAAGGTAGTGACTCTTTCCTTCTGCAGGCGGTGATGATCTTCTCCTTTACTGTATAGCTGTGTAATCTTATGATTACATCGCGTCGCCGGTTGGGATCTTCTGATCTGGGAGCTACCCCCGGTGGGCCCTATCCATGTCTAGGTCCATGTCCTCTAGCGGGCCGCAGAGCGATGTGAACAGTTCCGCAAGATAGGGACGAAGCTGGCCAGGTAAGACCGTCTCCGGTACATTTCTTATGCGCAGATTCTGGCGCCTGTCCCTATTTTCTTGGTCTTCCTGCCCGTCTTTGAGACGGGAGATCTCCTCTCCTAGCCGGATGATTTCTTCCTCGGCTGCTGTTTGTCTTGCCAGGGACTCCTCCAGTCCACCTTCCAGAGTCGTTGTCCTCTCTGTTAGGCCAGACATCTCCTGTTTAATCTCCGCTACTGCTGCTTTGATTTCTGCCTGCAGGGATGTTTGGAGCTTGACATGCATGGTGGAGAATAGGCTCTCCAGGTAGGATCGGGTGATCGGTTCCTCTATCTCCATTTCAAGAGTTGCATGGGCTTTCGTACCCATATTTAGAGCTGCTTGCGGCTCTTGTGAGCCTCGTGGTCCGCCACCCTCTTGGTATGCTGGACTCATGTGTCGGAGAGAAGAACCGTGACACCGCCGGTGCTGCGGGCTTCTTTGTGTGTTTGGACATGCTCCGATTTCTCCAAGTAATGGGTGTATGTTTTTGAGCCTTGAATTTCTGGTTTGGGAGCGTTATTTATTAAGTTTTAGCCGGTGGGTCCGCGGAGCTCCCCTCCTACACCCCCACTCCTGATGACATCATCGGAAACCCATCCCTTTAGCACATTTTTAATGGATCATCAACATTCAGTATTGTCATAGACAACTTAGGATCTGGCTGTGGTTTTTTTTTTTTAGGGAAGCTGTGTCTTTAACTGAAACGGGAGGCGGCCATCTTGGATCCAGATGGAACGCAGGCTGAAACACATGACATGAAGATAGCTCCTACTCAGAAAGCTCTTATTCAGACCACAGTTCTGATCAGACCCTCTCTTCACAGTAGGGGCGCAGGCAGGCTCAGGAGGGATCAGGTAGGGCGCAAGAAGGCGGGCAGCCAATATCTTCAACTGGTTTAGCCAACAAAATAGTCAGTGGGTCCATAGAAATGGACACATCCGTTATTTCTTTTTTTAATAGATTGGATAACGATCCAATATTTCTATTGCCGGACACGTCCACCAAATGTGGACCATATCGCTTCTCTGCCCAAAACCCCTCCAGCACAGATCAGACACCACAGGGTAGATTTGCTTCAGCCGCCATGGCGTGAGGTACCAATGAATACAATTTTATATATATTTTCTTTAGTTGCTCTGCATATGGAAGTTTTTGCAGCAAACTCCCATATATCCTCCCAATCATCCCTGTCAATTTCTATTTTCAAATCCGCTGCTCATTTGAGCATGCAGTCATGATCATGTGAATTGACCAAGGCCTCCAAACTGGCTTTTATTCTAGTTATCAAACCTTTTTGATAACTACCTCTCCTACATAGTGCTTCAAAACTTGTAAAGGGAGTAAATTCTAATTTTGGGGACATTTTTGGAAAAAAATTCTGATCTGTAGATATTTAAACATACTAAGGTCTGGTGCCTCATACCTAGTTAGGAACTCTTGGAAACTAGAAAGTTTTCCTTTATGCACTAGGTCGGCAACTACTCTAATATGTTTAGCTTTAATTTGGTCAAATTGTTTATAATCACAGCCTGGGGGGAAATTGGGATTATTAAAAAGCGGAGTGAGTTGCGAAACGGGAGACACAAGATTAAATTTGCCCTTAGACTTGCTCCAAATCTCTCAGGTAAATCTCGTCGGATCTAGCTCAAACATTTTGGCGTACACCTCCTTATCCAGTGCCCATAGGGACACTGGCAGAGAAGACGTTCTAGCATATTGGGATTCTATGGCTAACCAACAATATTGTGTTGGACCAGCGTTCCACATCACCACCTGCCTTATTTGGGCAGCTTGGTAGTATTTCGAGATATCTGGGACACCCAAACCTCCTCTTGTCTTTAAAGCCATCATCACCGATCTAGCTGTTCTAGGCCTTTTACCTTGCCAAATAAAATTAAATATTCTATTTGGGAAATTTTTCAGTTCGGATCCCGGTATCCGGACTGGGAGAGTCTGGAAATGATATAATAACCTAGGGAGTATATTCATCTTGACTGATACTATTCTCCCAATCCATGACACCTGATATCCTTCCCACTTTGAGTGCACACTAGGCCAGGGATAGTATATACGGTATCAATTCCTATCTACAATGATTGTTCAGTCAACCTTTACAGGGAAGCAATTGCTCACTGCATTGAGTGAGGACAATTGCCACTAAAATGCCATAGCCAAAATAACAAAATTTTATTAAATATCAGCAAAACTCACAACATAAACGGTGCATGCTCTAAACTAACTAAAACCAATTAAAATCTGGATCCGGGAAACAGTCTCAATTGTAGCGGTCGGAATAATTCACCATCTATTTACCATATTGGTATATATAAATTGCCACCATTCATTGGCTATAATTGGAACGAATAGCTATGCAACCATATTGTGTAGGTGTGCATAGGATAAATGCACAACGTGGCAGCACAGGTAGAAAACAATACTTAAACGCCACCGTGGCTTAGTATCTTCAATAGTACTCGCAGCTGTTATGACACAATTATGGATTGTACATAGACTGACCGCTTAGGCAGACTTAAAAGAGAGAAAACAAAGGAAATACCTACGCGACAAAGTAGATTTTGAGGAAAACAGAATCTTTAAATATAAAATCTTCAAACAAAATAGAAATACACGTCGCCCTACACCGCTCAATTCGTCAACTGAGTGGGAAGGATCTGCAAGTGACCTAGAACAAGAAAAAAGTAAAGACCCTAAACAAACCACCACTACATCCTTAGTCGCCAACAGTACAGGGGTTTTTTTTAGATTTGGAGGGGCCTTCATACCTAAGCGACACACTAGGAGGAAAACCAGAAGGGGATCAGGACGATTATCTGAGAGACAAAAAAGTATGGGGGTACAAAGGTCCCGGCCATCAGAGAGGCAGCAGGAACAAAAAGAAAAAGCAACCAAATTACAGGTCATAAACCTATCCTCTAAGATTCTTAATACCCATCACTTGCAGGTTCTAGCAAAAGGCCTATCATTTTGCCCAACAAGTAAAATGAATCTGTTCGAAATTGTTAAAGATCTGAACCTCTTCTCCAGGAAGTTACTTCTTCAGAAATTTTTCATTAAACAAAAGAAAAGGAGCTTAGTTAACAACCCTGATTTGGAGAATCTAAATACTAATGATCTGGACAATTTGGCCACTCTTGAGGAACTTGTAATAGACAGTGACAGACCTATAGGGGAAGGTCCGTTTACACAGTTTAGGGCAAAATCTACCTTTACACCACCACAGGAGATTAGTGCACAAATCAAAGTGTTCACTGAACTAGTCACACATGACCTTGAAAAACTAAACAACAGGACAAGCAAGTACAACTTGACTAGAGATGAACACAATGCATTGAAAGAACTGAGCCAAGATGATGACTTGATAATCAAGCCATCAGATAAAGGTGGGAATGTGGTGGTGTTAGATAAGGTAGCCTATCAACGTGAATGCCTTAGACTACTGTCTGATAAATCCTGTTACCATATACTCGACTATGACCCCACATCTAATTTCCAAAAAGAACTATTCAATATACTAGAGACAGGTAAAACTAATAAGATCATTACGAATAAAGAGTTTGAGTTTCTTTATATTAAGAACCCGAAGGTGGCGACATTTTATCACCTTCCAAAGCTACATAAGGACAAGATACCGCCCCCAGGGAGACCCATAGTTTCTGGCATTGGGAATTTGACGTCCAATGCCAGTATCTATGTGGACAAATTATTGAGACCATTTGTCAGTTCTCTCCCATCATATCTGCGCGATACTAAGGATATACTGCTTAAACTGGAGGGCATCACTACAGGCCCTAACACACTCCTAGTTAGCCTGGATGTTGAGGGACTTTATACCAGCATCCCACACATGGTTGGTATGAAAGCCGTTGCCCATTTTTTACGATCAAGAGGACAAGATCTAGTAGGTCACAATGATTTTATCCTACAACTTCTGAACCTTACCCTTACAAAGAACTATTTTGTATTCAACAATAGGTATTATCATCAAATCCAGGGTACCGCCATGGGGACCACCTGTGCCCCCACTTATGCGAATTTATATCTTGGCTGGTGGGAGGAAACGGTGGTCTTTGGCGAGGACCTGGAGGCCTATACCATCTTCATTGACCTATGGGTAATGTTCATTGATGATATCTTCCTCCTTTGGACAGGTCCGGCGGATCTTCTAACCGAATTTGTGAATAAGCTAAATATTAACGAAAATAACCTTAAACTCACCACTGTCTCAAGTCTTTCAAAAATAGACTTTCTGGACATCACCATCCTAAAAGATGCAATAGGTAAAATAGAGACTACTATCTTTAGGAAAAGCACGGCAACAAATAGCCTGCTCAGAGCAGAGAGCCAACACCCACGACATGTCATAAATGCGATTCCTATAGGGCAATATCTAAGGGTCCGGCGTAACTGCTCGACGCTTGCAGAATACAAGGAACAGGCCAATTCACTTACAAATAGATTCCTGGAGAGGGGACACTCGAAAGGCAGTTTAGTAAAAGCTTATAATCGGGCCATACATACACCACGGACACAACTTTTAGCAACTACTAACCAGAGGAATGGAGGAGATGGATTTAAACCCATACGATTTGTTGGAACTTTTAGTGACCAATGGGGCTCAATCTACCGCATTCTTAATAAACATTGGCATATCCTTCTAGATGACGATGACATAAAGGAGGTGTTGCCAACACACCCCAAACTCACTAGTAGGAGGAGTCGGAACCTAAAAGACATCCTAGTGAGAAGCCACTTTAAGTCTAAACAAAAGGGTACCTGGTTAGATCCAAAACCAGTAGGATCATATGCCTGCGGAAGGTGTAAAGCCTGCAAATATGTGCCAAAGACCATTGAATTTTCAGATTCAAGTAAAACAAGAACATTCAAAATCAGACAGTACATTAACTGTACTACTGAGGGGGTTATTTACCTGATCATCTGCTCCTGCGGGAAATTGTATGTAGGGAAAACATTCAGACACTTCAAAACCAGAATACTTGAACATCTGGGATCAATACGAAATGCGAAAGATACTCCACTGGCACGGCATGTATTGACTGAACACAATGGAAATAGTGATAAACTAGTATTCATTGGTATTCAGCATATCCCATGGGGCCAACGCAAGGGCGACTGGAATAGGATCCTTCTGCAAACAGAATGCAGATGGATATATACATTAAAAACACTCAGCCCTGTAGGTCTGAATGAGGGCTACATATACACCTCCTTCATATAAAATACATACACAACACACAGTATGCTGCGATAAGATGTAAGCTATGGATATATAATCGGATCGGGAATTATCCCCATATCTGTCCGTATTGACCCTTTGGGCGGACATTAGTAATACTAGTAACACTCCTACACAATTACTACCACACTTATGGAATGTTGAGTGGCTTACACGAGTTTATGTCAAATATCTAGTGGGAGGGCTTTAGTGGGATACAGCTTAAAATTTAGAAGTTCGTTTTGACCCTCGGGGCGGACAACTTAGGTTAGAACACTCCTACATAGCAATTACATTAGACTGCACTACTGGATTATTCCCTCACGATTTCTTAAGACCATTTTGCTAATCACAGTATCATATGAAGGAGGTGAATGTGAGACTGATTTATGACATTGCCCTATACCCTGCACACTGCCTAAACTACTTCCATACAAATTGGGCACCCTAATATAAATGTCTTAGAGTGGGAAGGATATGTATATAACAGGACAGCTTTATAAGTACCAAGCAGTATAACTATTTATACAATTTAGACATTCTCTTTGTAATTGGTACAATGATATGCATGTAGAAGCATTAAACAGCTACTACTACATATAGGTTGGAAGCAAAACACACACACTCAAAAAACCACAATCACAAACTCCATATTATACTTTATTGAAGTTCAGCTGTAGATGCCTATGGCTTTAATAAACAATTGCAGGCACTTTCTGCAATCAATTAGCAGCATATATATGGATATAGCGCTGCTCCATACTGGCACCTCCCATCCTTGAGAAAGCGCAGGTCCCCCTACGCGCGAAACGTATGTCGGAATGACGTCATCACGCTGACGTCTTGAAGGAGGCAGGAATCCGGTGAGACCAGTCCGTGCATCGGGCTGCAGCGGGGTTACAATATACAGGCTCGTTTGTATTTAGTGTGTATGTGATCGGGTTATACTGAAGTGTGTGGGAGGTTCCACCTACAGAGTGTATTATTGTGTGGATTTTTATGCGCAACCGCTTCGCTATACTAACGGCTGGAGGGGTGTAACATACACTGGTGCTGGAGACCCTGCGAACACTACGTGGATTACTGCGGTATGCAGTTGTATTGTTTATCAGCGCCACTAATACTATACACTTGCTCCACACACACTTATACACTCAATATCATAAGTGGGCATAATCCATTATCACTGATCACATAGGGCGATACCTTAAGCCTAATTACACTGGCGACACACTTTATTCGAGCTCGGCTAGTCCCACGAATTCGGGTATACCCGGGTGTATTGAGGTTTGTGACTGTTTTCTGCCCGAGTGCATTGAGGTATTTTCCAAGCAGGGATTGAAGCATTTTATTCCCGCTGGCTGCAATACTGCAGAGTATATATATATATATACTGCATTACAATTTATGAATTTATGCCATCTGGTAGACACGCGAAGCATTGCAGCCTATTAAATCCTAATCATTATCATTTAACAGATCAGCCGCCCGTCAGCCAGGCATGAACCCAGGCTGGGAAGGCAAACGCAACGGGGCTTGTCAGAGGTGAGGAGCGGCGCATTCCAGGTATCTGCCAGGTACATACTGGGTATTTGCTCGAATAAAGTGTGTCGGTGCAGTATTAGAGCCGCCCCGCTGCCTAAGCGGTCAGTCTATGTACAATCCATAATTGTGTCATAACAGCTGCGAGTACTATTGGAGATACTAAGCCACGGTGGCGTTTAAGTATTGTTTTCTACCTGTGCTGCCACGTTGTGCATTTATCCTATGCACACCTACACAATATGGTTGCATAGCTATTCGTTCCAATTATAGCCAATGAATGGTGGCAATTTATATATACCTATATGGTAAATAGATGGTGAATTATTCCGACCGCTACAATTGAGACTGTTTCCCGGATCCAGATTTTAATTGGATTTAGTTAGTTTAGAGCATGCGCCGTTTATGTTGTGAGTTTTGCTGATATTTAATAAAATTTTGTTATTTTGGCTATGGCATTTTAGTGGCAATTGTCCTGACTCAATGCAGTGAGCAATTGCTTCCCTGTAAAGGTTGACTGAACCATCATTGTAGATAGGTATTGATACCGTATATACTATCCCTGGCCTAGTGTGCACTCAATGAGGATCTTTTGAGTGGGTCTCTAAACCCACTTTTATGTGTTTGTCGCTTGTCTACATTATCCTCTTCTGCACCGGCAGGGAATATAGAATTATCTGAGCATTAACACAACTGTCCAGGTGAGCGGTGAATCTACAAGTTATGTATACATAATCCTTCCCACTTTGCCAGATCCCTTTTAATCTTATCAAACAATGGTGGATAGTTGCCTTGATATAGGGAGTGGTAGTTCCTAGACACATTTACTCCCAGATATTTAATATGTGAGGAACTCCATCTGTAGCTGAAATTCAGTTTTGGTAATTTTATCTCTGGATCTGAAAGATTCAGATTAAAAGACTGTGACTTGTCGCTGTTCATTTTATATCCAGAGGGAGAGAGAAAGAAAGGAAAGATCCCCTAAGGCCACGTCATGGTCTCTGGGGTGTGGAAAAAGAAAGAGAGGAGGGGGGGGGAGAGAGGGAGTCATTCCACCCTCGTCCGGCCGGGTCCCGGCATCCATCCTTCACGGCTCTACTGTGGTTCAGATCCGTCTGGGGTTGTATCCTGATTTGGTTCGGATTAATGGGTTAACCAGGGTTCCCAGATTTTATAGAAACCTTCAGTTGAGCAGTTCAAGAAGGCCGTGAGTTTTTCCAAACTCATAACATCGTTAACTCTTTTTTTCACTAGCTGTTTGGTGGGGGGCGCTATCTTCTTCCAAGAGTATGCGACTGAACACCTTGCTGCTGTTAGAATAAAGGAGATTAATTTCCATACTGGGCGATCGATGTCCTCTATCGGCCTGCCCAGTAGGAAGGTCAGTGGATCTATAGGAATTGTGAGGCCTGTGACCTCTTTTATCAAATCTTGTACCGTAAGCCAATATTTCTGAATTTCTGGACATGACCACCATATATGGGCCATGTCCCCTCTATGTCCACAGCCTCTCCAGCATAGATCTGAGGCCAGAGGGTAGATTTGTTTTAACCTCACTGGGGTAAGATACCAATGATACATTATTTTATAGATGTTTTCCTTCACCGTGGTACAGATGGAAGTTCCTGAGGCCGCGTCTCAAATTTCCTCCCAGTCCTTTCTGTCAATAACTATGTCCAATTCCGCTTCCCATTTAAGCATATAGTCGTGAGCGGTAAAGTTATCCGGATTCTCCATGCCGGCATATATTTGTGTTATTAAACCTTTTTGATGTACTCCTTCGCGACAGAGTTTCTCAAATTTTGTGAGAGGGGGGAATTTCAATGATGGGGACATTTTTGCAGAAAGTGTCGAATTTGGAGAAACTTAAATGTATCCAGGTGGGGTAATTTTAATTTGGTTCGCAATTCGTGGAGACTCAGGAACTGTCCATCGCTCAGCAGGTCCGCGATCGCTCTGATCCCCATTGTTTTAAATAGGTCGAATTGTCGGGTTTCACACCCTGGTGGGAATTTAGGGTTGTCAAATATTGGAATGAGCTGAGAGCAAGGGGACGAGAGTAAGAATTTAGTTTTAGTTTTTGCCCATATGTCCCAAGTATGTTTCATTGCCCCCAGCCCGAATTTGGGCACCATGTCATTTCCCCTGTCACTGCTCCAGAGAAAAGCTGGTAGAGAAGGCGTTCTGGAGTAATGAGATTCAATTGCTAGCCAACATAGCTTGTCTGGGTCCCGAATTTTCCTAAATAGGTTGGGATAATTATTTTGGTATAGGGAGCAATAGTTCCTCGATACATGTACTGTACTCCCAGGTATTTGATGTATATAGGGCTCCACTTATAATTAAAGTTTGATTTCAATGTCCGCATCTCTGGTTCTGATAGATTTTTTTTGTTTCAATTTTTTTATTAGGCAGTTATAACAGTCAACATATTTTCTATGACAGTACATTTGTGGCCTAACACAATTTTTTACATATGAAAGAAAAGTCTCGACGTCCCCCTGTTCCTCCAGGGTCTGTCGGGGTGACGCGAGAATTGAAGTAGAAAAGGGAAGAGAAGGAGGGGAAAAGAGAGAGAGGAGAGGAGGTGGGGGAGGGGAGTAGTTGTACCCTTCCCTCGCCTTGGCATGCGCCTTTAGTTTCCGTTACCCATTGTGGCTCCTACCTCTATCCTTACTGTATATGGCGTTTCTGTGTGGCAGGGCCATTCTAGTGAACCATGGGTCCCAAATATTGTAGAAGGCAGTGGTGGACCGTTTCAGAAATGCTGACAGTCTCTCCATTTCCTTTACTTCGTTGAGTCTATTTATTACTGTCTGTTTGGAGGGGGGGACACTTTCTTCCAGGCGGCTGCCACCGCACATCTAGCCGCAGTGAGAATAAAGGAGATCAATTTGCCTGTTGGTCGGTCCAGTGTTTCTAGGGGCCTGGCCAATAGGTAGGTCAGCGGTTCAACCGGGATTGTGAGGTCTGTGACCTCTTTTATAAGATTGTGTATGGTTTCCCAGTATTTCTGAATTTCTGGACATGAGCACCAGATGTGGGCCATGTCCCCCTTTTGACCGCAGCCTCTCCAGCACAGATCAGAGGCCAGGGGGTAGATTTGGTTAATTTTGGCTGGGGTGAGATACCAGCGAAACAGTATTTTATATAGATTCTCTTTTATTGTGGTACATATGGAAGTTCCTGAAGCTGTTTCCCAAATACTTTCCCAATCCTCTCGGTCTATAACGATGTCCAATTCTGCTGCCCAATGCAGCATATAGTCATGCGTGGGGGCTTCTGAGGCTCTCTCCAGTTCTGCACAGATTTGTGTTATGAGACCTTTCTGATGGCCGGACTCCCTGCATAGCCTTTCAAAGCCAGTGAGAGGGGGAAATTCCAACGTTGGGGATAATGTTTGGGTAAAGTGTCGAATTTGTATTTGAAGACATTCAGCCCTACTATCTCATATTTGGATTTTAAGTTTTGGTAACTCAGGAACTCCCCGAAGCTCAGGAGTTGGACAATTGCTCTAATATTTTTGGTTTCAAATTGATCAAATTGTCTGGGCTCACATCCAGGTGGGAATTTTGGATTTTTCTAGATTGGTAGATTGGTGTGAGTTGGGAACGAGGTGTCGTGAGCTTAAATTTATATCTGCATTTTGTCCAGGTCTCCCAAGTGTGTCTCATCGGGCCTAGTTTGAATTTGTTGCTTAGCATGTCTTCCCTGCTCATGTACCAAAGGCAAGCTGGTAGTGAAGGCGTCCCGGCATAGTGTGTTTCTATACCTAGCCAACAGTATTGTTTTGGGCTAGCGTTCCATACCACTGCCTGCCGTAGTTGTGCGGCTAGGTAGTATCTTGTTATGGCTGGAACTCCTAGTCCTCCTCTCCCCCTTGAGGCCAAGAGAAACGTTTTGGCGACTCTAGGCTTTTTGCCTTGCCAGATAAAGTGGAAGATTAATTTTTGAATATTTTTTAATTCTGAGCCAGGGATGGGAACCGGGAGGGTCTGGAAATAGTATAGTAGCCTAGGGAGTATGTTCATTTTGACCGAGACCATCCTCCCGATCCATGATATCTGGTATCCTCCCCATTTATCTAAGTCTTGCTTAATTTTTTTGAACAGGGCCGGATAGTTATATTGATATAGTGTTTGGTAGGTCCTCGATATCTTTACTCCTAAGTATTTGATACAAGAGGAGCTCCAACGATAGTTAAAATTTAATTTGAGGAGTTCCACCTCTGGCTCCGGCAGGCTGAGGTTCAGGGCCTCCGATTTGTCGTTATTTATTTTATATCCCGAGATTTGTCCAAAGTCTCGGAGCTCTTTTTGTAGGTTGGGCAGGGAGATTTGGGGTTTGGAAAGGGTTAGGATGACATCATCAGCGAATAGGGATATTTTGTGCTGCCTGTGTCCAATTTCTATTCCTTGGATGTCTCTATTGAGTCGTATTGCTGATGCCAGTGGTTCTATGGTTAGTGCAAAGAGGAGAGGAGATAAGGGGCATCCCTGTCGAGTACCATTGGTGATCTCAAACCTCTGGTTATTGCCCCCTGGTAGTTTTACCGTTGCTGATGGGTTTTGGTATAATCTACGGACCCCCTCTATATATGCGTCTTTGAAGCCAAATTTGCGCATAGTTTGGTCCAGGAATTGCCAGTTTATTCTATCGAACGCCTTCTCTGCATCTAGGCTTAACAAAAGTGCTTTGGTCCCTGTGAGGTGTACATGTTCAATGATGTTGATTATCTTCCGAGTGTTATCCGAGGCTTGTCTGCCCTTGACAAATCCGACTTGGTCAATATTAATTAATCTCGGCAAGATGGGGTTTAATCTGTTTGCTAAAATTTTACTATATAATTTGAGATCACTGTTGAGGAGGGAGATTGGACGATAGCTTCCACACTGCATCGGGTCTCTGCCTTCCTTATGTATAATGGCCAGGTTGGCTAAAGACATTGATGTGGGAATATGGTTCCCTTCCATGAAATAGTTAAATGTTTTTAGAAGATGCTTAGATAGTGTGGGCAAGAATCTTTTATACTGTAGTAGACGTTGGTGAAACCGTCAGGGCCAGGAGACTTAGTGATCTTTAATGATTTGACCGCCTCCTCCAGTTCCTCTTTTGTAATCTCAGCATTGAGGACTGTGTTTTCCTCCTCCGTTAAAGTGGGGAGCTGACATTTGTTCAAATATTGTGTTATGGCCTCTATGGCTATTGGTGCGGGGCGGTCAATTTTAGATCTAGCCTTGTTTCCCTTGTCGTAATAGAGTTGGTTTGTCCATTTGAGGGCCTTTTCTACATCCTCCAGCTGAATCTGCCTAAGTTTTGTTCTAGCTGTAACCAGCGTTTTATATAATTTCTTTGTAGGGTTGGCCTTATGGGCTTGTTCTATGGTTTTAATGCTATCTGTAAGTTCTTTGATTTGTGTTAGGCGGGCTTTTTTCCTATGGGAGGCGATGGAAATAAATTTCCCTCTGATGTTTGCCTTATGGGCTTCCCATAGGATTGCTGGAGAGGAGACAGTTCCTGCTTTGAAGAAGAAATAGTCCTTAAGTGAGGCTCTAATTTCTCTTTCTATCTCTGGGTGGTTTAATAACGAATCATTAAGTCTCCAGGAATAGCTTGTTGTTTTTTCAAAGGGGAGTGATAGTGTTAAGGTGATTGGGGCATGATCCGACCAGGTGATTGAGCCAATGTCTGATTCAATGGCTGCCGCCATCATGTTTTTTGTGGTCAAGAAAAAGTCTATTCGAGAGTAAGTCTGGTGAGGCGCTGAGAAAAAGGTATAGTCTCTCTGGCCTTGATGTTGGGATCTCCACACGTCCACTAGTGAAAATTCGTTTAGAATTCCCCTGAACCTTTTCCCCATGATCTGGGAGTAGGTTGTACGGGGGGGACCCATCGTGGTTGATCTATCCTCGGTAGGGTTTAAGACCATATTTAGATCACCCCTACTATCATCGATGATAGATATCCCGGGTCTACGCCCTCGAGAACAGCTTGGAGAAATTCTGTTTGGTTCTCGTTTGGGGCGTATACATTGATCAGGGCAATTGTCGAGCCCGCTAAGGAGCCATATACCACAAGGAATCTACCCTCTGGGTCCACTGTCGTTTTGATATGATTGAATGGGGTGCCTTGTCTGATTAGGATAGCCACACCCCTCTTTTTACTACTAAATGAAGCAAAAAAGCTTGTTGGGAACATTTTTTTGAATAAATTTGGGGGGTCTTGAGATGTGAAGTGTGTCTCCTGTAAGAATATGATGTCCCCCCCCTGATTTTTTCATGTCCTGAAGGGCCAATCTCCGCTTCCTGTTGATTTGCAACCCTTTGACGTTTAAAGATCTCACTTTAATCGGGGCTGTATTTGCCATTCTTATATTTTATTTTCGTGGGTCGTGGACTCGGGGTCTCATCTCTCCCACTAGTTGAGACCTTGCTCCTGTTTCCTGGGAGTGTGACATATTTTCGTCTATGGGCTTGGTGGGTTGAAGGTGTAACTTCTTTATTGGCCCTTTGCGGCTTGCTGTTGAGCTGCCAAGGGGAGGGGGGGAGGGGGGGGGGAAGATCTGCTGGGACAGGGTCAGCAGATGGAAGAGAAGTAGGATTAGGCCTTGTACAGGTCCTAAAGTGATATTGCCATGTCTCCTGGAGACCGGCATTCGGACAAATTTGCCCATTCTGGGGTGGGTCCGGAGCCCGAGGCCGGAGTGCAACAGGGAGGTCCTGGCCCGCTGCTGCGTATGTTGCCCTTCGACCCCTCGACCCTTGGGTACGGGTGGCTATGATGGGGGGGGACCAAGGTAAAGGTGTGGGGGGGGAGGGGGAGTGACGGGTGAGGAGAGGGGGGAGAGATTTTTGGCCGGGTGTCGGAGTAGAGAGCGGTGGGGGAGGGGCTATAGAGGGAAGAGCAGTGCGGTGAGGAGGTGAAGGGTTGGGGGGGGGGGGGGGAAAGGGGGGGAGGGAGGTGAAGGGAAAGTAAGTAGGAGGGGAAAGAGGGAGGTAGGTCCGGGTCTTTAGTTGGTCAGATGCAAACCATATTTCACATTTACCCCTTTTACCCCATCTTTTGCTGGGGTATGAAGCTCAGTGCATATTATACATACATACATATATTAGTACATTTGTTGAAATTGGGAAAGGGGAATACATGCGTTTATCATTTCAGTGCGGGTACATTGATTTACGTACATGGTATACATTTGGTATAACGCTTTGTTTTTATCACCACGTGATTCCTAGCGGTTGTCATGGACACCCGCCTTCCCTCTGTTAGGCTGTATGTTTTATTTCTATCCGTGGGTTAGCAGAGGATGCGTGGGGGGGAACCTGGGTGGATTTCGGGGCGGGTTGCGTGGGGGGGGAGCATGTGGGGGGCAAGGGAGGGGAGAGAAGGGAAGGGGGGTGGGGTCTGCTGTTTGGGTGGGTGGCTAACGGTGAGTACAATTATGTCGACATAGCTGATGCCTAGCTTTTGACATATGATATGCATGTGATAATACAGTGTCGATCCGGCAAGACACAGACCGCAACTGGTGTTACTGGAACCTGCTGGTTCTTACTTAGCGCCTTCGTTTCAGCACTGTTCTCGGTCTGTTGGTTGGAGTGGTAGGAGTTGGAGGCAAGCTCCGGATTCAGCAAGTCTTGTAGTGCTTCTGTTTAGGTTAGTAAGGGGGGGGGGATAGGGGAGTGCGGGGAGGGGGGGGAAAGGGGAGGGGGGGTTACGGGTAGACTGGGGGGGAGAGGGAAATGTAGGGGGGGGAGTGGGGGCAGGAGGGAAACGGGTAGGGATGGGGTAGGGGGTGTGTCATCTATTAGGTTGTAAGGACTCTGAGGACTCAGGGATTGCCTGCGTATGGGGAGTTGTTCCAGGGAACGCAGATGCCACACTTGTAAGGGTAACGTACTTACAGTTTCGGGGGGGGGCCGATGCCTACCTGGTGTGGACCTGTGTGCCGGCCTCTCATAGGGCTGATTGCCCTGAGGTGCCGGCTGCTGTTGCTCGGGGGTTGGTGAGGAGTGGGGGCGACGGGGGTAGAGGGGGCCATGGGGTTCCCCATCGAACCTTGCTCCTCCTGTAAGATTCTCTTCCCTCCCCCCTCCCGCAACAGTGAGCCCCACCCCCTCCCAAATAGAAGGCCTCTTTAATACGGCTCCGGCTGACAGCCTTGTGTCGGTCTTGCGGCCGGCTCCTCTTGGGCGGATGAGCAGCCTTTCATGGTGGACACTCCGGCTTGGCAGGCGGTCTTCTTTATTCTCTGCAGCAGGCAGGTACGGCGGCTCCCTCTGTTATGCTTGATCCTCGTTGTGGCTGGGTTTCTAGTAGTCGCTCTGGTTTATGGGTAGGTATCTTGCTGAGTCCTCGTGTGGCGTTTTTGTGACACTATAGCGCTGAGACTGGGAGAACAGACAACAGAAAGATACGTTTATTATGTCTTTATTTTCTTTGTTTTCGACCTGCGAGGCGCTCTGAGGTCCTCACTGAGGGACCCTCATTCTCCTGTTCGTGGGAGTCAGGTGGATCAGCATTCCACGATGGGGGGGGAGACAGGCCCACTGCTTTCGCCAGTCTGGACATCTCAGTCGGGTGTCTAATGACATGTGTCTTCCCATTTCTGATGATTATTAGTTTAAATGGGAACCCCCATTTGTACTTGATACCTTTGTCTCTGAGGAGGGTGGTCAGGGGTTTTAAGTCCATCCGCTTGTTGATAGTTTGCTTTGCTAAATCATTATAGATTTGCATATGGTCATCTTGGTAAGTGAGCGGGTCTTTTTTCCTGCAGGCTGTCATAAGCTTCTCTTTGGTGGTGTAGTGGTGTAGCGGCATAGCCTGACTATGGTGTCCCTGGTCTTATTTGGGTCGTCTGACCTTGGCCCGAGGGCGCGATGGGCCCTATCCATCTCAAAGTCCTTTTTGTCCAGGTCTGCGCACAGCGAGGAGAAGAGCCCTAAGAGGTATAGCTGTAGTTTATCTGACTGGATCGTCTCTGGACTTCCGCGGATCCGCAGGTTCTGTCATCTCTCACGGTTTTCCTGGTCCTCGAGGTTATCTTTCAGATATCTAATCTCCATTCCAAGCCGGAAGATTTCATTGTTTGCATCTGTTTGTGTCTGGAGAGATTCCGCCATTTTAGTTTCTAGTGTTGTCGTCCGTTCAGCGAGGCCTGCTATTTCGTGCCTCAGTTCTGTTACGGCAGCCTTCAGGTCTTGCTGTATAGAAGTGTGCAGTTTGTCTAGCATGCCCTTCATCAAGTCTTGCATGAATTCCCTTGTTGGGATAGTCTCTGGGCTTTGCGCTCGCTCCCTTTGTTCTCGGGCCGCGGCCTGCTGCTTAGGGCCTCGTGTGTTCGTTGGCCCGGCGCCATCTTGGTTTCTCGGGGTAGGCTCCGAGCTCCGCTGAGATGGCGGAAAAAAGTTTAATGAGCCCTGGCCGGGCGGCGCTTTTTGCTTTGCAGCCATTGCGGGGTGTTTATTCTGCTAGGGGTTATGTTTTTGGGGTCGGGTGGTGGGGTGAGGGGCGCTTGTATAGCGGTCTATGCGCGCGGGCCGGCGGAGCTCAGCTCTCACACGTCCATCTTATCTGGCTTTGTTTTTTTATTTTCTGTTTATTTAATTATTTATTTTCCTGTGGGGGGCTGTGTCTTTAAATCAGACCTGCGGCGGCCATCTTGGATGTAGCCGACACACAGGCTGAAACGCAGGGAGCCAGGCAGCACTATTCCCAGCCGGGGGGGGGGAGGGGGGCTCAGGTATCACTTGGCCAGGCTTCCCCACTCTCCCTGCGGTCAGCTGTCCGGTCGTCTCTGGGGAGCCTCCCCGTCTGTTATGCCACTATGTTATGTCACTATTCCCTGCGTGTGTGCCCAGCGACCATCTTAGGTGGTGCTGCTCCTCCACGCCGGGGCTCAATCGGGACTGGAGGGGTACTCTCGGCCTCGTCTCCCCCGGCCCACGGCTCTGCTCACCTCTGTGGGGCTTCCTCCTCTCCCCTCCGGGACCCCGCCGTGTCACTCACCCCTCGGGGAAGCCGCGCTTCTCCCTGCGTGAGCCTCCGCAGCCGAGTCAAGATGGCCGCTCCGCCTTCCCCCTCGGCTCCCTCCCGAGCACTCGAGATCGCCACTGGTGCTGGTAAGCTGCTCCGGGATCTGTCTGCTGTGATAATCTTTTGCGGGGAAGCGGAGAGGGGGGGGGCTGGGCGGTTTTGTCGGGGGCCGCGCTGCACCTCTCAGCTCCACAGAGTCTCCCTGTCACGCACGGGCCTCAGCAGCTTCTTTTACTCACTTTATTTTCTGCTCCCTTGTTCTGTATATTTGGGGGGCTTAGCAATGTCCAATTTCGTTATTGTTTGTGTTAAAATCACCCCCGTCTCCTGCTGTCTTATAGTGTGGTGTTTGAAATTTATTTTGGCCAGATTGATGTTCGCTATTTCTTTGTTTGAAGTTTTGTCTGCAGGAGCTTAAGACAGACACAGCCTTTGCAGTTAGACTCCAGGCCACGCCCAGGTTCTGATAGATTTAAGTTGAGGGCTTCTGACTTATCACTGTAAATTTTGTATCCTGATATTTTGCCAAATTCCTTTAATTCTTTGTGTAAGTTGGGAAGGGAGATCTGGGGCTGCGTTAATGTTAATATGATATCGTCTGCGAACAATGAGACTTTATAGTTTATTCCGCCAATTGGTACCCCCTGTATATTTATATTGTCTCGTATTTTAGACGCTAGTGGTTCGATTGTTAGGGCGAAGAGGAGGGGGGACAAAGGGCATCCCTGTCTCGTTCCATTTTTCATTTCAAATTTTTTTGCTGTACCCCCCGGGAGTTTCACCACTGCAGACGGGCAGCAGTACAGCGCTCGGACTCCCGCTAGATACGCATCTTTTAAGCCGAATTTCTGCATTGTTTTGTCAAGGAATAGCCAATCAATTCTATCGAACGTCTTCTCTGCGTCCAGGCTTAACAGAACCGCTTTGGTAGCTGTGAGGTGGGCATGATCAACTATATTTATAATTTTGCGGGTGTTGTTTGAGGCTTGTCTGCCAGATACAAACCCCACCTGGTCGTTGTGAATTAATCTCGGTAGGATGGGATTCAGTCTATTTGCCAGGATTTTGCTGTATAGCTTAAGATCGTTATTTAGTAGGGAGATTAGTCGGTAGCTCCCACATAGCAGTGGGTCCCTACCCTCTTTGTGGATGATGGTGAGATTGGCCTGGGTCATTGATGGGGGGATTGGGCTGCCCTCCATGAATGAATTGAATAAGCTGAGTAGGTGTTTAGTTAGGATCGGGGAGAATCTTTTGTAATAAACATTGGAGAAGCCTTCGGGGCCAGGGGCTTTTGAGATTTTTAATGTTTTTATTGCGTCCGCCAGCTCTTTTTGGGTAATTTTTGCGTTAAGCATTTGATTCTCCTCCTCTGTCAGTGTTGGTAGGAGGCAATCGGACAGGTAATTACTAATAGCTTCAGTGGCTGGTATCCCCGTGTTCCCACCCTGAGCCTTGAGGTTATAAAGTTTAATATAAAATGCGGTAAATTCCTCCGCTATTTTCTGTTCGTTATAGATTATTTCTCACGATTAATTTTTTATCGCTGTGATCTGGGAACGCTTCTGTATACCTCTTAGTTTGCTCGCCAAAGGTATGTCAGCCTTATTGCCCTTGTCATAGTATTTCTGACTAGTCCATGTAAGAGCTTTTTCTAGTTCTTCCATTTGGGCTTGTTTTAGCTCATTCCTGGCTGCGGTCAAGGTTTTATAATGATAGGCAATAGAGAATGCTAGAGCCTCTGGTCTCAGGGTATTGTGGAGGTTGCACTAATCATTGCATGCTGTGATTGATCTGCTCAGTATCAATAGTTGGATATCACACTGACAGTAGGTAGTGATGCATGCAGAGTAGTGAATGCAAATAAATGTGCCACTGTCATATATCACAAAACCTATATAGGTACTAGGTCACACGATCAATGATTCAGTAAATCATTAATGCACATTATACCACATTATATAAATGAACCGCGGCATGTGCATCAAAAACCGGACCTGATATATGCATAAACTACCTCTGCTAGGCAGTTAACAACTCGAACAACCCCACACAAACTACCAGGAACAGTCTCACCCGTGACTCCTCCTACACGACGTCAACATGGTGACGTCATGCCGACGATCGTTTTGCGCATAAGAGGCTGGCGCTTTCTCAAGGTTCAGGTATCCAACAATTGATACTGAGCAGATCAATCACTGCATGCAATGATTAGTGCAACCTCCACCATACCCTGAGACCAGAGGCTCTAGCATTCTCTATTGCCTATCATTTGTATTTACCATTGTGTCTCACACTACCACCTGGTACTGGTAAGGGGACATACACTAATATTTGGGAATTCACCTTATAAGAATATCCCCTTACCCTGCCTCACCCATGATTTATGTTTTAATAGTTTTTATGGTTATTTTGAGTGTGTGTTACTGCGTCGACTTCTGAATATTAATAAATCATTTATTATTTTTGCCCTAGGGCATTTTAGTGGTAATTGTCCTCCCACAGTGTTGGGAGCGGTTACGTAATTGTACCCTTATAGCCTTACCATTACTCTAGTGGGTTACTATACCTGTGGACTATTTTCGGCTTTGCTGTGCATTAAAGTGGGATCTTTTTAGGAGCATCCTTTGTCTCCTTATATATGTATAATTATTTTAGTTGTCAGATCTGTTATTAATTTCACCTTGGCCTTTCTGTGGGATGCAATTGAAATAAAAGTTCCCCTAATTGCTGCCCTATGGGCTTCCCACAGAACCGCCGGAGAGTCTACTATACCCCAGTTGAGAGCGAAGTACTCCCTAAGAGCCTTTTTACTTTCTTTTTCTACCTCCGGGTGGTTCAGTAGGGAGTCGCTCAGCTTCCAAGTGTAGGCGGTTAATTTATGAAATGGGGTGGATAGGGTTAATGTGATGGGGGCGTGATCTGACCATGTAATTGGGCCTAAGTCCGAATTTGTGCAGGCTTCCAGGATATATTTGGTAGCAAAAAAATAGTCTATACGAGAATATGACTGGTGGCGTGCGGAATAGAATGTGTAATCTTTTTGGCCCTGGTGTTGGATTCTCCAGATGTCCATTAAGGAATATTCCTTGGTGATTGTTTTAAATTGTTTCTCCATCCTCTGAGGTGGAGCTCTGTGTTGGCCTTGTTGGCCTGAGGTTCTGTCCTCCGCAGAGTTTATGGCCATATTAAAGTCTCCGCCCACAATCAACGAAGATAGGTAGGTAGGGTCAACCTTTTCTAACACTGCTTTCAGGAATTCCGTTTGATTATCATTTGGCGCGTAGATGTTGATCAGAGCAACCGGCGAGCCAGCCAGTGAGCCATATACCATTAGAAATCTACCCTCTGGGTCTGAAGTGCTTTTGGTGATATTGAATGGGGTTCCTTGTCGGAGCAGGATCGCTACTCCCCGCTTTGTACTGTTAAATGACGAGAAGAAACCCGTAGGGAATACATTGCTAATCAATTTGGGCAGCTCTTGGGATGTAAAGTGCGTCTCTTGGAGGAAGATGATATCTCCCTTGGACTTTTTCAGCTCTTGGAGCGCCAGTCGTCTTTTTCTATTATTATTCAGGCCCTTTACGTTTAGTGATACAAGTTTAATTGCGGACTGACTAGCCATTTGGGCGAGAGAGTTTAGTGTCCATCGGGGTCTCGCCCTTCCCACTGGGGAGATCCTGGTTCGTTGGTTCAGAGAACCTTTTTAACGCTTCTTGATGGTGCTGTTTGAGTATGGGTGTCAGGCCCGCCCGACGAGGGGTTGGGTGGGAGGAGGGCAGGGAAGGTCGAGAGGGGGGGGGGAATAGGCTGCTGGGACAGGGTCAGCAGCAAGAGGCAAAGTGGGACGAGGTCAGCTAATGACCTCCAATAAGTACGTCCGGGATTGGCTTCCGGCATTTGGGCTTAAGGCCCAATGGGGGGGAATCCGATGGTTCAGGCATGGGCGTGCAGGGAAGGTGCGGACCCTTGTACTTGCTTAGTGTAAGCTCTACCTTAGTTTAAGAGGGGGGGGAGGGGGGGAAATGGGAGGGGGGGAAATGGGAGGGGGGGAAAGGGGTCAAAGGGACGCAGGTCCCGAAACGCGTCAGAGTTACTATGTACTCCTTTTGACCACTTAATAAACCTTTTTATATCCGATACTGGTTTGCAGCCCCCATTGTTTGCACGGTTGTGCTCTGCCACTGTACCCTATGGGACTACTCTCTGCAATTACGTCTGGCGTGACGCACCCACTAATCAAGGACTGAGCTGTGCTTCGAGGGAGTTCCTCACATTGATTGTTTGATTGGTATGTACTTTTGTTTTGCTGGGGGTCTATACAGGACCTTTATGGTATATATAGAGATCTGTGTTAGCCGTCCAGCGTAACTAGTACACTCCTATGTTTATATCATCCTAATGAGTCTCCTTAGCTCTTATACACGCTCTAATGCCTTGGTTACTGTCACGGTAACTTGTGACAGGTTGTAATTTACACCAAAACTATATATAAATATATATATACCTGGGTTTGTGCTGGGACGAGACTTAGATATGATAAATATAATTTATTCCTTGATAAAGGTGAACACAACAGATATGTTCAAATAACAGGCAAAATATAGACACTTACCTAAAGATTAGGACAGAAGGCCATCAGGACACAGACTTGGCCACTTCTCCCAGATTTCAGTTGACATCACAGCAATACATGCAGGACACATGCAGGACATGAAGCCTTTGCATGCAGGCATCAAGACATTTGCATCAAGACAATGAAGAACATGAACAACATGGGTAAAGGGTGGCTTTGACTTATATACTATGTCAAACTCATCTCTTTAACCCTAGGTGCCGCGACGGCTAGCAAAAAGTCTTTGAAGCTCTTTTGGCTTCCATTGAAGTGTGAATTACCACATTTACAAAAACATCCACTTCCCTTGGTCCCTAGGCCAAGCATAAACAATTAGCAATTTGGTCTTTGATGACCAGGCTATGTAAATTCTAGCCTTTCCTGCTCATCACAACAGGGGTTCCTCAGAACTCAACCAAAATGTCATATTTACTGCAAATCACCTCATAACTTGAGTTCAGTAATACATACAGTCAGGTGAGATATATTAATACAGTTCGTCCCACCGGACGCTCACAGAGAGACCAAACTTTACAGTGTAATATGAAAATTAATATAGATATTAATATCTGGCATTTAGCAGCAGTTACATACTGTATACAGTGTTTAGACTCCCAAAGATATGCTAAGTCCCACGAATACAAATATGTAATTCTTATCCTTTTCAGCCAAGGACATCTCATAATATTCTTATATTTAATAAGGTTACTCCTTTTGATTCCCTTCTTGGGTAGCTCCACTCCTACCCCATCAATAAAACCTTTTGAAGTAGGCTTGTGGCTTCTCGCATAACCAACTAGGTAGTTACCTGTTGATCCTTCCTGGGTCTTGCATAGCAATTCCCCTGTGAAGCCAGGCTAAATTCTAGCAGGATGTCCTATTTAGCATCCAACTGGCCAATTCACACCTCCTTTCTGGATATGCACTTCCAAGGAGGAAGCTTGCATATCAAACGTGAATAGACTCATGAGTCAAACCAGTTGGTCCTGGTACGCATTACAAAGGCAGGCAGAGGTAGTTAGCATTTGGCCTGAACCTTGTAAGACTGCAAAAAGTCACTTTATCAAAAATATATGTTCCTCTTATGACAAAGTTATATTTTTAATATGTGTGTACTTGGGGGGTGACCCGGAGGCTGTACCCCCAAGGCTCAGGGTCCTGGCTTACTCCGTTACCAAATTACCAGTTTTCACGTAACTGTTTATTCAGCACTGCATATAAGATTAACCCCTTAAGTCCCAGTGGGTGGGTTATGCAGACACTGACCCAGCAACAATACATTTTACACAGGGGAATAAGCATTTTCATGTTATAACAAAGGTTCAATCACATTTCTGGACCTCAGCCCAGTTAATCCCTTGTCTCCCTGGCGAGGTTAGAGGGGGGCCCTTGGGGAGTAACCCCGTTAATCCCGGGCCAAACCCTCACTATCGTCACAGTTACATATTTTATTACTCTGAATATGCATGTATGTTCCTAGGACAGCAGAGCCCTGAATATTGGGATAATATCCCTCACCCACTACGGTCAAGCTTATAGGTTTTGGATATGAGGAAGGCGTGGGGAGGGGAGGGAAAACTCCTAGCATAGCCGTAACATGGAGATCTTTCTGACAATCCTTAAAACCAGCGTAATAAACGTGAGAACAACTCTTAACAAGCTCAGTACATGAAAAGCATTATAACCTCTCTTTTTGTCAGTCGGTCAAGCTTATAGGTTTTGGATATGGGAAAAGGGGGGGAGATGGGGGGGGAGATAGGGGGGAGGGGGAGACCTGGGTTGACAGGTAACACAACAGCACATTGCATTAATGTTTTTAGGTATCATGCTGAACATAAACGGAATACTTCCTACGCTTGCTGGTCCGGGAAGAGGGGGGGGGGAGGGATGGGGCTCTTAGCATAGGAACCTTCCTGACTAACCTCACAACCATAGCATAAAACATGGGGGTAACATTTAGTGAAGTTAATATCCGAGGATCCTTATGACATTTCTATTTGATCTATGTGGCCCACCGTGTGCCTTCCTCAGAGGGTTTGACAACGTATTTTATTACTGCAGGCAGCATCATTAGTATGGGGCCGTGCGGCCATATCTTCTGTGGCATAGGGATGGCTTAGCACTAGATCCATGTGGCCAGCTAATCTAGACTGCCAGTTACTGTAATAGTGTCACTGCCGCTGCTTCCATTATCGAAGTCATTTGGGCTTCCTGTCTTGTGCAGGGCTCATTAGGCAGCTTCCCAGTTAACTAGTATTTCCTAGTCCGGGGGGGGGGGGGTAGCAACAGTCGTGCGAACCGAGCCTGGGGTCCATAGTCCTGTACCCGGGCCTTAGACAGATTAAATTTTGCTACTTACAGTTAGTAGATCGCAGTGCTGTTGTCGGAGCATCGCGCTCCCCTCCTATCCCACCCACAAATCCCCCCGCCAACCCCCAAAGCCCAGCCGGACCTCAGCACTCTTCAACTGCCATCCGGTCAGCACAAAAGTTATAGTAGCTTCAGCTGGGGGCTGCCTCCGATCGTCAGGGGTCGGATTCTGAAGCTATGCGTCTGGCTGGGTCTGGTGTGGTTCTTGAGCCGTCATGTGCTCCCGTCTTCGCTGTGGACTACGGTGCTTCTCATCTGTTCTTAGACTGCCTTGGCGCCGCCGTTCTCCTCGTGGGACGGGTGCTGCGTGGTTCCGCGTCCTCCCGGTGCGGTGGGTCTTGTAGTTGCTCCGTTGTCCAGGAAAGCGGCGGGGGCAGACCCAGGGCTTTCACGAATGGGGCCATGTCCTCAGGGCGGCGGATGGTTAGGAATTTGCCGTCATAGCTTACCTTAAGCTTGAACGGAAAGCCCCAGCGGTACTTCACCTCCTTCTCCCGGAGGAATAAGGTCAAGGGCTTCATTTCTCTCCTTCGGTCGACTGTTATCCGTGACAGGTCGTTGAAAATTTGGAAAGTTTCATTTTGGAAAGGTAGTGACTCTTTCCCTCTGCAGGCGGTGATGATCTTCTCCTTTACTGTATAGCTGTGTAATCTTATGATTACATCGCGTCGCCGGTTGGGATCTTCTGATCTGGGAGCTACCCCCGGTGGGCCCTATCCATCTCTAGGTCCATGTCCTCTAGCGGGCCGCAGAGCGATGTGAACAGTTCCGCAAGATAGGGACGAAGCTGGCCAGGTAAGACCGTCTCCAGTACATTTCTTATGCGCAGATTCTGGCGCCTGTCCCTATTATCTTGGTCTTCCTGCCCGTCTTTGAGACGGGAGATCTCCTCTCCTAGCCGGATGATTTCTTCCTCGGCTGCTGTTTGTCTTGCCAGGGACTCCTCCAGTCCACCTTCCAGAGTCGTTGTCCTCTCTGTTAGGCCAGACATCTCCTGTTTAATCTCCGCTACTGCTGCTTTGATTTCTGCCTGCAGGGATGTTTGGAGCTTGACATGCATGGTGGAGAATAGGCTCTCCAGGTAGGATCAGGTGATCGGTTCCTCTATCTCCATTTCAAGAGTTGCATGGGCTTTCGTACCCATATTTAGAGCTGCTTGCGGCTCTTGTGAGCCTCGTGGTCCGCCACCCTCTTGGTATGCTGGACTCATGTGTCGGAGAGAAGAACCGTGACACCGCCGGTGCTGCGGGCTTCTTTGTGTGTTTGGACATGCTCCGATCTCTCCAAGTAATGGGGGTATGTTTTTGAGCCGTGAATTTCTGGTTTGGGAGCGTTATTTATTAAGTTTTAGCCGGTGGGTCCGCGGAGCTCCCCTCCTACACCCCCACTCCTGATGACATCATCGGAAACCCATCCCTTTAGCACATTTTTAATGGATCATCAACATTCAGTATTGTCATAGACAACTTAGGATCTGGCTGTGGTTTTTTTTTTTTTAGGGAAGCTGTGTCTTTAACTGAAACGGGAGGCGGCCATCTTGGATCCAGATGGAACGCAGGCTGAAACACATGACATGAAGATAGCTCCTACTCAGAAAGCTCTTATTCAGACCACAGCTCTGATCAGACCCTCTCTTCACAGTGGGGGCGCAGGCAGGCTCAGGAGGGATCAGGTAGGGCGAAGAAGGCGGGCCGCCAATATCTTCAACTGGTTTAGCCAACAAAATAGTCAGTGGGTCCATAGAAATGGACACATCCGTTCTTTCTTTTTTTAATAGATTGGATAACGATCCAATATTTCTATTGCCGGACACGTCCACCAAATGTGGACCATATCGCTTCTCTGCCCACAACCCCTCCAGCACAGATCAGACACCACAGGGTAGATTTGCTTCAGCCGCCATGGCGTGAGGTACCAATGAATAAAATTTTATATATATTTTCTTTAGTTGCTGTGCATATGGAAGTTTTTGCAGCAAACTCCCATATATCCTCCCAATCATCCCTGTCAATTTCTATTTTCAAATCCGCTGCCCATTTGAGCATGCAGTCATGATCATGTGAATTGACCAAGGCCTCCAAACTGGCTTTTATTCTAGTTATCAAACCTTTTTGATAACTACCTCTCCTACATAGTGCTTCAAAACTTGTGAAGGGAGTAAATTCTAATTTTGGGGACATTTTTGGAAAAAAATTCTGATCTGTAGATATTTAAACATACTAAGGTCTGGTGCCTCATACCTAGTTAGGAACTCTTGGAAACTAGAAAGTTTTCCTTTATGCACTAGGTCGGCAACTACTCTAATATGTTTAGCTTTAATTTGGTTGAATTGTTTATAATCACAGCCTGGGGGGAAATTGGGATTATTAAAAAGCGGAGTGAGTTGCGAAACGGGAGACACAAGATTAAATTTGCCCTTAGACTTGCTCCAAATCTCCCAGGTAAATCTCGTCGGATCTAGCTCAAACATTTTGGCGTACACCTCCTTATCCAGTGCCCATAGGGACACTGGCAGAGAAGACGTTCTAGCATATTGGGATTCTATGGCTAACCAACAATATTGTGTTGGATCAGCGTTCCACATCACCACCTGCCTTAGTTGGGCAGCTTGGTAGTATTTCGAGATATCTGGGACACCCAAACCTCCTCTTGTCTTTAAAGCCATCATCACCGATCTAGCTGTTCTAGGCCTTTTACCTTGCCAAATAAAATTAAATATTCTATTTGGGAAATTTTTCAGTTCGGATCCCGGTATCTGGACTGGGAGAGTCTGGATATGATATAATAACCTAGGGAGTATATTCATCTTGACTGATACTATTCTCCCAATCCATGACACCTGATATCCTTCCCACTTTGCCAGATCCCTTTTAATCTTATCAAACAATGGTGGATAGTTGCCTTGATATAGGGAGTGGTAGTTCCTAGCCACATTTACTTCCAGATATTTAATATGTGAGGAACTCCATCTGTAGCTGAAATTCAGTTTTGGTAATTTTATCTCTGGATCTGAAAGATTCAGATTAAAAGACTGTGACTTGTCGCTGTTCATTTTATATCCAGAGATTTTTCCAAAGTCTGATAGCGCCTTTTGGAGGTTGGGTAAAGAAGTCTGAGGGCTTGCTAAAGTCAGAATAATATCGTCTGCGAATAATGAGATTTTATCATTTGTTTTCCCAATCACTATATACAATGTATATTACTATTTGCTCTTATTTTAGCAGCCAATGGCTCAATCGTTAGAGCGAAGAGAGGAGGAGATAATGGGTACCCTTGTCTCGTACCATTTAAAAAAAAAAATTTCCCCAAACATTTTTATTAGGCAAAATCATCTTTACAGACATTGGTTTTACATTATCAGTGTTGGCCTAATACAGTTGTATTTTCCTTGTTCATGTGGTTTTACATTATCAGTGTTGGCCTAATACAGTTGTATTTTCCTTGTTCATGTGGGGGGAGAGAGAAAGAAAGGAAAGATCCCCTAAGGCCACGTCATGGTCTCTGGGGTGTGGAAAAAGGAAGAGAGGAGGGGGAGGGGGGGAGAGAGGGAGTCATTCCATCCTCGTCCGGCCGGGTCCCGGCATCCATCCTTCACGGCTCTACTGTTGTTCAGATCCGTCTGGGGTTGTATCCTGATTTGGTTCGGATTAATGGGTTAACCAGGGTTCCCAGATTTTATAGAAACCTTCAGTTGAGCAGTTCAAGAAGGCCGTGAGTTTTTCCAAACTCATAACATCGTTAACTCTTTTTTTCACTAGCTGTTTGGTGGGGGGCGCTATCTTCTTCCAAGAGTATGCGACTGAACACCTTGCTGCTGTTAGAATAAAGGAGATTAATTTCCATACTGGGCGATCGATGTCCTCTATCGGCCTGCCCAGTAGGAAGGTCAGTGGATCTATAGGAATTGTGAGGCCTGTGACCTCTTTTATCAAATCTTGTACCGTAAGCCAGTATTTCTGAATTTCTGGACATGACCACCAGATATGGGCCATGTCCCCTCTATGTCCACAGCCTCTCCAGCATAGATCTGAGGCCAGAGGCTAGATTTGTTTTAACCTCAGTGGGGTAAGATACCAATGATACATTATTTTATAGATGTTTTCCTTCACCGTGGTACAGATGGAAGTTCCTGAGGCCGCGTCTCATATTTCCTCCCAGTCCTCTCTGTCAATAACTATGTCCAATTCCGCTTCCTATTTAAGCATATAGTCGTGAGCGGTAGAGTTCACCGGATTCTCCATGCCGGCATATATTTGTGTTATTAGACCTTTTTGATCTACTCCTTCGCGACAGAGTTTCTCAAATTTTGTGAGAGGGGGGAATTTAAATGATGGGGACATTTTTTGTAGAAAGTGTCGAATTTGGAGAAACTTAAATGTATCCAGGTGGGGTAATTTTAATTTGGTTCGCAATTCTTGGAGACTCAGGAACTGTCCATCGCTCAGCAGGTCCGCGATCGCTCTGATCCCCATTGTTTTAAATAGGTCGAATTGTCGGGTTTCACACCCTGGTGGGAATTTAGGGTTGTCAAATATTGGAATGAGCTGAGAGCAAGGGGACGAGAGTAAGAATTTAGTTTTAGTTTTTGCCCATATGTCCCAAGTATGTTTCATTGCCCCCAGCCCGAATTTGGGCGCCATGTCATTTCCCCTGTCACCGCTCCAGAGAAAAGCTGGTAGAGAAGGCGTTCTGGAGTAATGAGATTCAATTGCTAGCCAACATAGCTTGTCTGGGTCCCGAGTTCCACATTACCGCCTGTTTTAATTGGGCAGCTTGGTAATATCTATTAATGTCTGGGACCCCCAGTCCTCCTTTTGTCCTAGACGCCATAAGAACCGACCTAGCTACCCGGGGTCTCCTTCCATAAAAATAAATTAGAGGATTTTATTTTGGATAGTTTTTAATTCAGAACCAGGGACATGGATCGGGAGCGTCTGGAAATAATATAATAATCTGGGGAGTATATTCATTTTAACTGAGATCATTCTCCCGATCCATGAGATCTGGTATTTTTCCCATTTATCCAGATCTTTTTTAATTTTCCTAAATAGGTTGGGATAATAGTTCCTCGATACATGTACTCCCAGGTATTTGATGTATATAGGGCTCCACTTATAATTAAAGTTTGATTTCAATGTCCGCATCTCTGGTTCTGATAGATTTTTTTTATTTCAATTTTTTTATTAGGCAGTTATAACAGTCAACATATTTTCTATGACAGTCCATTTGTGGCCTAACACAATTTTTTACATATGAAAGAAAAGTCTCGACGTCCCCCTGTTCCTCCAGGGTCTGTCGGGGTGACGCGAGAATTGAAGTAGAAAAGGGAAGAGAAGGAGGGGAAAAGAGAGACGGGAGAGATGGGGGGGGGGGGGGGGAAGGGGAGTAGTTGTACCCTTCCCTCGCCTTGGCATGCGCCTTTCGTTTCCGTTACCCATTGTGGCTCCTACCTCTATCCTTATATGGCGTTTCTGTGTGTCAGGGCCATTCTAGTGAAAAAACAAAAATAAACTGTGCGCTACTATCTAACTTTTAAATATATATGGATACAGTGCAGTGACTAAACCATAAAATATTGAAATAAACCACAATACCATAGTGAATAAGTGATAAGATAATAAAATTATATCATAACCGTGTGGTTGATAAAGGCGTCTGCTGCTATAAACATTAGGGGTGGCTCAGCACCCCACACACTCTAAGAAATGGAAACAAAAAGAAAACAGCGCACAACGCCAAATAGTGAAGCAAGTATAAATATATATTAATAAAGGGGTAATAAACCTGCGTACTGCTGCGGCCAAGTTTATTCGAGCATTTGCCCGTTCTTGGCCGCAGCAGTAGCCTGGCCCGCGCCCGAGGGTGACGGGCGCGCGCCGAAGCAGCGGAAGAGGGCGCTCCGATCGGGGCGCTCTCCCTACCGCTGCCGGGTCTGCCGGGTCCCCCGGAACCCCCTGCCGCCCTCCCTCGGGGAGCCCTGGACGCGCGTGCAGGGGGCGCAGGCTCCCGAAGACGCGTGACCGCGCGTCTATGACGCGCGGCACGCCGAGGGGCGGCCACTAGCAAGCCGGGAAATCTCCCGGCTAGCGGATCTGGCCGCACTGCAATTAAGTGTGTCGGCAGTGTACATCAAGTTGATAAAATATGTGCATTTAGTGTATACTGTATCACACTAGTTTACCACTCCGCAGCTGTAAGCAGGAAGGTCTGGTACTTGGCTTTCTCTGCAGGAGCCTCCGTGGTGGTTCTGGGGCATGGGATCCTTCCCTCTCTCCTCTCCAGCAGGACGTCACTCTCAAGGGGGTTTCCATTAAGCAGCCTGGCTTCACTGCAGGTTCAAATGCTCAGTGGGACCGCTCCTCATCCGGCGATATGCCGCCTTTGGGGGAATTTCCCCTAGAATAACCCGTCTCTCCTGTGAGGATTCACTGCTCGTCACGGCCACTTAGATATCAAAACAGTCCAGAGCCGTTGGAGTGGCTCAGCAAACAGTTCCGCTGTGCGGACGCCAGACCGCAGCTAGCAGGGGCTCACTCAGCGTGCCACGATGCCGCTCCGTCACGTGGTGTGACGTGATGACGTCACAGTCTCCGCGGCAGTGGAGAAGACGATAGGGGGGAGGGATAGAAGTCCCTAAGAGTCTCTCAATAGCTCGAACAGCTCAAATAGCACAAAAACAGCATAAAGAATACTGATAACAGTGCGGATCCAATGAATGTAAATTAGCAAATGTACCCATTCTAGTGAACCATGGGTCCCAAATATTGTAGAAGGCAGTGGTGGACCGTTTCAGAAATGCTGACAGTCTCTCCATTTCCTTTACTTCGTTGATTCTATTTATTACTGTCTGTTTGGAGGGGAGGGACACTTTCTTCCAGGCGGCTGCCACCGCACATCTAGCAGCAGTGAGAATAAAGGAGATTAATTTGCCTGTTGGTCGGTCCAGTGTTTCTAGGGGCCTGGCCAATAGGTAGGTCAGCGGTTCAACTGGGATTGTGAGGTCTGTGACCTCTTTTATAAGATTGTGTATGGTTTCCCAGTATTTCTGAATATCTGGACATGAGCACCAGATGTGGGCCATGTCCCCCTTTTGACCGCAGCCTCTCCAGCACAGATCAGAGGCCAGGGGGTAGATTTGGTTAATTTTGGCTGGGGTGAGATACCAGCGAAACAGTATTTTATATAGATTCTCTTTTATTGTGGTACATATGGAAGTTCCTGAAGCTGTTCTGCACAGATTTGTGTTATGAGACCTTTCTGATGGCCGGACTCCCTGCATAGCCTTTCAAAGCCAGTGAGAGGGGGAAATTCCAACGTTGGGGATAATGTTTGGGTAAAGTGTCGAATTTGTATTTGAAGACATTCAGCCCTACTATCTCATATTTGGATTTTAAGTTTTGGTAACTCAGGAACTCCCCGAAGCTCAGGAGTTGGACAATTGCTCTAATATTTTTGGTTTCAAATTGATCAAATTGTCTGGGCTCACATCCAGGTGGGAATTTTGGATTTTTGTAAATTGGTAAATTGGTGTGAGTTGGGAACGAGGTGTCGTGAGCTTAAATTTATATCTGCATTTCGTCCAGGTCTCCCAAGTGTGTCTCATCGGGCCTAGTTTGAATTTGTTGCTTAGCATGTCTTCCCTGCTCATGGACCAAAGGCAAGCTGGTAGTGAAGGCATCCCGGCATAGTGTGTTTCTATACCTAGCCAACAGTATTGTTTTGGGCTAGCGTTCCATACCACTGCCTGCCGTAGTTGTGCGGCTAGGTAGTATCTTGTTATGTCTGGAACTCCTAGTCCTCCTCTCCCCCTTGAGGCCAAGAGAAACGTTTTGGCGACTCTAGGCTTTTTGCCTTGCCAGATAAAGTGGAAGATTAATTTTTGAATATTTTTTAATTCTGAGCCAGGGATGGGAACCGGGAGGGTCTGGAAATAGTATAGTAGCCTAGGGAGTATGTTCATTTTGACCGAGACCATCCTCCCGATCCATGATATCTGGTATCCTCCCCATTTATCTAAGTCTTGCTTAATTTTTTTGAACAGGGCCGGATAGTTATATTGATATAGTGTTTGGTAGGTCCTCGATATCTTAACTCCCAAGTATTTGATACAAGAGGAGCTCCAACGATAGTTAAAATTTAATTTGAGGAGTTCCACCTCTGGCTCCGGCAGGCTGAGGTTCAGGGCCTCCGATTTGTCGTTATTTATTTTATATCCCGAGATTTGTCCAAAGTCTCGGAGCTCTTTTTGTAGGTTGGGCAGGGAGATTTGGGGTTTGAAGCCAGGGTGTGCAGCGCACAGCAGTAGTAAGTAGGAGCAGGTCTTGCAGAAAAATAGTCCTTTATTAACACTTCATAATGTGGGACAACAGCAAACCTTCAACGCGTTTCGTTCAAAGGAACTTTATCAAGAAGTGCTGTGTATCTTAAAAACAACAATTTAAATACAGCTGACTGCCTGAATTCGCGCCAAATCGTGACGTCATAATCTGTGTTTGGCCAATGAAACTCATGATCCTCGCGCATGCGCGCGGCGCCAGACCTCTATGATCAACTCTATGGTTTGTCTAATCCTCGCGCATGCGCGTGGCGCCAGAGTGGCAGGAGTTCAACTGCTATTGCCAGCCGTGTAGAGAATGAGAAACACGCCCCTCCGACCGGCTCTCAATGCTCAAACACGCCTCTGGCTAATGCAGGATGACGCCCTCCTCCTCCACAGCCCGCGCATGCGCAGAAGCTTCCCCAGAAGGAAATAAATAATTAATTCCAGTGCCAGCAATATAACAGGGTATATAAGAGCCTTACACACGAAAAAAACATTGAATAGGCTGGGAAATATACAAGGCAGTAAGCTATATTGTACTAAATAACAATGACATATAGGCAAGATATGATATATCAGTACATACAGAATAACATGGATAATTAAATAAACCAAAAAATATATATGACACTTTAAAGCAGAAAAATATATAAAATACATATAACAAGACAATTTATTGTTAAAAGTTATATTTGTCCAAAAATCTATTAAATGATAAAACCAAACATAAACATATTAAAAACATTTTTAAAAAAAAGAAAAAACACAATAATTTTGTCTTGTGCCTGAATTTGAGCAACAGCAAATTGCTGCCCTGCTGGATGAAAATGATAATCGTCTTCATTTATTCTTCAAAACATTACTATCAAATGTGGAGTGTTTATACATATATATGTATTTTCTATTTTGGACACATTAGCCCGACCAATAAAAATTAAAATTTAAGTCTAAATCCAATTACTATCTATACATCAGGCATAAGTGTTTTGACATTAGGCAAGAAGTGGATGCTAAATTAGAATTAGAACTTATGTTACTTCTATATAAACTCTGACTATGGACATTATCAATAGCTTAAATGATTGATACAGAGTCTGAATTATCTTCAGGATGATGTATTTTAATTTTTGTCTTTTAGTCTAAATATGTATTATGTAGGGGTATGGATGAATCCCAATGAAGGTTTTTTGTCGTTTTCTAAAACCCCGTTGTGAACTAAGGCATGATATGTATATTAATTTGTCAAAAACTATATCACTCATTTGAGAAAATGGTTAATGTTCCATTCTATATTCATACCATCAGGGAACCTTGTTCTTAATGTGAATATCCAGTATGATTCTCTGCAATCTAATGTTTTCACAGTATTTCCCCCTCTTTCTTTTCTAATTATCTTCTCAATACCCACAAATGAGAAGTTACTGATGCCTCCTTGTCTACATTCCGAAAAATGTTTGGACACAGGGTGTTCCATATCCATTTTGCGTATTAACCTGCAATGTTCTTGCATCCTAGTTTTTAATGCCCTTGTGGTCCTGCCGACATATCTCTTCCCACAGCCACAATTAATAAGATATACTACAAATGTAGTGTTACAATTAATAAAATTGTGAATAGTGTGACGTTTATGTGGACTGTGGGAGAAGACATGTCGTGCCGGTTTCATGAACTGACACATGTTGCAATGATTACATCTAAAGGACCCTTTGGTCACAAAATGGTCTGAGTTCTTGACTGGTGTTGATACTACACTTGGAGATAAAAATGTAGCCAATGTCTTAGCTCTTCTATATACAAATTTGGGACCCTTATCTATGTATTCCTTAAGAATTGGATCCATCCGTAACAATTCCCAATGTTTATTCACAATTTTGTTTACTTGACTGCTGGATTTACTGTACTGTGAAATAAACAATGGACTTGTCCCATCCTCTCTGTTGTCTTTTTTTGCTGTTTTCGTATGTGTGCCCACCCCCCTCTCTCTGGACACAGGAGGCATTAGTGTTGCTCGTTCAATTTCTTTAACCTCCTGTAGTGTAGTCTGGAGGGTCTCCCGTTCATACCCTCTCTCAATAAATTTATTTGTCAGCTCCTCAGACTGAGTCACGAAATCGTCAAATGTTGAACAGTTCCGCCTCAGTCTGAGGTACTGACCCTTGGGTATTCCCTTAATCACAGACCTGGGGTGGCAACTGTCCGCTCTGAGAAATGAATTCCGAGAATTAGGTTTCTTGTAAATATCTGATTGTATTTTTTGATTGATATCAATGTAAAATAGAATGTCCAGGTAGCTGATGTGATGAGAGTGATAATTAATGGTGAGTTGAATATCAAAAGTGTTATTATTTAAATATTCTATAAATTTTAATAAGGTGTCAGTATTCCCGTGCCAAATAAAAATAAGATCGTCAATAAAACGCTTATAGAAAATAATATTGTGCCTATAAGGATTTGTGCTACCAAAGATGAAATTATTCTCCCACCACCCCATAAAAAGGTTGGCATAGGAGGGGGCAAAACTTGTCCCCATTGCCGTCCCCCGAAGTTGCAAATAAAATTTGTGATCAAAAAGAAAATAATTGTGCGTGAGTAAAAAAAGTATTGATTCCATTATGAATGTGGTTGTAAGTATTGAGCTACCTGGACATTCTATGAAATGGCGGACAGCCGCCATGCCCAGGTCGTGTTGAATGATCGAGTACAGGGAGACCACATCCATAGTAACCCACAGGTAGTCCTGATTCCAACTGATATGTTTTAATTTAGCTAGCAGATCCCCTGAGTCCAGAACAAAGGAGGGTAAATTCCTAACAAAAGGTTGCAGATATGCATTCACATATTGTGATAGACCATCTCCCAAAGATCCACCCTGACCTTCAAGGCACCTTATGCCCATTTAAAGGCACAGTACAAAGAGTTATATTGTCATTACCCAGCTAATACTCCCTTCCTTCAATACAGCCCCAGCACTTTGAGCACCATCACAACATACAAATCACGTTTTCTCTTTATGGTGGCTCGTGCATAAGTGGACTGGAAATGAATTAAGGAATTCGCTATATGAAAATATACAATTATTGGTCTCAATAGGAGCAGGTCTAAGCATTTTTTCAATTGTTTTATGGACATTGATTTACATTATCTGTGGGAACCCTAATGGATGATATGGAGGATTTACAAGAAAATATAACCTCAGCTGCATATACTTTTAATTGTGGAGACGATACAGGTAGAAAGAAAAAAGCCCTTCGAGTCTTTGAAAATGTAGTGGAAACAGACACAAATGACATCTGTGATTGATTTAAAGATATATTTCCAAAAACTAGAAAGATTGTTGATTTACAAAACCCGAATCTGGTGGGACATTGTGGCCACAGAGAATTATCTCAAAATGAAAAGAATTCCACGGGGCCTTAGAATGAAGAAAGCACCAACTTTTGGTTTCCCTGATAAAAACTTTGAGGAACAGTGGATCACCATGTTGAATACCTGTTCCTTTGGCCTAATGGAATTAATTTTGCAACATAAGATCAAAGAGAAATCAACATTAGACACACAGATTAAAGAACTTCAGGATAAGCTACGGAAATTTAAGGACATTGAGGGCTTTACCAAATATGACCAGATATTATCCAAGACTGTGGAGGAGGCAGAAAGAGAAATAATGATACGTAAACAAACCAAATATGATCGTGATCGTATAGATTACGAAAAAAATCAGATATACAACTGGCAGAGAACTGTTCCTGTGTTTGATCGTTTTTCAAGGAATACATCCAATAATCAATCACGCAGATTAATCCCAAACAAATCTATTTTAAAAACAAGCAACTTTGATTATCAAAGTGGGGACTCAGAACTGTCTGATGTGGAGACTACATCACATTCGGTCTCATTTATGGATATGGAAAATAGACCTAATACCTCCCAACGTGGGAATACTGATCATTCCAGAGATGAGAGGCGTCCATCAGACGGTATGATGGCCCGGGGGGAATCTACAGCTGTGAAAGCGAGTGACACTTATCAAACCGATCAACAGGCAAAAAACTATCTTATGTTCAGGAGAGACGAAAGAGGACAAGGAGGGGGGGGAAGAAAAGACACGGGAGGCAAGAGAGCAAACAAAAGGAAGAAGAATCATTAACTTGTATTAATAATGTTATTAATATATCTGGTATAGAGTTGTCGCCTGCTGAGACCTCACTCCTTAATAAAGGTTTAAAATATGCGCCGACTATGGACGTCGATCTCTTTGGTGTAGTGGTCGATGTCCATAAGTTTGTACGTAAACTTACTTTAAGAAAATTCTTTCATCACTCGAATAGTGGAGGTGGGCCTCACATGGAGACAACTCTAGGAGAAATACCCTGTGATTCAGTCCTAGGTAGAATAACTAATCCTTCTTGCTTACCTTCCCCCGTCCCCAACATAGGAACCACTGACTCTTTCAGAGATGATTGTATCCTTAGGGATATGGAGGATCTTTTTGTAGAAGGTAATACTTTAGAAGACACACAAACACACATTTTAGGAGATTGGGATTCAAAACTCAGGGAAAAATCTGTTTTCTACCCCACTTTTGCTAAAGGTCCATATCTGAATATGTTTGAGAACCTTGTGATCCGTGATCTTAGATTGCTGGCTCAGGGTTTTTGCTTTTCCCCTTCAAGGTATGACAACCTCAATAAGGAAGAGAGAATTGCTATTAAATCACTACAGGAAAAAACACGATGTTAGTTATCAAGAATGCAGACAAGGGGGGTGCTGTGGTGGTACAGAGTAGGACTGACTACTTCAGGGAAGCATTCCGCCAACTTGGGGATGTGTCCTCCTATTCTGTGCTACCACGGGACCCCACGGACTGTTTTCTGAGGGAACTCCTTGAGCTTGTAGATCTGGGGACAGCTACACATGTTTTATCCAAAAATGAACCAGACTTTATTATTAACCGCCATCCCATCATTCCCATATATCACCATCTCCCAAAGATCCATAAGACTTTGGTCGACCCTCCTGGGCGGCCAATAGTCTCTAGCATCGGATCTTTGGGAGATGGTCTATCACAATATGTGAATGCATATCTGCAACCTTTTGTTAGGAATTTACCCTCCTTTGTTCTGGACTCAGGGGATCTGCTAGCTAAATTAAAACATATCAGTTGGAATCAGGACTACCTGTGGGTTACTATGGATGTGGTCTCCCTGTACTCGATCATTCAACACGACCTGGGCATGGCGGCTGTCCGCCATTTCATAGAATGTCCAGGTAGCTCAATACTTACAACCACATTCATAATGGAATCAATACTTTTTTTACTCACGCACAATTATTTTCTTTTTGATCACAAATTTTATTTGCAACTTCGGGGGACGGCAATGGGGACAAGTTTTGCCCCCTCCTATGCCAACCTTTTTATGGGGTGGTGGGAGAATAATTTCATCTTTGGTAGCACAAATCCTTATAGGCACAATATTATTTTCTATAAGCGTTTTATTGACGATCTTATTTTTATTTGGCACGGGAATACTGACACCTTATTAAAATTTATAGAATATTTAAATAATAACACTTTTGATATTCAACTCACCATTAATTATCACTCTCATCACATCAGCTACCTGGACATTCTATTTTACATTGATATCAATCAAAAAATACAATCAGATATTTACAAGAAACCTAATTCTCGGAATTCATTTCTCAGAGCGGACAGTTGCCACCCCAGGTCTGTGATTAAGGGAATACCCAAGGGTCAGTACCTCAGACTGAGGCGGAACTGTTCAACATTTGACGATTTCATGACTCAGTCTGAGGAGCTGACAAATAAATTTATTGAGAGAGGGTATGAACGGGAGACCCTCCAGACTACACTACAGGAGGTTAAAGAAATTGAACGAGCAACACTAATGCCTCCTGTGTCCAGAGAGAGGGGGTGGGCACACATACGAAAACAGCAAAAAAAGACAACAGAGAGGATGGGACAAGTCCATTGTTTATTTCACAGTACAGTAAATCCAGCAGTCAAGTAAACAAAATTGTGAATAAACATTGGGAATTGTTACGGATGGATCCAATTCTTAAGGAATACATAGATAAGGGTCCCAAATTTGTATATAGAAGAGCTAAGACATTGGCTACATTTTTATCTCCAAGTGTAGTATCAACACCAGTCAAGAACTCAGACCATTTTGTGACCAAAGGGTCCTTTAGATGTAATCATTGCAACATGTGTCAGTTCATGAAACCGGCACGACATGTCTTCTCCCACAGTCCACATAAACGTCACACTATTCACAATTTTATAAATTGTAACACTACATTTGTAGTATATCTTATTAATTGTGGCTGTGGGAAGAGATATGTCGGCAGGACCACAAGGGCATTAAAAACTAGGATGCAAGAACATTGCAGGTTAATACGCAAAATGGATATGGAACACCCTGTGTCCAAACATTTTTCGGAATGTAGACAAGGAGGCATCAGTAACTTCTCATTTGTGGGTATTGAGAAGATAATTAGAAAAGAAAGAGGGGGAAATACTGTGAAAACATTAGATTGCAGAGAATCATACTGGATATTCACATTAAGAACAAGGTTCCCTGATGGTATGAATATAGAATGGAACATTAACCATTTTCTCAAATGAGTGATATAGTTTTTGACAAATTAATATACATATCATGCCTTAGTTCACAACGGGGTTTTAGAAAACGACAAAAAACCTTCATTGGGATTCATCCATACCCCTACATAATACATATTTAGACTAAAAGACAAAAATTAAAATACATCATCCTGAAGATAATTCAGACTCTGTATCAATCATTTAAGCTATTGATAATATCCATAGTCAGAGTTTATATAGAAGTAACATAAGTTCTAATTCTAATTTAGCATCCACTTCTTGCCTAATGTCAAAACACTTATGCCTGATGTATAGATAGTAATTGGATTTAGACTTAAATTTTAATTTTTATTGGTCGGGCTAATGTGTCCAAAATAGAAAATACATATATATGTATAAACACTCCACATTTGATAGTAATGTTTTGAAGAATAAATGAAGACGATTATCATTTTCATCCAGCAGGGCAGCAATTTGCTGTTGCTCAAATTCAGGCACAAGACAAAATTATTGTTTTTTCTTTTTTTTAAAAATGTTTTTAATATGTTTATGTTTGGTTTTATCATTTAATAGATTTTTGGACAAATATAACTTTTAACAATAAATTGTCTTGTTATATGTATTTTATATATTTTTCTGCTTTAAAGTGTCATATATATTTTTTGGTTTATTTAATTATCCATGTTATTCTGTATGTACTGATATATCATATCTTGCCTATATGTCATTGTTATTTAGTACAATATAGCTTACTGCCTTGTATATTTCCCAGCCTATTCAATGTTTTTTTCGTGTGTAAGGCTCTTATATACCCTGTTATATTGCTGGCACTGGAATTAATTATTTATTTCCTTCTGGGGAAGCTTCTGCGCATGCGCGGGCTGTGGAGGAGGAGGGCGTCATCCTGCATTAGCCAGAGGCGTGTTTGAGCATTGAGAGCCGGTCGGAGGGGCGTGTTTCTCATTCTCTACACGGCTGGCAATAGCAGTTGAACTCCTGCCACTCTGGCGCCACGCGCATGCACGAGGATTAGACAAACCATAGAGTTGATCATAGAGGTCTGGCGCCGCGCGCATGCGCGAGGATCATGAGTTTCATTGGCCAAACACAGATTATGACGTCACGATTTGGCGCGAATTCAGGCAGTCAGCTGTATTTAAATTGTTGTTTTTAAGATACACAGCACTTCTTGATAAAGTTCCTTTGAACGAAACGCGTTGAAGGTTTGCTGTTGTCCCACATTATGAAGTGTTAATAAATGACTATTTTTCTGCAAGACCTGCTCCTACTTACTACTGCTGTGCGCTGCACACCCTGGCTTTGAATCTACATTCTATTCAGCTGCACGCTTTGGAGGGGAGACTGGGAAGGAAAAGAAATACTACTACAGTGAGTACTATACCTGGGGCTGCCTAATGAGGAAGGGGGGGGGCTGTCATTTGGCAACCCACCCTGACCTTCAAGGCACCTTATGCCCATTTAAAGGCACAGTACAAAGAGTTATATTGTCATTACCCAGCTAATACTCCCTTCCTTCAATACAGCCCCAGCACTTTGAGCACCATCACAACATACAAATCAGATTTGGGGTTTGGAAAGGGTTAGGATAGGGAATAGGGATATTTTGTGCTGCCTGTGTCCAATTTCTATTCCTTTGATGTCTCTATTGAGTCGTATTGCTGATGCCAGCGGTTCTATGGTTAGTGCAAAGAGGAGAGGAGATAAGGGGCATCCCTGTCGAGTACCATTGGTGATCTCAAACCTCTGGTTATTGCCCCCTGGTAGTTTTACCGTTGCTGATGGGTTTTGGTATAATCTACGGACCCCCTCTATATATGCGTCTTTGAAGCCAAATTTGCGCATAGTTTGGTCCAGGAATTGCCAGTTTATTCTATCGAACGCCTTCTCTGCATCTAGGCTTAACAAAAGTGCTTTGGTCCCTGTGAGGTGTACATGTTCAATGATGTTGATTATCTTCCGAGTGTTATCCGAGGCTTGTCTGCCCTTGACAAATCCGACTTGGTCAATATTAATTAATCTCGGCAAGATGGGGTTTAATCTGTTTGCTAAAATTTTACTATATAATTTGAGATCACTGTTGAGGAGGGAGATTGGACGATAGCTTCCACACTGCATCGGGTCTCTGCCTTCCTTATGTATAATGGCCAGGTTGGCTAAAGACATTGATGTGGGAATATGGTTCCCTTCCATGAAATAGTTAAATGTTTTTAGAAGATGCTTAGATAGTGTGGGCAAGAATCTTTTATAGTAGACGTTGGTGAAACCGTCAGGGCCAGGAGACTTAGTGATCTTTAATGATTTGACCACCTCCTCCAGTTCCTCTTTTGTAATCTCAGCATTGAGGACTGTGTTTTCCTCCTCCGTTAAAGTGGGGAGCTGACATTTGTTCAAATATTGTGTTATGGCCTCTATGGCTATTGGTGCGGGGCGGTCAATTTTAGATCTTAAATTATATAACTCAGTATAGTATTTTGTAAATTCCTCTGCAATTTTCTTGTCACTACAGTATATTGTATCTCACCAGATTTACTTTTGATAGCTGTTATTTGAGATCTCTTTTGCACCCCTCTTAGTTTACTTGCTAAGAGTCTATCAGCCTTGTTTCCCTTGTCGTAATAGAGTTGGTTTGTCCATTTGAGGGCCTTTTCTACATCCTCCAGCTGAATCTGCCTAAGTTTTGTTCTAGCTGTAACCAGCGTTTTATATAATTTCTTTGTAGGGTTGGCCTTATGGGCTTGTTCTATGGTTTTAATGCTATCTGTAAGTTCTTTGATTTGTGTTAGGCGGGCTTTTTTCCTATGGGAGGCGATGGAAATAAATTTCCCTCTGATGTTTGCCTTATGGGCTTCCCATAGGATTGCTGGAGAGGAGACTGTTCCTGCGTTGAAGAAGAAATAGTCCTTAAGTGAGGATCTAATTTCTCTTTCTATCTCTGGGTGGTTTAATAACGAATCATTAAGTCTCCAGGAATAGCTTGTTGTTTTTTCAAAGGGGAGTGATAGTGTTAAGGTGATTGGGGCATGATCCGACCAGGTGATTGAGCCAATGTCTGATTCAATGGCTGCCGCCATCACGTTTTTTGTGGTCAAGAAAAAGTCTATTCGAGAGTAAGTCTGGTTAGGCGCTGAGAAAAAGGTATAGTCTCTCTGGCCTTGATGTTGGGATCTCCACACGTCCACTAGTGAAAATTCGTTTAGAATTCCCCTGAACCTTTTCCCCATGATCTGGGAGTAGGTTGTACGGGGGGGACCCATCGTGGTTGATCTATCCTCGGTAGGGTTTAAGACCATATTTAGATCACCCCCTACTATCATCGATGATAGATATCCCGGGTCTATGCCCTCGAGAACAGCTTGGAGAAATTCTGTTTGGTTCTCGTTTGGGGCGTATACATTGATCAGGGCAATTGTCGAGCCCGCTAAGGAGCCATATACCACAAGGAATCTACCCTCTGGGTCCACTGTCGTTTTGATATGATTGAATGGGGTGCCTTGTCTGATTAGGATAGCCACACCCCTCTTTTTACTACTAAATGAAGCAAAAAAGCTTGTTGGGAACATTTTTTTGAATAAATTTGGGGGGTCTTGAGATGTGAAGTGTGTCTCCTGTAAGAATATGATGTCCCCCCCTGATTTTTTCATGTCCTGAAGGGCCAATCTCCGCTTCCTGTTGTTTTGCAACCCTTTGACGTTTAAAGATCTCACTTTAATCGGGGCTGTATTTGCCATTCTTATATTTTATTTTCGTGGGTCGTGGACTCGGGGTCTCATCTTTCCCACTAGTTGAGACCTTGCTCCTGTTTCCTGGGAGTGTGACATATTTTCGTCTATGGGCTTGGTGGGTTGAAGGTGAAACTTCTTTATTGGCCCTTTGCGGCTTGCTGTTGAGCTGCCAAGGGGAGGGGTGGAGGGGGGGGAGGAAGATCTGCTGGGACAGGGTCAGCAGATGGAAGAGAAGTAGGATTAGGCCTTGTACAGGTCCTAAAGTGATATTGCCATGTCTCCTGGAGACCGGCATTCGGACAAATTTGCCCATTCTGGGGTGGGTCTGGAGCCTGAGGCCGGAGTGCAACAGGGAGGTCCTGGCCCGCTGCTGCGTATGTTGCCCTTCGACCCCTCGACCCTTGGAAGAGCAGTGCGGTGAGGAGGTGAAGGGTTGGGGGGGGAAAAGGGGGGGGAGGGAGGGGAAGGGAAAGTAAGTAGGAGGGGAAAGAGGGAGGTAGGTCCGGGTCTTTAGTTGGTCAGATGCAAACCATATTTCACATTTACCCCTTTTACCCCATCTTTTGCTGGGGTATGAAGCTCAGTGCATGTTATACATACATACATACATATATTAGTACATTTGTTGAAATTGGGAAAGGGGAATACATGCGTTTATCATTTCAGTGCGGGTACATTGATTTACGTACATGGTATACATTTGGTATAACGCTTTGTTTTTATCACCACGTGATTCCTAACGGTTGTCATGGCCACCCGCCTTCCCTCTGTTAGGCTGTATGTTTTATTTCTATCCGTGGGTTAGCAGAGGATGCGCGGGGGGGAACCTGGGTGGATTTCGGGGCGGGTTGCGTGGGGGGGGGGGAGCATGTGGGGGGAAAGGGAGGGGAGAGAGTGGAAGGGGGGGTGGGGTCTGCTGTTTGGGTGGGTGGCTAACGGTGAGTACAATTATGTCGACATAGCTGATGCCTAGCTTTTGACATATGATATGCATGTGATAATACAGTGTCGATCCGGCAAGACACAGACCGCAACTGGTGTTACTGGAACCTGCTGGTTCTTTCTTAGCACCTTCGTTTCCGCACTGTTCTCGGTCTGTTGGTTGGAGTGGTAGGAGTTGGAGGCAAGCTCCGGATTCAGCGAGTCTTGTAGTGCTTCTGTTTAGGTTAGTAAGGGGGGGGGATAGGGGAGTGCGGGGAGTGGGGGGAGAAAGGGGAGGGGGGGAAAGGGGAGGGGGGGTTACGGGTAGACTGGGGGGGGAGAGGGAAATGTAGGGGGGAGTGGGGGCAGGAGGGAAACGGGTAGGGATGGGGTAGGGGGTGTGCTTCTATAAACTCCTAGCAATTTTGAACTTGTAGGGATGGGGGATAGCTAGTGTCACTCTCGCTTCAGTCCTTACGCACAGCTTAGTGTCATCTATTAGGTTGTAAGGACTCTGAGGACTCAGGGATTGCCTGCGTATGGGGAGTTGTTCCAGGGAACGCAGATGCCACACTTGTAAGGGTAACGTACTTACAGTTTCGGGGGGGGGGGGCGATGCCTACCTGGTGTGGACCTGTGTGCCGGCCTCTCATAGGGCTGATTGCCCTGAGGTGCCGGCAGCTGTTGCTCGGGGGTTGGTGAGGAGTGGGGGCGACGGGGGTAGAGGGGGCCATGGGGTTCCCCATCGAACCTTGCTCCTCCTGTAAGATTCTCTTCCCTCCCCCCTCCCGCAACAGTGAGCGCCCCCCCCCCCTCCCAAATAGAAGGCCTCTTTAATACGGCTCCGGCTGACAGCCTTGTGTCGGTCTTGCGGCCGGCTTCTCTTGGGCGGATGAGCAGCCTTTCATGGTGGACACTCCGGCTTGGCAGGCGGTCTTCTTTATTCTCTGCAGCAGGCAGGTACGGCGTCTCCCTCTGTTATGCTTGATCCTCGTTGTGGCTGGGTTTCTAGTAGTCGCTCTGGTTTATGGGCAGGTATCTTGCTGAGTCCTTGTGTGGCGTTTTTGTGACACTATAGCGCTGAAACTGGGAGAACAGACAACAGAAAGATACTTTTATTATGTCTTTATTTTCTTTATTTTCGACCTGCGAGGCGCTCTGAGGTCCTCACTGAGGGACCCTCATTCTCCTGTTCGTGGGAGTCAGGTGGATCAGCATTCCACGATGGGGGGGGAGACAAGCCCACTGCTTCCGCCAGTCTGGACATCTCAGTCGGGTGTCTAATGACATGTGTCTTCCCATTTCTGAAGATTATTAGTTTAAATGGGAACCCCCATTTGTACTTGATACCTTTGTCTCTGAGGAGGGTGGTCAGGGGTTTTAAGTCCATCCGCTTGTTGATAGTTTGCTTTGCTAAATCATTATAGATTTGCAGATGGTCATCTTGGTAAGTGAGCGGGTCTTTTTTCCTGCAGGCTGTCATAAGCTTCTCTTTGGTGGTGTAGTGGTGTAGCCTGACTATGGTGTCCCTGGTCTTATTTGGGTCGTCTGACCTTGGCCCGAGGGCGCGATGGGCCCTATCCATCTCAAAGTCCTTTTTGTCCAGGTCTGCGCACAGCGAGGAGAAGAGCCCTAAGAGGTATGGCTGTAGTTTATCTGACTGGATCGTCTCTGGAATTCCGCGGATCCGCAGGTTCTGTCGTCTCTCGCGGTTTTCCTGGTCCTCGAGGTTATCTTTCAGATATCTAATCTCCATTCCAAGCGGGAAGATTTCATTGTCTGCATCTGTTTGTGTCTGGAGAGATTCCGCCATTTTAGTTTCTAGTGTTGTCGTCCGTTCAGCGAGTCCTGCTATTTCGTGCCTCAGTTCTGTTACGGCAGCCTTCAGGTCTTGCTGTATAGAAGTGTGCAGTTTGTCTAGCATGCCCTTCATCAAGTCTTGCATGAATTCCCTTGTTGGGATAGTCTCTGGGCTTTGCACTCGCTCCCTTTGTTCTCGGGCCGCTGCCTGCTGCTTAGGGCCTCGTGTGTTCGTTGGCCCGGCGCCATCTTGGTTTCTCGGGGTAGGCTCCGAGCTCCGCTGAGATGGCGGAAAAAAGTTTAATGAGCCCTGGCCGGGCGGCGCTTTTTGCTTCGCAGCCATTGCGGGGTGTTTATTCTGCTAGGGGTTATGTTTTTGGGGTCGGGTGGTGGGGTGAGGGGCGCTTGTATAGCGGTCTATGCGCGTGGGCCGGCGGAGCTCAGCTCTCACACGTCCATCTTATCTGGCTTTGTTTTTTTATTTTCTGTTTATTTAATTATTTATTTTCCTGTGGGGGGCTGTGTCTTTAAATCAGACCTGCGGCGGACATCTTGGATGTAGCCGACACACAGGCTGAAACGCAGGGAGCCAGGCAGCACTATTCCCCGCCAGGGGGGGGGGGCTCAGGTATCACTTGGCCAGGCTTCCCCACTCTCCCTGCGGTCAGCTGTCCGGTCGTCTCTGGGGAGCCTCCCCGTCTGTTATGCCACTATGTTATGCCACTATTCCCTGCGTGTGAGCCCGGCAGCCATCTTAGGTGGTGCTGCTCCTCCACGCCGGGGCTCAATCGGGACTGGAGGGGTACTCTCGGCCTCGTCTCCCCCGGCCCACGGCTCTGCTCACCTCTGTGGGGCTTCCTCCTCTCCCCTCCGGGACCCCGCCGTGTCACTCACCCCCTCGGGGAAGCCACGCTTCTCCCTGCGTGAGCCTCCGCAGCCGAGTCAAGATGGCCGCTCTGCCTTCCCCCTCGGCTCCCTCCCGAGCACTCGAGATCGCCACTGGTGCTGGCGAGTCTCCTACCGGCTGGTAAGCTGCTACGGGATCTGTCTGCTGTGATAATCTTTTGCGGGGAAGCGGAGAGGGGGGGGGGGGGGCTGGGCGGTTTTGTCGGGGGCCACGCTGAACCTCTCAGCTCCACAGAGTCTCCCTGTCACGCACGGGCCTCAGCAGCTTCTTTTACTCACTTTATTTTCTGCTCCCTTGTTCTGTATATTTGGGGGGCTTAGCAATGTCCAATTTCGTTATTGTTTGTGTTAAAATCACCCCCGTCTCCTGCTGTCTTATAGTGTGGTGTTTTAAATTTATTTTGGCCAGATTGATGTTCGCTATTTCTTTGTTTGAAGTTTTGTCTGCAGGAGCTTAAGACAGACACAGCCTTTGCAGTTAGACTCCAGGCCACGCCCAGGTTCTGATAGATTTAAGTTGAGGGCTTCTGACTTATCACTGTTAATTTTGTATCCTGATATTTTGCCAAATTCCTTTAATTCTTTGTGTAAGTTGGGAAGAGAGATCTGGGGCTGCGTTAATGTTAATATGATATCGTCTGCGAACAATGAGACTTTATAGTTTATTCCGCCAATTGGTACCCCCTGTATATTTATATTGTCTCGTATTTTAGACGCTAGTGGTTCGATTGTTAGGGCGAAGAGGAGGGGGGACAAAGGGCATCCCTGTCTCGTTCCATTTTTCATTTCAAATTTTTTTGCTGTACCCCCCGGGAGTTTCACCACTGCAGACGGGCAGCAGTACAGCGCTCGGACTCCCGCTAGGTACGCATCTTTTAAGCTGAATTTCTGCATTGTTTTGTCAAGAAATAGCCAATCAATTCTATTGAACGTCTTCTCTGCGTCCAGGCTTAACAGAACCGCTTTGGTAGCTGTGAGGTGGGCATGATCAACTATATTTATAATTTTGCGGGTGTTGTCTGAGGCTTGTCTGCCAGATACAAACCCCACCTGGTCGTTGTGAATTAATCTCGGTAGGATGGGATTCAGTCTATTTGCCAGGATTTTGCTGTATAGCTTAAGATCGTTATTTAGTAGGGAGATTAGTCGGTAGCTCCCACATAGCAGTGGGTCCCTACCCTCTTTGTGGATGATGGCGAGATTGGCCTGGGTCATTGATGGGGGGATTGGGCTGCCCTCCATAAATGAATTGAATAAGCTGAGTAGGTGTTTAGTTAGGATCAGGGAGAATCTTTTGTAAAAAACATTGGAGAAGCCGTCGGGGCCAGGGGCTTTTGAGATATTTTTTTTTGTTTCAATTTTTTTATTGTTTTATCAGTGTACACAACAGATAGTAAACATTGATATTTGCATATATTAATAAAAACATCCGTATTCCGTTTTTTTTATTCAGATATGTGTTTATCTAAATGTTTGTATGTCTGAATGCTCGTATGTTTCTGCTGTTATGGTTCTAACTAGGAAGCTGCCGCTTCCGTGTGTCCTGTTTTTTGTACTGTAATATAGTAGAGAAAAGAAAAGGTGGAGAGCAGAGAAAGAGAGAGGAGAGATAAAAGAAGGGAGATAAGGGGAGGGGGAGAGGTGCTGCGGGATGGCGTCTAGTTTTGTATATATCCTGCCTTTTCCTTTAGGAATTTATTATGTACCTGACCAAATTTCCCATGTCTTATGGAACTTATCCATCTTTTGGGTCAGTTTTGCCGTAAGAAGTTCCATTGTCTTTATTTCTCGCATTCTGCGGAGTACGGTCTGTTTAGCAGGGGCATTCGCCTTCTTCCACGCTGCAGCAACGGAACAACGTGCCGCCGTGAGCACATGGCTTGGGGCAGTTCCACCAGATATGAGCCATGTCTCCTCTTTGCCCGCAACCCCTCCAACACAAATCTGGGGTCCCGGGGAAGATCTGGCTCAACCTATTCGGGGTTAGGTACCAGTAAAATATAATTTTATAGATGTTCTCTTTAATGGTAGTACAAATCGATGTTTTGGATGCTGCCTCCCAGATATCCTCCCAGTCTTCTCTATCAATCTCTATATTTAAATCCTCCGCCCATTTGGACATATACCTGTGTTGGGAACAGCCTGTTGATCGCGCCAGGCCCAGATATATTTCCCAGATCAATCCTTTAGCATAGTACCCTTTCCTGCACAGTCGTTCAAAATTTGTTAGCTGCTGGAAAGCCTTATCTTTGGATACTGTTTGCAGGTAGTGCCTGATTTGTAAAAAGCCAAATATTGGGAGGTTTGTCGTTTGATATTTTTTTTCCAATTCTTGGGTCAGCAAGAGCCTACCTTGCCCAGAGAAATCCTCTGCTATCATCATCTTCAGCTGTTTAAATTTACTGAGTCTCTGTGGGAACCCGCCGGGGGGAAATTCTGGGTTATCGAATATGGGTGTTAATAGGGAGGGGTGAGCCGTCAAGCCATATTTGTCTTTATTTTTGGTCCATACTCTCCATGTACATTTCATTGCTCCCAGTTTTAATGTTTCCGAGAGGATCTCTCTACCCCGCACAGTCCACAGGGTGGCCGGGAGTGAGAGGGGTCTCGCGTAGGAAAACTCTATCCCTGTCCAACAGCTTGTAGTTGGGTCATTGTTCCACATTATCACTTGTTTCAGTTGGGCCGCCAAATAATATTTAATGATATCTGGGACTGCCAAGCCTCCACATTCTTTTGGTGCTAACATTATGGTTGTAGCTACTCTTGGTCTTTTGTTTTGCCAAATGAATTGAAAAATTCTGTTTTGTATATTCTTTAATTCCGACATTGGGATATCAATTGGGAGAGTCTGGAAGTAATACAGAAGTCTTGGCAGGATATTCATTTTGACCGTAGCTATTCTGCCTAACCAAGATATCTGGTATTCATTCCAGCTCTGTAAGTCTTTTTTTAGCCTCTCAAATAGGGGCGGATAGTTATATTGATATAGTGATTTGTACTCCCGTGTTATTTGGATTCCCAAGTATTTGATTTTCGTGGAACTCCACTTATAATTAAAATTTAATTGTAGCAGTTTGGCCTCGGGATTAGGTAGAGATACATTTAATGCTTCCGACTTATCCATATTGATTTTATACCCCGAGATTTTGCTAAATGTATCTAATTGTGAATGTAAATTCACGAGTGAAGTCAAGGGGTTGGCTAGAGTTAGGATAATGTCGTCAGCAAAAAGGGATATCTAATGTTTATAGGGTTCGAGTTTCCTCCTGGGAGTTTCACTACAGCCGTGGGAGTTTTATAGAGGGCTCTAACCCCCTCAAGATATGGGCCCTTAAATCCGAATTTAATTAATGTTTGGTCTAAAAATTCCCATCTGATCCTGTCAAACGCCTTTTCCGCGTCTAAACGTAACAGGATGGCTTTCGTGGATGAGAGATGTACATGGTCGATTATGTTTATAATTTTTCTCGTATTATCTGAGGCTTGTCTGCCTGAAATAAATACGACTTGGTCCTTGTGGATCAGGCCTGGGAGAATGGGAGTTAGTCTGTTAGCTAGGATTTTGCTATAAAGTTTTAGGTCCGAATTAAGGAGGGCTATGGGGCGATAATTACCACACTGTAGTGGGTCTCTCCCTTCCTTTGGTATGAGTGCCAAATTCGCTCTAGACATAGAAGCGGGGATAGCCGTTCCCTCCAGAAACTCATTAAACATATCCAGGAGATGTGGTGCCAAGATCAATTTAAATTTTTTATAGTATTGATTGGAAAACCCATCCGGGCCTGGCGTTTTACTAGGTTTTAGTTGTGAGATGGCTTCTAGTAAATCATCCTGCGCAATTTCTTTATTTAGCTCTAGTAAGTCAGCTTCTGAAAGGCTTGGAAGGTTACATGACGCTAGGTACTTAGTAATAGCTTCTGCATTTGAGGAGCTGTTTTGGGGGAAGTTCAAATTATATAGTTTGGAGTAGAAGTCTGAGAATGTGGCCGCTATCTGTTTTTCGCAATATGTTTTGATGCCCGTCTTTGTTTGTATGACGGATATTTGGGATTTGGTTCTCAGACCTCTTAATTTAGATGCTAATAACCGGTCGGCCTTATTTCCTTTGTCATAATATTTCTGCTTCGTCCACCTCAGCGCCCTCTCCACTTCATCTATTTGTATCTGCCTGAAATCAGATCTAGCCTTGTCCAGTACTTTGCGTAGTTGTTTTGAGGGATTAGCTTTATGTTTATGTTCTAGGAGTTTAACTTTCTCCGCTAATTCGTCGTACAATTTCTGTTTTTGCTTTTTCTTATATGATGCTATGGAAATTATATTCCCTCGAATCGTGGCCGTATGGGCCTCCCATAGCAACACTGATGACTTTACAGAGCCCTTGTTCAGCGCAAAATATTCTCTGAGCTTTTGCTTAATCTCTATCTCTACATCTATTTGGTTTAACAGAATCGTTTAGTTTCCAATTATATTGATTATATTTATAGAAGGGGAGGGAGAGCGTCAGCGAGATCGGAGCGTGGTCCGACCATGTTATAGAACCTATGTCCGACTGGGAGGTTGCCTGAAAGATATCTTTAGTACCCAGAAAATAATCAATCCTTGAATAGGTCTGGTGCGGGGGAGAAAAATACAAATAGTCCCTCTGGCCCTGATGCTGCGCCCGCCAAATATCTATCAGCGAAAACTCTTTCAGTATGTTCTGAAACCTTTTGGCATTTGTGGTCGTAATGCGTGGGTGGGGAGTACCCAGTGGGCTTGTCCTATCTTGATCAGGTGCTACAACCATATTAAAATCTCCTGCTATCAATAGCGTAGTTCTAGGTTGGGGGGCTAGCTTGTCACATAGATCTCTCAAAAAGTCAGCTTGACCCTCATTTGTGGCGTATATATTAACAAGGGTAATCTCCACATCTGATAGTGTGCCTTGCAGAATGAGGAATCTACCTTCTGGGTCTACGGTTTGTTTTTGAAGTGTGAATTTGACATTTTGTCTAAATAAGATGGCTACCCCTTTTTTTTTAGTGGAGCAGGATGCATAATATGCCTGGGGGTAGTATCTCTGAAAGGTGTTAGGGGGCGATATCGTATTAAAGTGCGTTTCTTGTAAGAATAGCACATCTCCTTTTGTTTTTTTTAATTCTTGTAAGGCGAGCTTTCTTTTGATTGCTGAGTTAAGTCCCCTAACATTTAGGGACACTAGTTTAAGTGTTGTATTTGGAGCCATTTTCGGAGCCATCCAGCAAACAGCTCCAGGGCTTTCCGGATACAGTCGGGTCCCCTCTTTCCCATAAGCTTTAGTCTCTGCGTTCAAATCCTTTCACCAGGTCAAAGGGGTCTCCACTTCTTTGCTGCGCTGGGATGTGTAGATCCTTGTAGCTCCAGGGGCATGCGCCCTCTTTGTGGACAGGTAGGTATGTGTTCCCCGCCGGGGGCAGACCAGCGTTCCTCATCTCGTATGTGTCTCAGAAGCTCGTAAGGGGGGGGGGGGCAATAGGGCGTCCAAACATATAAATTTTGCCGGGAGTAGTCTTTTCCTCTCCAGGTGACATTTCTCAGTCCTCACCTGCCTGGTTACGTTGGGTGGCTATTCTCTGAGAGGAGCGTGGTCCCCTCTCTGTTGGCCTGTGATCTGGGTCTCCGTCCGTATCTTCAGGGGCAATTCCACCTCCATTCTTGTGGGGGACACCGAGCCCCTTTAGGAATCTTGGTATCTCTTCCGGGTAGGAAAGGGTGTGGAATTTGCCTCCAGCCTGGGCCACAATTTTAAAAGGGAATCCCCAGCAATATTTAATCTTGTTGTCCCTTAATTTTAGTGTGAGGGGTCTGAGCTCTCTCCTGCGGTCTACTGTACGTTTTGAGAGATCACTGTATATCTCAATATGTACATTCCGGAACTGGATGTGTCCTTTCTCCCTGCTCGCCGTCAGTATTTTCTCCTTTGTGGAGTAATAATGGAACCTGACCAGTATATCTCTGGTCCTCTTGGGGTCCGTGGACCTAGGTCCGAGGGCCCTATGGGCTCTGTCCATCTCTAGCTTTTAAGGAGTTAGGTCAGGTACCAGATGAATAAAGAGGTCTGATAGGTATGTGCTCCATCCCAATTCTGGGTGCAATTACCAGGATCCCCCCCTCAGTCCACTCCCTGTAGTAACATAAGCACTTTATTCATGCTATATATTCTATTAGCCTGTGTGCAGTTATCTGGGATCTGTGGAAGATTAACATCTTGTCTTCCTGTTTACTTGCCTGATAGGTATGTGTGCAGCTGTTCAGTCTCCACTGTTTCTGGGACATACCTCAGTCTCAAGTTCTGCCGCCGATCGCGGTTTTCCTGGTCCTCGGCACTTTCCTTGAGCCCTCTGATCTCCCAGTGCAGGCGGTTGATCTCGTCCTCCACGGAGAACTGAGCCTGCTCCAGTGTTTCCACTGTGTTTGCCAGCCCATCTGTTTTGGCCATTAGGAGATTCAAGTCCGCCCTTAGGGTGTAAATGGCTTTACCCAAATCATCCCGAAACTCCTTCCTCATTCTGGAGATTCAAGTCCGCCCTTAGGGTGTTAATGGCTTTACCCAAATCATCCCGAAACTCCTTCCTCATTCTGGTGAAGAGGTTTTCTAAATATGTTTTGTTCACATCTATGTTTTCAATTTCCTGCTCGTGCGCCTCGCTCGGGCCCTCCCGCGTGTCGGATGAGCCGCCATCTTGGGAGGTCTCGCAACTCCCCGTGGTCCGCTGGCTTTGTGGGAAGTAGCTCGTCACTGACTGCTGAGCTGCCTTCTTATTTTTGCCGCTCATGCTGGCTACCTTCCTCTCCGCTTGTATGTATTTATTGGGGGGGTTTAGATGTAGAGATGCCGCAGGAACTGTGGGGTCTTTTTAGTGCTGTAGGATAGGATTGTTTGTTTAGTCTAGTACAGCTTGTCTGGGTAGATATGGGGTTATTGGACCCAGGGGTTCTGGCCTTAGGGCTGTGTTTCTGACCTGCAGGTCGTTCTCTCTGAGGCACCTTTGTGTGGTGGTGGTGCTTCCACGTGGTGGTGCTCCCCCAAGATGGCCGCCTCCTCCCTCACCACGCTACTGAGGCCTATGGCTCCCTTCACTAGTGGGTCCCCTCCCGGTGTTCTTCACTCCCAGCAGGGCCCTAGGTCAGGTTTGTACCTTTTATTTACGTGTGCCGTCCTGGGGGGGGGGGAGCTGGACCCGTAACGGGGGGTCTCCGCTCGCGCCTTTCCTCACGGCCTCAGGCGGCCACAGCGGGCGCTTCTCTTACCCCACAGGGGGTCGGGGGTTCCGTCCCCGATCACCGCTGATTCCCCTCTATTCTTGGCTCCTCGGGGCACGCGGAGTCCCGTCGCCTCTCGTCTCCGGAGTCTCTCCGTCAGATTTGAATTTTGCGGGCTGCAGAGGGGAAAGTCCCGCACCGGGGGCAGGGGGTCTCCGACACAGCTCTCCGGGACGCCGGAGCCAGCCACTTCGGAGCCCAGCTAGTCACCGGAGCAAAGTCTTTGGGGGTTCACTTAGGGATTCCTCCGCTTCTCTTGATTATTTTATTATTTAATATGCTTCGTTAGTGCTATTCATTCAGAGGGGGTCGGGAGCGTCTCTTTCAAGCTGCCATTCCCCTTGACGTCACCGGAAGTCTCCGGCTTTTGAGATTTTTAATGTTTTTATTGCGTCCGCCAGCTCTTTTTGGGTAATTTTTGCGTTAAGCATTTGATTCTCCTCCTCTGTCAGTGTTGGTAAGAGGCAATCGGACAGGTAATTACTAATAGGTTCAGTGGCTGGTGTCCCCGTGTTCCCACCCTGAGCCTTGAGGTTATAAAGTTTAATATAAAATGCGGTAAATTCCTCCGCTATTTTCTGTTCGTTATAGATTATTTCTCACGATTAATTTTTTATCGCTGTGATCTGGGAACGCTTCTGTATACCTCTTAGTTTGCTCGCCAAAAGTCTGTCAGCCTTATTGCCCTTGTCATAGTATTTCTGACAAGTCCATGTAAGAGCTTTTTCTACTTCTTCCATTTGGGCTTGTTTTAGCTCATTCCTGGCTGCGGTCAAGGTTTTATAAATCTTTTTCGAGGGGTTGGGTTTGTGCTGTTGTTCCAGCTTAATTATTTTAGTTGTAACAACTAGTGACATACCGCTCACCTCAATATTGAATACCAACTCTATGATAGGGATGACAGACATACATATATAAGGAGACAAAGGATGCTCCTAAAAAGATCCCACTTTAATGCACAGCAAAGCCGAAAATAGTCCACAGGTATAGTAACCCACTAGAGTAATGGTAAGACTATAAGGGTACAATTAAGTAACTGCTCCCAACACTGTGGGAGGACAATTACCACTAAAATGCCCTAGGGCAAAAATAATAAATGATTTATTGATATTCAGAAGTCGACGCAGTAACACACACTCAAAATAACCATAAAAACAATTAAAACATAAATCACGGGTGAGGCAGGGTAAGGGGATATTATTATAAGATGAATTCCCAAATATTAGTGTATGTCCCCTTACCAGTACCAGGTGGTAGTGTGAGACACAATGGTAAATACAAATGATAGGCAATAGAGAATGCTAGAGCCTCTGGTCTCAGGGTATGGTGGAGGTTGCACTAATCATTGCATGCTGTGATTGATCTGCTCAGTATCAATAGTTGGATATCACACTGACAGTAGGTAGTGATGCATGCAGAGTAGTGAATGCAAATAAATGTGCCACTGTCATATATCACAAAACCTATATAGGTACTAGGTCACATGATCAATGATTCAGTAAATCATTAGTGCACATTATACCACATTATATAAATGAACCGCGGCATGTGCATCAAAAACCGGACCTGATATATGCATAAACTACCTCTGCTAGGCAGTTAACAACTCGAACAACCCCACACAAACTACCAGGAACAGTCTCACCCGTGACTCCTCCTACACGACGTCAACGTGGTGACGTCATGCCGACGATCGTTTCGCGCATAAGGGGCTGGCGCTTTCTCAAGGTTCAGCCTCACCCGTGATTTATGTTTTAATTGTTTTTATGGTTATTTTGAGTGTGTGTTACTGCGTCGACTTCTGAATATCAATAAATCATTTATTATTTTTGCCCTAGGGCATTTTAGTGGTAATTGTCCTCCCACAGTGTTGGGAGCGGTTACATAATTGTACCCTTATAGCCTTACCATTACTCTAGTGGGTTACTATACCTGTGGACTATTTTCGGCTTTGCTGTGCATTAAAGTGGGATCTTTTTAGGAGCATCCTTTGTCTCCTTATATATGTATAATTATTTTAGTTGTCAGATCTGTTATTAATTTCACCTTGGCCTTTCTGTGGGATGCAATTGAAATAAAAGTTCCCCTAATTGCTGCCCTATGGGCTTCCCACAGAACCGCTGGAGAGTCTACTATGCCCCAGTTGAGAGCGAAGTACTCCATAAGAGCCTTTTTAATTTCTTTTTCTACCTCCGGGTGGTTCAGTAGGGAGTCGTTCAGCTTCCAAGTGTAGGCGGTTAATTTATGAAATGGGGTGGATAGGGTTAATGTGATGGGGGCGTGATCTGACCATGTAATGGGGCCTAAGTCCGAATTTGTGCAGGCTTCCAGGATATATTTGGTAGCAAAAAAATAGTCTATACGAGAGTATGACTGGTGGGGTGCGGAATAGAATGTGTAATATTTTTGGCCCTGGTGTTGGATTCTCCAGATGTCCATTAAGGAATATTCCTTGGTGATTGTTTTAAATTGTTTCTCCATCCTCTGAGGTGGAGCTCTGTGTTGGCCTTGTTGGCCTGAGGTTCTGTCCTCCGCAGAGTTTATGGCCATATTAAAGTCTCCGCCCACAATCAACGAAGATAGGTAGGTAGGGTCAATCTTTTCTAACACTGCTTTCAGGAATTCCGTTTGATTATCATTTGGCGCGTAGATGTTGATCAGAGCGACCGGCGAGCCAGCCAGTGAGCCATATACCATTAGAAATCTACCCTCTGGGTCTGAAGTGGTTTTGGTGATATTGAATGGGGTTCCTTGTCGGAGCAGGATCGCTACTCCCCGCTTTTTACTGTTAAATGACGAGAAGAAACCCGTAGGGAATACATTGCTAATCAATTTGGGCAGCTCTTGGGATGTAAAGTGCGTCTCTTGGAGGAAGATGATACTGTATCTCCCTTGGTCTTTTTCAGCTCTTGGAGCGCCAGTCATCTTTTTCTATTATTATTCAGGCCCTTTACGTTTAGTGATACGAGTTTAATTGCGGACTGACTAGCCATTTGGGCGAGAGAGTTTAGTGTCCATCGGGGTCTCGCCCCTTCCCACCGGGGAGATCCTGGTTCGTTGGTTCAGAGAACCTTTTTAACGCTTCTTGATGGTGCTGTTTGAGTATGGGTGTCAGGCCCGCCCGACGAGGGGTTGGGTGGGAGGAGGGCAGGGAAGGTCGAGAGGGGGGGGGGGGAATAGGCTGCTGGGACAGGGTCAGCAGCAAGAGGCAAAGTGGGACGAGGTCAGCTAAGGACCTCCAATAAGTACGGCCGGGATTGGTGTAAGCTCTACCTTAGTTTAAGAGGGGGGGAGGGGGGGAAATGGTTGGGGGGGAAAGGGGTCAAAGGGACGCAGGTCCCGAAACGCATCAGAGTTACTATGTACTCCTTTTGACCACTTAATAAACCTTTTTATATCCGATACTGGTTTGCAGCCCCCATTGTTTGCACGGTTGTGCTCCGCCACTGTACCCTATGGGACTACTCTCTGCAATTACGTCTGGCATGACGCACCCACTAATCAAGGACTGAGCTGTGCTTCAAGGGAGTTCCTCACATTGATCGTTTGATTGGTATGTACTTTTGTTTTGCTGGGGGTCTATACAGGACCTTTATGGTATATATAGAGATCTGTGTTAGCCGTCCAGCGTAACTAGTACACTCCTATGTTTATATCATCCTAATGAGTCTCCTTAGATCTTATACATGCTCTAATGCCTTGGTTACATATTTTAGTACTCTGAATATGCATGTATGTTCCTAGGACAGCAGAGCCCTGAATATTGGGATAATATCCCTCACCCACTACGGTCAAGCTTATAGGTTTTGGACCTGGGAAAAGGGGGGGAGATGGGGGGGGGGTGGGGAGATAGGGGGGAGGGGGAGACCTGGGTTGACAGGTAACACAACAGCACATTGCATTAATGTTTTTAGGTATCATGCTGAACATAAACGGAATACTTCCTACGCTTGCTGGTCGGGGAAGAGGGGGGGAGGGATGGGGCTCTTACATTTAGTGAAGTTAATATCCGAGGATCCTTATGACATTTCTATTTGATCTATGTGGCCCGCTGTGTGCCTTCCTCAGAGGGTTTGACAACGTATTTTATTACTGCAGGCAGCATCATTAGTATGGGGCCGTGTGGCCATATCTTCTGCGGCGGAAGGGCAGGCTTATGGGCTTTGGAGCGTGAGGGGGGGAGGGGAAAGGGGGGGGGAGAGAAAAGGGAGTACATTATATTATAACACATACAACTTTTCTCAACTTCAACATTCATCAACTGAGGAACAGGTTTTTTTTTTTTTACATAACTCAACTGTGGCATAGGGACGGCTTAGCACTAGATCCATGTGGCCAGCTAATCTAGACTGCCAGTTACTGTAATAGTGTCACTGACGCTGCTTCCATTATCGAAGTCATTTGGGCTTCCTGTCTTGTGCAGGGCTCATTAGGCAGCTTCCCAGTTAACTAGTATTTCCTAGTCCGGGGGGTGGGGAGGTTAGCAACAGTCGTGCGAACCGAGCCTGGGGTCAATAGTCCTGTACCCGGGCCTTAGACAGATTACATTTTGCTACTTACAGTTAGTAGATCGCAGTGCTGTTGTCTGAGCATCGCGCTCCCCTCCTATTCCCCCCGCCAAACCCTAAAGCCCAGCCGGACCTCAGCACTCTTCAACTGCCATTCGGTCAGCGTCAAAAGTTATAGTAGCTTCAGCTGTGGGTTGCCTCCGATCGTCAGGGGTCGTATTCAGAAGCTATGCATCTGGCTGGGTCTGGTGTGGTTCTTGAGCCGTCATGTGCTCCCGTCTTCGCTGTGGACTACGGTGCTTCTCATCTGTTCTTAGACTGCCTTGGCGCCGCCGTTCTCCTCGCGGGACGGGTGCTGCGTGGTTCCGCGTCCTCCCGGTGCGGTGGGTCTTGTAGTTGCTCCGTTGTCCAGGAAAGCGGCGGGGTCAGACCCAGGGCTTTCACGAATGGGGCCATGTCCTCAGGGCGGCGGATGGTTAGGAATTTGCCGTCATAGCTTACCGTAAGCTTGAACGGAAAGCCCCAGCGGTACTTCACCTCCTCCCGGAGGAATGAGGTCAAGGGCTTAATTTCTCTCCTTCGGTCGACTGTTATCCGTGACAGGTCGTTGAAAATTTGGAGAGTTTCATTTTGGAATGGTAGTGACTCTTTCCCTCTGCAGGCGGTGATGATCTTCTCCTTTACTGTATAGCTGTGTAATCTTATGATTACATCGCGTCGCCAGTTGGGATCTTCTGATCTGGGAGCTACCGCCCGGTGGGCCCTATCCATCTCTAGGTCCATGTCCTCTAGCGGGCCGCAGAGCGATGTGAACAGTTCCGCAAGATAGGGACGAAGCTGGCCAGGTAAGACCGTCTCTGGTACATTTCTTATGCGCAGATTCTGGCGACTGTCCCTATTTTCTTGGTCTTCCCGCCCGTCTTTGAGACGGGAGATCTCCTCTCCTAGCCGGATGATTTCTTCCTCGGCTGCTGTTTGTCTTGCCAGGGACTCCTCCAGTCCACCTTCCAGAGTCGTTGTCCTCTCTGTTAGGCCAGACATCTCCTGTTTAATCTTCGCTACTGCTGCTTTGATTTCTGCCTGCAGGGATGTTTGGAGCTTGACATGCATGGTGGAGAATAGGCTCTCCAGGTAGGATCGGGTGATCGGTTCCTCTATCTCCATTTCAAGAGTTGCATGGGCTTTCGTACCCATATTTAGAGCTGCTTGCGGCTCTTGTGAGCCTCGTGGTCCGCCACCCTCTTGGTTTGCTGGACTCTTCTGTGTCGGGGAGAAGAACCGTGACACCACCGGTGCTGCGGGCTTCTTTGTGTGTTTGGACATGCTCCGATCTCTCCAAGTAATGGGGGTATGTTTTTGAGCCTTGAATTTCTGGTTTGGGAGCGTTATTTATTAAGTTTTAGCCGGTGGGTCTGCGGAGCTCCCCTCCTACACCCCCATTCCTGATGACATCATCGGAAACCCATCCCTTTAGCACATTTTTAATGGATCATCAACATTCAGTATTGTCATAGACAACTTAGGATCTGGCTGTGGTTTTTTTTTTTTAGGGAAGCTGTGTCTTTAACTGAAACGGGAGGTGGCCATCTTGGATCCAGATGGAACGCAGGCTGAAACACATGACATGAAGATAGCTCCTACTCAGAAAGCTCTTATTTAGACCACAGCTCTGATCAGACCCTCTCTTCACAGTGGGGGCGCAGGCAGGCTCAGGAGGGATCAGGAAGGGCGCAAGAAGGCGGGCAGACAATATCTTCAACTGGTTTAGCCAACAAAATAGTCAGTGGGTCCATAGAAATGGACACATCCGTTATTTCTTTTTTTAATAGATTGGATAACGATCCAATATTTCTATTGCCGGACACGTTCACCAAATGTGGACCATATCGCTTCTCTGCCCACAACCCCTCCAGCACAGATCAGACATCACAGGGTAGATTTGCTTCAGCCGCCATGGCGTGAGGTACCAATGAATAAAATTTTATATATATTTTCTTTAGTTGCTGTGCATATGGAAGTTTTTGCAGCAAACTCCCATATATCCTCCCAATCATCCCTGTCAATTTCTATTTTCAAATCCGCTGCCCATTTGAGCATGCAGTCATGATCATGTGAATTGACCAAGGCCTCCAAACTGGCTTTTATTCTAGTTATCAAACCTTTTTGATAACTACCTCTCCTACATAGGCAGCAGAGATGTAGAGGAGCACAGCAGCGTTTCTTGGCAGCATACCAGCTAGTGGATCGCCAAAATGAGGGTAACTCCAAGCAGGGATGAGTATTAAAAGAGTACTTTAATGCTCAGTGCAAAACAGAACAATGGTAGGAGCGCACCTACGCGTTTCGTCCGTAAAGGACTTTCTCAAGGTGGATTATACTCTATGTCCCTGAACCTGGATCCATTATGGTATATGGAATTATCAGTATTCTAATGAGCCATCTATGGTGATGCACCATAAACACCACTTACCTCTCCTACATAGTGCTTCAAAACTTGTGAAGGGAGTAAATTCTAATTTTGGGGACATTTTTGGGAAAAAATTCTGATCTGTAGATATTTAAACATACTAAGGTCTGGTGCCTCATACCTAGTTAGGAACTCTTGGAAACTAGAAAGTTTTCCTTTATGCACTAGGTCGGCAACTACTCTAATATGTTTAGCTTTAATTTGGTCGAATTGTTTATAATCACAGCCTGGGGGGAAATTGGGATTGTTAAAAAGCGGAGTGAGTTGCGAAACGGGAGACACAAGATTAAATTTGCCCTTAGACTTGCTCCAACTCTCCCAGGTAAATCTCGTCGGATCTAGCTCAAACATTTTGGCGTACACCTCCTTAGCCAGTGCCCATAGGGACACTGGCAGAGAAGACGTTCTAGCATATTGGGATTCTATGGCTAACCAACAATATTGTGTTGGATCAGCGTTCCACATCACCACCTGCCTTAGTTGGGCAGCTTGGTAGTATTTCGAGATATCTGGGACACCCAAACCTCCTCTTGTCTTTAAAGCCATCATCACCGATCTAGCTGTTCTAGGCCTTTTACCTTGCCAAATAAAATTAAATATTCTATTTGGGAAATTTTTCAGTTCGGATCCCGGTATCCGGACTGGGAGAGTCTGGAAATGATATAATAACCTAGGGAGTATATTCATCTTGACTGATACTATTCTCCCAATCCATGACACCTGATATCCTTCCCACTTTGCCAGATCCCTTTTAATCTTATCAAACAATGGTGGATAGTTGCCTTGATATAGGGAGTGGTAGTTCCTAGACACATTTACTCCCAGATATTTAATATGTGAGGAACTCCATCTGTAGCTGAAATTCAGTTTTGATAATTTTATCTCTGGATCCGAAAGATTCAGATTAAAAAACTGTGACTTGTCGCTGTTCATTTTATATCCAGAGATTTTTCCAAAGTCTGATAGCGCCTTTTGGAGGTTGAGTAAAGAAGTCTGAGGGCTTGCTAAAGTCAGAATAATATCGTCTGCGAATAATGAGATTTTATCATTTGTTTTCCCAATCACTATATACAATGTATATTACTATTTGCTCTTATTTTAGCAGCCAATGGCTCAATCGTTAGAGCGAAGAGAGGAGGAGATAATGGGTACCCTTGTCTCGTACCATTTAAAAAAAAAATTTCCCCAAACATTTTTATTAGGCATAATCATCTTTACAGACATTGGTTTTACATTATCAGTGTTGGCCTAATACAGTTGTATTTTCCTTGTTCATGTGGGGGGAGAGAGAAAGAAAGGAAAGATCCCCTAAGGCCACGTCATGGTCTCTGGGGTGTGGAAAAGGAAAGAGAGGAGGGGGGGGGGGGAGAGAGGGAGTCATTCCACCCTCGTCCGGCCGGGTCCCGGCATCCATCCTTCATGGCTCTACTGTGGTTCAGATCCGTCTGGGGTTGTATCCTGATTTGGTTCGGATTAATGGGTTAACCAGCGTTCCCAAATTTTATAGAAACCTTCAGTTGAGCAGTTCAAGAAGGCCGTGAGTTTTTCCAAACTCATAACATCGTTAACTCTTTTTTTCACTAGCTGTTTGGTGGGGGGCGCTATCTTCTTCCAAGAGTATGCGACTGAACACCTTGCTGCTGTTAGAATAAAGGAGATTAATTTCCATACTGGGCGATCGATGTCCTCTATCGGCCTGCCCAGTAGGAAGGTCAGTGGATCTATAGGAATTGTGAGGCCTGTGACCTCTTTTATCAAATCTTGTACCGTAAGCCAGTATTTCTGAATTTCTGGACATGACCACCAGATATGGGCCATGTCCCCTCTATGTCCACAGCCTCTCCAGCATAGATCTGAGGCCAGAGGGTAGATTTGTTTTAACCTCACTGGGGTAAGATACCAATGATACATTATTTTATAGATGTTTTCCTTCACCGTGGTACAGATGGAAGTTCCTGAGGCTGCGTCTCATATTTCCTCCCAGTCCTCTCTGTCAATAACTATGTCCAATTCCGCTTCCCATTTAAGCATATAGTCGTGAGCGGTAGAGTTATCCGGATTCTCCATGCCGGCATATATTTGTGTTATTAGACCTTTTTGATGTACTCCTTCGCGACAGAGTTTCTCAAATTTTGTGAGAGGGGGGAATTTCAATGATGGGGACATTTTTTGTAGAAAGTGTCGAATTTGGAGAAACTTAAATGTATCCAGGTGGGGTAATTTTAATTTGGTTCGCAATTCTTGGAGACTCAGGAACTGTCCATCGCTCAGAAGGTCCGTGATCGCTCTGATCCCCATTGTTTTAAATAGGTCGAATTGTCGGGTTTCACACCCTGGTGGGAATTTAGGGTTGTCAAATATTGGAATGAGCTGAGAGCAAGGGGACGAGAGTAAGAATTTAGTTTTAGTTTTTGCCCATATATCCCAAGTATGTTTCATTGCCCCCAGCCCGAATTTGGGCGCCATGTCATTTCCCCTGTCACCGCTCCAGAGAAAAGCTGGTAGAGAAGGCGTTCTGGAGTAATGAGATTCAATTGCTAGCCAACATAGCTTGTCTGGGTCCCGAGTTCCACATTACCGCCTGTTTTAATTGGGCAGCTTGGTAATATCTTAATGTCTGGGACCCCCAGTCCTCCTTTTGTCCTAGACGCCATAAGAACCGACCTAGCTACCCGGGGTCTCCTTCCGTTCCAAATAAATTGGAGGATTTTATTTTGGATAGTTTTTAATTCAGAACCAGGGACATGGATCAGGAGCGTCTGGAAATAATATAATAATCGGGGGAGTATATTCATTTTAACTGAGATCATTTTCCCGATCTATGACATCTGGTATTTTTCCCATTTATCCAGATCTTTTTTAATTTTCCTAAATAGGTTGGGATAATTATTTTGGTATAGGGAGCAATAGTGCCTCGATACATGTACTCCCAGGTATTTGATGTATATACACTGGCGACACACTTTATTCGAGCTCGGCTAGTCCCACGAATTCGGGTATACCCGGGTGTATTGAGGTTTGTGACTGTTTTCTGCCCGAGTGCATTGGGTTATTTTCCAGGCAGGGATTGAAGCATTTTATTCCCGCTGGCTGCAATACTGCACAGTATATATATATACACTGCATTACAATTCATGAATTTATGCCATCTGGTAGACACGCGAAGCATTGCAGCCTATTAAATCCTAATCATTATCATTTAACAGATCAGCCGCCCGTCAGCCAGGCATGAACCCAGGTTGGGAAGGCAAATGCAACGGGGCTTGTCAGAGGTGAGGAGCGGCGCATTCCATGTATCTGCCAGGTACATACTGGGTATTTGCTCGAATAAAGTGTGTCGGTGCAGTAGGGCTCCACTTATAATTAAAGTTTGATTTCAATGTCCGCATCTCTGGTTCTGATAGATTTAAGTTGAGGGCTTCTGACTTATCACTGTTAATTTTGTATCCTGATATTTTGCCAAATTCCTTTAATTCTTTGTGTAAGTTGGGAAGGGAGATCTGGGGCTGCGTTAATGTTAATATGATATCGTCTGCGAACAGTGAGACTTTATAGTTTATTCCGCCAATTGGTACCCCCTGTATATTTATATTGTCTCGTATTTTAGACGCTAGTGGTTCGATTGTTAGGGCGAAGAGGAGAGGGGACAAAAGGCATCCCTGTCTCGTTCCATTTTTCATTTCAAATTTTTTTGCTGTACCCCCCGGGAGTTTCACCACTGCAGACGGGCAGCAGTACAGCGCTCGGACTCCCGCTAGATACGCATCTTTTAAGCCGAATTTCTGCATTGTTTTGTCAAGAAATAGCCAATCAATTCTATCGAACGTCTTCTCTGCGTCCAGGCTTAACAGAACCGCGTTGGTAGCTGTGAGGTGGGCATGATCAACTATATTTATAATTTTGCGGGTGTTGTCTGAGGCTTGTCTGCCAGATACAAACCCCACCTGGTCGTTGTGAATTAATCTCGGTAGGATGGGATTCAGTCTATTTGCCAGGATTTTGCTGTATAGCTTAAGATCGTTATTTAGTAGGGAGATTAGTCGGTAGCTCACACATAGCAGTGGGTCCCTACCCTCTTTGTGGATGATGGCGAGATTGGCCTGGGTCATTGATGGGGGGATTGGGCTGCCCTCCATGAATGAATTAAATAAGCTGAGTAGGTGTTTAGTTAGGATCGGGGAGAATCTTTTGTAATAAACATTGGAGAAGCCGTCGGGGCCAGGGGCTTTTGAGATATTTTTTTTTGTTTCAATTTTTTTATTGTTTTATCAGGGTACACAACAGATAGTAAACTTTGTTGTACATAGATTGGATAAACATTGATATTTGCATATATTAATAAAAACATCCGTATTCCGTTTTCTTTATTCAGATAGGTGTTTATCTAAATGTTTGTATGTCTGAATGCTCGTACGTTTCTGCTGTTATGGTTCTAACTAGGAAGCTGCCGCTTCCGTGTGTCCTGTTTTTAGTAGTATAGTAGAGAAAAGAAAAGGTGGAGAGCAGAGAAAGAGAGAGGAGAGAAAAAAGAAGAGAGATAAGGGGGGGGGAGAGGTGCTGCGGGATGGCGTCCAGTTTTGTATATATCCTGCCTTTTCCTTTAGGAATTTATTATGTACCTGACCAAATTTCCCATGTCTTATGGAACTTATCCATCTTTTGGGTCAGTTTTGCCGTAAGAAGTTCCATTGTCTTTATTTCTCGCATTCTGCGGAGTACGGTCTGTTTAGCAGGGGCATTCACCTTCTTCCACGCTGCAGCAACGGAATAACGTGCCGCCGTGAGCACATGGCTCACCATCTTACTCTCTGCTGTGTCTAATTCGTCAATTGGCTTGGCCAGCACCATGGTCAGCGGGTCCACCTCAATCTCTACCCCCAGGTACTCTCGGATTAGTGTTTGAATCATGACCCAAAACACCTGAGTCTTGGGGCAGTTCCACCAGATATGAGCCATGTCTCCTCTTTGCCCGCAACCCCTCCAACACAAATCTGGGGTCCCGGGGAAGATCTGGCTCAACCTATTCGGGGTTAGGTACCAGTAAAATATAATGTTATAGATGTTCTCTTTAATGGTAGTACAAATCGATGTTTTGGATGCTGCCTCCCAGATATCCTCCCAGTCTTCTCTATCAATCTCTATATTTAAATCCTCCGCCCATTTGGACATATACCTGTTTTGGGAACAGCCTGTTGATCGCGCCAGGCCCAAATATATTTCCCAGATCAATCCTTTAGCATAGTACCCTTTCCTGCACAGTCGTTCAAAATTTGTTAGCTGCTGGAAAGCCTTATCTTTGGATACTGTTTGCAGGTAGTGCCTGATTTGTAAAAAGCCAAATATTGGGAGGTTTGTCGTTTGATATTTTGTTTCCAGTTCTTGGGTCAGCAAGAGCCTACCTTGCCCAGAGAAATCCTCTGCTATCATCATCTTCAGCTGTTTAAATTTACTGAGTCTCTGTGGGAACCCGCCGGGGGGAAATTCTGGGTTATCGAATATGGGTGTTAATAGGGAGGGGTGAGCCGTCAAGCCATATTTGTCTTTATTTTTGGTCCATACTCTCCATGTACATTTCATTGCTCCCAGTTTTAATGTTTCCGAGAGGATCTCTCTACCCCGCACAGTCCACAGGGTGGCCGGGAGTGAGAGGGGTCTCGCGTAGGAAAACTCTATCCCTGTCCAACAGCTTGTAGTTGGGTCATTGTTCCACATTATCACTTGTTTCAGTTGGGCCGCCAAATAATATTTAATGATATCTGGGACTGCCAAGCCTCCACATTCTTTTGGTGCTAACATTATGGTTCTAGCTACTCTTGGTCTTTTGTTTTGCCAAATGAATTGAAAAATTCTGTTTTGTATATTCTTTAATTCCGACATTGGGATATCAATTGGGAGAGTCTGGAACTAATACAGAAGTCTTGGCAGGATATTCATTTTGACCGTAGCTATTCTGCCTAACCAAGATATCTGGTATTCATTCCAGCTCTGTAAGTCTTTTTTTAGCCTCTCAAATAGGGGCGGATAGTTATATTGATATAGTGATTTGTACTCCCGTGTTATTTGGATTCCCAAGTATTTGATTTTCGTGGAACTCCACTTATAATTAAAATTTAATTGTAGCAGTTTGGCCTCGGGATTAGGTAGAGATACATTTAATGCTTCCGACTTATCCATATTGACTTTATACCCTGAGATTTTGCTAAATGTATCTAATTGTGAATGTAAATTCGGGAGTGAAGTCAAGGGGTTGGCTAGAGTTAGGATAATGTCGTCAGCAAAAAGGGATATCTTGTAATCCGTATCTCCAATTGTAATGCCACTTATATTGTTGTCCTCTCTGATTGTTGTTGCCAAGGGTTCTATAGAGAGGGCAAACAGAAGTGGAGACAAGGGACATCCCTGTCTAGTACCATTCCTAATGTTTATAGGGTTCGAGTTTCCTCCTGGGAGTTTCACTACAGCCGTGGGAGTTTTATAGAGGGCTCAAACCCCCTCAAGATATGGGCCCTTAAATCCGAATTTAATTAATGTTTGGTCTAAAAATTCCCATCTGATCCTGTCAAACGCCTTTTCCGCGTCTAAACGTAACAGGATGGCTTTCGTGGATGAGAGATGTACATGGTCGATTATGTTTATAATTTTTCTCGTATTATCTGAGGCTTGTCTGCCTGAAATAAATACGACTTGGTCCTTGTGGATCAGGCCTGGGAGAATGGGAGTTAGTCTGTTAGCTAGGATTTTGCTATAAAGTTTTAGGTCTGAATTAAGGAGGGCTATGGGGCGATAATTACCACACTGTAGTGGGTCTCTCCCTTCCTTTGGTATGAGTGCCAAATTCGCTCTAGACATAGAAGCGGGGATAGCCGTTCCCTCCAGAAACTCATTATTATTAAAAAGCGGAATGAGTTGCAAAACGGGAGACACAAGATTAAATTTGCCCTTAGACGGAGACCCCGCCCCCAGAGTGAAACGGATGGCAGCTTAAGCCTTGAGCTCCATCCCTCATCCCTGACAATACACTCATAAAGCAAGCAAAACGAACCTTTATCACCCCTAACTACTTTCACAATACCATTAAAACATTAGAGATGGCACCGAAGCAGGCAAAAAAGCAGGAGACCTCCGTAAATATCTGGCACCGGATTCAAATGCAGGATCAGAGTCAGAACGCGATGAAGACACAGCGGAAGGACCGGAGCAATTACCTGTCCGCCGCTGTGATTTTGAGAGGTTGTATAGAGACATGAAAGCCCTTATACACCTGGAAATGCAGGACTTAAAAAAGGAGGTGCAGGGGCTCGTGAGTGCACCGGAGCCCTGGAAGAGAAATTCAGCACCAATACAAAACTGATTAAAAAAGCTGACAAACGATCCACATACTTACAAGCACAAATTTCGGAATTGGCTGACAGACAGGAAGATGCGGAGAACAGGGACCGCAGGAATAACATTAGGGTACGGGGGATCCCTGAAACCGTCACCAATGTGGAGGATTTCATCTCAAGATGGATGGCGGAGTTACTCCCTGACTGCCCACCCAATGAAAGAATAATGGATCGCTGCCATCGTGCCCTAAGAAGCAAACCAGCAGCAACAGAGCAGCCGAGAGATGTAATAGCCCGGCTGCACCATTATCGCACCAGAGATGCTATCCTACAGAAGGCCAGAGTGGCAGAAGCCTGCAGATTCGAGGAGATCACAATGCAACTCTTCCAAGATCTCTCACCGCTTACCCTGGCCAGGAGAAGGAAACTCCAGCCCATCACCCGCACACTGAGGGACAGAGCCATCAGATATAGGTGGACCTTTCCGTTTGGCCTGCTGGTCATCCGCAACGGAAGGGCCATCTCCATGAAGGAGATAGAAGAGGGAGCTGAGTTCCTACAAAAACTAGGGATCAAGGAGAACTCACCCACGAGCCCTAGAGGAGAAAAGCCCAGAGAAACGGATTGGCAAGTGGTGGGGGCTGTGGGCGAAAGCCGGGAAGCTCTCACATGAGCTCGCTTAAAGTCTCGTATCTTGAAGTTACCTCATGGTTAGAGGCTAGTTAGTAAAGTTATATGTTGCTCCTGAACTGTCTCCCCCTTGATTAACCCCGAGTGTGACGAACAAGGAGCTGGCTGCTTACGTGGCTATAGCCAGACTCAACACTACACGTTATGGGACCCTGCAACCCTCCAAGGCATTCCTGCAAGAAACACCAACTAAAAAGTGGAAAATCGTACCTGCATACATCATGGCGGCGGGCGGTGGAACGCAAGCTGCCCATCATGGCGGAAGAGCTCGATGGAGTCCACGAGGCGGCTTCACGGAAGTGCTGCAAGTTTCGGCGGGAGAGCTAGGGGAGTGGCGACCTTCCACGCGGGCTTCAGGTGAGAAAATGGCGTTCCCCGGAACAGCGTCACCGGAAGTGTGCTGGGCGCCATCTTGTAGGAGGCTAAAGAGAAATTACCGCTGACGTCATCTCGGAGCGCCGAACACCATCTAGTCTCGCGAGAAGAGACTCTGACTCATAAACCGGGTAAGGAAGAGGATAAAGTACCAGGAATGCAGCAGAGGGACAACTCTACCTGATGGCGGAGGAAGAAGAGAAGGCGTGGACAACATCCTACAGCGATCCGGAAGGAGGGCCCTTGAACCACCACACCACCACGTTGCAAGCAAGCAAGGCCCATCATGCAAGCAGCGGAGTAGCCGAAATAATAAACACTGTCCCCAGGCAAATGTAGCTGTGTGCCCATTCCCCTAGGGGCTAATCCCCCCACCCAAAGACACGATACCAAATTGGGGGTGTTGGGAGGGTCATAAAGCCACACTAGCTTATTAAAGTGGCAGTCCCCCTTGAAAAAAAAAAAAAAGGGGGGAGAAAAAAAAAATAATAAAAAAAAAAAGGGGAATTAAAACAAATATATAAAGAAAAGACTCAGGACTGAGAAGGGGGGGGGGGGAGGGGGAGAAAAAGTTGCAGTATCTCAGTTAAACTGCCAAAAGAAGGGTTCTGTTTTTCTGTTTGTTCATTTATCTATATTATCTATAATGAAGATGAATCACCTAATGTTGTCGGGGGGAGGGTGGAGTGCCCTCCAGTCTCAACGAGGGCATGAGCCTCCACATGGGCGCGGGGGGTAACTCCGTCCGGCGGCCCATGAAAGTCCTCACTGAATCAGCAACGAGGAGCGGTAGAGGGGGATGGAGGTCCATCCCGGACTACGCTCGTGCTGTACGTTTAGGAGAGGCAGAGAAGGCACTTGGGGAGGACTGGTCTCGCCCTATTGCCGGATGTGCTAATTTTGTGTTTTTATGTTTCGTTACATGTGTTTATCTGTTCCCCCAGTGTACTTTCCCTTGTTCTTCCCGGCTGCAGTCCGAATCCTCGGAAAGAAATAGAAGATTCTCGACGCTGACACCATGGGCTCGGACGGTTGATTACAAACGAGTAAAGGTTTGGAAATACACTCATGAGTAAAGAGATCACTATTATTTCACACAATGTGAAAGGCTTTAACAGTCCAGGGAAGCGCAGGCTAGCTATGGCAGACTATAAGAAAACAGACCCTGACATAATTCTATTACAAGAAACACACTTTTCGAAATCCAGTTCCCCGAAATATATTGACTATAGGTTTAGGAATTGGTTCTCAGCTTCATCCAACAAAAAAAAAAGAGGAGTAGCCATTCTACTACATAACCGTTTGCCCTATGCGATTAAGACCATTAAAAAAGACAACAACGGCCGATTTCTGATTATAAGCGGCGAAATAAGAGGTCAGCCGATCACATTGGCAAACGTTTATGCTCCAAGTGAAGGCACAGAGGCTTTCCTGGAAAGGTTCTTCTCCATCCTCCAGAGGATGGCACAGGGATGCGTAATACTAGGGGGTGACTTTAATCAGACACTAGATCCAGTAATGGATAGATGCACCCCGAGCGGTAAAGCTAACTCAAAGGTTAGACAAACCTGGAATAGAGGGCTGAGAACTAATAATCTTTTAGATATATGGCGGGAAAAGCACCGCCAGGACAAAGGATTTACATTTTACTCCCACCCGCATGACAGATATAGTAGGATAGACTACCTCTTTGTATCCAGTAGAATGGTTTCACAGATCTCCCACTCGGGCATCCACGATATTTCGTGGTCAGATCATGCGCCGATAGAGTTGCGGTGCTCCGATTTTATTCTGGACAGACCAGGAGCGAACTGGAAACTTAACGAAGTTTTACTAAAAATCCCCGAAATTGCACAAAATGTGGGGGATAGAATCAGGGAATATTTTCAGGAGAATATGGGAAGTGTGACTTCGCAGGCTACCCTATGGGAAGCCCATAAGGCGACTCTGAGAGGAGAGCTCATAAGGATTGCAAGCAGGCGAAAGAGGGAGAAGGACAAAAAAATCAATCAGTTACAGAAGGAATTGGCAGTCCTCTCAGCTCGACATAAAAATAACAAAGATGGAATGACCCTTAAGGAGTTGCTAGACACCAAAACCAAACTTAATATCTTGCTGACCTCCCGTGCTGAAAAGGAGCTGACATGGTCTATACTGTAGTTTATGACATACGAGAAAGAAACCACAGACGGGTTCATAACCCTGATGACTCATTATGGGAAGTATTTTTGTACTATGAATTATTTATTCCAGGAGAGGTTTATACAACAAATTGGGAACTGCTTAATTTTGGACACTTAACACACACAGGTTCTTATTTCGCAAGGGTACAGGTTGCTCAACCATTTCAGTACATGTCTGTGAAATGTGATCGTGAATTTTTCATCAGCACTAGAAGATGTGTTGATAGAGGTTATTTAATTTGTGATGACATTATACAGCACATGCCTTGCAATGATCAAATGCAAGGTAGCAACTGCCCGATAACTGCAACACCCATTCAAACTCCTTTTACATTAATTCACAGCTTAGATAATGGGAGTTATATAGTATTATCTACAGAAGAGGATTGCGATATTCCTCCTTTTCAGGCATCACTTGTCACGGTTAATGGGAGTATACAGTGTTATGGTACTACACTTATTCCACCTCTGTTACATCAGACACTCACATCTGGAGTACATTTCCAGGTACCAGCTATCACACTGATCCTTCCTCACATGACAGCCTATTTGGCACATTTAAAGAAAATGAAGGTTACTATAGGGTTCACACATGATATAGTACATACCCTTTGACAGAGAGTTCACAGTGAATTACTACGTGTTGATTTACACCCGGGTGATTTTCCCCAGTGGTTGACTACACTAGGTGAATCATTGAAAACTTTTTGGCCAATGACAGGTAATTTTTTGACAAAAATAGGCACTAGCCTACAAACTACTGGTAAAAGTATTTTTAGTGGACTAGGAAATGCGTTTGGAATCCTAGGTTATTTGAAACCACTATTGTTTTTTATTTTAGGGATAATAATCCTTGTTATTTTGCTTCGTATTTTCTCTTTTCTTCCGAAGATGAAGAGGCGTTCAGCTTAATCACATTTTGCTTTCTAGCATATATTCTTATATTTTTACCTAGATACTAATATACTGTTTTAAGCACACAGGTCAAATCTAACCTGCTGCAGTATGCTTTGTTGCAAGGACACAGACGAAAAGAAAGATACTTCACAAATCTTGCGTCTACCACGGTCCTATCAAACTTCCATGAGGATGTACTTACTGTAGATGAACTGGTTTTACCACATCGGAAACCACGCTAAGTGCATGCAGTTCACAACACGATGAGAGACTTTATGTATCAGAACTCTCTTGCTTCCTCAGGACCGTTTTCAGTTTTAACACCTAATGGGACATTGCTACCGCGTAGCTTGCTAATGTTATGTAATTTTTGGCAAGTGAAATCTTTGCTATCTCTTGGTGATCAACCCAACTTCAAGTGTAGAGACATTCACCGTCAAATATTTCAAATGTCTTTTTATACAATTGAAGAAGGTCATATCAGCATTGTTAGCCACGGGTCATATAATTGTACCACTTTGTTTGCATGTTCAGGTAATAAACATCAACATTGTTTTGGGGCCCGTTGGGATACTACGCTTTTAAGTATGTATGAACGTCAACATCAACCCGCTTTACAATTGGGTGATTTTTACAAATTGATACCTTCCCATCGTGGAATAACTTGTGCACATATGCGCAGTTGTGGGTGTTTTGCGATCAATCACATACTCCTGTGAGTTCAAGCTCATCAACATCAGAGAGCGGTGACACTGTCTTCCAAAAGTACACATAATGAATATTTTCTGCTTTGATAGTTTTTCTGCATTTGCAAACATATGATAATTATGTGTAGGAGAGGGTGTTATGGATTACAGGTATTTTCTGGCATATAACGCATAATGAATACAGGTCACAGGTACATATATACATAGTATCATTATAAGGCCTAGTATAGCTTAGAGTATACTGTTAAAATCCTGGTTTTTCTTGTCTTAGAAATAATAGCTTGTTTTGCTCAGAAGTGGCAGGATATTGGGACAGGTTACATAGACATAAAAGGGGAACTAACACCGGTAAACAGGCCGTGGTTTAAAGGTAACTTACGACATATATCATACGTCACTAACTGTAAATTCTGATGGTAAACATCATACGTCACAAACCACAGAGCATGGACACATGACACGTGTCACACGTACGCAGCAAACAATGAACACTATAATAGGTTTGCACGACTCCATGTTAAACCAGAACCGAACTTAGGTGTGAAGTCACACAGATGAGACTTGAGCTGGGACTGGCTGACCTATTGTAATATATTTTGGTTTGTGAGTATTGACAATGCATATACTGTATAGTTATAATCTCTGCATAGTTAGGAATGGATTGGTAACATACTGTAACTGCTAGCCATCAGCTTATAAGAAGCTTGTTGTGATATTTCTGATATTTCTGAATATTGTTGTGATACAATAAATGATAAACCTTATCTTATACAAACTCTAAGTGACCTTTCTTTATAATAATCTCACAATACTCTCCATAATATTATTAATATGTGAGAGTGTGGCCGAGACTTTGCAAGTACGACATTGTGGTCGGTGCTCTCTGCTTAGTGCAGGACATAACTCACCATAAGACGATACTTGAAAAAGGAAGGCAGGCTGAGCCCAGATTAACTTCCCGTGCTGAAAAGGAGCTGACATGGTCTAAGCGGAAATTTTTTGAGAAAGCAAACAGGCCAGATACCCTACTTGCCAACAAATTACGAGACAAAAACCACGTCTCCCAAATTCAGATAATTCGAACAGAACAGGGGGATCTGACCTCTGACCCCAAAAAAATAGTTTATGAATTTAAAACATTATGAAACCCTATATGATGGGGCGAAGGTGGCACACACGCCAACCACAAAAACACGACTAAAGACGTTCTTAACAGAGGCTCAATTGCCTAAAGTGACCAGAGAGGAGAGGGACGCACTACAGGCAGACTTTACTATCGAGGAACACCTCTAGAGGTAATGAAGTCATTAAAAGCAGCCAAGGCCCCAGGCCCAGATGGCTTTTCCAATCTCTATTATAAGAAATTTCGCAAAATATTAGCTCCTCATCTACTAAAACTGTGTAATTCTTTCCTGGATGGTGCCCCCATCCCAAGCTCGATGCTCCAGGCGTCTATCTCAGTAATCCACAAACAAGGAAAAGACCCAGCGGACTGTAAAAGCTATAGGCCCATCTCTTTAATAAACTCTGATACAAAAATCTTTTCCAAACTTTTAGCTAACCGCCTTAACCAGGTGTTGTCCAAGTTGGTCCATCCTGATCAAGTGGGGTTCATATGTGGTCGACAAGCAGCTGATAACACCAGACGGATTATAGATTTGATTGATCTGGCGCAAAAAAAACATCCCGTCTATGGTGCTTAGTTTAGATGCAGAAAAAGCGTTCGACAGAATTGATTGGCCCTACTTGAGGGAGACGCTATGAGCGTTCGGCTTGGGTGGGAGAATGATAGAGGCAATTCTCGCTCTGTATCGGGGACCGACGGCAAAGGTCAGGCACCAGGGCTTCCCCTCGGATGAATTCCTGATTAAGAGCGGCACCAGACAAGGCTGTCCTCTGTCACCCCTTCTCTTTGCGCTATGCATCGAACCCCTAGCGGCGCACATCCGCCTCAGCCCGAATATAGCAGGAATCCAAATTAGTGACCAGCCACATAAGGTGGCCCTGTACGCTGATGACGTGATACTCACGTTATCACAGCCCCTCACCTCTCTGCCGAACGTCTTTCAATTGCTAGGGGAATTTAATGCGATATCTGGGTTCAAAATTAACCAGGCAAAATCAGAAGCCCTAAATATCAACTTACCTAAGGCCACCGAGAAACTGATCACGGTGAACTTTGAATTCAAATGGCAAACCTCCTCCATAAAATATTTAGGGATAAATATCACGAAGCAATCAGGCACCCTTTATAAGGCGAATTACCCCAGACTAATACGGACACTGAAGGAAGATCTACGGAAATGGGCAGGGTACAACATATCCTGGATTGGCAGGATTAAGTCTCTAAAAATGAATCTCCTTCCCAGAATTCTGTACCTATTTCAGACTCTTCCGGTCCCTATAATCAGGGAAGAGATCCTTCGGTTACAGTCCGCAATGGTGAAGTTTGTCTGGGGTAATAAAACCCCCCGCATCAAAACTAGCACACTAATTCGGCCCACAACAAGAGGAGGATTAGTGGTACCTTACCTGTTATCATACTTCAGAGCGGCCCAATTGACCCAAATTATCCAGTGGCACACCCACCCTAGTCGGAGGCGATGGGTGAAACTGGAGGCGGCCTGCTGTGCCCCGGTGGCATTGCAGGACCTGATCTGGCTCCCAAAGAAGGTTCGCAAGGACTTCAAACTCCCGCTCCCCGCGATTGCCAGCTCTTTGGCAGTATGGGACAAAAGCAAATATAAGCACGTATTAATGAGACAACACTCCTTGATGACCCCAATTTTGGGAAACCCTGATTTCGCTCCGGGCCTGCAGAAGAAAGATTTAACTATATGGACACAGAAGGGCTACACTCGCCTTTTACACCTGGAGGGTAGAATATCTATCAAACCGTTTGAGCAAATTAAGTCTGAAAAATCAGTTCCAAATTCAGAATTTTTTAGATACCTCCAGCTAAGAGCTTTCTATGATAAATTTCCCATTCGAGCTCAATGCACTAATTTTAAACAGCTCTGTTCTACTGGAACAGGAACCAAGGGACTTATCTCTACGATGTACAAAGCGGTAGTCTGTCCGACTCCTGACGCCGACGTGACACTAAAATATAAGAATAGATGGGAAAGAGATCTGGGGGACACACTAGAGGACGAGGACTGGGACTATATTGTCTTGGCGGCAGCTAAGAGCTCAATCTGCACGACATTGAAGGAGAACGCGTCCTGATGAGGTGGTATTTGACCCCATTACGATTATCAAAGTTTGTCTGGGGCTACCCTCCATTGTGCCCTAAAAATGTGGGGAGCAGGCAGCCTTGCTGCACATGCTGTGGGGTTGCACCAAGATACTCCCAATCTGGGAAGATATCAGAAATTGGCTCCAGAGAATTCTCGATTGCGCGATCCCTTTGGACCGACCCCTGGTTGTTTCTGCTGGCCAGACGCACCCCGGGGTTAAACAGGTCGGAGCACAAATTAATTTGAAAATAGAAATTGACAGGGATGATTGGGAGGATATATGGGAGTTTGCTGCAAAAACTTCCATATGCAGAGCAACTAAAGAAAATATATATAAAATTTTATAACCCTCACTATCGTCACAGTTACATATTTTATTACTCTGAATATGCATGTATGTTCCTAGGACAGCATATTGGGATAATATCCCTCACTCACTACGGTCAAGCTTATAGGTTTTGGATATGGGGAAGGCGTGGGGAGGGGAGGGAAAACTCCTAGCATAGCCATAACATGGAGATCTATCTGACAATCCTTAAAACCAGCGTAATAAACGTGAGAACAACTCTTAACAAGCTCAGTACATGAAAAGCATTATAACCTCTCTTTTTGTCAGTCGGTCAAGCTTATAGGTTTTGGACCTGGGAAAAGATGGTGGAGATGAGGGGGGGGTGGGGAGATAGGGGGGAGGGGGAGACCTGGGTTGACAGGTAACACAACAGCACATTGCATTAATGTTTTTAGGTATCATGCTGAACATAAACGGAATACTTCCTACGCTTGCTGGTCGGGGAAGAGGGGGGGAGGGATGGGGCTCTTAGCATAGGAACCTTCCTGACTAACCTCACAACCATAGCATAAAACATGGGGGTAACATTTAGTGAAGTTAATATCCGAGGATCCTTATGACATTTCTATTTGATCTATGTGGCCCGCCGTGTGCCTTCCTCAGAGGGTTTGACAACGTATTTTATTACTGCAGGCAGCATCATTAGTATGGGGCCGTGCGGCCATATCTTCTGCGGCGGAAGGGCAGGCTTATGGGATTTGGAGCGTGAGGGGGGGAGGGGAAAAGGGGGGGAGAGAAAAGGGAGTACATTATATTATAACACATACAACTTTTCTCAACTTCAACATTCATCAACTGAGGAACAGGTTTTTTTTTTTTTACATAACTCAACTGTGGCATAGGGACGGCTTAGCACTAGATCCATGTGGCCAGCTAATCTAGACTGCCAGTTACTGTAATAGTGTCACTGCCGCTGCTTCCATTATCGAAGTCATTTGGGCTTCCTGTCTTGTGCAGGGCTCATTAGGCAGCTTCCCAGTTAACTAGTATTTCCTAGTCCGGGGGGGTGGGGAGGGTAGCAACAGTCGTGCGAACCGAGCCTGGGGTCCATAGTCCTGTACCCGGGCCTTAGACAGATTAAATTTTGCTACTTACAGTTAGTAGATCGCATTGCTGTTGTCGGAGCATCGCGCTCCCCTCCTATCCCACCCACAAATCCCCCCGCCAACCCCCAAAGCCCAGCCGGACCTCAGCACTCTTCAACTGCCATCCGGTCAGCGGCAAAAGTTATAATAGCTTCAGCTGGGGGCTGCCTCCGATTGTCAGGGGTCGGATTCTGAAGCTATGCATCTGGCTGGGTCTGGTGTGGTTCTTGAGCCGTCATGTGCTCCCGTCTTCGCTGTGGACTACGGTGCTTCTCATCTGTTCTTAGACTGCCTTGGCGCCGCCGTTCTCCTCGTGGGACGGGTGCTGCGTGGTTCTGTGTCCTCCCGGTGCGGTGGGTCTTGTAGTTGCTCCGTTGTCCAGGAAAGCGGCGGGGGCAGACCCAGGGCTTTCACGAATGGGGCCATGTCCTCAGGGCGGCGGATTGTTAGGAATTTGCCGTCATAGCTTACCGTAAGCTTGAACGGAAAGCCCCAGCGGTACTTCACCTCCTTCTCCCAGAGGAATGAGGTCAAGGGCTTCATTTCTCTCCTTCGGTCGACTGTTATCCGTGACAGGTCGTTGAAAATTTGGAGAGTTTCATTTTGGAAAGGTAGTGACTCTTTCCCTCTGCAGGCGGTGATGATCTTCTCCTTTACTGTATAGCTGTGTAATCTTATGATTACATCGCGTCGCCGGTTGGGATCTTCTGATCTGGGAGCTACCCCCGGTGGGCCCTATCCATCTCTAGGTCCATGTCCTCTAGTGGGCCGCAGAGCGATGTGAACAGTTCCGCAAGATAGGGACGAAGCTGGCCAGGTAAGACCGTCTTCAGTACATTTCTTATGCGCAGATTCTGGCGCCTGTCAATATTATCTTGGTCTTCCTGCCCGTCTTTGAGACGGGAGATCTCCTCTCCTAGCCGGATGATTTCTTCCTCGGCTGCTGTTTGTCTTGCCAGGGACTCCTCCAGTCCACCTTCCAGAGTCGTTGTCCTCTCTGTTAAGCCAGACATCTCCTGTTTAATCTCCGCTACTGCTGCTTTGATTTCTGCCTGCAGGGATGTTTGGAGCTTGACATGCATGGTGGAGAATAGGCTCTCCAGGTAGGATCGGGTGATCGGTTCCTCTATCTCCATTTCAAGAGTTGCATGGGCTTTCGTACCCATATTTAGAGCTGCTTGCGGCTCTTGTGAGCCTCGTGGTCCGCCACCCTCTTGGTTTCTGGACTCTTCTGTGTCGGAGAGAAGAACCGTGACACCGCCGGTGCTGCGGGCTTCTTTGTGTGTTTGGACATGCTCCGATCTCTCCAAGTAATGGGGGTATGTTTTTGAGCCGTGAATTTCTGGTTTGGGAGCATTATTTATTAAGTTTTAGCCGGTGGGTCCGCGGAGCTCCCCTCCTACACCCCCACTCCTGATGACATCATCGGAAACCCATCCCTTTAGCACATTTTTAATGAATCATCAATATTCAGTATTGTCATAGACAACTTAGGATCTGGCTGTGGTTTTTTTTTTTTTAGGGAAGCTGTGTCTTTAACTGAAACGGGAGACGCCATCTTGGATCCAGATGGAACGCAGGCTGAAACACATGACATGAAGATAGCTCCTACTCAGAAAGCTCTTATTCAGACCACAGCTCTGATCAGACCCTCTCTTCACAGTGGGGGCGCAGGCAGGCTCAGGAGGTATCAGGTAGGGCGCAAGAAGGCGGGCCGCCAATATCTTCAACTGGTTTAGCCAACAAAATAGTCAGTGGGTCCATAGAAATGGACACATCCGTTATTTCTTTTTTTAATAGATTGGATAACGATCCAATATTTCTATTGCCGGACACGTCCACCAAATGTGGACCATATCGCTTCTCTGCCCACAACCCCTCCAGCACAGATCAGACACCACAGGGTAGATTTGCTTCAGCCGCCATGGCGTGAGGTACCAATGAATAAAATTTTATATATATTTTCTTTAGTTGCTGTGCATATGGAAGTTTTTGCAGCAAACTCCCATATATCCTCCCAATCATCCCTGTCAATTTCTATTTTCAAATCCGCTGCCCATTTGAGCATGCAGTCATGATCATGTGAATTGACCAAGGCCTCCAAACTGGCTTTTATTCTAGTTATCAAACCTTTTTGATAACTACCTCTCCTACATAGTGCTTCAAAACTTGTGAAGGGAGTAAATTCTAATTTTGGGGACATTTTTGGAAAAAAATTCTGATCTGTAGATATTTAAACATACTAAGGTCTGGTGCCTCATACCTAGTTAGGAACTCTTGGAAACTAGAAAGTTTTCCTTTATGCACTAGGTCGGCAACTACTCTAATATGTTTAGCTTTAATTTGGTCGAATTGTTTATAATCACAGCCTGGGGGGAAATTGGGATTATTAAAAAGCGGAGTGAGTTGCGAAACGGGAGACACAAGATTAAATTTGCCCTTAGACTTGCTCCAAATCTCCCAGGTAAATCTCGTCGGATCTAGCTCAAACATTTTGGCGTACACCTCCTTATCCAGTGCCCATAGGGACACTGGCAGAGAAGACGTTCTAGCATATTGGGATTCTATGGCTAACCAACAATATTGTGTTGGATCAGCGTTCCACATCACCACCTGCCTTAGTTGGGCAGCTTGGTAGTTTTTCGAGATATCTGGGACACCCAAACTTCCTCTTGTCTTTAAAGCCATCATCACCGATCTAGCTGTTCTAGGCCTTTTACCTTGCCAAATAAAATTAAATATTCTATTTGGGAAATTTTTCAGTTCGGATCCCGGTATCCGGACTGGGAGAGTCTGGAAATGATATAATAACCTAGGGAGTATATTCATCTTGACTGATACTATTCTCCCAATCCATGACACCTGATATCCTTCCCACTTTGCCAGATCCCTTTTAATCTTATCAAACAATGGTGGATAGTTGCCTTGATATACTGTAGGGAGTGGTAGTTCCTAGCCACATTTACTCCCAGATATTTAATATGTGAGGAACTCCATCTGTAGCTGAAATTCAGTTTTGGTAATTTTATCTCTGGATCTGAAAGATTCAGATTAAAAGACTGTGACTTGTCGCTGTTCATTTTATATCCAGAGATTTTTCCAAAGTCTGATAGCGCCTTTTGGAGGTTGGGTAAAGAAGTCTGAGGGCTTGCTAAAGTCAGAATAATATCGTCTGCGAATAATGAGATTTTATCATTTGTTTTCCCAATCACTATATACAATGTATATTACTATTTGCTCTTATTTTAGCAGCCAATGGCTCAATCGTTAGAGCGAAGAGAGGAGGAGATAATGGGTACCCTTGTCTCGTACCATTAAAAAAAAAAAAATTCCCCAAACATTTTTATTAGGCAAAATCATCTTTACAGACATTGGTTTTACATTATCAGTGTTGGCCTAATACAGTTGTATTTTCCTTGTTCATGTGGTTTTACATTATCAGTGTTGGCCTAATACAGTTGTATTTTCCTTGTTCATGTGGGGGGAGAGAGAAAGAAAGGAAAGATCCCCTAAGGCCACGTCATGGTCTCTGGGGTGTGGAAAAAGGAAGAGAGGAGGGGGAGGGGGGGAGAGAGGGAGTCATTCCATCCTCGTCCGGCCGGGTCCCGGCATCCATCCTTCACAGCTCTACTGTGGTTCAGATCCGTCTGGGGTTGTATCCTGATTTGGTTCGGATTAATGGGTTAACCAGGGTTCCCAGATTTTATAGAAACCTTCAGTTGAGCAGTTCAAGAAGGCCGTGAGTTTTTCCAAACTCATAACATCGTTAACTCTTTTTTTCACTAGCTGTTTCGTGGGGGGCGCTATCTTCTTCCAAGAGTATGCGACTGAACACCTTGCTGCTGTTAGAATAAAGGAGATTAATTTCCATACTGGGCGATCGATGTCCTCTATCGGCCTGCCCAGTAGGAAGGTCAGTGGATCTATAGGAATTGTGAGGCCTGTGACCTCTTTTATAAAATCTTGTACCGTAAGCCAGTATTTCTGAATTTCTGGACATGACCACCAGATATGGGCCATGTCCCCTCTATGTCCACAGCCTCTCCAGCATAGATCTGAGGCCAGAGGGTAGATTTGTTTTAACCTCACTGGGGTAAGATACCAATGACACATTATTTTATAGATGTTTTCCTTCAGCGTGGTACAGATGGAAGTTCCTGAGGCCGCGTCTCATATTTCCTCCCAGTCCTCTCTGTCAATAACTATGTCCAATTCCGCTTCCCATTTAAGCATATAGTCGTGAGCGGTAGAGTTCACCGGATTCTCCATGCCGGCATATATTTGTGTTATTAGACCTTTTTGATGTACTCCTTCGCGACAAAGTTTCTCAAATTTTGTGAGAGGGGGGAATTTGAATGATGGGGACATTTTTTGTAGAAAGTGTCGAATTTGGAGAAACTTAAATGTATCCAGGTGGGGTAATTTTAATTTGGTTCGCAATTCTTGGAGACTCAGGAACTGTCCATCGCTCAGCAGGTCCGCGATCGCTCTGATCCCCATTGTTTTAAATAGGTCGAATTGTCGGGTTTCACACCCTGGTGGGAATTTAGGGTTGTCAAATATTGGAATGAGCTGAGAGCAAGGGGACGAGAGTAAGAATTTAGTTTTAGTTTTTGCCCATACACTGGCGACACACTTTATTCGAGCTCGGCTAGTCCCACGAATTCGGGTATACCCGGGTGTATTGAGGTTTGTGACTGTTTTCTGCCCGAGTGCATTGAGGTATTTTCCAGGCAGGGATTGAAGCATTTTATTCCCGCTGGCTGCAATACTGCACAGTATATATATATATACTGCATTACAATTCATGAATTTATGCCATCTGGTAGACACGCGAAGCATAGCAGCCTATTAAATCCTAATCATTATCATTTAACAGATCAGCCGCCCGTCAGCCAGGCATGAACCAAGGCTGGGAAGGCAAACGCAACGGGGCTTGTCAGAGGTGAGGAGCGGCGCATTCCAGGTATCTGCCAGGTACAAACTGGGTATTTGCTCTAATAAAGTGTGTCGGTGCAGTATGTCCCAAGTATGTTTCATTGCCCCCAGCCCGAATTTGGGCGCCATGTCATTTCCCCTGTCACCGCTCCAGAGAAAAGCTGGTAGAGAAGGCGTTCTGGAGTAATGAGATTCAATTGCTAGCCAACATAGCTTGTCTGGGTCCCGAGTTCCACATTACCGCCTGTTTTAATTGGGCAGCTTGGTAATATCTATTAATGTCTGGGACCCCCAGTCCTCCTTTTGTCCTAGACGCCATAAGAACCGACCTAGCTACCCGGGGTCTCCTTCCATCCAAATAAATTAGAGGATTTTATTTTGGATAGTTTTTAATTCAGAACCAGGGACATGGATCGGGAGCGTCTGGAAATAATATAATAATCTGGGGAGTATATTCATTTTAACTGAGATCATTCTCCCGATCCATGAGATCTGGTATTTTTCCCATTTATCCAGATCTTTTTTAATTTTCCTAAATAGGTTGGGATAATTATTTTGGTATAGGGAGCAATAGTGCCTCGATACATGTACTCCCAGGTATTTGATGTATATAGGGCTCCACTTATAATTAAAGTTTGATTTCAATGTCCGCATCTCTGGTTCTGATAGATTTAAGTTGAGGGCTTCTGACTTATCACTGTTAATTTTGTATCCTGATATTTTGCCAAATTCCTTTAATTCTTTGTGTAAGTTGGGAAGGGAGATCTGGGGCTGCGTTAATGTTAATATGATATCGTCTGCGAACAATGAGACTTTATAGTTTATTCCGCCAATTGGTACCCCCTATATATTTATATTGTCTCGTATTTTAGACGCTAGTGGTTCGATTGTTAGGGCGAAAAGGAGAGGGGACAAAGGGCATCCCTGTCTCGTTCCATTTTTCATTTCAAATTTTTTTGCTGTACCCCCGGGAGTTTCACCACTGCAGACGGGCAGCAGTACAGCGCTCGGACTCCCGCTAGATACGCATCTTTTAAGCCGAATTTCTGCATTGTTTTGTCAAGAAATAGCCAATCAATTCTATCGAACGTCTTCTCTGCGTCCAGGCTTAACAGAACCGCTTTGGTAGCTGTGAGGTGGGCATGATCAACTATATTTATAATTTTGCGGGTGTTGTCTGAGGCTTGTCTGCCAGATACAAACCCCACCTGGTCGTTGTGAATTAATCTCGGTAGGATGGGATTCAGTCTATTTGCCAGGATTTTGCTGTATAGCTTAAGATCGTTATTTAGTAGGGAGATTAGTCTTATTATAAAGAGGAGTCATCAAGAATCTTGAGTGATCCGACCACATACCGGAAACTGGAGGGCAACCCAACGGATCTTTTTAAAAAGGAGTTGTTGGTGCATTTAGAACAGGGATTTCGAGATGAGATAATTAATAAACAAGAACTGGAATTCATCACTATAGAACAACCAAGGATTCCAGTATTTTATTTCATCCCGAAGATCCATAAGAATCTTAATCGGCCCCCAGGAAGACCGATAATATCTGGAATAAGGTCCCTCACCTCAAATCTATCGCAATTTCTAGATTTTCTGTTGCAGAAATATGTGAAGCAGGTCCCATCCTATTTGAGAGACACGTCGCACGTACTCACGACCATACAGGAGTTAAAGTGGTCCAAAGAATGTTGTTGGGTAACATGCGACGTAGTCTCATTATACACAATAATAGACCACAAGATGGGACTGGAGGCAATAAGGAGGGTTCTGGAAAAGGATAACTCTGTAGATGATAAACTAAGGACTTTCATCTTGGATGGAATCAGGTTCATCCTAACCCACAATTATTTTTGTTATGAAGGCGATTTTTTCCTCCAGACATGCGGCACCGCGATGGGCACCAGGTTTGCCCCAAGTTATGCGAACCTATTCATGTCCATATGGGAGGAGGATAACATATGGACCTCCAACCCATTTGGGGCAAACCTGGTGCTATGGAAAAGATACATCGATGATGTGCTGTGTGTCTGGAGGGGGCCTATGGATGAGCTTGAGGCATTCAAGCAATATTTGAATATTAATGAACTGAACCTGCGATTCACATTTAATCAAAGCAATACCATCATTAACTACCTTGACCTCTCTCTGTATATAGAGGATGATACTATCCAGACAAAAACATATAATAAGGATGTAGATGCAAATACCTATTTATTGGCATCAAGCCATCACCACCCAAACTGGCTCCGGAACATCCCCAAGGGACAAGCACTAAGGGTTAAGCGAAACTGCTCAAATGAAAAAGTGTACCAACAGCAGGTAAATGACCTTAGGGATAGGTTCCTGGAGAGGGAATACAAAATGCGTGATGTAGACTCTGCCATTTCTGAAGTTAATAAACTAGATAGAAAAAATATTCTATGTAAAGATCCGACCACAACTGTTATGAAGAAAAGTGACCCATTTCCATTTTTTGTAACCCAGTACAGTGGTCTGGCCCCCACTATAACAAAGGTTCTTACTAAACATTGGGGCATACTACAGAGGGACCCTGTTCTCAAAGAGATTGTCCCAGAAAAACCTCAGATAGTTTATAGAAGGGCAAAAAACCTAAAGTCCCGGCTATCACCAAGTTGTCCCTTTGATGGTCTTCGAGACCGCCATGTTACACTGGCGACACACTTTATTCGAGCTCGGCTAGTCCCACGAATTCGGGTATACCCGGGTGTATTGAGGTTTGTGACTGTTTTCTGCCCGAGTGCATTGGGTTATTTTCCAGGCAGGGATTGAAGCATTTTATTCCCGCTGGCTGCAATACTGCACAGTATATATATATATACTGCATTACAATTCATGAATTTATGCCATCTGGTAGACACGCGAAGCATTGCAGCCTATTAAATCCTAATCATTATCATTTAACAGATCAGCCGCCCGTCAGCCAGGCATGAACCCAGGCTGGGAAGGCAAACGCAACGGGGCTTGTCAGAGGTGAGGAGCGGCGCATTCCAGGTATCTGCCAGGTACATACTGGGTATTTGCTCGAATAAAGTGTGTCGGTGCAGTACATGGCTAAGTAACCTTAAAGGATACTATACATGCTCCAAATGTATTGGATGCAAAAATAGTGTTAAGGTCAAATCATTTAAATCAAACAAAACAGGAGTGGTCTACGATATAGAAACATTTATTAACTGTAAGACGGATTATTGTGTTTACTTACTGCAATGCCCATGTGGGCTACAATACATAGGGCGCACAGGGAGACCTCTCAAGAGGCGATTTGCCGAGCATATATACAACATCAAGAGAGGCCTCGAGACGCATAGCGTCTCTAATCATTTCAAGCTAGTGCATAATCAGATTTCTGATGGCCTTATATGTATGGGTATTGAACATCTAAAACCAAATTGGCGCGGGGGAGACAGGCTGGGCATGTTGTCCAAAAGAGAAAGTTATTGGATATATGTCCTGAAAACCTTGTCCCCATTGGGTCTAAATATTGATTTCGATCTGGCATCCTTTTTGAAAGACCCTTAGAATCTGCTTGTTTCATCTTTCTTCAATGTAGTTATCGTTTTCTATTGAATTTGTAAATATGATCAATGTTAAACATTAGGTTTATGTAATCAACTATAGGACAAGTGTTTATTTTATTAATTTAATGTTTTAACATGTTTTAAGTCATTTTATATTTTTTGATATTTTAAAAGGGTAGTAGTGAGGACTGGTTTGACCCTAACAGCACAGTATATCAAGTCAGCTGTTTCTGGTCCTGCAATTACTCAGTTAAGTGACGAAAATGATCGCCGCCCATTTGTGGGCAGATACAAGTTTTAGTGCATGTACTTAAGGCACCAGTGTACTGGACTCCTTCATTTCCTGAGGAAGTGACGTAGCGTCACGAAACGCGTAGAGAGGAGGAGCCTAGTACAGTGCACGTTGTAAGCTGTCACCTGCGTTGCATCTCGTGGTGTGGGGAGAACTTCGGGCGCTGCGCCGCTGACGTCATCGGTTGGCGCGCGACGTCGTGAACAACACACCATCGAGTGGACACAGGCTTCGGATGGCATTCTTGAGCGGCATGTTTGCCCTCGCAAAATGTGAGTGTAACATCGCTGCTTTTTAACATTGTTAAATAAAATTTGCGGAGTACACTAGGCTGTCTTTCAATTTTCTCCAACCACGGTTGTTGCGGTGTATGCTGCTACTGGGACGACGCAGACCGAGTTGAAGAGAGCCACCTTAGGAACCACGAGGGGCCCGTGGAGACCAGGGTGGAGGAAGAGAACCAAAGAACAGATTCTCTCCCCCGAATGAACAAGAAAATATCCTGTAAGTAGGGATTTTCCTCTTCAGGTTGGGGCAATTGAGCCTGTATACTGCGCAATGGTGTGTTTTCTTTATCTGTTATTGCAGACAACATAAGGGAACACGCCTAGAGGAAAATCTACCTCACATTGTTGATGAATCATTCTACCACCAGGACTGCCTTTTCAAACAGGACTGTCTTTCGATATGGTACTGTAATTATCATCACCACACTTTGCGCCGGGGACATTTTTTGTATTTGTATCTCCAGCTGAATCTGCCTAAGTTTTGTTCTAGCTGTAACCAGCGTTTTATATAATTTCTTTGTAGGGTTGGCCTTATGGGCTTGTTCTATGGTTTTAATGCTATCTGTAAGTTCTTTGATTTGTGTTAGGCGGGCTTTTTTCCTATGGGAGGCGATGGAAATAAATTTCCCTCTGATGTTTGCCTTATGGGCTTCCCATAGAATTGCTGGAGAGGAGACTGTTCCTGCGTTGAAGAAGAAATAGTCCTTAAGTGAGGCTCTAATTTCTCTTTCTATCTCTGGGTGGTTTAATAACGAATCATTAAGTCTCCAGGAATAGCTTGTTGTTTTTTCAAAGGGGAGTGATAGTGTTAAGGTGATTGGGGCATGATCCGACCAGGTGATTGAGCCAATGTCTGATTCAATGGCTGCCGCCATCACGTTTTTTGTGGTCAAGAAATAGTCTATTCGAGAGTAAGTCTGGTTAGGCGCTGAGAAAAAGGTATAGTCTCTCTGGCCTTGATGTTGGGATCTCCACACGTCCACTAGTGAAAATTCGTTTAGAATTCCCCTGAACCTTTTCCCCATGATCTGGGAGTAGGTTGTACGGGGGGGACCCATCGTGGTTGATCTATCCTCGGTAGGGTTTAAGACCATATTTAGATCACCCCCTACTATCATCGATGATAGATATCCCGGGTCTACGCCCTCGAGAACAGCTTGGAGAAATTCTGTTTGGTTCTCGTTTGGGGTGTATACATTGATCAGGGCAATTGTCGAGCCCGCTAAGGAGCCATATACCACAAGGAATCTACCCTCTGGGTCCACTGTCGTTTTGATATGATTGAATGGGGTGCCTTGTCTGATTAGGATAGCCACACCCCTCTTTTTACTACTAAATGAAGCAAAAAAGCTTGTTGGGAACATTTTTTTGAATAAATTTGGGGGGTCTTGAGATGTGAAGTGTGTCTCCTGTAAGAATATGATGTCCCCCCCTGATTTTTTCATGTCCTGAAGGGCCAATCTCCGCTTCCTGTTGTTTTGGAACCCTTTGACGTTTAAAGATCTCACTTTAATCGGGGCTGTATTTGCCATTCTTATATTTTATTTTCGTGGGTCTTGGACTCGGGGTCTCATCTTTCCCACTAGTTGAGACCTTGCTCCTGTTTCCTGGGAGTGTGACATATTTTCGTCTATGGGCTTGGTGGGTTGAAGGTGTAACTTCTTTATTGGCCCTTTGCGGCTTGCTGTTGAGCTGCCAAGGGGAGGGGGGGAGGAAGATCTGCTGGGACAGGGTCAGCAGATGGAAGAGAAGTAGGATTAGGCCTTGTACAGGTCCTAAAGTGATATTGCCATGTCTCCTGGAGACCGGCATTCGGACAAATTTGCCCATTCTGGGGTGGGTCTGGAGCCCGAGGCCGGAGTGCAACAGGGAGGTCCTGGCCCGCTGCTGCGTATGTTGCCCTTCGACTTCGACTCGGGGGAGGGGGAGTGATGGGTGAGGAGAGGGGGGGGGGATTTTTGGCCGGGTGTCGGAGTAGAGAGCGGTGGGGGAGGGGCTATAGAGGGAAGAGCAGTGCGGTGAGGAGGTGAAGGGTTGGGGGGGGGGAAAGGGGGGGAGGGAGGGGAAGGGAAAGTAAGTAGGAGGGGAAAGAGGGAGGTAGGTCCGGGTCTTTAGTTGGTCAGATGCAAACCATATTTCACATTTACCCCTTTTACCCCATCTTTTGCTGGGGTATGAAGCTCAGTGCATATTATACATACATACATACATACATATATTAGTACATTTGTTGAAATTGGGAAAGGGGAATACATGCGTTTATCATTTCAGTGCGGGTACATTGATTTACGTACATGGTATACATTTGGTATAACGCTTTGTTTTTATCACCACGTGATTCCTAGCGGTTGTCATGGCCACCCGCCTTCCCTCTGTTAGGCTGTATGTTTTATTTCTATCCGTGGGTTAGCAGAGGATGCGCGGGGGGGAACCTGGGTGGATTTCGGGGCGGGTTGCGGGGGGGGGAGCATGTGGGGGGCAAGGGAGGGGAGAGAGGGGAAGGGGGGGTGGGGTCTGCTGTTTGGGTGGGTGGCTAACGGTGAGTACAATTATGTCGACATAGCTGATGCCTAGCTTTTGACATATGATATGCATGTGATAATACAGTGTCGATCCGGCAAGACACAGACCGCAACTGGTGTTACAGGAACCTGCTGGTTCTTTCTTAGCGCCTTCGTTTCAGCACTGTTCTCGGTCTGTTGGTTGGAGTGGTAGGAGTTGGAGGCAAGCTCCGGATTCAGCGAGTCTTGTAGTGCTTCTGTTTAGGTTAGTAAGGGGGGGGGATAGGGGAGTGCGGGGAGGGGGGGGGAAAGGGGAGGGGGGGTTACAGGTAGACTGAGGGGGGAGAGGGAAATGTAGGGGGGAGTGGGGGCAGGAGGGAAACGGGTAGGGATGGGGTAGGGGGTGTGCTTCTATAAACTCCTAGCAATTTTGAACTTGTAGGGATGGGGGATAGCTAGTGTCACTCTCGCTTCAGTCCTTACGCACAGCTTAGTGTCATCTATTAGGTTGTAAGGACTCTGAGGACTCAGGGATTGCCTGCGTATGGGGAGTTGTTCCAGGGAACGCAGATGCCACACTTGTAAGGGTAACGTACTTACAGTTTCGGGGGGGGCGATGCCCTACCTGGTGTGGACCTGTGTGCCGGCCTCTCATAGGGCTGATTGCCCTGAGGTGCCGGCTGCTGTTGCTCGGGGGTTGGTGAGGAGTGGGGGCGACGGGGGTAGAGGGGGCCATGGGGTTCCCCATCGAACCTTGCTCCTCCTGTAAGATTCTCTTCCCGCCCCCCTCCCGCAAGAGTGAGCCCCACCCCCTCCCAAATAGAAGGCCTCTTTAATACGGCTCCGGCTGACAGCCTTGTGTCGGTCTTGCGGCCGGCTCCTCTTGGGCGGATGAGCAGCCTTTCATGGTGGACACTCCGGCTTGGCAGGCGGTCTTCTTTATTCTCTGCAGCAGGCAGGTACGGCGTCTCCCTCTGTTATGCTTGATCCTCGTTGTGGCTGGGTTTCTAGTAGTCGCTCTGGTTTATGGGCAGGTATCTTGCTGAGTCCTCGTGTGGCGTTTTTGTGACACTATAGCGCTGAAACTGGGAGAACAGACAACAGAAAGATACGTTTATTATGTCTTTATTTTCTTTGTTTTCGACCTGTGAGGCACTCTGAGGTCCTCACTGAGGGACCCTCATTCTCCTGTTCGTGGGAGTCAGGTGGATCAGCATTCCACGATGGGGGGGGAGACAGGCCCACTGCTTTCGCCAGTCTGGACATCTCAGTCGGGTGTCTAATGACGTGTCTTCTCATTTCTGATGATTATTAGTTTAAATGGGAACCCCCATTTGTACTTGATACCTTTGTCTCTGAGGAGGGTGGTCAGGGGTTTTAAGTCCATCCGCTTGTTGATAGTTTGCTTTGCTAAATCATTATAGATTTGCATATGGTCATCTTGGTAAGTGAGCGGGTCTTTTTTCCTGCAGGCTGTCATAAGCTTCTCTTTGGTGGTGTAGTGGTGTAGTGGTGTAGCGGTGTAGCCTGACTATGGTGTCCCTGGTCTTATTTGGGTCGTCTGACCTTAGCCCGAGGGCGCGATGGGCCCTATCCATCTCAAAGTCCTTTTTGTCCAGGTCTGCGCAAAGAGAGGAGAAGAGCCCTAAGAGGTATGGCTGTAGTTTATCTGACTGGATCGTCTCTGGAATTCCGCGGATCCGCAGGTTCTGTCGTCTCTCGCGGTTTTCCTGGTCCTCGAGGTTATCTTTCAGATATCTAATCTCCATTCCAATACGTAAGATTTCATTGTCTGCATCTGTTTGTGTCTGGAGAGATTCCGCCATTTTAGTTTCTAGTGTTGTCGTCCGTTCAGCGAGGCCTGCTATTTCGTGCCTCAGTTCTGTTACGGCAGCCTTCAGGTCTTGCTGTATAGAAGTGTGCAGTTTGTCTAGCATGCCCTTCATCAAGTCTTGCATGAATTCCCTTGTTGGGATAGTCTCTGGGCTTTGCGCTCGCTCCCTTTGTTCTTGGGCTGCGGCCTGCTGCTTAGGGCCTCGTGTGTTCGTTGGCCCGGCGCCATCTTGGTTTCTCGGGGTAGGTTCCGAGCTCCGCTGAGATGGCGGAAAATTTTTTAATGAGCCCTGGCCGGGCGGCGCTTTTTGCTTCGCAGCCATTGCGGGGTGTTTATTCTGCTAGGGGTTATGTTTTTGGGGTCGGGTGGTGGGGTGAGGGGCGCTTGTATAGCGGTCTATGCGCGCGGGCCGGCGGAGCTCAGCTCTCACACGTCCATCTTATCTGGCTTTGTTTTTTTATTTTCTGTTTATTTAATTATTTATTTTCCTGTGGGGGGCTGTGTCTTTAAATCAGACCTGCGGCGGCCATCTTGGATGTAGCCGACACACAGGCTGAAACGCAGGGAGCCAGGCAGCACTATTCCCCGCTGGGGGGGGGGGGGGCTCAGGTATCACTTGGCCAGGTTTCCCCACTCTCCCTGCGGTCAGCTGTCCGGTCGTCTCTGGGGAGCCTCCCCGTCTGTTATGCCACTATGTTATGCCACTATTCCCTGCGTGTGAGCCAGGCGGCCATCTTAGGTGGTGCTGCTCCTCCACGCCGGGGCTCAATCGGGACTGGAGGGGTACTCTCGGCCTCGTCTCCCCCGGCCCACGGCTCTGCTCACCTCTGTGGGGCTTCCTCCTCTCCCCTCTGGGACCCTGCCGTGTCACTCACCCCCTCGGGGAATCCGCGCTTCTCCCTGCATGAGCCTCCGCAGCCGAGTCAAGATGGCCGCTCCGCCTTCCCCCTCGGTTCCCTCCCGAGCACTCGAGATCGCCACTGGTGCTGGCGAGTCTCCTACCGGCTGGTAAGCTGCTCCGGGATCTGTCTGCTGTGATAATCTTTTGCGGGGAAGCGGAGAGGGGGGGGGGGCTGGGCGGTTTTGTCGGGGGCCGCGCTGAACCTTTCAGCTCCACAGAGTCTCCCTGTCACGCACGGGCCTCAGCAGCTTCTTTTACTCACTTTATTTTCTGCTCCCTTGTTCTGTATATTTGGGGGGCTTAGCAATGTCCAATTTCGTTATTGTTTGTGTTAAAATCACCCCCGTCTCCTGCTGTCTTATAGTGTGGTGTTTGAAATTTATTTTGGCCAGATTGATGTTCGCTATTTCTTTGTTTGAAGTTTTGTCTGCAGGAGCTTAAGACAGACACAGCCTTTGCAGTTAGACTCCAGGCCACGCCCAGGTTCTGATAGATTTAAGTTGAGGGCTTCTGACTTATCACTGTTAATTTTGTATCCTGATATTTTGCCAAATTCCTTTAATTCTTTGTGTAAGTTGGGAAGGGAGATCTGGGGCTGCGTTAATGTTAATATGATATCGTCTGCGAACAATGAGACTTTATAGTTTATTCCGCCAATTGGTACCCCCTGTATATTTATATTGTCTCGTATTTTAGACGCTAGTGGTTCGATTGTTAGGGCGAAGAGGAGGGGGGACAAAGGGCATCCCTGTCTCGTTCCATTTTTCATTTCAAATTTTTTTGCTGTACCCCCCGGGAGTTTCACCACTGCAGACGGGCAGCAGTACAGCGCTCGGACTCCCGCTAGATACGCATCTTTTAAGCCGAATTTCTGCATTGTTTTGTCAAGAAATAGCCAATCAATTCTATCGAACGTCTTCTCTGCGTCCAGCCTTAACAGAACCGCTTTGGTAGCTGTGAGGTGGGCATGATCAAATATATTTATAATTTTGCGGGTGTTGTCTGAGGCTTGTCTGCCAGATACAAACCCCACCTGGTCGTTGTGAATTAATCTCGGTAGGATGGGATTCAGTCTATTTGCCAGGATTTTGCTGTATAGCTTAAGATCGTTATTTAGTAGGGAGATTAGTCGGTAGCTCCCACATAGCAGTGGGTCCCTACCCTCTTTGTGGATGATGGCGAGATTGGCCTGGGTCATTGATGGGGGGATTGGGCTGCCCTCCATGAATGAATTGAATAAGCTGAGTAGGTGTTTAGTTAGGATCGGGGAGAATCTTTTGTAATAAACATTGGAGAAGCCGTCGGGGCCAGGGGCTTTTGAGATATTTTTTTTTGTTTCAATTTTTTTATTGTTTTATCAGGGTACACAACAGATAGTAAACTTTGTTGTACATAGATTGGATAAACATTGATATTTGCATATATTAATAAAAACATCCGTATTCCGTTTTCTTTATTCAGATAGGTGTTTATCTAAATGTTTGTATGTCTGAATGCTCGTACGTTTCTGCTGTTATGGTTCTAACTAGGAAGCTGCCGCTTCCGTGTGTCCTGTTTTTAGTAGTATAGTAGAGAAAAGAAAAGGTGGAGAGCAGAGAAAGAGAGAGGAGAGAAAAAAGAAGGGAGATAAGGGGGGGGGGAGAGGTGCTGCGGGATGGCGTCCAGTTTTGTATATATCCTGCCTTTTCCTTTAGGAATTTATTATGTACCTGACCAAATTTCCCATGTCTTATGGAACTTATCCATCTTTTGGGTCAGTTTTGCCGTAAGAAGTTCCATTGTCTTTATTTCTCGCATTCTGCGGAGTACGGTCTGTTTAGCAGGGGCATTCACCTTCTTCCACGCTGCAGCAACGGAACAACGTGCCGCCGTGAGCACATGGCTCACCATCTTACTCTCTGCTGTGTCTAATTCGTCAATTGGCTTGGCCAGCACCATGGTCAGCGGGTCCACCTCAATCTCTACCCCCAGGTACTCTCGGATTAGTGTTTGAATCATAACCCAGAACACCTGAGTCTTGGGGCAGTTCCACCAGATATGAGCCATGTCTCCTCTTTGCCCGCAACCCCTCCAACACAAATCTGGGGTCCCGGGGAAGATCTGGCTCAACCTATTCGGGGTTAGGTACCAGTAAAATATAATTTTATAGATGTTCTCTTTAATGGTAGTACAAATCGATGTTTTGGATGCTGCCTCCCAGATATCCTCCCAGTCTTCTCTATCAATCTCTATATTTAAATCCTCCGCCCATTTGGACATATACCTGTGTTGGGAAAAGCCTGTTGATCGCGCCAGGCCCAGATATATTTCCCAGATCAATCCTTTAGCATAGTACCCTTTCCTGCACAGTCGTTCAAAATTTGTTAGCTGCTGGAAAGCCTTATCTTTGGATACTGTTTGCAGGTAGTGCCTGATTTGTAAAAAGCCAAATATTGGGAGGTTTGTCGTTTGATATTTTTTTTCCAGTTCTTGGGTCAGCAAGAGCCTACCTTGCCCAGAGAAATCCTCTGCTATCATCATCTTCAGCTGTTTAAATTTACTGAGTCTCTGTGGGAACCCGCCGGGGGGAAATTCTGGGTTATCGAATATGGGTGTTAATAGGGAGGGGTGAGCCGTCAAGCCATATTTGTCTTTATTTTTGGTCCATACTCTCCATGTACATTTCATTGCTCCCAGTTTTAATGTTTCCGAGAGGATCTCTCTACCCCGCACAGTCCATAGGGTGGCCGGGAGTGAGAGGGGTCTCGCGTAGGAAAACTCTATCCCTGTCCAACAGCTTGTAGTTGGGTCATTGTTCCACATTATCACTTGTTTCAGTTGGGCCGCCAAATAATATTTAATGATATCTGGGACTGCCAAGCCTCCACATTCTTTTGGTGCTAACATTATGGTTCTAGCTACACTGGCGACACACTTTATTCGAGCTCGGCTAGTCCCACGAAGTCGGGTATACCCGGGTGTATTGAGGTTTGTGACTGTTTTCTGCCCGAGTGCATTGAGGTATTTTCCAGGCAGGGATTGAAGCATTTTATTCCCGCTGGCTGCAATACTGCACAGTATATATATATATATATATACTGCATTACAATTCATGAATTTATGCCATCTGGTAGACACGCGATGCATTGCAGCCTATTAAATCCTAATCATTATCATTTAACAGATCAGCCGCCCGTCAGCCAGGCATGAACCCAGGCTGGGAAGGCAAACGCAACGGGGCTTGTCAGAGGTGAGGAGCGGCGCATTCCAGGTATCTGCCAGGTACATACTGGGTATTTGCTCGAATAAAGTGTGTCGGTGCAGTACTCTTGGTCTTTTGTTTTGCCAAATGAATTGAAAAATTCTGTTTTGTATATTCTTTAATTCCGACATTGGGATATCAATTGGGAGAGTCTGGAAGTAATACAGAAGTCTTGGCAGGATATTCATTTTGACCGTAGCTATTCTGCCTAACCAAGATATCTGGTATTCATTCCAGCTCTGTAAGTTTTTTTTTAGCCTCTCAAATAGGGGCGGATAGTTATATTGAAATAGTGATTTGTACTCCCGTGTTATTCGGATTCCCAAGTATTTGATTTTCGTGGAACTCCACTTATAATTAAAATTTAATTGTAGCAGTTTGGCCTCGGGATTAGGTAGAGATATATTTAATGCTTCCGACTTATCCATATTGATTTTATACCCCGAGATTTTGCTAAATGTATCTAATTGTGAATGTAAATTCGGGAGTGAAGTCAAGGGGTTGGCTAGAGTTAGGATAATGTCGTCAGCAAAAAGGGATATCTTGTAATCCGTATCTCCAATTGTAATGCCACTTATATTGTTGTCCTCTCTGATTGTTGTTGCCAAGGGTTCTATAGAGAGGGCAAACAGAAGTGGAGACAAGGGACATCCCTGTCTAGTACCATTCCTAATGTTTATAGGGTTCGAGTTTCCTCCTGGGAGTTTCACTACAGCCGTGGGAGTTTTATAGAGGGCTCTAACCCCCTCAAGATATGGGCCCTTAAATACGAATTTAATTAATGTTTGGTCTAAAAATTCCCATCTGATCCTGTCAAACGCCTTTTCCGCGTCTAAACGTAAGAGGATGGCTTTCGTGGATGAGAGATGTACATGGTCGATTATGTTTATAATTTTTCTCGTATTATCTGAGGCTTGTCTGCCTGAAATAAATACGACTTGGTCCTTGTGGATCAGGCCTGGGAGAATGGGAGTTAGTCTGTTAGCTAGGATTTTGCTATAAAGTTTTAGGTCCGAATTAAGGAGGACTATGGGGCGATAATTACCACACTGTAGTGGGTCTCTCCCTTCCTTTGGTATGAGTGCCAAATTCGCTCTAGACATAGAAGCGGGGATAGCCGTTCCCTCCAGAAACTCATTAAACATATCCAGGAGATGAAGTGCCAAGATCAATTTAAATTTTTTATAGTCTTGATTGGAAAACCCATCCGGGCCTGGCGTTTTACTAGGTTTTAGTTGTGAGATGGCTTCTAGTAAATCATCCTGCGCGATTTCTTTATTTAGCTCTAGTAAGTCAGCTTCTGAAAGGCTTGGAAGGTTACATGACGCTAGGTACTTAGTAATAGCTTTTGCATTTGAGGAGCTGTTTTGGGGGAAGTTCAAATTATATAGTTTGGAGTAGAAGTCTGAGAATGTGGCCGTTATCTGTTTTTCACAATATGTTTTGATGCCCGTCTTTGTTTGTATGACGGATATTTGGGATTTGGTTCTCAGACCTCTTAATTTAGATGCTAATAACCGGTCGGCCTTATTTCCTTTGTCATAATATTTCTGCTTCGTCCACCTCAGCGCCCTCTCCACTTCATCTATTTGTATCTGCCTGAAATCAGATCTAGCCTTGTCCAGTACTTTGCGTAGTTGTTTTGAGGGATTAGCTTTATGTTTATGTTCTAGGAGTTTAACTTTCTCCGCTAATTCGTCGTACAATTTCTGTTTTTGCTTTTTCTTATATGATGCTATGGAAATTATATTCCCTCGAATCGTGGCCGTATGGGCCTCCCATAGCATCGCTGATGACTTTACAGAGCCCTTGTTCAGCGCAAAATATTCTCTGAGCTTTTGCTTAATCTCTATCTCTACATCTATTTGGTTTAACAGAATCGTTTAGTTTCCAATTATATTGATTATATTTATAGAAGGGGAGGGAGAGCGTCAGCGAGACCGGAGCGTGGTCCGACCATGTTATAGAACCTATGTCCGACAGGGAGGTTGCCTGAAAGATATCTTTAGTACCCAGAAAATAATCAATCCTTGAATAGGTCTGGTGCGGGGGAGAAAAATACAAATAGTCCCTCTGGCCCTGATGCTGCGCCCGCCAAATATCTATCAGCGAAAACTCTTTCAGTATGTTCTGAAACCTTTTGGCATTTGTGGTCGTAATGCGTGGGTGGGGAGTACCCAGTGGGCTTGTCCTATCTTGATCAGGTGCTACAACCATATTAAAATCTCCTGCTATCAATAGCGTAGTTCTAGGTTGGGGGGCTAGCTTGTCACATAGATCTCTCAAAAAGTCAGCTTGACCCTCATTTGGGGCGTATACAGTATATTAACAAGGGTAATCTCCACATCTGATAGTGTGCCTTGCAGAATGAGGAATCTACCTTCTGGGTCTATGGTCTGTTTTTGAAGTGTGAATTTGACATTTTGTCTAAATAAGATGGCTACCCCTTTTTTTTTAGTGGAGCAAGATGCATAATATGCCTGGGGGTAGTATCTCTGAAAGGTGTTAGGGGGCGATATCGTATTAAAGTGCGTTTCTTGTAAGAATAGCACATCTCCTTTTGTTTTTTTTAATTCTTGTAAGGCGAGCTTTCTTTTGATTGCTGAGTTAAGTCCCCTAACATTTAGGGACACTAGTTTAAGTGTTGTATTTGGAGCCATTTTCGGAGCCATCCAGCAAACAGCTCCAGGGCTTTCCGGATACAGTCGGGTCCCCTCTTTCCCATAAGCTTTAGGCTCTGCGTTCAAATCCTTTCACCAGGTCAAAGGGGTCTCCACTTCTTTGCTGCGCTGGGATGTGTAGATCCTTGTAGCTCCAGGGGCATGCGCCCTCTTTGTGGACAGGTAGGTATGTGTTCCCCGCCGGGGGCAGACCAGCTTTATTCATCTCGTATGTGTCTCAGAAGCTCGTAAGGGGGGGGGGGGCAATAGGTCGTCCAAACATATAAATTTTGCCGGGAGTAGTCTTTTCCTCTCCAGGTGACATTTCTCAGTCCTCACCTGCCTGGTTACGTTGGGTGGCTATTCTCTGAGAGGAGCGTGGTCCCCTCTCTGTTGGCCTGTGATCTGGGTCTCCGTCCGTATCTTCAGGGGCAATTCCACCTCCATTCTTGTGGGGGACACCGAGCCCCTTTAGGAATCTTGGTATCTCTTCCGGGTAGGAAAGGGTGTGGAATTTGCCTCCAGCCTGGGCCACAATTTTAAAAGGGAATCCCCAGCGATATTTAATCTTGTTGTCCCTTAATTTTAATGTGAGGGGTCTGAGCTCTCTCCTGCGGTCTACTGTACGTTTTGAGAGATCACTGTATATCTCAATATGTACATTCCGGAACTGGATGTGTCCTTTCTCCCTGCTCGCCGTCAGTATTTTCTCCTTTGTGGAGTAATAATGGAACCTGACCAGTATATCTCTGGTCCTCTTGGGGTCCATGTACCTAGGTCCGAGGGCCCTATGGGCTCTGTCCATCTGTAGCTTTTAAGGAGTTAGGTCAGGTACCAGATGAATAAAGAGGTCTGATAGGTATGTGCTCCATCCCAATTCTGGGTGCAATTACCAGGATCCCCCCCTCAGTCCACTCCCTGTAGTAACATAAGCACTTTATTCATGCTATATATTCTATTAGCCTGTGTGCAGTTATCTGGGATCTGTGGAAGATTAACATCTTGTCTTCCTGTTTACTTGCCTGATAGGTATGTGTGCAGCTGTTCAGTCTCCACTGTTTCTGGGACATACCTCAGTCTCAAGTTCTGCCGCCGATCGCGGTTTTCCTGGTCCTCGGCACTTTCCTTGAGCCCTCTGATCTCCCAGTGCAGGCGGTTGATCTCGTCCTCCGCGGAGAACTGAGCCTGCTCCAGTGTTTCCACTGTGTTTGCCAGCCCATCTGTTTTGGCCGTTAGGAGATTCAAGTCCGCCCTTAGGGTGTTAATGGCTTTACCCAAATCATCCCGAAACTCCTTCCTCATTCTGGAGATTCAAGTCCGCCCTTAGGGTGTTAATGGCTTTACCCAAATCATCCCGAAACTCCTTCCTCATTCTGGTGAAGAGGTTTTCTAAATATGTTTTGTTCACATCTACAGTATGTTTTCAATTACCTGCTCGTGCGCCCCGCTCGGGCCCTCCAGCGTGTCGGCTGAGCCGCCATCTTGGGAGGTCTCGCAACTCCCCGCGGTCCGCTGGCTTTGTGGGAAGTAGCTCGTCACTGACTGCTGAGCTGCCTTCTTATTTTTGCCGCTCATGCTGGCTACCTTCCCCTCCGCTTGTATGTATTTATTGGGGGGGTTTAGATGTAGAGATGCCGCAGGAACTGTGGGGTCTTTTTAGTGCAGTAAGATAGGATTGTTTGTTTAGTCTAGTACAGCTTGTCTGGGTAGATATGGGGTTATTGGACCCAGGGGTTCTGGCCTTAGGGCTGTGTTTCTGACCTGCAGGTCGTTCTCTCTGAGGCACCTTTGTGTGGTGGTGGTGCTTCCACGTGGTGGTGCTCCCCCAAGATGGCCGCCACCTCCCTCACCACGCTACTGAGGCCTATGGCTCCCTTCACTAGTGGGTCCCCTCCCGGTGTTCTTCACTCCCAGCAGGGCCCTAGGTCAGGTTTGTACCTTTTATTTACGTGTGCCGTCCTGGGGGGGGGGAGCTGGACCCGTAACGGGGGGTCTCCGCTCGCGCCTTTCCTCACGGCCTCAGGCGGCCACAGCGGGCGCATCTCTTACCCCACAGGGGGTCGGGGGTTCCGTCCCCGATCACCGCTGATTCCCCTCTATTCTTGGCTCCTCGGGGCGCGCGGAGTCCCGTCGCCTCTCGTCTCCGGAGTCTCTCCGTCAGATTTGAATTTTGCGGGCTGCAGAGGGGAAAGTCCCGCACCAGGGGCAGGGGGTGTCCGACACAGCTCTCCGGGACGCCGGAGCCAGCCACTTCGGAGCCCAGCTAGTCACCGGAGCAAAGTCTTTGGGGGTTCACTTAGGGATTCCTCCGCTTCTCCTGATTATTTTATTATTTAATATGCTTCGTTAGTGCTATTCATTCAGAGGGGGTCGGGAGCGTCTCTTTCAAGCTGCCATTCCCCTTGACGTCACCGGAAGTCTCCGGCTTTTGAGATTTTTAATGTTTTTATTGCGTCCGCCAGCTCTTTTTGGGTAATTTTTGCGTTAAGCATTTGATTCTCCTCCTCTGTCAGTGTTGGTAGGAGGCAATCGGACAGGTAATTACTAATAGGTTCAGTGGTTGGTGTCCCCGTGTTCCCACCCTGAGCCTTGAGGTTATAAAGTTTAATATAAAATGCGGTAAATTCCTCCGCTATTTTCTGTTCGTTATAGATTATTTCTCACGATTAATTTTTTATCGCTGTGATCTGGGAACGCTTCTGTATACCTCTTAGTTTGCTCGCCAAAAGTCTGTCAGACTTATTGCTCTTGTCATAGTATTTCTGACAAGTCCATGTAAGAGCTTTTTCTACTTCTTCCATTTGGGCTTGTTTTAGCTCATTCCTGGCTGCGGTCAAGGTTTTATAAATCTTTTTCGAGGGGTTGGGTTTGTGCTGTTGTTCCAGCTTAATTATTTTAGTTGTAACAACTAGTGACATACCGCTCACCTCAATATTGAATACCAACTCTATGATAGGGATGACAGACATACATATATAAGGAGACAAAGGATGCTCCTAAAAAGATCCCACTTTAATGCACAGCAAAGCCGAAAATAGTCCACAGGTATAGTAACCCACTAGAGTAATGGTAAGGCTATAAGGGTACAATTAAGTAACCGCTCCCAACACTGTGGGAGGACAATTACCACTAAAATGCCCTAGGGCAAAAATAATAAATGATTTATTGATATTCAGAAGTCGACGCAGTAACACACACTCAAAATAACCATAAAAACAATTAAAACATAAATCACGGGTGAGGCAGGGTAAGGGGATATTATTATAAGATGAATTCCCAAATATTAGTGTATGTCCCCTTACCAGTACCAGGTGGTAGTGTGAGACACAATGGTAAATACAAATGATAGGCAATAGAGAATGCTAGAGCCTCTGGTCTCAGGGTATGGTGGAGGTTGCACTAATCATTGCATGCTGTGATTGATCTGCTCAGTATCAATAGTTGGATATCACACTGACAGTAGGTAGTGATGCATGCAGAGTAGTGAATGCAAATAAATGTGCCACTGTCATATATCACAAAACCTATATAGGTACTAGGTCACATGATCAATGATTCAGTAAATCATTAGTGCACATTATACCACATTATATAAATGAACCGCGGCATGTTCATCAAAAACCGGACCTGATATATGCATAAACTACCTCTGCTAGGCAGTTAACAACTCGAACAACCCCACACAAACTACCAGGAACAGTCTCACCCGTGACTCCTCCTACACGACGTCAACGTGGTGACGTCATGCCGACGATCGTTTCGCGCAAAAGGGGCTGGCGCTTTCTCAAGGTTCAGCCCCACCCGTGATTTATGTTTTAATTGTTTTTATGGTTATTTTGAGTGTGTGTTACTGCGTCGACTTCTGAATATCAATAAATCATTTATTATTTTTGCCCTAGGGCATTTTAGTGGTAATTGTCCTCCCACAGTGTTGGGAGCGGTTACTTAATTGTACCCTTATAGCCTTACCATTACTCTAGTGGGTTACTATACCTGTGGACTATTTTCGGCTTTGCTGTGCATTAAAGTGGGATCTTTTTAGGAGCATTCTTTGTCTCCTTATATATGTATAATTATTTTAGTTGTCAGATCTGTTATTAATTTCACCTTGGCCTTTCTGTGGGATGCAATTGAAATAAAAGTTCCCCTAATTGCTGCCCTATGGGCTTCCCACAGAACCGCCGGAGAGTCTACTATGCCCCAGTTGAGAGTGAAGTACTCCCTAAGAGCCTTTTTAATTTCTTTTTCTACCTCCGGGTGGTTCAGTAGGGAGTCGTTCAGCTTCCAAGTGTAGGCGGTTAATTTATGAAATGGGGTGGATAGGGTTAATGTGATGGGGGCGTGATCTGACCATGTAATGGGGCCTAAGTCCGAATTTGTGCAGGCTTCCAGGATATATTTGGTAGCAAAAAAATAGTCTATATGAGAGTATGACTGGTGGGGTGCGGAATAGAATGTGTAATCTTTTTGGCCCTGGTGTTGGATTCTCCAGATGTCCATTAAGGAATATTCCTTGGTGATTGTTTTAAATTGTTTCTCCATCCTCTGAGGTGGAGCTCTGTGTTGGCCTTGTTGGCCTGAGGTTCTGTCCTCCGCAGAGTTTATGGCCAAATTAAAGTCTCCGCCCACAATCAACGAAGATAGGTAGGTAGGGTCAACCTTTTCTAACACTGCTTTCAGGAATTCTGTTTGATTATCATTTGGCGCGTAGATGTTGATCAGAGCGACCGGCGAGCCAGCCAGTGAGCCATATACCATTAGAAATCTACCCTCTGGGTCTGAAGTGGTTTTGGTGATATTGAATGGGGTTCCTTGTCGGAGCAGGATCGCTACTCCCCGCTTTTTACTGTTAAATGACGAGAAGAAACCCGTAGGGAATACATTGCTAATCAATTTGGGCAGCTCTTGGGATGTAAAGTGCGTCTCTTGGAGGAAGATGATATCTCCCTTGGACTTTTTCAGCTCTTGGAGTGCCAGTCGTCTTTTTCTATTATTATTCAGGCCCTTTACGTTTAGTGATACAAGTTTAATTGCAGACTGACTAGCCATTTGGGCGAGAGAGTTTAGTGTCCATCGGGGTCTCGCCCTTCCCACCGGGGAGATCCTGGTTCGTTGGTTCAGAGAACCTTTTTAACGCTTCTTGATGGTGCTGTTTGAGTATGGGTGTCAGGCCCGCCCGACGAGGGGTTGGGTGGGAGGAGGGCAGGGAAGGTCGAGAGGGGGGGAAGAATAGGCTGCTGGGACAGGGTCAGCAGCAAGAGGCAAAGTGGGACGAGGTCAGCTAAGGACCTCCAATAAGTACGGCTGGGATTGGCTACCGGCATTTGGGCTTAAGGCCCAATGGGGGGGGAATCCGATGGTTCAGGCATGGGCGTGCAGGGAAGGTGCGGACCCTTGTACTTGCTTAGTGTAAGCTCTACCTTAGTTTAAGAGGGGGGGGGAGGGGGGAAATGGGAGGGGGGGAAAGGGGTCAAAGGGACGCAGGTCCCGAAACGCGTCAGAGTTACTATGTACTCCTTTTGACCACTTAATAAACCTTTTTATATCCGATACTGGTTTGCAGCCCCCATTGTTTGCACGTTGTGCTCCGCCACTGTACCCTATGGGACTACTCTCTGCAATTACATCTGGCATGACGCACCCACTAATCAAGGACTGAGCTGTGCTTCAAAGGAGTTCCTCACATTGATCGTTTGATTGGTATGTACTTTTGTTTTGCTGGGGGTCTATACAGGACCTTTATGGTATATATAGAGATCTGTGTTAGCCGTCCAGCGTAACTAGTACACTCCTATGTTTATATCATCCTAATGAGTCTCCTTAGCTCTTATACATGCTCTAATGCCTTGGTTACATATTTTATTACTCTGAATATGCATGTACTGTATGTTCCTAGGACAGCAGAGCCCTGAATATTGGGATAATATCCCTCACCTACTACGGTCAAGCTTATAGGTTTTGGACATGGGGAAGGCGTGGGGAGGGGAGGGAAAACTCCTAGCATAGCCATAACATGGAGATCTTTCTGACAATCCTTAAAACCAGTGTAATAAACGTGAGAACAACTCTTAACAAGCTCAGTACATGAAAAGCATTATAACCTCTCTTTTTGTCAGTCGGTCAAGCTTATAGGTTTTGGACCTGGGAAAAGGGGGGGAGATGGGGGGGTGGGGAGATAGGGGGGAGGGGGAGACCTGGGTTGACAGGTAACACAACAGCACATTGCATTAATGTTTTTAGGTATCATGCTGAACATAAATGGAATACTTCCTACGCTTGCTGGTCGGGGAAGAGGGGGGGAGGGATGGGGCTCTTACATTTAGTGAAGTTAATATCCGAGGATCCTTATGACATTTCTATTTGATCTATGTGGCCCGCCATGTGCCTTCCTCAGAGGGTTTGACAACGTATTTTATTACTGCAGGCAGCATCATTAGTATGGGGCCGTGCGGCCATATCTTCTGCGGCGGAAGGGCAGGCTTATGGGCTTTGGAGCATGAGGGGGGGAGGGGGAAGGGGGGGGAGAGAAAAGGGAGTACATTACTGCACCGACACACTTTATTCGAGCAAATACCCGGTATGTACCTGGCAGATACCTGGAATGCGCCACTCCTAACCTCTGACAAGCCCCGTTGCATTTGCCTTCCCAGCCTGGGTTCATGCCTGGCTGATGGGCGGCTGATCTGTTAAATGATAATGATTAGGATTTAATAGGCTGCAATGCTTCGCGTGTCTACCAGATGGCATAAATTCATGAATTGTAATGCAGTTTATATATATATACTGTGCAGTATTGCAGCCAGCGGGAATAAAATGCTTCAATCCCTGCTTGGAAAATAACTCAATGTACTCGGGCAGAAAACAGTCACAAACCTCAATACACCCGGGTATACCCGAATTCGTGGGACTAGCCAAGCTCGAATAAAGTGTGTCGCCAGTGTATATTATAACACATACAACTTTTCTCAACTTCAACATTCATCAACTGAGGAACAGGTTTTTTTTTTTTTACATAACTCAACTGTGGCATAGGGACGGCTTAGCACTAGATCCATGTGGCCAGCTAATCTAGACTGCCAGTTACTGTAATAGTGTCACTGACGCTGCTTCCATTATCGAAGTCATTTGGGCTTCCTGTCTTGTGCAGGGCTCATTAGGCAGCTTCCCAGTTAACTAGTATTTCCTAGTCCGGGGGGGTGGGGAGGGTAGCAACAGTCGTACGAACCGAGCCTGGGGTCCATAGTCCTGTACCCGGGCCTTAGACAGATTACATTTTGCTACTTACAGTTAGTAGATCGCAGTGCTGTTGTCGGAGCATCGCACTCCCCTCCTATTCCCCCCGCTAACCCCTAAAGCCCAGCCGGACCTCAGCACTCTTCAACTGCCATTCGGTCAGCGTCAAAAGTTATAGTAGCTTCAGCTGTGGGTTGCCTCCGATTGTCAGGGGTCGGATTCTGAAGCTATGCGTCTGGCTGGGTCTGGTGTGGTTCTTGAGCCGGCATGTGCTCCCGTCTTCGCTGTGGACTACGGTGCTTCTCATCTGTTCTTAGACTGCCTTGGCGCCGCCGTTCTCCTCGCGGGACGGGTGCTGCGTGGTTCCGCGTCCTCCCGGTGCGGTGGGTCTTGTAGTTGCTCCGTTGTCCAGGAAAGCAGCGGGGTCAGACCAAGGGCTTTCACGAATGGGGCCATGTCCTCAGGGCGGCGGATGGTTAGGAATTTGCCGTCATATCTTACCGTAAGCTTGAACGGAAAGCCCCAGCGGTACTTCACCTCCTCCCGGAGGAATGAGGTCAAGGGCTTCATTTCTCTCCTTCGGTCGACTGTTATCCGTGACAGGTCGTTGAAAATTTGGAGAGTTTCATTTTGGAAAGGTAGTGACTCTTTCCCTCTGCAGGCGGTGATGATCTTCTCCTTTACTGTATAGCTGTGTAATCTTATGATTACATTGCGTCGCCGGTTGGGATCTTCTGATCTGGGAGCTACCGCCCGGTGGGCCCTATCCATCTCTAGGTCCATGTCCTCTAGCGGGCCGCAGAGCGATGTGAACAGTTCCGCAAGATAGGGACGAAGCTGGCCAGGTAAGACCGTCTCCGGTACATTTCTTATGCGCAGATTCTGGCGCCTGTCCCTATTTTCTTGGTCTTTCTGCCCGTCTTTGAGACGGGAGATCTCCTCTCCTAGCCGGATGATTTCTTCCTCGGCTGCTGTTTGTCTTGCCAGGGACTCCTCCAGTCCACCTTCCAGAGTCGTTGTCCTCTCTGTTAGGCCAGACATCTCCTGTTTAATCTCCGCTACTGCTGCTTTGATTTCTGCCTGCAGGGATGTTTGGAGCTTGACATGCATGGTGGAGAATAGGCTCTCCAGGTAGGATCGGGTGATCGGTTCCTCTATCTCCATTTCAAGAGTTGCATGGGCTTTCGTACCCATATTTAGAGCTGCTTGCGGCTCTTGTGAGCCTCGTGGTCCGCCACCCTCTTGATTTGCTGGACTCTTCTGTGTCGGAGAGAAGAACCGTGACACCGCCGGTGCCGCGGGCTTCTTTGTGTGTTTGGACATGCTCCGATCTCTCCAAGTAATGGGGGTATGTTTTTGAGCCGTGAATTTCTGGTTTGGGAGCGTTATTTATTAAGTTTTAGCCGGTGGGTCCGCGGAGCTCCCCTCCTACACCACCACTCCTGATGACATCATCGGAAACCCATCCCTTTAACACATTTTTAATGGATCATCAACATTCAGTATTGTCATAGACAACTTAGGATCTGGCTGTGTTTTTTTTATTTTTAGGGAAGCTGTGTCTTTAACTGAAACGGGAGGCGGCCATCTTGGATCCAGATGGAACGCAGGCTGAAACACATGAAGATAGCTCCTACTCAGAAAGCTCTTATTCAGACCACAGCTCTGATCAGACCCTCTCTTCACAGTGGGGGCGCAGGCAGGCTCAGGAGGTATCAGGTAGGGCGCAAGAAGGCGAGCTCAGACGGACCTGATGGCTAGGCTGAAGGAAAGCCCAGTATCCTTCTCCCTCTGTCCCAGGACCGTGGCTGCCTTTTTGGGTACTGGGGGCACTTCTTTTGGGGCTAAGGGGGGGGAGACCGCTCCCCGAGTGCACAATCTCACCTTTGTGGTGTTAGGTGAAAGTTCGCTGGCTTTCTGGAGTGGTTTTTTATTTATTAATTTTTGTCGGTGATCTTGTCAGACGGGGCTATCTGGGAGCGCATTCCAGCCCGGCGGCTATTTTAGCCCCCATACAGGACCAAGTTAGCAGAGGCCTCTCACTCCTCGTGCTCACGGTCGCTCCTTCATCGACAACCTCCTTCTGCACCCTGGGAGGGTCCCTGAGCGCTCACTTGCCGTTCCGTTTGTTTTTACTGATTTTTTAATTATTTTCTATCTGGTAACGGCCTATTAGGCTCCCTGTGGCAGAGGAGCTATTCTAGCCTGCGACCGTTTGGTTTGGCTCCTTGGCCACGCCCCATCTATAAGTCACCATTTTTAATTTTAATCGGGTCTGGGTTATCCCCTGGCAATTGAACTAAAACTATCTTGGTCTGATATTATGCCTGGACTCCTAGAAACGAGTCTTTAAATCCAAATTTCTGTTGTACTTTATCTAAGAATACCCAATCTATTCTATCAAACGCCTTTTCTGCGTCAAGACTTGAAGGATGACTTTGGTTCCTGTGAGGTGTATATGATCTACTATATTTATTATTTTCCGGGTGTTATCTGAAGCTTGTCTACTGAACACAAATCCAACCTGGTCGATCGGAATCAGTCTAGGTAGAAAGCCAGCCAATCAGGTATTACAACATCTGGTTGTGCGGTCGACATAGAAGGTGGAATTGGGTTCCTTTACATAAATGAGTTATGATGAAAGGAGTGAGCACTGCAAAAAATCCGGACTGGAGGCGGGTTAAAAAGTAATGAAATTTATTGAGGCATGTAGCCTAAGAAAAATACACTCACAGCACGCTCCTCTGATGCGTTTCGTACCGTAGGCACTTTGTCAAAGAGTGTTGAAACATATACCTGCCCCCTTTAAATATAGGGCAATTCATAATTTGTTAATTCAGTGCATCTGTGTCCCGTCAAGACCCGCCCCCCGCTGACATCACTAAGCACGTCACTGAGGTGGGCAGTACAATTGACAGGGAATACCTTAGTTCTCCGCCCTCCTCTCTCAGTGCTGGCTCTTGGCCGAGAGAGTGGATCAAAGGCATGTAGTGTCTGCCCCGCCCACTCCTGACATCACTGTCAGTGTGTAGAGGGAGCTGGACTGCAGCCAATGCCTGCCCACCTAACCAACCAATCCACAGCACTGAAGAAAGTAAACAAAGGCAAATGGACCTAACAAATGAATAAACATATAACTGCAACAGGGGATGTTTTAAATATATATAAATAGTAAAGATGTTGTAAATTTGACACTTGCATAAGTAACTAATGTTAATGATGAAAACTTGGGTTTAAATACATATCACTATATGTTTAGAACTTAGAACAAGAATGTGACAAAAATGTGTTGAAACCCACCAAAATATATATATATACAAACCACACATAGAAAATATTGAACAATGGTGAAGTGATACTGTACATGACAATGGGAAATAATAGAAATTATAGACTAAAGTAGTAAAATTTCTGGCATTACTGAAATCCCTACTCTCTGATTGGTCAGAATTCCGGGCATTATTCATTTGGTAATGCTGAAATTTTTGACAACTTGCCAACTCACCTCAAAGCAGAGAAGTAGGGGCTCGCGCTGAGAAAAAACCTGGCAAGTTTAAAATTTAACTGCAGCACCTCTGCTCTCCTCACTGATCACATTGAACACGCAGCACAAGCAGCCTCTCTCCCCCTCAGACAGCTGCTAGTGCTGTCAGAAGCTGCTGTGTCCCAACTGGTAACTTTGTTGCTTGCAACAAAGTAATATTTCTCACCACATCTATTGCCTGTGCTACTGTAAGGTAATTTGTATTTCTTTTTATTTAGTTATAGTTAATATCACAGTCCCCCCACTTCTCTCCCACACCCCCCTCCACCCACCTCTCCCCCTCCATTCTCCCCTCACCCCTTTTCTCCCCTCTCTCTCTCTCCCCCCTCACCTCTCTCCCACTCACCTCCCTCTTACCCTCACCACCACTTCTCTCTTCCCCCCTCCTTCACTTTTCTCTCCCCCCCCTCACCTCTCTCTCCCCCCCCCTTCACCTCTCTCTTCCCCCTACACCTCTCTTCTCCCCCCCTACACTTCTCTTCCCCCCTAAACCTCTCTCTCCCACCCCTCAGCCCTCGCATCTTCTACTTTACTACTTTTTCCTTCACAGGTATATACTGTACACTGATAAAAACCAATGACTACAAAAATGTATCTTTTTTTTATGAAAAATTAAAAATGAAAACAAAAGCCTACATTTAGCCTCGGGCCTTCAACTCTTCCAGCCAGGGAATTATTGGCCAGTAATTCCCTGTTCTTCGGGGATTATTACTTAAATAATAAAAAAAAATAGAAAATGAAAGAATTTTATTATAATACATATAACATATTACATTATTGCTGTAAGGGTTATGGAAAGGGGGGTGCTGACGCTGTAAGGGGTATGGAAAATTTGTTACCACGGGGGTGCGGACACTGTAGGGGGTATGGATAATATGTTACAAAATATGTTAAAACGGGGGTGCGGACGCTGTAAGGGGTATGGAAAATGTTACCACGGGTAGGGTGCTGGGGTAGGATGCTGGATCAGCCTGAATGCTGCTTGGTCCTTCTTGGGAACCACTCCCAGTAGTGAGATCCTCAGTTTGGGTAGAGGAGGCTTGGCGAATGGACCCGCCATTCTTCCTTTCTCACCTCCCGCGCAACGTCGCTGTATACCCTAGCCGATTTTCAAATTAAGCCCAAACCCTGATCCTTCTCTGTGCTCAAACAGGATCCTGAACCCCTCGGTAAACCTGGCTGGGAGCAGCCGGGCCGCTTCCCTATTGGGGTAGTTTTTCAGCCATGATGCCAACCAATTGCATCTCAGCCACCCACCCCACTGTGCATCTGCTTTGCCCCAAAGGCGCACAGCCTGATGGGGCTCCCCAAGAGAGGCACCCCTCTGCAAAGGACCAACATGCTAAGGGTTAACATGTGCTTGTTCTCTGTGGTACATCAACCCCACCCACTGGTATGTTAACGAGCCATGAGGACAAAAAGAGCTTTTGTTCACAGCTGCATTGCATCTCAGCCACTCACCCCACTGTGCATCTGCTTTGCCCCAAAGGCGCGCAGCCAAAGGGTGTGAACCGTTTGCTGCCGTTCGTTGATGTTAAAGCTGCTCTATTTCTATCTCAAACTCCTATGCCCTTTATCTCCTGTACCCAATTTTCCAACTCTATCTGTCCTATGACATGTCTGTGAATTCACTGTATAACCTCTGTTCTTTTAATGTAACCATGTATTTTTTTATAACTATGTGCCTAGGACATGCTTGAAAACGAGAGGTATCTCTCAATGTATTACTTCCTGGTAAAACATTTTTTATAAATAAATAAACCTTCCAGCGATTATTGGGGATGGCGCCTTCCTGCTCAGTGAGAAAACCTAACAGCGCTCAAAGGAGATAATAAAGTGATAAGTATAAAGTGACTTAAACAGTGATAAATAAACCAATATTGTGCAGATAAATCGCCAATAAGTGCAATATGTGAAATACAAATAAATGCTGCTCTAAACCCTTAGAAGGATGTTCCACAGGAATCCCTCTTGCTGGAACTTGTGGAAAGGAAAGGGGAGCGCAACTTGTTCGATGGTGAATATGTGGAATAAAAAATGATACAATAGATTATACAATAGTGCAACACAGTCTCTGTAGGAATTACTTCAAACTCAGTTGATCTCTATAAATTCAGAACTCACATTCTTTCATAAGTAAACGAGCATTTAACCCATAATATAGAGAACAAAGTCCTTGGCGCACTATCAAGTGAATAAACCTGATATAATGTTCCTGATTCTGTGTCTGAGAGGAACAGTTCGTAGATTTTCACAGGTGGTCCTCCTGATTTTCTCACGATGGTAGGTATCTGAAATCAAAGAGGACAAGAGACCATTGCGCAGTACTCTCTGGTCGTGGGGATCTCATCCACACCGCTGCTAGCTACTTACATCTAACCAGATGAAGGCAGACCTTGAAAGGTATCTTTAGCTGGTGGTCTCGATCGCTGAAAGGGTTGGATTAGGGTCTTCAGATATATTTCGCCCGCTCCACACAGATCAACCGCAATGCCCAATTGCATATAGGAAAATAAAATTGCCAATGGTGTAGTACAGTACTATTTATTAAAACATTAAAAGATCAAAACAGCTAGTGCACTCACATGCTTGATGACCTTACTATACGTATTACAACGTGTTGTCCGTAGGCTTGAGGGGCTGTGCCGTGGTGTGTATGGAGGCTGGATCCCGCGTGTACCTCTTCCTTGCGGCCGCAACTCAGAGCGCCAGGTCCACCTCAGATGACATCACCGTCCACTGCACCCTCAGCTGGTTCGAGCACGCAGCAATGCGTGCAATCTTAGCTCCACCCTACGCGCGTTTCGTGACTCCTGACGTCACTTCCTCAGGGATATGGAGCTTCAGTGCTAGAATGGGCTATTTAAGCATACAGAATGCCAGATCGAGGGCCCTGATAGGATAATTGATTCTTAAAGGGGCATCTGGCTACGTAAAAATGACTACAGTGCTAGTTATTATGATACACAATTATGACCGTAACACTAACTTATCGCATAATTACAGGTATTCCATAGAACATCCAAAAAATGCAATAATTCTACAGTCAATTATACAATGATGCAGTAAAAATACAGAGAATACAATAAAAAATATAATAACATGCAATACATTTAATAATTAACTTATGCAAAACCTGCTGAAAAGAATTCTACTAAAAATCTACTAAAAAACTATTAGCATGGACCATATATCATGCGGATTGGACTAGAGAACAGAGGATTTCAGAGGAAATTGATGAGATTGGCTAGGGACTGCCTTTATTAGTATTTATACCCAGTCAGCTGTCTCTTAGAAAAGATGCCAAATCGAACTCAATATTGAGACCTCTAGGAGTCAATGTTTTTAGGGTATAGATCCAATAGCTTTCTCGCCTGCATATTACATTTATTTTGTCTCCCCCTCTCCAATTTTGTTTGGGGCAATCTATACCTTTGCAAACTAAACCCTCAGGATTTTGATTGTGCTTCACTTTAAAGTGCTTTGAGACACTGTGTCTCAAGACCCCTTTTTTTTTTTTTTTTTTCAACTTTTTATTTTCATCGTTTTCCAAGCATACAGCAGTGTAAAGACATTTTTTGGCCAATATTAGCTAAGGTTGCCACATAACTTGCTGATTCTTTTACACATAACACATCGACTCAGGGGGGAAAGGGTAGTGACACATTAGGGGAGACATGTGGGAGAGAGGGGGAGGGTAACATGAGGGGGGGGGCAGATGTGGGGTAGGGGGGATGGGGAGGGGGTGTTGACCCGTATTCCACGACTTCTTGCAACTCCTTGGAGCTCTCGGCTCATGTTGTGCAGCCCAGTGTAGGGCTGTTCCTTCCACGTCACCTCTTTGATCTGTGTCCGGGGCTCGGACTCCCCCTGTTTCCGTCCGGAACACGTTGAAGGAGAACTCACCTTCCATTATTACAGCCAAATGGTGGCATTGCTCACCCCTGTGATGTCAGTCTGTACCAACCAGAGGAACCAGACTTTTTGGAAATTTGCGCCAGTGGTGTTGACCAAACTAGTCAACGTCTCCATCTGGCAAACGAACCAAATTCTGTTCTGAATCTTTTCTAACGATGGAGTTGTATTTTTCTTCCACAATGCTGCCGTCTCACACCTCACTGCCGTCACAAAATGAGCGATCAATTTGTTCCCCACTCTCGACAGGCCCTCTAGTGGCCGATTCAGGAGAAATAGCCAAGGGTCTAGAGGAATTTCGAGGCCCAAGATCCTTTCCAGCCAATTCTGAATCTGTTCCCATATTGGGCGCAGTCGAGGGCAAGACCACATCATGTGCAGCAGGTCTCCGGGCTCTCCACATTGTCTAGGGCACAAGGTAGGAGTAACCCGCGACAAATTTTGATAATCTAACTGGGGTGAGATACCACCTCATTAACACCTTATATGAGTTCTCCTTCAACGTCGTGCAAATCGATGTTTTTGCTTTCGCCTCGAGTATGTCTGTCCAGTCCTCATCCTCTAAAGTCTCCCCTAAGTCCCTCTCCCAGTGGGTCATGTAGTCAAGACGTGTGTTGGGGCCGGTCCCAGGATCGACGATCTGTCTGTACAACCTAGATGTACTGCTGTGACACACTTTATTCGAGCAAATACCCAGTATGTACCTGGCAGATACCTGGAATGCGCCGCTCCTCACCTCTGACAAGCCCAGTTGCGTTTGCCTTCCCAGCCATGGTTCATGCCTGGCTGACGGGCGGCTGATCTGTTAAATGATAATGATTAGGATTTAATAGGCTGCAATGCTTCGCGTGTCTACCAGATGGCATAAATTCATGAATTGTAATGCAGTATATATATATACTGTGCAGTACTGCAGCCAGCGGGAATAAAATGCTTCAATCCCTGCCTGGAAAATAACGCAATGCACTTGGGCAGAAAACAGTCACAAACCTCAATACACCCGAGTATACCCGAATTCGTGGGACTAGCCGAGCTCGAATAAAGTGTGTCGCCAGTGTAAGTCCCGAGGTGTTGTGTCCTCATGCACAGAGCGATTCGAAATTCGTCACTTTAGGACGGTTCTTGTATTTTTGTGTAAAATGCCCGGATCTGGAGGTATCTAAAAAATTCTGTGTTGGGGATGCCTTTGTCAGCCTGAATTTGCGTGAATGTGTGAATAGTGCTAATGCCCTCCAGATCCCTCAACCTCCCGTATCCCTTCTGCTTCCAGACTATGAAGTTTCCCTCGTCCAGCCCTGGAGCAAAATCTGGGTTGCCAAATAATGGTGTCATCAGGGAGTATCTCTTGGTTAAGGCGCATTTAAATTTAGTGGCTTCCCAAATCGAGAGTGAGTTAGTTATTGAGGATAGCGGTCTCGAGATTTTCTTTTACCTAAGTTTTGGGTACCAAATCAGATTGTGAATATCCAATGGGGCACACAGCTCACTCTCCAGCTTCACCCATCTACGGCGCTCTGGATCTACGTGCCATTGGATAATTTGGCTCAATTGTGCCGCTCTGTAATATGAGAACAAGCAAGGTACCGCCAGTCCGCCTGCTGTTTTGGGTTTAATCAGTGTTGTTGCTGGTATCCTAGCTTTCCTATTGTGCCAGATAAATTTAAAGATCTCAGCCTGAAAGTCACTGATCTCCGCTCTATCTATGGGTATGGGGAGTGTCTGGAAAAGGTATAAGAGTCTGGGCAGAAGGTTCATCTTTACGCTATAAATTCTTCCAATCCAGGAAATATCGAACGTCGCCCATTCCTTCAGCTCCTTTCTCAAAGATTGTAAGAGTTTGGGATAATTTGCCTTATATAGTGATTTGACCTCCTTCGTGAGATTAACTCACAGGTATTTAATCATCTTGGGTTGCCAATTCAGATTGAAGTTAATCTCTACTAGTTTTTCGGTAGTTTTGGGGATGTTCAGGCTTAGCGCCTCTGATTTTGATTGGTTGATTTTAAACCCCGAAACTGAGTTGAATCTGTCCAAGAGGTCAAAGAGGTTGGGTAAGGAGATTAGGGGCTTTGACAGTGTCAGGATAACATCATCAGCGTATAACGCGGTTTTGTACTCCTGCGACTGTATATGGATTCCCGTGATGTCTTTATTACTACGAATGTGGTTCGCAAGTGGTTCCATGCATAAGGAGAACAACAGTGGCGAAAGGGGGCCGCCCTGTCTTGTACCACTTTTAATTTGCAGCGAGTCTGACGGGTATCCTTGATGGATTACCCGCGCTGTTGGATTAGTGTACAGCGCTCTGATTGCCCGTATCACCGTGTCCCCCATTCCAAAAGCAGTAAGCGTGGCATCCAGGTATGGCCAGTCGATTCTGTCAAAGGCTTTGTATGCGTCTAGGCTTACAATCATCCCCGGGATCTTATTGGCATTTATGTAATCTATAGTATCAATCATCCTTCTGGTATTATCGGCCTCTTGCCTACCTGCGATAAAGCCAACCTGTTCTGGGTGAATCAGCCTAGGCAGAATCGAACTCAATCTATTGGCCAGTAATTTGGAGTAAATTTTAATATCTGAGTTAATCAAAGATATTGGCCGATAGCTTGGACAATTGGTGGGATCCTTGCCCTGTTTATGGATCACTAAGATGGACGCTTGCAGCATCATGTCTGAGAAGGAGCCTCCTGTCAAAATATGGTTGAACATCCTCAGCAAGTGCGGGGACAGGATTCCTATATATTTTTTATAATACAAGTTAGAAAATCCATCTGGGCCTGGAGCTTTAGCAGTTTTAAGGTTAACAACTACCTCTTTTAGTTCCTCCGCTGTGAACTCCTTACCTAGGAACTCCCGCTCCAACCTAGTCAGTTTTTGTAGGTTTGCTTTGGCTAAAAATTCACCTCAAGCCTTGTTTGTTTTAGCGTTATGTCGAACCTTCTGGCCATCGTATAGCTTTGCATAGTATTCTTTAAACTCCTCGACTATGTGTTTGGGATTGGCTGTTATCTCTCCCGTTCTAGTCTTAATCGCATGTATTGTGTAGTTGCGTTGTTTATTGCAAATTTTCCTCGCTAGCATGGTATCTGGCTTGTTCAATTTTTCAAAAAAAATTCCTCTTTGTCCAACTCAGTTCTTTCTCAGCCTGGGAAGTGAGGAGGAGGTTAAGCTCTATTCTTGTGTCCTTCAACTCCTTCGATGTGTCTGCGTTCCCGAATTGGGTATGCTGTATAGAGAGCTCATGGAGCCTCTCCCTTAATAATTTTGTTTTAGCTTCCCTCGCTTTTTTCTTACCCGCTGCTATGTTTATCAGGACCCCTCGCATAGTAGCCTTGTGAACCTCCCACAAGGTGACATGGGATTCCACACTGCCGGTGTTAGCTTTAAAGAATTGGAAGATCTCTGCTTTAATTTGTTGCGCGGTCTCTGGGATCTTTAATAAAGACTCATTTAGTTTCCAGTTTGCTCCAGGGCTGATCAGCTTGATCTGGGAGCACCTCAGCTCAATTGGTGCATGATCAGACCATGAAATATCATGGATCTCTGAGTAAGTGATCTTCGGGACCAGTCTAGCTGACACCAAAAAAGAGTCGATCCTGCTGTAGCTGTCGTGTGGGTTTTAGTAAAATGTGTAACTTCGCTCCCCAGGGTGTTGTTCCCTCCAAATATCCACCAGCTGATTCTCTCTGATTCCCTGTCGGAGTGCTGTGACCCCTTCCATTCTGTCTCTATGTTTCGTCTGTGTTCTGTCCATATCTGGGTCCAATCGTTTATTAAGGTCCCCAGCAAGTACTATACTGCCCTCTGCGATCCTATTGAGGATAGCGAAGAAAGATCTAAAGAACTGTGGGTCGTTCTCGCACGGGGCATAGATTGAGGCCAATGTCAGTTTACTGTTTTGTATTGTCCCTATCAGAATTAGATATCTGCCTTCCACATCTCTTTTAATCTTATCAATTTTGAATGGGAAGTTGTTGTGTAGGAGTATAGTCACCCCCTTATTCTTTTCTCTTGCTGAGGCTAAATAAAACTGCCGATATTGGGCATCTAGATATTTGGGGCTGTGTCCTGAAGTGTGTTTCCTGTAGGAACAAAACATCTATCTTCTTTTTCTTATATTCAGCAAAGGCAACCCTCCGCTTCTGCGGACTATTAAAGCCTTTCACATTTTGAGATAACCAGGTTACAGACATTGTGATGTGTGTATAGATCTGCTTACCCTATTCTGTGCACTGATACGGGTTATTTTGCCGGACGATGGCTGAGATGCCATTAGACTGCGTGGCTCCGAATGCTCCTGTAGTTGCTCCACGTGGGGGGTTGGGATAGGGGGAGGGGGATACACACAACGACAGACTCAGACAGGGGAGACAACACAACATGTAGTATAAACAGCATCATAATAGACAACAATATCAATTGGTCTGAGCTTTTACCAGACCTTGCTGGCCTGAGCTCATGTGCCCGGGGACCCCGTGACCCTGCTTCCACCCTGCTTCATCACTGCAAGGCTCCAGTTCTGGAGAAAGTCCACATTCCCCGGGTCTTGCCCAACTGACCCCAATGTACCCTGGTCAGTGTGGTTGAGGCCCATGCCTACCGCCAGGAGAGCGGAGCTACCTCCTAACCCCCCGCGCTGTGGAGCATTATCCTATGTAAAACTAAATACTCTTATAGTGTATGCCATTGCGTAACTCTTCCACCCAGCTTTCCTGGGAAAAAAAACTTGTTGTAAAACAGCAACTTAAAACTTTATCTTCTTTCCCCCTCCACACCTTTGTATGGCTTAGTTAACTAACCTGTTGCGCTAACCCTGTATTAACTCGTTTAACTGCCTATCCTCTTTCCCGTGTTGTTATTTGTTTTTTTTTTAATGTACCTTCTTTTGTAGTTATACTCCTCCTATGTGTGTTCTTACTTCCTCCTTCCTTTCGGTCGCCAATCTAACTGCGCCCTCCCTAGTCTCTTTTTGTTCCTCCCCCCCGGTAAGCTCCTCTGCAAACTCCCCTTCTACTTTTCTCCCCCCCCCCCTACTCTCCTTCCACTCTCTACCCTCTGCATACTCGTCTTGCCCTCTCTTCCCCCTCTAGTCCTCTCCTCATCTGCCCCCCCCTTCTTGTCCTCCTTCCACCTCCCTTCCTTCTCCACTCTCCAGATATGGAGCCTAATGCTCCGTGTGATAGCCGCTTTCGCACTCGCAACCTACTTTTATATGGGGCTGCCTTGTATATTTTGCCGCCCAGCCTCTCTTCTGGCCCCCTCCCCCATTGTCTCCACATCCCGCCCCCCCCTCCGCTGTCCGTCGGGACCCTCAGCTAAGGAATGCGCGTACCTCTGCCTCGGGTCCCCGACAGTTCCCCTCTGCACTTCCGGGTGGCGCGCCGATGTCGTCATATCCGGGCGCGCCGATGACGTCACATCCGGGCGCCCTGCCTCCGGCTGACGTCAGATCCTGCTGCCTGTGGATCGGGTAGGTGGGGCCTTCCTCCTCTCCTCCCGGAACTCCGCCTCCTCCCCTTCCGCTCACTTGCCTGGCAGCAGTCTGTTCGCGCCATTTGCAGGGGCGCCATGTTTACCCACGAGAAACTCCCGCATCTTCCCCGACACCACGATGTAGATGCAGGAGGCGCCCTCTTGGAGGCCATTATCCCTGTGCTGGAACACAATGTTTCTCATGCTGCTAGCAGGGGACCGCCGGCTTTGAAGTCACAGGAGGATGGCTTGAAAGCTGCTTCAAACTGCAGCAACAGGTTGGAAAAAGAAACTTTGTCCCTTCAGCCAGGATCCGTTATATCCAGGGGGCAACGTGCTGCCTGGACATCCAGGAGCATCAGGGGTATAACTGGGGGGCAATATCCAGTCCGATCCACCCTCCCGACCTCAGGGTTTGTTTTTGTTGTTGGTCTTCATGTTCTCGGCCGCCCTGCTCACTCGTGTCCAGGAGGTTTCTGCAGTCGGGCGTTTCTCTGGTTGCTGCGGGAGCTTGTCTTTAACTCCTAGGGTTTGTAGGAGTGCTGCCCCCTCATCCAAATGCCGTATGCTGTGGGCTTTGCCATCTTTAATAACGAGGAGTCCAAAGGGGAAAACCCATCTATAACGTATGCCCCTCTCTCTCAGTATTTTTGTATGGGGTTGCAGTGACCGTCTTCTATTTAGTGTAGTGGGGGATATGTCCTGATATACCGACAGCTTCACTCCCTCGAACTGGAGTGTGGGGGATGCCCTTTTGATTTTACTAAGCGCCTCTTTTATTTTAAAATAGTGGATGCGCAGGATGACATTGCGCGGGGGATTGTTGGGAAGAGGTTTCTCCCGCAAGGCACGGTGGCATCTGTCCAGTTGGAGCTCGGAAGGGGATTTATCTGTCAACAGGGACTCCATCCACCTCTCCACAAAGTACTCGATGTCCGTGACCTCCTCAGGTAAGCCTCTCAGCCGTAGATTGTTTCTCCTGTCTCTGTTTTCCCCGTCTTCCTGCTTCTCCTCCAGTTCAAGCAGCCTTTGTTTTATGTGGATTAATTCTTGCCCCGTGTGCTGGTGACACTTAATAGAGACATCCATCTGCTGCTCCAGCTCGTGGGTGCATTCTCCTATTCCCTGTATGTCCTTGCGCAACCCATCTATTTCACTACGGAAAAAGTCTTTTATTTCAGTTAGGAACTTAGTCATGTCCTTCCTTAGGATGGGCTGCAGCCCCGCTTCCTCCTCTGGGTCTCCCCTGCCCTGCGTGGAGTCTGTGTCAGAACTCCCACCTGCAGACATGGCCATCTCGTATCTGGCCTTTACTTGCTCTGTGTGCCAGAAATAAGATCTCAGATCCAGGGACTTTCTCTTAGTGCTTTTTGTCGTGGCCCGAGTTATTGGCATAGCCGCCGCTTTAATGCTGCTGAGGGTATGTTTTGCGCCGAGTTTGGGGGAGTTTTTATTGTATTTATTTATATAAATGCGCTGGGGATCAGAGGAGCTCTCATCTTAAGCTGCCATCTCCCAGTCCGTTGCGCATACGCCTTTGAAGACCCCTTTTTATGTTGTAAATGTGTTCTGCAAAGCGTCGTTTTAATGGTCTACCTGTGATGTTGGATTTAAAATCTCTACATTTTGAGCTATACTTGCAACCAATACACTTGCCACATTTGAAGAACCCATTTAGTTCCTTCAACCATGTGGTATTGGATTTCTTAGCTACATCGAATGGACAACTTGGAGAAAGTTGTAATTTGAGGTTATTAGCCTTTTTAAAAACTATTTGTGGACTCTTTGGTAATATTGTGCTGAGTGCCATGTCCCCCTGTAGGATTCCCCAATGTTTTTTAATTATTTGGGTAATTTTCGGAGCCATCGCATTATATTTTGTGATGAATGGGATGAACTCACTATCTACAGGTGATCTATTACTTTTAGTTTTATCCATCACTATCAAATCATCTCTTTGGATATTCCTCACAGTTTCCAATGCCCTCGTCACCTTGGTGTAATTATACTCCCTATCTATAAATGTATCCCTTAGATCCTCTGCTTGTGCATTAAACACCTCAATTTGAGAGCAATTACGTTTTGTTCTTAAAAACTGGCCCTTCGGTATCTTGTTAATCCATCTCGGATTATGGTGACTTGATGCCAACAAATGTTAGCATAACTAGGGGCGAACCTAGTATCCATGGCAGTGCCGCATAAGGATCTTTGGAATCCCTAAAAACCCTAAAATCCCCTAAAAACATTGACTCCTAGAAGTCTCAATATTGAGTTCGATTTGGCATCTTTTCTAAGAGACAGCTGACTGGGTATAAATATTAATAAAGGCAGTCCCTAGCCAATCTTATCCTCTGTAATCCTCTGTTCTCTAGTCCAATCCGCATGATATATGGTCCCTGCTAATGTTTTTTTAGTAGAATTCTTTTCAGCAGGTTTTGCATAAATTAATTATTAAATGTATTGCATGTTATTATATTTTTTATTGTATTCTCTGTATTTTTACTGCATTATTGTATAATTGACTGTAGAATTATTGCATTTTTTGGATGTTCTATGGAATACCTGTAATTATGCGATAAGTTAGTGTTACGGTCATAATTGTGTATCATAATAACTAGCACTAGTCATTTTTACGTAGCCAGATGCCCCTTTAAGAATCAATTATCCTATCAGGGCCCTCGATCTGGCATTCTGTATGCTTAAATAGCCCATTCTAGCACTGAAGCTCCATACCCCTGAGGAAGTGACGTCAGGAGTCACGAAACGCGCGTAGGGTGGAGCTTAGATTGCACGCATTGCTGCGTGCTCGAACCAGCTGAGGAGGGTGCAGTGGACGGTGACGTCATCTGAGGTGGACCTGGCGCTCTGAGTTGCGGCCACAAGGAAGAGGTACATGCGGGATCCAGCCTCCATACACACCACGGTACAGCCCCTCGAGCCTGCGGACGGCACGTTGTAATACGTGTAGTAAGGTCATCAAGCATGTGAGTGCACTAGCTGTTTTGATCTTTTAATGTTTTAATAAATTGTACTGTACTACACCATTGGCAATTTTATTTTCCTATATGCATTTGGGCATTGCGGTTGATCTGTGTGGAGCGGGCGAAATATATCTGAAGACCCTAATCCAACTCTTTCAGCAATCGAGACCACCAGCTAAAGATACCTTTCAAGGTCTGCCTTCATCTGGTTAGATGTAAGTAGCTAGCAGCGGTGTGGATGAGATCCCCACGACCAGACGGTACTGCGCAATGGTCTCTTGTCCTCTGATTTCAGATACCATCGTGAGAAAATCAAGAGGACCACCTGTGAAAATCTACGAACTGTTCCTCTCAGACACAGAATCAGGAACATTATATCAGGTTTATGCACTTGATAGTGCGCCAAGGACTTTGTTCTCTATATTATCAGTTTTTGTATAGCTTTATGGAAAGGCTTGATATTCAGTCCTAGGCAGCCCCCTATCTTCCCTCATCTCCTCCCTTATCTTGGTGGTTGTTGGGCTTTTGTGCTAATTGTGTATCCTTGAATAGTTTGGATATATTTTCTGTCACATTTTTATTTATCATTTTTTAATAATTTATTGTATATTATTAAGAATATTGTACATACCACATTAACAATAGGTTGAGCGCTTGATTTGTAGTTTAATTCTCTCTTTATCACGAGCATTTAACCCAAACTAATGTGGGTAGTGTGGAAATTCGTGCAGGTTCTCTTTCTCTCTATCTCTCAGGGTTCCCGGGGATACTTTGATTCTCTCAGATTGCTAAGGTATCAGCCATATATATGGGAGAATGGAAAGCCAGACATAGTGTGTACCGTACAAAATATAAACACTTTAATTGCTAAAAAAAAAAAAGGGTGTATGCTTACATCAATAAAACTTGTACCAGACACATAGGAAAAGCGAACTCTGTGTCCCAATCCTCACTCCCTCTGCCCGACTCTCCCGTCGCGTCACTTCCGGTTCACCGGCGTCTCACTTCCGGTATCGCGGCACGGCTGAAATTCACCGAATTAAGGGGAATCTGGAGTGCAGATCGAGTGCTGGTGGGTGGCGACAGCAGGGCGCTTCTGACTTGGTCGATGGTTCCACCTATGAGCCCCATGATCGGTCTGTGCCTATCCAATGGGAGCACTGTATACGAGTATATTACAACATTCTGACGCATCATAACATGCATATATATACTATTTGATCGCCAGATACAATACAAGACATCTTCTATCTCTAATGAAATTGTTACACACAAGTCTATCTTTTATTTATATTGTGTGGCCAACATCTCACACCATCCAAAGGAGATCGTGATCATTCTAAGTGAAAAACGACAATATACTTGAATCTAAAAATAAAGGACAATACCAATTATGGCTATAAGAATATTTCTCAATATGTGTGGAAAAAAGGGAAAAAGAAGAAGAAGAAAAACAGAATTTTGTGCATGAACACATCTAGAATCTTTCTTACATCTATTTTATTGTAAATATAACTAAAAAAGCAAACATATAAGTATCTGAAATATAAAAAATATACTATATAGCCTTCCTGCTCAGCCTTCAGCCCTGCCCTTCTGGAACCGCGTCTTTCATAAAACATTTTGCGTGGGGATAGCACCCCACCGATGCTTGAAGCAGCAGTTGCTGTACAGTATGTGCACCAGAAATCATTGAAAGCCCAGCAAACCCCAGCCTTACTTTCTCCCTGCTTGCCCAAGGTGCTCGCCTGGCGACCACCGCTAGACCCCCTGAAAAGGCGCCGGCTTGTCTGCCACAACCCAATCGATCCATAGTTCCACATCCTTCATGTCCCATGACATCTTACCTTTGTTCAACGCTATTGTTCCCTGAATTTTACATCATATACCCACCAGCCCATACCACTTTGCCTTTGATGGACATGCCCAATCATATCCATGTATTTAAACAGTGCTGAACATAAATGGGGGGGGCCTTCTACCCGATCACCCACTGTAGGATTCTAAATGCGAGTGACCAATTGTAAAATGTGCGCGGGAAGAGACGTTTCGCAACATTTTTTCCTTGCGTCCCCTTTTTTAGATGATCGCGCCAGTGCTTCCTTGTAATCTGGAGCATGGATAGGAGCTCTACGTAGTCCCCTGCCTCTTCTCTTTTGTTAAATGGGTGCCCAACGCACTGGCAAGACATAAATTTGCGTTCGTAAAAGCACCGTCTGAGACTGCTCCCCTCCTGCCGATGATGGGGCAGCTCCCACGCCAGTGGCCCCCTCCGTGGATTAAGTGGCTGAGACTAGCCGGGGTTGGGCTGGTGGTTGCCGGGGTGGGGTTGGGGTATTTTTGGTAGGGCTGGGGTTTTGCCGGGGCCGCAGTGTGTTCCGGCGCTGCTGCCCCTGCAAAACTAGCTACTTCTTGGATGATGTGCCTGGCCCCCCCTAGGGAGGTCCCCGTGGCCTTGCTAAGTGCCCCCCATGCTGCTGCTACCTCTAACGCTGTGCCAGGGGCTCCTGTCCTGACTACCATTCCTACGGGGATTGTGAAGGAGGCAGACGCCTGAGGCTTGAAAACCTTTAACGCTGCAGTGAACCTTGTTTTGTCTGCTGCGCTGTATGACGCCGGATCCAGGGCCTGCACGACTCTGGAACCGCTAGCTGCAAATATGCTGCGCTACTTGGGACTCCTCCATTGCACCTCCTAAATGCAATTATCCTGTCATGCAGCCGACCCTTTTTAACCAGCATAGGTTTCTTACCTATCCTTGGCATCGCAGGGGGACGCGACTTAAGCGGCGAACTGGGCCGAGCCTCGTCTTCGACCATTGCCAGTTCTGCGTTGTTGAAGCTGGGATCCTCACCTGTCACCCGGAATGTTGTGACCCTAGCGGGGGCCCTTTGTGCCAAACACCGCCTGCAACCACTGTAGGCGGCCATCTTGTTCTACCACCTCCGTCCTATTCTATAACAAACATTCTACATCATAACATTTCCCCCCAGCACGAGTTAATGCATGACCTTTGCAATGAACCTTTGCAAATATCTAGGCCCCTTTAAACAAAAACACCATGCTGGCAATTTAATCTGGCCCACAACAAAACCAACATCAACCATGCCAGGTGGGTGGATGGGTTGTGAGGGATGTACCAAAGCCTGCACAACGAGGGACAGACATATCAAGAGTGAGTCTACCTTCAAATCTTAACTCCCCCGCTATTCCAAGCTAATCTATAACAAACATTCTCCATCAAAACCTTCCCCCCCCCCCAGTAACAATGAATGCATGCCATTTTGCAATGATCCCCTGAATAACATGGCCCCCTAAAACAAATGCCATGCTGGCAATTTTTATCTGGCTGACCACCTACATCAAAACCAACAACAGCCATGCCAGGTAAGTGGGTGGGTGGGTTGGGAGGAGTGTGCCAAAGCCTGCACAACGTAGGGACAGAAACCCCAAGGGTGAGCATACTTCAAACCCTAGCTCCCCTGCCATTTCAATCCAATCTACAACAAACACTCCGTCAAAACTCCCTCCCCTCAGCAACAGCCAATACATGCCCCCTGCAATGATCCCCCGAATAACATGGCCCCCAAAACAAAACACCATGCTGACAACTCCATTCTTTCCCACAACCCACACCAAAACCAAACAAAACATGCTAGGTTTGGGGATGGATGGTCTAGATGGGGTGTGCCCATGCTTGCGCAATAGAGGACCGCGGCGTGCCCCACTTCCCCTCTCGCCCCCCCACAGCTTTGCGGCCAGGAGAGGGATGGCAAGGTGATCTTGAATATCAGCTATGGCACTATAGGCCTCAGAGCGCGCCAAATGGTAGGTCACGTGAACCAATGTGTGCAGGAGGTGAGGAAGGCAGGTGAGGGAGGGTTGGGTACGAGTGGCCAGGAGATGGAACCACACTGTGTGGACCCACCCAACTCCGGTTGGAGCATGCGGGGAGGGGGTAGGAGGGAGGCGATGGGCAGCCGAGCGTGCTACATGGCTGGAGGCGCCCCCCAAGAACCTCCTTCCTGGGAAAAACATCACATGTGGCCCATAACCCAACTAAACGCCGCAGAGGCTGCGTGGGGGGGGGGGGGCGGGGGGGAGAGGAAGGACCGGGATGGCTGCCTCCGGGAGTGTGCGGGACACGCTCAGTGCCCCGAGCCCATTTCCCACCCTGGCCAAGCAACCACGGGAATCAGGGGTGGAGGGGGAAGTCCCGGGAGGTAGCGACCGGGAAGGAACCGCACTGTTTGCTCTGACCATGCTCCGGTCGGATCTCCCCCTCTTCCAACCAACCCCACCAAAATCCTTTGCCATTGCTGATGAATAAATAATAAATATTAATCTCCCCCTCTCCCCACCCCCCTTTAACGGCACTGACATGGCCGACCAAAACCAGAAACCCCAGTCAGCATCCTCTCCCTGTGCATGCATGTCCCTCCCCAGCTCCCCCGAACGCACCGCCCGCGAGCGGGCAAGTTCGGTAAGCGTAGGAGGGGGAGCATTGGGAAGGGCCGCACATCACATGTAGCAGCACAATTGTCATGTTACCTTATAACCTGTACAGCATGGAGAGGAAATAGTTGGCGGGCAGCAAACAGGCTGCGCTCCCTGCCAGCCGGGCCTTAAATAGGCCTTACGTCAGGGGAAAGGTTTGGGGGCGTGCCTGAGAGGAGGAGGCCAGCCCCCCGGTCAGGAGATCTCCCTCCCCCCACCACTGATGGCTGGGGGGGGACGCTTTATATTATAATGATTATCAGTGCTATCTGGCTTCATTTATGGAAAACGAATACATGCACAACCTGTAATAATTTTATTTTAAGACCGTTTTGTATCATTACAGTTGATAAAATAGGTATGGTATATGTACATTTGATCTATAAGTGTGAGTCTGAACTTTACGAATAATTTGATCTATAAGGGGCATGTGTGAGTGTCTGAACTTTACGAATAATGTTGATTTTTTTAAAATTGTTAATATTTAATAAAAGTTTAGTATTACATCTTATTTTTTTTAATGATGAAATTGCAAGTTCGTTTAAACAATTGTATTGCAATTTATACATACTTAACACCTTTTGATTGTAAAAACAATTGCACATACATATTGTGAAAAATAAATTATTTATTCACACATTAAAAATAAAAATGCAAACTGAACTTTTCTGTAAAAAAAACATAATACCGATTTTAACATTTTGGGCTTAAAAAATACACAAACAGAAGAAAAAATCTACTCTTCTACTTCCCTTAAGACACAGCCTTGCAATTCCTGTCTCAGTCTCAAATTTCTGGCAGGAGTTATGTTCCTTAAAATAGTTAACAGGCTTCAGAAAATCCATGTCCGAATATGAAGTGCCATGGAACACATTGGATATAATTTTCTGTTTTTCAGACTCCAGAGCAATCATTTCCTTATTGAATTCGCTGCCACCTTTTTTTTCTTTTTGGCCGATGGGTCGCTGCAAGCCATCATTTCAATTACAGCGTCCTCCACATCTATCGAAGCAGACGTTGTGGCGTGTGAACAAGTCCATTAGAGAAATAAAGATCTCCGCTAGGACCATTCCATTTAAAACTGTATATAATGAAATGTCTTCCCTAATAGGGATGGGGGACTAGTACCTAGTGTTCCCTTGCACAAAAACTGCACATAGATTGTCCCATACAGTAAAGAATGAGGATATGGAAAACCACAGGCATAACTCACTGTTAGCTTCCAAAGTTCCACTGGTGTGGTCCCAAAGCAGTGATTCAGCGGTGTGCAATCCACCAAGACAGGGAAACAAGATACAGCTGATGAAGGCAGTACACTGCCCAAGAAGCAGGAGGAGGATCACGGCTGCATAAAAACGATTTATTTCATAAGGGGGATCACACATATCCCCCAACAGCAACAGTAGGTAACACACCTACGCGTTTCGGGCCGTGTGCCCTTTATGAAGGCCCGAAACGCATAGGTGTGTTACCTACTGTTGGGGGATATGTTTGATCCCCTTATGAAATAAATTGTTTTTATGCAGCCGTAAGCCTCCTCCGGCATCTTGGGCAGTGCACTGCCTTCATCACCTGTATCTTGTTAATATGTTTGTAGGAGAATTGTTGCAACTTGGTCTGTGACCTTTCCCTGTATCCTTCATATGTTGCAAATATTATGCTCCAGTTCTACCCACCAATCAGTGCCTGGGCATGTTGGCAACACCTGGCATGGAGTGTTGCAATATTATGTTTTAAGTGTATAAAAAGGAGGGGTGGGGAGACCCCTAGCAGACAGCCTGCATAGTTACAGAGGTGTGGCTGTGACAAGAAAAAACTGCAGTGTCCAGTCCAGTTTTGGTCTCAGGCCTGAAAACCAGTCCTGTAAGCCCTGGGCAAGAAGAGAGAACAGGGGAAAGGTCCCTGCAACTAGGTATGTTTGTGTGTTTTGTATAGTTGTAGATATACTTTTCCAATAAATAAATGTTATAAACTCTCGTGTTCTGTCTGGCGATATTGATGCCTTGTATTAGTCCTGGTCTCCCGTGACAGACGTGTCCAAGGATGTCAGTGAATACAGAAACGCATCCTGGACCACTTCAGAAGCATCTTCTATGCCCTGCCCTGGGAAAGAGTTATCGGAGTATGCACAGATGGTGCTTAGGCCGTATAACGTTGGGATTCTAATGATGTTGATGGCCGTTCTAGATTTGAGTCGGTCACTGCTGGAGTCATCTGTCTCTTAAGGAAGAGCATGCTTGAATATAAAGGCCAGGTACATGGACGATCCATGCTGCTGGGACCTGCATCCACTGATCGCAATTAACTGATTTTTTTCAGCTCACGCCGGAAAGAATTGCACAGATTCTAAGACTTGGACTTTAAAACGTCACTTAAAAAAAAAAATGTTTAAACTGTATTCTTTGTTATAAACGCAATATTATAGTTACATTACATTTTAAATTCGGTATTAGACAATATATAATCATTTAATAATATGTAGACTTACTTGGGATGGACAAAATCTCTGCAATCTCCACATTTTATCATGGATATAATAATCATGATAAGCCCAATTGCGCTGGTTCCACAACACATCGCGCAGAGGCAGTGGATATTGACACTCGAGTGGAAAGAGCGCCACCTGGCTATTCACACTCGAGTGGAAATAGTGCCACCTGGCTATTCACACTCGAGTGGAAATAGTGCCACCTGGCTATTCACACTCGAGTGGAAATAACGCCACATGCCTATTCACATTCGAGTGGAAAGTATAGAAGAAAAAGAGGACAGCTGATGATCAATACTTAAATTAACAAGTACAATATAAATGACACATAAATATAGATGGTCGCCTGATGGACATTTTTCTGAACATTTTTCTGAGCTACATTTTGAGACTGAATAGCTAGTGACCTGGAAACATTTTTTTTGTTTTTTAACTTTTATTATTTTTGGAATTTATACTTTTCGTGTTTCCGTAATTTTTATTTATCTGAAAAGATTAGGAACACATCTAAAATCATTTAACAAATAACATTCAATGACAACAACAAAACAAGTCATCATAACAGCGAGCAAAACGAAAACTTTATTTTTGTTGTTTTTATGTTTTTTTGTATTCAAATCTTTTTCTCCAACTTAACAAAAACGATAGAAAGAATGTAGAAGTAAGCGAAAGTCATAATTCAGCAGAAATAGATACTAAAAATGCGTACTTATTGATAAATGAAGCGCAAAAAAAAATTAGCATGTGGCGAAGCAAGTGCAGGATGTGAATTCAACACCAATGAGCCCCTAATCAAGTTTCGGGATGTTTCTGCACATTGATGTTGAATTAAAAAAAAAAAAAAATAGCATGCACACAAAACCAAATTTTTTTTCTTCGTTTTTTCTCTTAAACTCAACACATATTAATGAACTAAGCACAAAAAAAATAGCAAGAGGCGAAGCAAAAGTAGGCGCAAAAGAGAATTCCGCATCAATGAGCCCCTACGCAGGTTTTGAGATGTTTCTGCACATTGAGTTTTTCTTTTTACGTTTTTTTAAATCAGCATCAAAGTCAACATGCCCCAACTCAAGTTTTGGGAAGTTGCTGTATGCTGATAAAAATTCCTACTAAAAAATCTGAACAAAAAAAGGTGTGTGCAAACCATGTGCCTGCTTAGTTCGGTACCGCCAAAATCAATGCAAAATTTCCGACTTTAGATAAACTGCTATGGAGGCCCGCTCTTCCCATGGAGTTTTGGACAGCGTTTTGGACTTATCATAATATAACCGCGAACCTTTGAAAACAACCGAACTGAGAAAATGATTTGTACTGTGATGCACAGTTCCTACGAATTGAAACGTAGCGCCCAAAAATTCTAACTGTTCAGGAAAAACATCTTTCAATGAGCACAAATCACCAGTCGTAAAAGCAGAAAAGGTGACATTTATAAAATTATTTCACGGTGGGAGTTCCCACTTTTCCCGTGGCAGCTTCTAGTTAAATCAATGGTAGTTTCACCACGTTGTAGATTCAGGAAAAAAGAACTGGCATTCTGCTGAGTAAGGTTCAGCCCACTGCTGCACTGCGTTTTCTAAAGTGCCTTGGAACGGGTTGGTGACTTGACGATTGAATGTTATACCCTTTTCAATGTTTTCATATTCCAAAAAGTTGTACACAGAATTTGTGCAAATGCTGTAAACTTTTGTCTGAACTAAATCATGAAAAAATGAAGTAAAATTGTTATCCAAATCGCCCCACACGTCAATCACATTTCTTACAGGGGTTTTTCTTATGTGATTCAACCAGCGCAGTTTGGTTTCACTGAATCGACCTATTCTTGCCAGAGATAAAACTTCCCCCATTATTTGCATGCGATAAAAAGTACATTTCTAAGGCCTACGATGATTAAGTATTAAGCACATGAAAGGGTAAAGCAAGTGTCAATATTGCAAGTGTTTTGCATCACTATAGTTTTGCCAGCAGCTGTAAATATCCCCGCTTGAGCAAATAGCGGCAAATCTAGTGTAGGGGAGCAGGGCACAGGATGGTTCAATTTTTTAGCGGGAGGCTCATCACTGCAAAATTTGCATACCCATGGGTAGCTCAAATCATGCCAAATAGGATGGGATGTAGGAGGCACATCTGTGCATTCTGGGTCATACCAATCATCACACATGTGGCAGTTAATCATTTTTAACAAGCCCGTATCAAGTTGTTTGCAAATGCAGAAAAGTGCTACTCTAACTGAACTAAGTTGTGATATCCTCTCAATTTTTCGGCGATGGAAAGATTAAAAAATTAGAGTGCCTAAAGCAGTGAAAGGCATATTCAGATAATTTTTTGCCTAGGTTATACACTTTTTAACTTGAATCAGCCCCTCTACATAAATCCAACCGCACATGCTACAGCCATTAGTGCCTGTTCCCGAGAACAGTTTGATCCAGTTGTGGGCCAGGCAATAAATTCAATGCACGAACCAGGCGATTCAAGGAAGCAGCCCTGGTGTACAAACTTATGAACCTATTCCCAGGATTGTCACTATTAGCCACATCCAGCTATTTGCCACAGTACAAACTAATTGTGTTGGCTCCACTGGTCTTCACAGTAACATACGTGTTTTCAAAAGGTATAATCTGCACAACAGGCTCACAGCTACTTGAAAAAAGCATTAGTTGAAAAGCTTGTATGATCGTTGAGAAGCAGTTAACCCCCTTTTATGTTGCTTACGAAAGAAAATTTGGCTTAAATCGGGTTTTTGTTGCGAAGGTGAAACTGGTGATGGAAAGCCTTCTTCATTCCAGCTCAAGAAAATCTGCAGCATAAAAGCCAACTTCCAATGAAAAGCTTTGTTACTGAGTTTGCTTGCTATGTCACAAATACGCTTGCACACTGAAGAAATCCTGGAATACTTTTGCGAAACTGTCAAGGGGGTTTTTGGTTTGTCCTTTTTAGCAGCAGTCACAATGCTGTTTACCTTCACGGGTTTAGAAAATTAGACAAAATGGTAGTGGAATAATTTTGCCATTTGAAACGATTCGAAACAACAGCCACATCAATAAGCGACAAGTTTAGGTGGTCCCTAGCAGCAAACATGCTTACAAGGAAGATTCAATTGACTGAAAAATTCACACCAACAAACTGAGAAATAATCGCCGTTAAATAATGATCAACTGAACCAAACGTAACCCTAGCCCCATTAGCATCCACACACAACGAAAATCGTGACTCTTTTTCTCTAAAAACACGATACTGTTGCAAAATGTGCACAGAGGCAAAGTCGGGAAAAACGTCAACAACCGCATCGGTACTCGCTTCGAGGATAATTGTTTGCACTTGCTTAAATAATCACGATGGTCCACATTGAACTTATGCAAGCTACAAAAAGTAAACGATCCTTTCAGACATTCAAACATGCACAAGTATTTGCGTACCACATCTTTTATGTGCTTGTTCTGAGCTTCAATTCGGTTGGTATCATTCACCTTAAACGTTTTTAGGTTTTTGTGAAGTGTATGCCCACTTTTTCCAACAACTGTACCAATTTTTTGTGAAAAGGATTTTGAAGTCTGCGGGTACCAAGGCATCAGAAAAAAAGTTGCACCAAGCTTCATCAAACAAACTGGAATCATGGATAAACAAGAGAGTTTTCCGGCATTTCAGAATGCACGTTTTCAAGGACTCAATGCTAACGTTTGCCATGCTGAGCGCAGACACCTCCATCTTATTAAGATGCAATCCTTTAAGCAGCAAATTAAAATTTCTCTCCACGTGCACTTGTCACAAAAGGACGTCGGCATTTAAAAAAGTTTTGGGGGTACAATCTACCGACACAAAATCTTTATCCAGAAGAACAAAAGTAGTTTTGCCAACAACTGACTCACTAGACGTTAGAAATTGTTCAAAACACAACCTGACATTCTCTCGCGTTTCCATACTAAGAAAACACCATGCAACAACCCTACTAATGCCATTCCTGTCCAGCACAGTAAATAGGTATAAAACATCTCGAGTCATTCAGCCTATACGTGCCATCAAGGTCCACAAGTTCAGGAAACTGACTATATCAATTTCGCATTACACCAGATTGATAGAAAATCACATCAACAAAGTTAGTAGCATCGTCGGTTATGATTTTCAGATAAGCATCTGGGTCCTTTAGATGAGCGTTGTCAAGAAAATCAACCACTTTTTCTACCTCAGACAGTGCCAAATTTTTGCGATTCTTAACAATGCAATTGTAAATGTCGCTCAAAGTCGCCTGTTTGCCGAATATAGTCTGCACCTGTTCAGCAACTAACTTCTGATTAGCACGCAAGGCTGAGGCATTACTCACAAGTGGCAGCTTCGTCGGTCAGCCGCCTTTGCTCCAGATAAAACAAATATACGGACGGAGAAACTTCATGATTGTGCCCCAAGCAAGCTTTTTTGATAGCTTATCGACTACCTTGTCGTAAACAACCACAATTTCACTCTGACATCCTAGCCCAAAATAACTTTGGTTGGGTCGCAATCCCTTTTCTTTCGGCAGCGCTTTAATACCATTTTTGCATCGGTAATTAATTTTTGTATAAACGAGACGATCGATGCTTTTTGTAAATTTCCAGCTTGAATGAATAGAAAACAGCTGATGGGGGCGCTTACACAATGTTTCCAAAGCCTCTTTTAGCCTATCGTAAGATTTGAAACAACGGCCGACAGAAAACTCCAGACAAGACTCCATCAAGTTAACATTTGACATTGCGCAAAGTTAACGCGCAAAGCGCGTGTCCTTCCTTACTGTGTATGCCAGCTAACGCGCAACTACCTACAATAACTACAAATATGTGCGATGAAAAAAACGTGGACAGACAAACAAAAATTCTGAAAAAGCGTGCAAACAAACGAAAAATGCAAAAAAGCGCGCAGCAAGCATCATCAGCATGAAAACCGACGCGCAACAGTTACAGTAAATCATTCTTGACGGAACCCGGTCAGTGACGTCACATCCTGTGGCCGACACCTCCAACAAAGGACGCATGAGCAGAGAGCTCACACTGGCAGCTGCATGCACACCAGCTGCTGAAGTGAGCAGCGTCCACTTGAGAAGCTTCAGATCACCGGTATCCACAAGGGCGGACTTTGTACAACGAACTGTGTATGTGGGTCAAATGTGAGTGGCCATTTTAATGTTTGAATGTAACCACTAAATTGTTTTACTCCCTACACTTAGTCTGCCTCTTCTTGTGTATACATTTGCATGGTACTTGGGAGCTGACACACGATTAGGACTGATGACATAATTATCAAGTCTTCTACCAGCACTCAGAGATTACCCTGGAAGGGTTCACTGCCTACTAACCATTGTCAAAGTGTGAGTGTGCACTCAATAGGTGTTTCACTCATTTATTCCATCATTTTATCACACAGTATTGCACTATTTGTGTTTCATTTTTTGCATATTCCATGGTCCCTGAGCTCCCTGCATTTTCTCTACATGAAAAAAATGTGGACAGACAAACGAAAATTTAAAAAAAAATGCAAACAAACGAAAAATGCAGAAAAGTGCGCAGCAAGCATCATCAGCAAGATAACCGACGCGCAACAGTTACAGTAAATTAATCTAGAACACACCAACTATGTCGGAAGTATCAATGTGCAGATCAAATAACTATGGATCAGCGCTTCCACACACATGCGCGTCCAACTCAAAACTGACAATCTGTTGCGTTTTGTAAACTCCAATATGCAACAAAATCGAGTATTGTCAACGGCTCTTTTTGACCAGTCTGGGGGGGGGAGGGGTTCAACAGAATGAATCATGTACATACAATACATTATAGGTACCTATATGTACATATATGTAGTTCGTTTATCAAGGATCCTTTTTCTGCAGTATCCAGATTGGTTAGTAAAGTCTAAAAAGCCAGTTTAACTTAGCAACTGCATAAAAATGGAGTAACGTGGAGGAAATGAGTGTGAATATTCATGTGGCGCTATTTCCACTCGAGTGTGAATATCCACTGCCTCGCGCAGATATATCTCAGAAATGAATTTCTTGATAGCAGAATTAATCTCATACAATCCAGGAGGAGCATATGTTGGGAATAAAAAGAAGAAAACAGTGCAAATTTAAGTGTAGATGTATTGAATGGGTTAGATATTGATTGAAGTCTTGGCTCTAATGGTGTTCCTACTTTCAAGATGATACAGATAAAAAAGCCTTTTGCAGATTGGGCTGCAGCCCCCGTGGTAGTGATGGTATGTGGATCTCCCTCCAGGCTCGTCCCCTCAATAGGGCGGAACAGTATGCAAAGGAATGGGAAAAGCACTACATACTGTAGCGCGATCATGTGGGTATTGTACTTTATATAAAAAAGGAATATAAAATGTGCACTTACAATGTGCTAGATAAAAACAGGCATGTTACACAATCATTATGTGTTGTGGATTTGTCGCCGCTCTCACTGCCTTCCCCTGGATCATCCAATTGTCCTCCGGCTGCAGTATAGAATCGCAGCTTCACTGTCAGCTTTCCGTCCTGGTAGGCGTCTGACGTCACGGCTCAGAGGTGCGGCAAGAACTACGGGTCCTCTACTGGTTCAAAAATCCTCACTCTACGCGTTTAGCCCAGCCCACAAATTGTGACTGCTTCCGGCTTCGTCAGGAGTGTAGATTCTTGGATGTGAATGTGTCTTATATACCCTATTTAATTCAATCGTCACGGACAATACTAGAGCACCTGCGTGCGGTCTAATTGAGCAAAGCTGAACTCATTAATACACTGGCGACACACTTTATTCGAGCTCGGCTAGTCCCACGAATTCGGGTATACCTGGGTGTATTGAGGTTTGTGACTGTTTTCTGCCCGAGTGCATTGAGGTATTTTCCAAGCAGGGATTGAAGCATTTTATTCCCCCTGGCTGCAATACTGCACAGTATATATATATATACTGCATTACAATTCATGAATTTATGCCATCTGGTAGACACGCGAAGCATTGCAGCCTATTAAATCCTAATCATTATCATTTAACAGATCAGCCGCCCGTCAGCCAGGCATGAACCCAGGCTGGGAAGGCAAACGCAACGGGGCTTGTCAGAGGTGAGGAGCGGCGCATTCCAGGTATCTGCCAGGTACATACTGGGTATTTGCTCGAATAAAGTGTGTCGGTGCAGTACATACATATTCACAAAGGTATAACAGAATAATAATATATAATACATATTTATCGTTATGAAACATCATCAAATTTAGAGATAAAAATTATAGTGATTCTGTGGTCATAAAAGGAAGTTACTTTAAATGGACAGATTAAGGGCACTATATGGACAATAGAAAGGAACTAGTGGACTTTTCTTAATGGATAATGAGTCTATTCAAATAAAAACAATACTCTGCAATTCGTTAATGAATTGATCTAATCACATTAGACTCAATACATTATATATAAATCCGTATTTAGAGGGTAAAATTGGATGTTTAACTGAATCAATGATTATACAGCCTATCATTGGATAAGGGAGAATAAATACCGATCTTACTATATGTATTTGGATATAAGGTGCATATATATAGGATTAACAGCAATTCATATTAATTATACTTTTCAACAATAAAATTATTTGATTGACAGGGTGAGACTTAGCATATTTAACATAATTCATCTTGTGTTTATATTAATTCATCGACATAAAACATATGAATCTATTATATATATATTTATTTTATAGTTTTTTATTTTTTGGTTTTATACTATTATTTATTTAATTAATTATGGGTGATGACGTTTCATTTACATCTACAGGGCAGTGAACAAGTCCTTTCTAGAACATTATTATACAATATTATTACAACATGATTTAACCAACTCAGCAAAGCTCATGATGTTTATAGTTCAATTAATATATACAGAACAAATGTTAATATCATCTTATTAAGTTGTTGACACATCTATTAAATACAAAGTTCATACAATATTAGAGAGACATAATAATAAACTCTATTCGCACAGACAAGATGCAATTTATACAATCCAACTAAAGAGGAATATTTAAAGGCATATCAACGATGACGCAGAAGGCTGTAATGGGAAGGATGAAGCAGGAAAAGGAACATCATTAAAAAAAAACATAATTACAACAGAAAGGGTGCCAGATCAATCTCTGCATTCAGACCTTTAGGGCTAAGTGTTCTCAAACGATGGATCCAGAATGCTTCTCTTTTTAGCAATTCTGAACCCCTATCTCCTCCCCTCCAGTGTGGCAGTACATTTTCTATTGCTTTAAACTGCAAGCTTGTGGGTTCACCTGCATGGCATTCCGCAAAGTGTTTCGGTATGGTATGGTTTATCAATTTCCGATTGATACTGCTAAGATGTTCAGTTATCCTTGTTCGCACAGGTCTTATTGTTTTTCCTTCATATTGTAACCTGCAGGAACATTCCAAGAGATAAACTACATGGTCTGTCCTGCAGGTCATGAAAGTTTCGATGTTGAAGACTTCACCTGTAACTGTGGAAGTAAAGTGTGTATGCTCAGGTGACAGGAACCGACAAGCTACGCAGTTTTTGCATCCATAGAATCCCTTCATATTTAACCAACTTTTATCCCTAGATCTTTTTTCTCTGAGGGCACTTGGGGCCAGTTTGTTCTTTAGGTTGTTGGCTTTTTTGAAAATTATGTTGGGTCTATCTGGAATGACCTGGCCTAGAATAGGGTCATTTTTCAATATTGCCCAATGTTTAGTGATAATGTTCCTGATACTGCTTGCCTCTCTATTGTCTCCAGTGAGGAATGCAAATTCAAAATTCCCATTTTTTCTCTTTTTCTCTCTATTCACTTTTTTTTTTCTTCCAATGTTTTTATTAGGCATTTAGACATTACAACAGTCATGGCAAGTATCATAGCCTAACATTTTTGAAACATCTTTTTTGGGGGGAAACAGAGTGGCAACCTGAGTTGTCAGAGAAAAGGGGGAAATGCCTTCGGAGAGGGAAGGCAGAGAAGGGGGGGTGGGGGGGTGAGTGAGGGAGGGGTGAGGGAGGGGGACATAGGGGGGTGGGTGTCCCATTTGGCTGTTGAGGATTCTCTAACTGGGGCAGTTTTTAGTCCCTTATGGGGAAGGGATGGGCCTCCGTCCCGCCGGAGTTGGCTGACGCTCTCTAGTGAGGAGGATCCAAGGTTCCCAGATATCCTCAAAGGCGGGGATTTTTTGTCTAACGGTGGCGGTAAGCTTGTAAGATTGTATTCAGTGCTGGCGTAGTTGTTTTCCTCCAGGAGGCCGCAATACAGCATCTTGCCGCGGTGAGAATGAAGGATATTAATTTCCTGGTAGGCCGGGCAATGTCTGGCATTGGTGCGGCCAACAGGTAGGTCAGTGGTTCAATAGCTATTTCTAGGTTGGTGACCTCTTTTATCAAAATTTGGACCTTGACCCAGTATTTCACAATTTCTGGACAGGACCACCAGATGTGGACCATGTCCCCTCTATTACCACAGCCTCTCCAGAATAGGTCTGATGCCAGAGGGTAGATCTGGTTTAATCGTGCTGGGGTAAGATACCAGCCAAACATGATCTTATAAATGTTTTCCTTGATTGTAGTACAGTACATAGGGAAGTTTCTGAGGCTGCCTGCCAGATTTCTTCCCAAGTCTCTCTTTCTATATTCATACTCAGGTCTGCTGACCATCTGAGCATGTAGTCATGCTGTGTGGGAGTCGTTGAGTGCTCTAATACATTATATATATATCCGAGATTAGACCCTTCTGGTGAGTCTTAACCTCGCAAAGGTGTTCAAACTTAGTGAGAGTGGGGTATTCTGGGAGAGGACATGTAGTCCGTACAAAGTTTCTGATTTGGAGGTATTTGAATGTGTCCAATTCTCTAATTTTATATTTGGTCCTCAGTTCTTGATAGCTCAGGAGCTTCCCTAGGCTCAGTAGATCAGCAATCGCCTCTATACCCCATGTGTTAAAATGGACGAACAGTTTAGATCCACACCCAGGAGGGAATTTCGGATTGTTAAAGATAGGGGTCAGTTGAGAGCTTGTTGAGGAGAGGTCATATTTATATTTGCATCTTATCCAGACGTCCCACGTGTGTCGTGAGGCCTGTAGTTTAAGATTGTGTAGGTGCCCATCTCCTCTGTCCAGGTTCCAGAGGCAGGCTTGCAAAGAAGGCATCTTGGCATATTGAGTCTCAATTTTTACCCAGCAACAACGGGTCGAGTCTGAGTTCCACATTACTACCTGCTTGAGCTGTGCGGCTAAGTAGTATTTATATAGATCTGGTACTCCCAACCCCCCTCTGGATCTCGTAGCCACCAGGACCGATCTGGCGACTCTGGGCCTCTTGCCCTGCCAAATGAAGTGGAGCAATCTGTTCTGTTTGTATTTTAGATCAGTGCCCGGAACGTAGATCGGGAGTGTTTGAAAAAAATATAACATTCTTGGGAGTATATTCATCTTAGCGGAGATCATCCTCCCGAACCACGAGATCTGGTAACCTTCCCACTGATCTAGATCCTTTTTGACCTTATCCCATAATTTCGGGTAGTTATCCCTGTATAAGTCCCGGTAGTGCCTTAACACATTAATTCCCAGATATTTAATGTATGAAGGGCACCATCTATAGCTAAAATTTAGTTTAAGGAGTTTGACTACGGGATCTGGGAGGCTAAAATTTAGGGCCTCTGATTTGTCGCTGTTTATTTTATATCCTGATACCTTTCCAAACTCCGTCAGTTCCATCTGAAGGTTGGAGAGGGAAGTTAGGGGCTTAGTCAGAGTTAGAATGATATCATCAGCGAATAGGGAAATTTTGTATTGTTCTTTATCGATGGGAATACCCTGGATGTTCGGGTTTTGTCTTATTTTAGTCGCCAGTGGTTCGATCGTGAGGGCGAAAAGGAGAAGGGAGAGGGGGCATCCTTGCCGGGTTCCATTTCTGATTTGGAATCGTTCAAGGCCTCCACCTGATAGTCTTACTGAGGCTGACGGGTTTTGATATAGCGCTTGGACACCCTTCAGGAACGAGTCTCTGAACCCAAATTTTATCAGTGTTTGATCTAAAAATAGCCAGTCAATTCTGTCAAATGCCTTCTCTGCGTCTAGGCTTAGTACACTGGCGACACACTTTATTCGAGCTCGGCTAGTCCCACGAATTCGGGTATACCCGGGTGTATTGAGGTTTGTGACTGTTTTCTGCCCGAGTGCATTGGGTTATTTTCCAGGCAGGGATTGAAGCATTTTATTCCCGCTGGCTGCAATACTGCACAGTATATATATATACACTGCATTACAATTCATGAATTTATGCCATCTGGTAGACACGCGAAGCATTGCAGCCTATTAAATCCTAATCATTATCATTTAACAGATCAGCCGCCCGTCAGCCAGGCATGAACCCAGGCTGGGAAGGCAAATGCAACGGGGCTTGTCAGAGGTGAGGAGCGGTGCATTCCAGGTATCTGCCAGGTACATACTGGGTATTTGCTCGAATAAAGTGTGTCGGTGCAGTAACATCGCCTTTGAGCCTGAAAGGTGGGCATGGTCAACTAAATTAATGATTTTACGGGTATTGTCTGAGGCCTGGCGGCCCAGGACAAACCCAACCTGATCCATTTGTATTAGTCTCGGGAGGATAGGATTAAGTCTGTTCGCCAACATTTTACTATATAGTTTTAGATCATTGTTCAACAGTGAGATTGGTCTATAACTTCCGCATTGGGTGGGGTCCTTCTCTTCTTTGAGTATTATGGCCAGATTGGCAGACGACATTGAAGATGGGATAGGACTCCCTTCTAAGAATGAGTTGAACAAGCTCAATAGGTGAGTGGACAAGGTGGGGAGAAATTTATTTTGTGAAACCATCAGGGCCCGGCGTTTTGGAGATTTTTGATGCCTTGACGGCCGTTTCTAGTTCTTCTGCCATTATTGTGGCGTTCAAGATAATATTTTCCTCCTCTGTTAGCGAGGGGAGATCGCAATCGGCTAGGTAGTCAATGGCTGCTGACAGTTCCTTTAAGCCTGGGTTAACAGAGTGGGCCCTTAGGTTATATAATTTGGTATAAAATTTGGTAAATTCCTCTGCTATTTTTTTTTCGTTGTATAGAAGCTCACCAGCGCCGTTCCGGATCGCCGTTATTTGTGATCTTTTTTGTATTCCTCGTAACTTGCTAGCGAGAAGTCTATCGGCCTTGTTCCCTTTATCATAATACCTCTGACCCGTCCATTTGAGAGCTTTTTCTACGTTTTCCAATTGGATTATTCTTAAATCGCTTCTAGCAGTTGTCAGCTGTTTATAGATTCTCCGGGAGGGGTTGTTTTTGTGCTGCTGCTCTAAGCTGATTATTTTGTCAGTAAGCTCTTTGGTTAATTTGAGTTTAGTTTTTTTCCGGTGGGAGGCAATCGAGATGAGGTTTCCTCGGATTGTCGCCTTATGGGCTTCCCACAGGCTTGCTGGAGACGAGACGGAGCCTGCGTTTATTCTAAAGTATTCCCTAAGGGATTTTTTGAGCTCCAACACTGTCCCGGAGTGATTCAGTAAGGAGTCGTTAAGTTTCCAGCAATACGAGATCGATTTCACAAATGGAATGGATAGGGTCATGGTGATGGGAGCGTGATCTGACCACGTGATTGGGCTGATATCTGAGTTTGTGGTGGCTTCTAGAATGTTCTTGGTAGCAAGAAAGTAGTCAATACGGGAATAGGTCTGGTGAGGTGCCGAGTAAAAGGTGTAATCCCTTTGGCCCTTATGTTGTGTTCTCCAAATGTCTAAAAGAGAAAAGTCTCCCATAATGTCTTTGAATTTTTTCCCCAGTCTTTGTGACTGAGTGGAGTGTTGTCGTCCTGGGTGGCTCGATTTGTCTTCTTTTGGGTTGAGAGCCATATTTAGGTCACCTGCGATAAGTAGCGAGGATAGGTACTGTGGGTCAATTTCTTCCAGAACTGTGTTTAAGAATTCTGTCTGGTTCTCGTTTGGGGCATATAGGTTAATAAGGGCGATTGCCGTGCCTGAAAGTGAGCCGTAGACTACAATAAATCTTCCCTCTGGATCTGCCTGAATTTTTGTTAGATTAAATGGGGTGCCCTGACGGATCAGAATGGCAACCCCTCTGCATTTGCTACTGAATGATGAAAAATAGCTCAACGGATACGTATGTTGAAATGTTTTAGGCGGCTCCTGAGACGTGAAGTGTGTCTCCTGGAGGAAAACAACTTCACCACCCGACTTCTTTATTTCCTGAAGGGCCAGACACCTCTTCCTATTATTATGTAGGCCCTTAACATTTAGGGAAACAATTTTTAATGCTTTTTGGTGAGACATATTGTCTAGAGCTGTTGTTGGCCAGTAAGTGGTTTCCCCTCTTGTTGGGGGGGGGGAGGCTTGAGAAGGAGTCTCGGTAGTGGAGGTTTCCTGCCTTGCAGGGGGTTCGGTGTGTGTTTTCGTTGGGCTAGTGCTAGAGATAAACAGCCAAAATGGGCAGGAGGGGGAGGGTTGGGTGGGGGACCGCTGGGACAGTGACAGCGGGTAGAAGAAGAAGGAAGGAAAGTCGACCCTAATGGGGTCTAAAAGGTTGTAAACCGGTCTAGTCTAAAGACCGGCTGGTGTGGTTTAAGACCCTTGGGGGCGGGTCCGGTAACGGTCTCCAGTAGAGGCGGGCTGGGTGGAGACCCTTAGATGTCTAAAGTTTCGCCCGAGCCTACTTTCTCTAGGGTGTCGTGGTTGATGAGGCTTCTAGGGAGCCTATCGCCGGCAGGGCAGATAGGATCTGTGCGGCCTAAGCCCTGTTTCCCTTCGTGTGGAGGAGTTTGAGGGGAAGGAACTTCCTTGGTTTTTCCATTCAGTGAAGTGTGGGTGTGGTTGGGAGTCTGGGAGGAAGGGGGGGAGTGGGCAAGGGCTGATGGGAGTGGGAGGGTGAGTGGCAGGTATGAGGGTGAGTGCAAAGGGAAAGGGGGGTGGGGGGAGGGGGAAGAAAGAGGGGGGGGACAGAGGTGGGAGGGGGAGGGGTCAGTTCACATACATTTCTCACTTACTATTTATTTTGAACAGCAGAAAGCATATCAAGTATACAGTACATATTCCTTTACAACCAGGTTAGGCATTAACAACATTTAGGAAAAGCTATAAACTCTTGGTACCTGCTAGGATAATGTTGTTAGGAGTTATAGCAGGAAAGTTAAGATCCTTGGGGGAGGAGGGAGGGGGAGGGGGGGGGATGTGGGGAAAAAATAAGGGGTGGGGGTCATCGTGTGATGGTTGATACAGTGCAACCCACATGTAGCATACATTGACCGGTATTGATGCATAGTCATTTTCCTTACGGTGGATGTGGGGAGGAAAGAACAGACAATACAACTCACTTGTAGCATACATTGACCGATATTGATGCAGAGCCATTTTCCTTACGGTGGGTGTGGGGGGGGGGGACAAACAGAAAAAAGAAGAGGGGGGGAGATAGAAACAGGGGGGGTGATGGGGAGGGGAGGTCGGGGATTCGATCTGGGACAGGTATGGATGAGTTTAGGTATAAACATCAAACCATATACAAGATAAACAAGATACACTCAGTTGATTAGGTGTTTGAGATTTACAACGATTAGAAGGTTCCGCTGCCTCCTGCAGTTAGTCTGGTTAATACATCTCTCTACCGTGTGCTGTTGGAGACAGTTTTAGCAGGGAAAAGGGGCAGATTGTTGGCGGGGAGGGGGGGGGGGAGGATTGGTGGTAGGGGTGGGGGGGGGGGGAAGGAGAGGGGGGCCGGGGTGGGGGAGGGCGGGTGGAAGGAGGGGGGTATTGGGGTGAGGGGGGGAAATGCAGCATGGGATTGGTAACTTGACGCGGCAAAATTGAACCTTTGAGCTGATTTACATGGGAACCGTATGGGTTGTTCCTTTATGTGTTAGCAGGAAAGTCAACTTGTCTCAGCCTTTGAGTAGCCGAGAGTTAGAACAGAGGCTCTATTCAGAGCAACAACAACTTTTCGTGGGATATTGAGTCAAGGGGGGGAACATCTATAAACTTAGGATAGCCCTACCAGGTCCCAGGGGGTTGGGAATCCGGGTGGAACATTAATCGAGGGAGACACATTCCTACGTGGAAGCGTGGTCTGATTGCTTGACCCGATGAGAGGGGCTTTGGTAGGGGTAATGGGAGGGGGTTCCACCAGTTAGTGAGGGGGGAGGGGGAGCGATGGGGGGGGAGAGGGGGAGGGGGCGACAGGGTAGGTGGGGGGGGGAGGGGAGAAGGTGGATGGGAGGGGGTGGGGGGTGGGGGGGCTGGTTATGGGAGTGGGGGGAGGGAATGAAGGGGGGGGGTTGGGGGTAGGAGTGGGGGGGGGGTCCTGGGTGGGGGAGGGGAGGGTTCGATATCTATTCTTGATAAACCTTCTATTGGGGGGTAACGCTACATTGGGATAATGGGGGGAACAATGCTGAACTTGGAGCAATAGGGAAAGTCTAATAGGGAAATGTGTGCGGGTGCAACAGTTTTACAGACCCTGTCCTTAGGCGCTTGTCCGCTGGATGTGTGTGGGTGGGTCTGGTAAGTCCTGCACTGCTGGCACTCTCGCGGAGGGGGAGAGGGAACCAGGATTCCGGTGAGAAAGATAAACAAACTAGCAAGTCCCCCTCGGCCGAGGGGGGGGCGGGGGGGGGTTTACCGGGCAAACTGGAACCGGGATTGATGAGGTTCCCTTCGGGTGATGACCACTCGGGAATCCTGGTGGTCTGAAAGGGTTGCAGCCTCCGGGCTTAGATGATGCTGCCGTCGGTAGCGGATGTGTACCGCGCACGATGATGACGTCAGTCGTGGCTCGCCTGGGGTCAACGGGGTGCTCCCCGGTGAAGTAAGGCCTCTCCAGGCGCCATTTTGTTGAATTCCGGTGTTGGCTGTACGGTGTCCGTCGTCCGGGTGTCTGTGGCGTGGCGGCTGGGGCCGGAAATAGACCGCGGCTGAAGAAGGTTGCAGTACATCTGTGGATCGGAGGGGTTCCACGTGGGGAGGTAAAGTCTCTCCAGACGCCATTTTGAGGGTTTTTCGGAGCGGGTGGTGATATTCACCTGGACGGGAACCGTGGCTAACTGTGGAATTCCGGTGTTGGCTGTACGGTGTCCGTCGTCCGGGTGTCTGTGGCAAGGCGGCTGAAGAAGGTTGCAGTTCGTCTGTAGGTCGGAGGGGTTCCACATGGGGAGGTAAGGTCGCTCCAGGCGCCATTTTGAGGGATTTTCGGAGCAGGTGGTAATATTCTCTCGGGCGGGAATCGTGGCTAACTGTGGACAGCCCCTCACTTATCTCGGGATTGTCATTGTTCCGCAATCCGCACCGAGGCTCTTACAGGTTGGTCGTCTTTGTCTCGGGTTCGGTTACCAGCTGGGTGGGCGGATTGGAAGGGTTCCGCGGGAAGGCCCAGGGCTTTTGCCAGATGTTCCATATCCTCGGGGTGCCGTATAGTAAGGAATTTACCCTTGTGGGAGATAATCAATTTATAGGGAAATCCCCACTTATACTTTATTCCCTTCTCGCGGAGGAGTAGTGTAAGGGGGCGCAACGCCTTGCGTCGATCCACAGTTAACTTAGAGAGGTCATTATAGACCTGAAGCAGTTCGCTTCGGAACGTGATCGTGTCTCTCTCTCTGCTACCTCCGATTAGTTTGTCTTTAGTGGAGTAGCTATGGAGTCGCACGATCACGTCCCGCCGGCGGTTGGGGTCATCAGAGCGTGGGCCCAGAGCTCTGTGCGCTCTGTCAATTTCCATGTCCCGAGGATCGAGGTCTGGGCATATGGAGAGAAAGAAATCCACAAGGTAGGCTCGTAAGTGTGTGGGCAGTACCGCCTCAGGGATGCCGCGGATCCTCAGGTTCTGGCGGCGATCCCTGTTTTCCTGGTCTTCCAATCCGTCCAAAAATACATACAGTGTATGTATTTCTTGGCCTAGACGTATAATTTCATCATCGGCCTCCGATTGGTGTTGCAGGGCCTCATCCAGTCTGGCCTCCAGCGTGGTGGTGCATTCTTGTAGGCCTTGGATATTGTGTCTAATTTCCACCACCGCTTCCTTTATGTTGGATTGTAGCGATCGTTGGAGCTTGGCGAGGAGTTCCTCCAAATACTACTTCATGATCCTTCCGTCCGGGGAAGGGGGGGGTCTCAGCGGGACTTATCGGGTCTGAGAGGCCTTGTTTGCCTCGTGGGCCTGAAGTCTGGGCGCCATCTTGCCGTCTTCCCCCCGCCTCAGCGGGCTGCTTTGCGGGGGTGAAGAACCTGCCAACCCCTTGGATCGGGGGATTTTTCCCTTTATTTGCCATCCCACTGGACTTAGGGAATCGTCAGGGGCTTTTTTCGGGTTTTTGGTCGGGCGAAATAGGTCTAAAATCAGAGTTTATTTGGATGGGTCTCCGGAGCTCTTCCTTTACCCGTCTGTCCTGGATGACGCCATCGGCACCCTCTCTATTCACTTTTAACAATTCTCCTCTGTCGATATTTTCTACCTTTTCCCTTGCTTTTGTAATCAATTCTTTGTTATAGTTTTTTTCAAAAAATGTATTCTGTATTTTGTCTGATTGTATGTTGCATTGTTCCCTGTCTGTGCAATTTCTTTTTATACGGATGAGTTGACTAGCTGGCACATTATCCATCCATCTTGGTAGATGGCAACTGTCTCTTCTAATAAAGTTATTTTTGTCGGTGTCTTTAAAATGAGTTTTTGTTTTTAACAAATTGTTCTCTACGTAGATATTTAGATCCAGATAATTAACTGATGAATAGCTCCCTTCGTTAGTAAAAGTAAGATTATACGTATTGGTATTCATGTTCTCCAAAAAACAATTAAATTCTCTCCACCCCTACTCCAAATAATAAGCACGTCATCAATGTAACGACGATAGAGGACAGGGCCCGCGCCCAGCTCACAATTCTGCCAAATGTTATCTTTTTCCCAATCTGCTACAAACAGATTGGCATAGCTAGGCGCGAACCTCTCCCCATCGCCGTCCCGCACTCTTGCAAATAAAAAGTGTTACCAAACCAAAAATAATTGTGGTGAAGTATAAAATTAATACTATTGATAATAAAATCAATTTGTGACAACGGCAAAGTCTCATCTTCCTGTAAAAATCTTTTTATTGCTGCACATCCCTGTGTATGCTGGATTACGGTGTATAATGATGCAACATCACATGTTGCTAAGATGTAATGGTCCTCCCATATCACGTCTTTTAACAGATTCAATAAATCAACTATCCCTCAGATATGATTTTTGTTGCACCACGTATTTCTGCAGGAATGTATAGATATACATGGATAGATTGGCTGTTAGTGAGTCAATCCCCGAGACTATTGGTCTGCCTGGGGGATTGACTACACTTTTGTGCACTTTAGGAAGGAAGTAAAAGACTGGCATCTTGGCTTTATCTTGATACAGGAACTTGTACTCTTTTTCATCCAATATGCCAGTCTCTCTTCCCTCATCCAAAAGTTTTTTCAGATCTTCTGTATATTCTTTAATGGGATTGGAAGCTAACACTTTGTATGTATTACCATCCCCAAGTAATCTTAATGCCTCTCTTTCATAATCCGGTTTGTCCATGAGGACTATAACCCCTCCCTTATCCGCTTTTTTTATTATTAAGTGTTCATTGTCCCTTAGTTCTTTTAGGCCCTCTTTCTCAATTTTTGTGAGATTTTCTACTTTTCTTTTCTGATTTGATTTATTTTCATTCGTAGCCAAATCATCGAAGTCTTTTGTAATCATTTGGAAAAAGACCTCCAAATGATTACCAGAGGCAAAGTGGGGGAAGAAAGTTGATTTGGGTCTTAACCCTGTATGGACATATTGTCTCTCCTGCTCTACACTTGGGGGCACGTCTTTGCTTAAATTTGAGTTCAGATTTCTTCCTAAAAAGTACCGTTTTACAGATAATTTTCTCAGATAACGATTAGCATCGATAAATAAATCAAAATTGCTATGTCCCTTCATGGGTGCAAATGATAGCCCTTTAGATAAGATACTTTTCTGTGAGTCAGTTAATACAGTATTACTTAGGTTGAAAACATTATCTGTCTTTATTTTGCACTCCTTTTTGTTTCTCTCCCTTTTTCTTCTACCCCTCTTTCCTCTGACTGTCTTCCTCGTTTGGTGCTGCCATCTTGATATTTCTCTGGTTTTTGATTTGATACACTCTTCCTGTCCCATACACTGGCGACACACTTTATTCGAGCTTGGCTAGTCCCACGAATTCGGGTATACCCGGGTGTATTGAGGTTTGTGACTGTTTTCTGCCCGAGTACATTGAGTTATTTTCCAAGCAGGGATTGAAGCATTTTATTCCCGCTGGCTGCAATACTGCATAGTATATATATATAAACTGCATTACAATTCATGAATTTATGCCATCTGGTAGACACGCGAAGCATTGCAGCCTATTAAATCCTAATCATTATCATTTAACAGATCAGCCGCCCATCAGCCAGGCATGAACCCAGGCTGGGAAGGCAAATGCAACGGGGCTTGTCAGAGGTTAGGAGTGGCGCATTCCAGGTATCTGCCAGGTACATACCGGGTATTTACTCGAATAAAGTGTGTCGGTGCAGTAAATTGGAAGGTCCTGTTCCTGTCACCTGAGCATACACACTTTACTTACACAGTTACAGGTGAAGTCTTCAACATCGAAACTTTCATGACCTGCAGGACAGACCATGTAGTTTATCTCTTGGAATGTTCCTGCAGGTTACAATATGTAGGAAAAACAATAAGACCTGTGCGAACAAGGATAACTGAACATCTTAGCAGTATCAATCGGAAATTGATAAACCATACCATACCGAAACACTTTGCGGAATGTCATGCAGGTGAACCCACAAGCTTGCAGTTTAAAGCAATAGAAAATGTACTGCCACACTGGAGGGGAGGAGATAGGAGTTCAGAATTGCTAACAAGAGAAGCATTCTGGATCCATCGTTTGAGAACACTTAGCCCTAAAGGTCTGAATGCAGAGATTGATCTGGCACCCTTTCTGTTGTAATTATGTTTTTTTTTAATGATGTTCCTTTTCCTGCTTCATCCTTCCCATTACAGCCTTCTGCGTCATCGTTGATATGCCTTTAAATATTCCTCTTTAGTTGGATTGTATAAATTGCATCTTGTCTGTGCGAATAGAGTTTATTATTATGTCTCTCTAATATTGTATGAACTTTGTATTTAATAGATGTGTCAACAACTTAATAAGATGATATTAACATTTGTTCTGTATATATTAATTGAACTATAAACATCATGAGCTTTGCTGAGTTGGTTAAATCATGTTGTAATAATATTGTATAATAATGTTCTAGAAAGGACTTGTTCACTGCCCTGTAGATGTAAATGAAACGTCATCACCCATAATTAATTAAATAAATAATAGTATTGACGAAGTTGAGACATTAGGGGGTCTGGCATAACAACATAACAGCATTTAGGATGAAGCCATTTTGTGTGAATATTTCAATCCGCCATCTTGTCTTGTCTTTGTGAGTCTAATTTCTGTGTTTCATTTCTGTATAAACAAATGTGTGAAGCAGAGGAATGGAATTTTTGCTCCTAGCTAAATTTATTGACTCTTCCTCATCCAATCAGCTTCAAATTGAAAGTGTAAACAGGCTAAAAGTTATGAGAACCCATGAGATAAGTTTAGATTCATGCAGTAGAATTTATTCTCATAACATATTGCTAGGCGACAGAATAGGCACATCCCATTTAACCCCAGAATGGTTTCTAGCTGACAGGTAGTTATACAATATTGTTATGTATTACAAAATGACATCAACTTTAATATTGTTATGTATTACAAAATGAGGTAATGTTTAGTGACGTGCAAGCCCCCCCCATAAAGGGGTGGAGCTTTAGGATTTAGGGTATAAATATATGGCATATCGTGTTATTATTTAGAAAGCTTTTGTTTTGAAGCTGTCTCCGTTGTGCACTTGACTTGAATAAATTCACGTGTTATTCTGTTTCAAAATAACCTCAGACTGTGTTTTTTATTTACGCTTTCCACAGTATAAAACCAAAAAATAAAAAACTATAAAATAAATATATATAATAGATTCATATGTTTTATGTCGATGAATTAATATAAACACAAGATGAATTATGTTAAATATGCTAAGTCTCACCCTGTCAATCAAATAATTTTATTGTTGAAAAGTATAATTAATATGAATTGCTGTTAATCCTCAATATATGCACCTTATATCCAAATACATATAGTAAGATCGGTATTTATTCTCCCTTATCCAATGATAGGCTGTATAATCATTGATTCAGTTAAACATCCAATTTTACCCTCTAAATACGGATTTATATATAATGTATTGAGTCTAATGTGATTACATCAATTCATTAACGAATTGCAGAGTATTGTTTTTATTTGAATAGACTCATTATCCATTAAGGAAAGTCCATTAGTTCCTTTCTGTTGTCCATATAGTGCCCTTAATCTGTCCATTTATAGTAACTTCCTTTTATGACCACAGAATCACTATAGTTTTTATCTCTAAATTTGATGATGTTTCATAACGATAAATATGTATTATATATAATATATTATTATTCTGTTATACCTTTTTGAATATGTATGTATTAATGAGTTCAGCTTTGCTCAATTAGACCGCACGCAGGTGCTCTAGTATTGTCCTTGACGATTGAATCAAATAAGGTATTCAGTATAAGACACATTCACATCCAAGAATCTACACTCCTGACGAAGCCGGAAGCAGTCACAATTTGTGGGCTGGGCGAAACGCATAGAGTGAGGATTCTTGAACCAGTAGAGGACCCGTAGTTCTTGCCGCACCTCAGAGCCGTGACATCAGACGCCTACCAGGACGGAAAGCTGACAGTGAAGCTGCGATTCTATACTGCAGCCGGAGGACAATTGGATGATCCAGGGGAAGGCGGTGAGAGCGGCGACAAATCCACAACACATAATGATTGTGTAACATGCCTGTTTTTATCTAGCACATTGTAAGTGCACATTTTATATATTTTTTTTATATAAAGTACAATACCCACATGATCGCGCTATGTAGTGCTTTTCCCATTCCTTTGCATACTGTTCCGCCCTACTGGGGGGACGAGCCTGGAGGGAGATCCACACACCATCACTACCACGGGGGCTGCAGCCCAATCTGCAAAAGGCTTTTTTATCTGTATCATCTTGTAAGTAGGAACACCATTAGAGCCAAGACTTCAATCAATATCTAACCCATTGTCAATACATCTACACTTACATTTGCACTGTTTTCTTCTTTTTATTCCCCACATATGCTCCTCCTGGATTGTATGAGATCAAATCAGACTTTTTAGAACTCGTGAAACATGTCCCACCAGAGGGTTTGAGCAGGGTTATAATTTATTTGAATTTTAATTTGGCACATATGGTTAATTGCACTAATTAGTTGCACTTATTATTGTTCACATTATTTGAGTTGTTCGCGCCTTAATTCACTTTAATCACAATCCATTGATAGCAGAATTATCCATTGCAAGCATGATTTTTTTACAATAAAAAATAGGATTTTTTAAATTTATAAAAAAATATATATACATGTAGCCCTGCTTCCTATCGCTAGCAAGCCGCTACTCTGTGCTGGGTTACCTGTAGGCTCGCAGGGCCTAAGTCTCTGCCACGGAGAGCCTGGGGTGCGCGCAATATCTATAACGGGTGCAGCGCCTCCACCTGCGACAGCTCCCGCCAACGGGGGAGTGGGTCTTCGCAGGATGTATATGCAAGAATTACACTCACACAGGCAAGTACTATAACCAACATCCTTTGCAGACAAAGCTCACATTTAGGTACATACCATAACATCCCAGTAGATACACTTTATAACACGCCACGGCGGACGCCAACACTATCTTTCACCACGGCAGACGCCAACACAATCAGGCACCACGGCGGACGCCAACACTCCCCTCAAACCCTCCACCGGGTGATCCCACCCCGTGTCCGATCCTTAACGGATTAGTCCTCCCGCTCACTATAGGCAACTATATGTGTGTATGGGTGACTGCGCAGCCACTGTGTCTCGAATGAATAATTGGTACCGTTGGTGCACTTGTTGAAATACCTGCCGAGCACTCCAGTGCCCGGGACTGCCACTGTCTTCACAAAGGGTCTCTGTACGTCGACACCGTTCTCTCCCTCTCTCTCTCTCTCTCTCGGGTCCGGGGCGCTCCCACCCGGACTCCGGCAACAACAAGCGGGGTCTGAGCCTAGACCTCCCACTCAATAGTATAGTCCCGATCAAGGTCTAAAGATACTACGGGAACAGGAACCTCACTAGGGCGATCCCTAGCTCAGCTTCTCTCTACCGTGACTCAGGGCTAACTGGGCCTGGGGCACATGGCCTGCGCCGGGGTGGATCAACCTCCCCTACACAGACACTCCGTCTCCTCTCCAACCAGCTCTCCTCCACGTGCGTGCAACCACCTCCCTATATCTACTCCACCTCCGCAGCCCATTGGCTCAAGTCTCTCACCTGACCCTCCCGCGCGTCTGCTGGGACAAAGGTCTGCTACCTCCCACCAATTAGCACTCTCCTTCGCGGGCTTTGCAACTCCCTCTGTGCAGGCGCAACCTCCTGCTCTTTCAGGGTGAATAAGGGTCACGGCTACACTATTAACAAGAATACAATGTATAAATATATTTATATAGATATAGATATATATATATATACTGAGTTAAGTTATGGTGAGTAAGAAAAGTGACAAAAACCCTCCACAGCAAAGCAAATATGCAAATGTAAATACAACTGTATGCTCATCTGCATGTCTTAGGCAGGTCTGCAACCCCGCCTTTCACCATTATGGTGAAAGGCGGGGTTGCAGACCTACCTAAGACATGCAGATGAGCATACAGTTGTATTTACATTTGCATATTTGCTTTGCTGTGGAGGGTTTTTGTCACTTTTTTTAGTCACCATAACTTAACTCAGTATGGTAAACCCCATCCTTTAGCTTCTTTGCATAGCCAGTTAACCAACCCCACACTGATGAGACCCATTAAGGTCGAAACAGCTGTCTGTGGGTGGGTTTTCTGGCTATGCACCTTAACCCTGGCTGTGCTCAAAGCTGTGACCATGCAGCAAGCTTAAGCCTATATGGAACCATGTTAAAAATGGTTTTTGAAGCAAAAAGTGGCTCATTTGCATGTCACTTCCCAGAATCCCTTGCTGCAGTGGAAGTGCTGTGTGCTGGGTGATAAGGGTGAAAGGCGGGGTTGCAGACCTGCCTAAGACATGCAGATGAGCATACAGTTGTATTTACATTATATATATATATATATATATGACAAACACACAAAAAGAATGTCGCTCACACTACATATATATGTGGAAAAACCAGACCCAATAAGTAATATTGACTATCTTGGAATAAAAAATAAACCAAGTAAGCCTAGAGTAAATGGGAAACTGTACAGTAGGTGCTAGGGGATAACAATAATATTGAACACACAAAGACTAAGACAATCCCCGAAAGCAGTACTCTAAATATACCACAAAATAACTGATAATATAATACCAAAAGACCAGGAAACTAAAGTCAAAATAGAAAATGAATAGATTTTAATAGCGAGCAAAAAGAACACTAAGATTTAAAAACATATGCACAATAAGGGCAGCAAAAAATACAAAAAGACTGTGACTGACTAAAATTTACAAAAATCAATAATGCTGAAAAATAAATCAAAAGCAAAAAATGTGTCTGCACAATGAGCCTGATAACTATATAAAGCGACACAAAGAAAGCTGAATATTTAAAAAAAAAAAAACCTGGTAAAGACCTAATTTAAAAAAGTAAATAACTAAGCTAAGGGCATAAAGAAAGGTATGGCATAAATAAACCTATATACAAAAATGATGTACACAAGAAAAATAATAACTTAAACCAAGGGGGAAGCACATGGGAAGCACATGGGAGACAAAATGAAACAAAGACTCAAACCCTGAACAGCAATACAAAATATCAAAATCAAAAAAAGATGCATACAATGCCTGTGGTGGCTGCACAAAAGCAAGTAAGACACATGGCTGTAGAATCACAAAAACCCAGTGCTGGTTGCACATATGAAACAACCTAGAGTAAGGGTACCATAGGAGATAATGACTCCAGATAGCAGAGAAAATGATACTCAGCCATATAGTGATGATGGAGTCAGTCCCACGGAGTTAAACTCCAGGATGTGTGAAAATAAGTCATACAGTCCACAGGATAAACTACAACTAACTAAAAAAACACTCTCTATCAGCGCTTGATCCAATAAATAATATGTGGAATAATGTGAATACACTAAGACAAATTAATGATAAGTGCAAATACAATTGCAGCCAAGGGAACAACAAACAATAGACAGTTCCAAATCTAGTTAACAAAATACATATACAAAAGCAGTGTCCCCGGCGCTAGAAGGTTGATGACCACAATACCATATCCCAAGGACAGTCCTGGATGGAATAATAGTCCTGGTAGATGAATAATTGCACCAACGGGAGTTCTGATTGGAATAAATAGTCCTCAAAAACTCGATTCTAGGTGGTTTCTGTAATTATAAATGAACAAAGACACACCATTGCGCAGTATTGAAGACCACAAAGCCCTAACCAAGAAAAGGGAAAATCCCCACTTGCAAGATATATTCTTGTTGGTTCAGGGGAGAGAATCAGTTTCAGACTCCTTCTCCACCTCGATATCCACGGACCCCACGTGGTTCACAAGATGAATCTCTTAACACTGGAAGGCGCCCTCACGGGAGCAGCATACACCGCAACAGCCAATGTGCAAAGAAATAAAAACAGCCTAGTGTACTACGCATGTACACTTTAATAACAAACAAAAAAAAGCCGCACTGCTCACACTTACAATATGTAAGGGCAAGGGGTGCCGCTTACGGATGCCGTCCGCAACTTGTATCCAGCCAGGTACAGTAGAAGACACACACACAGTCACACGCCGATTGATGACGTCAGCGGCTCGGGTCACCTCTCCAACACCGGATGGACACGGCGGTTGTTCAGCTCACATGCACTGTACTAAACTCCTCCTCCCCTTTCACTTGCAGAGGATCGCAGCGAAGCAGGTTGCCAGTGGAGGAGAGCAGAAACACAACGCTGGTGGGTGGAGGGAGGGAGTAACTAACTAAGTCCACAGGATAAGCACCAAGAGTCACACCAACAAAATAATGAATAGCTGCCTAGAGTGGACACTCAACGCGTTTCAGCCAAGGGGGCCTTCTTCCCGGAGTGGTAAAAGAGTAGTGGAGGCTTGCTAAGCTATATACTGTGTTTAATGAGTATCAGCGACGCCCTTTCCTGTTGGTGATCAGTAACGATGATGTTACTGGGGGGCGTCGTCGTCTGCACAGGTGCTGTAAGGTAAGGCATTCAGAGCTGTGGCATCCTTGGATACTGCAATCCCAGCTGATCACATAGCAACTCAGCTGCACATGGGCGTATGCTGCAGATTGAAGCGTCTGAGTGCAGGAGTCTTAGTGAAGTCATCCAAACATTGAAAACAGATAGAGGCAGGATTCATTAAATTCTGATCTGTATCATGAAATTCAAAGATAAAAGCACAAAGATGTTAGACTACACATAGATGGTTCTGCCTAACAAAATATAAGGCATTTATAAAAGGGTAGCAGATACAAACAGAAGAACATATTGAGCATCTAAAAATTGCCAATTGTTAAGAGAATAAATAGTAAAACAGAAAGAAGGGAAGTATAGTATAAAGGCAGGGGCAGAGAGAATACAGTGGGATGTACTTGTAATAGCAACAAATGTGTAAGTTGCTATGTCTCACAGTTACACTAAGCTATATGGTACAAATCACTAAGTAAAGTTATAAAAACATAGCAAAGCCCAGAGAGTCATTCATTCCCCTGGGTTGCATAGTATTTAGTAGAACAATCCAACAACATTCTTTTTTAAGAAGGGCTTTTTCCAAGTCCCCACCTCTAATACCCAGTGACACCCTATCAAGAGCAAAAGCTGAAATAAATGTACTATCAGCAGCATGGCACTGTAAAAAATGCCTTGCTACGGAAGTCATTTTTTTAAAGGCATCCAAATCCCGCTGGGCTGATCTAATATTCCTAGAATGTTCTAAAATTCTGAACCGAAGTTCGCGGGTCGTCATACCCAGTGCTTGACAAATCACCCAAAAATCTACTCGCTGAACCAAAAAATCTACTCGCCACCTAGTCCCGCCCCTAGTCCCGCCCCCAACCCTAGTCCCGCCCCCAACCCCGCTTTTAAATAAAATATATAAATAAAATATTTAATAAATTCCTAGTAAGAACAACATTCGTTTTTGACATAAATGTATTTATTGTGTATGTCGGATCTAGAAATAAATGCCAGATGTAAATGACTAGTTTCCTGAACCCCTTAACCAGTGTCTGGACGTCGCCGCTTCACAATATCTAAAGCAACTATCCCGCCTGGGATATTACCTGATCCGCAGTCCCTCAATGTCCAGGTACCCTCATTCCCTCAATGTTATACATTGGAGAGGTGGTGTTTCTTACCTGTCTTCTGGGTATGGGGAGATTCCGATGTCTTCCGTGTGAAGCTTGAGTCAGATCTGGAAGAAAGCAGTATAGGTTATTTCGGTGTAGTATAGGGCAGTTAAGATATATAGGGTAAATAAGAGATCCAGAAACAGAGTGTGAGACAGACATAGAGTGTGGGTGAGAGACAGAGTGAGACACAGAGAGAGGGAGAGAGAGAGTCAAAGAGAGAGAGAGTCCAAGAGAGAGAGAGTGCAAGAGTCAGAGAGAGAGGAGAGAGAGATTCAAAGAGAGAGTCAGAGTGAGAGAGAGAGGGTCAGAGAGAGAGAGAGAGGGTCAGACAGACAGAGAGAGGGTCAGAGACAGACAGAGAGAGAGGGTCAGAGACAGATAGAGAGAGAGGGTCAGAGACAGATAGAGAGAGAGAGGGTCAGAGACAGAGAGCGGGCGAGAGACAGAGAGAGAGAGGGCGAGAGAGAGGGCGAGATACAGGTGAGAGACAAGGGGTGATTGGGGGGGGGTGATTGGGTGGGTGGGGTGACAGGGTAATTGGGTGGGGGGACGGGGTGATTGGGTGACAGGGTATTGGGGTGGGGTGACAAGGTGATTGGGTGGGTTGATGGGGTGGAGTGACACTTCCGGTAT